>NC_041011.1:30143311-30859651 GCF_004193775.1 Glycine soja
GCATGTTTAGGCATGAATAGCAAGAGAATGGGGGCAATGTGGCATGCCCCATTGCGTCAGAATGCACATAGGCCTAAGGCCATCCCATACAACCCCTAATAATATCAACAAAAACAAGCCAAAATTTGAGGATAATCCCACATTTTGAGCAAATAACACCAAATAGAGACCAAAATACATCAATGGAAAGCTAGAAGCCCAAGATGAGATACTTACTTGTGGAGTGAATAAAGCACAAAACGGAATAAAAAAACGCAAAAATGGTGACCTAGGGCGCAAAATGTGAATTCCTTGGTTTTGCTTTTTTTTGAATGAGGGGGGAAGTTTTTGAGTGCAGAAACTTCCCCCTCCCCCTTTTTAACATTTTTCGTGCAGGGGTTGCTCGCCCAGCGACTCAGCTCGCCAGGCGAGCTAACCTGCCATTTTTTTTTAGGGAAGACATAAGCATGGCCCTCTATGGGTCGGCGTTCGCTTACTCGAAACCCACTCAAGGTAGATTAGGCATCCATTATTTATTTTAAACAAACAACAGTAATAATTACTGTGAATTTAAAGGATACTGGTTGCCTTGCAGGGCGTTTCCTTGTCCGGCTAGGCAAAGGATGACGACCTATTGGTCGTGACCCTAGCCTCTCCTTGCGTCCGTCCATAAGTACCTGAAAGTAGGAAACAACAAGGCGTGGCAAATCGTGACCGCGTCGTCGTCTTACCTTGATTGGTTTCTACCTTTGACCTTGTCTCGACCTCTGACCGTTGTCTAAGACGATTCTGCCCCTGTTATCACAAATATGCATGCGTATGCGTATGCATGAATGTTTTTCAAATGCAATAATCTTCTTAGTGAAAGCTGGTTGGTTCAGTTTTAACTAAGCGCTTGGGGCACCCCATGAACTGAGCGAAAGGGCTCAGGTTATTACAAATTGCACATGGTTTAAAAACCAAAGTGAGGACTGAAGCCTCAGACCCATATTCTCTTCTTTTAAAGAACTGTGGCGAGACAATTACAGCGGACAGGAATCCCTGGAGGAAACCAAAAGAACACACAAACACAAAAATAAAAGAACATGCAGCGGTTTCCTCAATTGCCCCAGATTTCAAGCGTAATATTGCTTAACGACATCGGAGTTCACGGGCGAGGGTAGCTCCTCGCCATCCATGTTGGTGAGCACCAGAGCCCCCAGAAAAAGCCCTTTTCACAACGAAAGGTCCTTCGTAATTCGGGGCCCACTTCCCTCGATTATCTTTAACAGCGTGGGATATCTTTTTCAGGACAAGGTCCCCCTGATAGAACTTGCCCGGCGTACCTTCTTGTCGAACGCGTTCTTTATCCTTTGTTGATACAGGCGCCCATGGCTCATGGCCGTCAAGCGCTTACCTTCAATAAGGTTGAGTTGGTCGTAGCCGTGTTTGAGCCCACTCTGATTCTTCTAGGCCGATTCCGCTAGTATCTTCTGGGAAGGGACCTCTACCTCAAATGGAGTACGCTTCCATCCCATAAACCAAGGAATACGGCGTTGCCCCTAGTAGAAGTTCGTACCGAGGTTCGATATCCATGCAGGGCAAAAGGCAACATCTCATGCCAATCTTTGTATGACACCGTCATCTTCTGAATAATCTTCTTAATATTTTTATTTGCAGCCTCCACAGCCCCATTCATCTTGGCCGATAGGGGGTGGAGTTATGATGCTGGATTCCTGCATCATTTGTCATTCAGATTGGTGCCATTGTCAGTTGATTTTCCTAGGAGTCTGTATCAACAAATCAGCTTCTTCTTATGAATCTGACCACCACATTCCTCGTGACATTGGTATAACGAAGCCGCTTCGACCCATTTGCTGAAATAATCTATCGCCACGAGAATGAAGCGATGACCATTCGAAGCTTTGGGTTCGATGGCCCAATGACATCTATCCCCCACATGGAAAAAGGCCAAGGGGCGGACATGACATTCAGAGGATGTGGCGAACATTGACATTGTCTGTGTATGCTTGACATTTATGGCATTTCCTTACATGGGCGCAACAATCGCTTTCCATAGTGAGCCAGTAATAACTTGCTCTAAGGATCTTCCTGGCCATAGCATGCCCATTGGCATATGTCCAATGAACCCCCGTGGATTTCCTCAATCATGTAGTTCGCCTCTTTGGCATCTACGCATCGTAGGAGGGTCATGTCGTGGTTCCGTTGTACAGGATGGTACCACTCACAAAGAAACTAGTATCCAATCTCCTTAACATTCTTTGTCATTATAGGAAATCCTGGTGGATATTCTTTGTTCTCGACATATTGTTTGATGTCGAAATACCACGGTTTCCCATCTCGCTCTTCCTCTATCGCACAACAATGTGCCGGCTTGCCCCGAGATCTGAGTTCAATGTACGGCAGATCCCCGTGTAGGGCAAGTTGAAACATGGATGCCAAGGTGGCCAATGCATCGGCCATTTGGTTTTTCTTCCAGAGGTATGTGGTGGAAAGAAATATCGTCAAAGAATTCGGCTAACTTCAAGATATGAGTTTGATAAAGTATCAACTTTGGATCCCTAGTTTCCTATTCTCCTCTCAACTGGCGTATTACCAAAGCCGAGTCTCCATACACTTTGAGTAGCTTTACGTCAAAATCAATGGCCGCTTGAATCCCAAGGGCGCACGCTTCATATCGGCCATATTGTTGGTACAATCGAAACCTAACCTGGCCGTGAAAGGAATACACTGATCATCCGGGGATACAAGGACTGCCCCTACTCCATGCCCAAAGCATTAGATGCCCCATCGAAACAAACAATCCATTTGTCTGTATCCTCGTGCGTCCGCTTCTCTTCGAATAGGGCCATGATGTCTTCGTCCGGGAACTCAGGGTGCATCGGCCGATAATCTGGGAGCGGTTGTTGGGCCAAATAATCTGCCAAGGCGCTTCCCTTTATCGCCTTTTGGGGACGTACACAATATCAAATTCAGATAGTAGTACCTGCCACCTAGTGATTCGTCCCGTGAGGGCCGGCTTCTCAAAGATGTATTTCACGGGATCCATTTTGGAAATAAGCCACGTGGTATGACTGAGCATGTATTGCCTAAGACGATGTGACGCCCATACCATGGCACGACATGTCCTTTCCAACATTGTGTAATTCATCTCACAGGCGGTAAACTTCTTGCTTAAATAGTAAATGGCTTGTTCCTTTTTCCCAGAGTCGTCGTGCTGACCCAACACGCACCCCATAGACTCGTCTAACACAGTCATGTATAGGAAAAGAGGTCTTCCTGTTATAGGTGGCATGAGCATCGGGGGATTCGCGAGGCTCTGTTTGAGTTTTTTGAAGGCCTCTTGGCAGTCGCTGTTCCACAGGACCGCCTGGTTCTTATGCAATAGTTTGAAGATGGGCTCGCAGGTAGGGGTGAGTTGTGAGATAAATCTCGCGATGTAATTCAATCTGCCCAGGAAACCTCGAACCTGCTTCTCCGTGCGTGGCTCTGGCATTTGAAGGATGACCTTCACTTTCTCAGGATCTATCTCTATCCCTTTCTGGCTCACGATAAATCCCAATAACTTCCCCGATTTCACCCCGAAGGTGCACTTGGCGGGGTTTAGTTTTAGTTGGTATTTCTGCAGCCTTCCAAATAGCTTACGCAGATTGACGAGGTGTTCGTCCTTGGTCCAAGATTTGGCAATCATGTCATCTATGTAGACTTCTATCTCTTTATGGATCATGTCGTGGAACAAAGCTACCATGGCACGTTGATAGGTTGCCCCAGCATTTTTAACCCGAAGGCCATCACTTTGTAGTAGAATGTTCCCCATAGGGTGACCAAAGTAGTCTTCTCCACATCTTCGGGTGCCATCTTTATCTGATTATACCCTGAGAAACCATCCATAAAGGAGAAAAGGGCGAACTTGGCTGTATTATCTACCGGTATATCAATGTGTGGCAAGGGAAAATTGTCTTTAGGACTGGCTCAGTTTAAGTCCCGATAGTCTACGCACATTCGTACTTTGCCGTCCTTTTTTGGGACTGGGACAATGTTGGCTACCCACTCCGGGTATCGAGCTACAGCCAATTAACCCGCATCGAACTGCTTTCTCACTTCTTCTTTAATTTTTAAAGACATTTTAGGTATCATCCTTCGTAGTTTTTGCTTAACTGGGAGGACCCAGGATTCAATGGCAACTTATGTTGCACAATGTCGAGGTCCAGACTTGGCATGTCTTGGTATGACCATGTAAATATGTCTTGATATTCTTCAAGAAGGGTTATCAAACCTTGGCGGATAGGTGCGGTCATGCCGGTTCCTACTTTCACTTCTTTCTTTCCCTCCCCGGTCTCTAAGTTTATTAGTTCGGTTTCCTCTTGGTGAGGCTTCATTTCGCGTTCTTCCTGAGCGATCAACCTCTCCAACTCTGGTGAAAGGACGTCCTCTTCCTCTTCTTCGTTTATTGTTTGACTTACTTCTCAGTCAAAATCGATTATCAAACCCTCGTTGTTAGGATCCTCAAAGAATCGACCCTCACATCTATACCAATCAAGACAAAAAACAAAAAAAATACATGCAAAATGATATGAGAAAAAGTGGAATCGCAAGAACATATGAAACAAGATCTCTTTGTTATTTAATAAGGTAGGTTTCACAAAACAAAAGAGAAAGGAATCTATAGCCTCTAATTACATTGAATCAGCGGTATAGACTTCCGACTGGCTCATCACACGCCAGTTCCCCAATTGGGAATTGGGATGGCATGGTCGCATGAAACTTGGCGGATCTTGTGGAGATTTCTCTCCTATTGCCGCCACCTCTTCCTCGAACATTATCCCGACACTAGTGAAACACTGGCTAACATGGCCGGGCCATGCCCTATCTGCCTGGAGTCTTGATGGTGCATTCCTTCTTCCTGATTTCCCAGGTTCATACCCCAACCCATATTTGTACGGGTTCCCCCTAATGTCGACCACATCAGCATTCCCGTGGCTGTCCTTGCCCAGACCCATTTCGGGCTCATAACCGTGCCTGAGCATTACCCGTGCCACCATTAGGGCCGCATTAGAGAGACAAGGTAGCAACAGACTCGTTTCCACAGAGGCACAACTCACTACCTCGAAGGATTGGAAAGCTGTTTCCAATGATTCTTCCGCTGCTTCTACATATGGTGCGGAGGAGGGGCAGCTCACCAACATATCTTCTTCGCCTAACACTATCACCAAGAGTCCACCGACCGCGAATTTCAATTTCTGGTGAAGTGTCGAAGGGACCACTCCTAGCGCGTGAATCCAGGGCTTCCCCAAAAGGCAGCTGTAGGATGGATTTATGTCCATCACTTGAAAAACCACGTTGCAAGTGTGGGGGCCTATCTGAATGGGGATGTCGATTTCCCCCATCACCTCCCGCCGACTACCGTCAAAGGCTCGTACTGCCATCGAACTTGGCTTTAGACGTGACACATTAAAAGGAAGTTTCTCCAAGGTGGTCTTTGGCATCACATTTAAACTTGAACCATTGTCGATGAGTACCTTAGCGACGACATGGTCCGTGCATCTGACAAACACATGTAGAGCTTTGTTGTGCCCTCTCCTCTCGACAAGAATCTCTTCTTCCGTGAACTCGATATAGTTATTGGTAGTTATATGATTAACAATTCCTTCAAAACCCTCGACTAAGATGTCGTGTGCTACGTGGGCTTCGTTGAGGACCTTTACCAACAGTGCACGATGAGGCTCAGAGTTTATGAGCAGTTCGAACAAAGAGATCCTTGCCGGAGTTTTATTCAGTTGCTCAACTACTTTAAACTCACTTTGTTGGATGAGACGAAGGAACTCATGAGCCTCTTCCAAGGTCACCGCCTTTCCTTGAAGACCTTCCTTCTTTTTAGGTCCTTTTACCACCGGGGGATCCACTTCTTTTGAGGGGGTGGCCGTGTCTGCGGGTTCTTGGATCATGGGTGCTTTCCCCTTGGAGGGCAATTCCTCCGAGTGAGGGGGAGCGAACACCCGGCCACTGCGGGTTACGCCACTAAGGTCGGTGATGTTGGTCACCTTGGCTGACAAGGAGTCAACCTCGGTTGCATCTCTTTCTCCAAAAGCGGGAGAGGTATATTTCCATGGAACGGCCTTATTGCTTTGATAGGAAAATGGCGGTTGATTTGGCACTGTTTGGGGGTACTTGGGCCTGGAGCCGGTCACATTCCTAGTGAAACATATTACTAGGGCTTTGGGGGTTGGGGGAACCTTCCTTTCTTCCGACTGCATGCAAATCTGCGGTTCTTCCCTATCTCCCTTGGACACTTCGAGCTGCCCCCAGTCCATGAGCCGTTGAAGTAGCTCTTCCACCGCGGGGCAGGTTTCCATGTCGTGTGATTCCCCGAGATGAAACAGACATTCGTCACTCTCGCCTCCGCCACGAGAGACCATGCATGCTGCCTACAGCGACTGGTAGATGAATCGTCTAGACGTAGCCACATCTTCTAATCTCTTTGACCCTGACGACCTGTCCTTTTCGATGGCATTTACGCTAGCCCCTCCATGACTGGCTAGTGGATTGGTTTTAACGTTGGGGCCTTCTTCTTGAAATGATAGCTAGCCGGCATTTATTAGGTGTTGCACCTTATACTTGAATGAGAGGCAAGAGTCAATGTTGTGTCTGGGGGCTCCACTATGGTATGCGCATGTGGCATTCGAGTTGTACCACTTGGGGTATGGTGGCTGGAAGACCTTCCCGGGTATGACCACCACCAAGTGATTTTCCAATAATGAGGGCCACAACTCGGAATATGCCATGGGAATAGGAGAGAACTCATCTTTCGGGGGGCGCCGTGCATTGTTATAGCTCGTGCCAGGAGTTGTATTATTGGCCAGCCGGGGAGTGGCTGGAGCTGTGTGTTGGGCAGGCGTTTTTTCTGTTGCGGGAGGCCCTTCCACTTGAGTTGGGAGGGAACTTCCGGCTCGGATCGAAAAGTTCGGGTGGTTGTGTTGGTATGAGTTTTGGGCATTTTGGGGCGCTTTCATCCATGTTGGGGCGGTGGTGACCGCATGGGTGTCTCCTTCCTTTTTCCGTGTGCCACCACTGGGGCTCTTCTATTTTTGTTGGGGGCAACGTTAGAGGCATATTCAAACTTGCCTTTTCTCAGTCCGGACTCGATTCTTTCTCCGGCGAAGACGAGGTCTGCAAAGTTAACCGGCATATATCCTATCAGCTTCTCGTAGTAGAACGTGGTACCATAATCGTAATCATTTCCCTTTTAGTCATAGGCGGGACGACTTGGGCTGCTAGGTCTCTCCACCTTTAAGCATATTCTTTAATGGACTCATGTTCCAGCTTGGTCATGCTCTAAAGTTGGTTCCGATCAGGAGCCATATCCGTGTTGTATTGGTACTGCCTAATGAAGGCAGTTGCCAAGTCTTTCCATGACTGGATCTGAGAAGCCTTCAGATTGGTGTACCATGCCACAGCTGCTTCGGCTAGGTTGTCCTGAAAGAAGTGCATTAACATCTTTTCGTCCGTAGAATATGCCCCCATCCTTTGGCAATACATCTGAAGATGACCTTTTGGACACGTCGTCCCTTTGTATTTATCAAAATCTGGTACTTTAAACTTGGGGGGAATGATGATGTCAGGTACCAAACACAGATCTGCTAAATTCGAGAACGGATAGTTGCCGAGGTCTTCTACCGCTCTCAGCCTCTCTTCAAGTAGATCAATCATTCCCTTGTCTTTTGCAAAGGGAACAAGTTCCTTAACGGGTGCGGATGGAGACGGGACGTGGTGGACTATGTTTGGTTGGGGCAACTCAGGGGGGCTGGTTCCTTGAGGGGAAGTAGAGGGCCTAAATGAGCATCTCCTTCATCATCTTCCTGCAGAGGATAGTCGGCATGAGGAGGGAGTTGTCCCTCGAAGGTAGGGGCTTGGCTCAAATCGTCTAGAGCAGTACGGGGAGTGAAGTCCGAAGGCAAACCATAAGGGTAGGCTTGAGGACTATACCTCCGATTGAAACCCGTCGTGTTTCTGTCTCGGCCCAAGTTTATTGCAGGCTGTAGCACCGGTTCCGCTTCCCTAGCCGTATTGGAAGCGGCCGCCGTAGCATTATCTTCTATAGTTTTTTGAAGCTTTAGCATGGCCTCCGTGATAGAAGCCATTTGATCTTTTAAGGCCGATAGGTCAGCATTCATCTGTTCTTGCACTCCCTCTTCGTTATCCATCTTACTTCTGGATCGAGTGTTATAGGGGTGCCTTTGCGCTTTTTTAGTTATGGTGAGTTCCCTAAAGAAACAAACAGTGGGGAGTATGCCACCAAAACATGAATATGCTAATGAATGATTAAAGCACTTGGATCTACCTCAATGCCTTTTTTAGATAACATGATGAGTTTCAGAACTTCTCTTTTTATAAAAAGGAGCAAAGCTTTTATCTAGCTAAGATCATACAAAAGTGTTACAATAGAACCTAACAGTTTCTAATTATATGGGCCATTAAATCTATCATGTGTTGACAATAATTGATTAGCCCGTGAATTTCTTCTGGGGCTGAACACACTTCAGCGATCGCCTTTGCTTTGGCTAGTAGTCGCGGGAGGTCTTGACTTCCATTTAAGGTCAAGGCGAACCTATCCATCCATATGGTCGCTTCTTGATGCAATGCATCAATCACCCTCCCTCTTGCTTCCTTCTCGGCGTACGCTTGTGCGAAGTCCTCTACTAGTTTTTGTTCATGGGTCAAAGACTGGTTTAACTCTTCTTTGTACTGCCCTATTATAGCTAGCATGCTTTGCTCCATGGCTTCTAAGTGTTGGGCCAAACTCCTCTTGGATCTTGAGCAAGCAGCTAAGTCCTCCTTTAAGACCATGCCATGTACTCGTGACTGGTCTCTTTCCTCTCTCCGGAGCTTGAGCTCATTGTTGCTGCCCCACAAAGCTCCTCGGAATTTATCTCGGCCATGCTCTTCCTTGCGAGCCCTCTTGGTTTCTTGTTCAAGGGCTCTTGCGGTAGCCGCATTTTCCTCTTGTAACTCGGCACACTCTTTCCGGATGTTTGTAGCGGTTGACTTGAATTTTTCTTTGGCGAGTCTTGCCTTTCCTAGCTCTGATTTTAGAGCTTGGATTTCTTCATCCTCTTCCGGAGTTTCGAAGTTCTCCTCATTGATAATTTTCAACTTGGAGAGCCAATCTAACCCTTGTGTATGAACTCTTAGCCATTCATGATAACCACCGATGATGCCATTACGGATGCCCTTAAGTTCTTTATCTTTCCTTAACGGGCTTTTCCACGCCTTGTGGACTCTTTGTACAATCTTGAGACTTTGCGCGCTGAAATCTCTCACAAGGAAAGACGAGAGGCTCTCTTCCGTCGGTGCTCCCCTCATGGGGTACCCTAACTGTCTTATGGCAAGTGTGGGAGTATAGTTAATACAACCCCTCCTCCCTATCAACGGAACATTTGGGTAGTCCCCACATGAGAAGAGAACTCCCTCTTTTCCTTCCTTCCATCGAGGAAACCAGTTGATTGTGCTGCCTCCTATACCAGCCAAGTATTGGTCCCAATCTACTCTTCTCTTTTCGGCGCACGAGCGATAACTTTGAAGCGGACACGGGTGCCTTATGTCTTGTTGAAATAGGCGCGAAACCAACCACACACAAAGAGCGGGTAAGCAGCAGACAATCTGTGCGCTGTTCTTCTCGCACCTCCGGTCAAATGTATTGAATAAGTCCACCAAGATAGCTACCACCAAGCTCTCCTTGCTATGGTGATATGCAAGGAAAGCATCAATTGCGGCTAGGTCCACCAAACCGTCCACGTTTGGAAAGAGGACAACCCCAAAGATTAGCAAAACTAGTATATCCGCAAACGGGACCCACTCTTCTTGACTCGCCATATCCCTTGCCTTGCCTTCCAAGTATCTCCGCGGTAGGCCCACTACGCCGTTTCGAGTTTGCTTCATACGATCCAACTCTCTCGCCGAATCCCCGACCACAGCTGCAATCTCGCTCAAGGTGGGAAGAAACCAGGAGAAAAGATACGGTTTTCTTCCCTCAAGAGGGCATCCTAAAATCTCCTCAAATTCTTCAACAGTCGGTACTATTTGGAAGTCCCCAAACGTGAAGCATCTCAACGTCTGGTCATAGTATTGGGCGAGGGATACAACAGCTTCCGTAAATACCTCCGCTGTGGTCAAATCTAAAATCTTTCCGTACACTTTGCGGAAGGCTTGCCTTTGGAGGGGTCCCATCAACCGTCCCAACTCCTTAAGGCTGGTGACATTTAGGCCCTTAATCTTGACTTGATAGAATCTTTTTCCGTTTTGATTTGTCCCCATCATTTACCTAAAAAAGGGGTGAATCAAGGCTCCGATATGAATGATGCAATGCGCATGCACGAAACGAAAAGAAAAACAAGGGGTAATTTACATATACGAGACCGAACAAGATCCATCTTTTTAATACTACGTTCTAGGCATTGCGGCGCCCAAACATATGTATTAAAAAGTGACGCATTACTCTAGAGAGACAAAATATCACTAGCTATACTGCGAAACTATAATTTATGTGCTATAGAAGAATACATGAGAACAAATGGCACAGAGCATGTTTGCTCCATGCCCCTATTTGGGGACCTATAGGATAATATCTAGGGGTTTCTAATAACTACTCCCAATGATCCATATCTCACATGGCTGTTTTCTAGAGGTATCATCACTCAAGATAATAATATTGCGGCGGTATGGAATACCAGCGACAACACATTATAAAGAGAGAAAGCTCTAGACGAGGTTTCACTACTATCAAGCAAGTCGGAGACCTAGCATGACCATAGATTCACCTCCACTCCTTAGATTCCCATGGACCCGGGTATAGGGCCTCTTTTTACTCAAACCCGTGGGTGCTTAGAATGCAGTGTAAAAATGTGGAAAAGACAAAATTTATTATATTTACACAATTAAAAAAAAATGCACCCACAAAGTTTCACAATTCCACAATTTCCTAAAAAAGGCCTAACTCACAAAAACAGTCCCTAGTGGAGTCGCCAACTGTCGCAACCTACCCTTTCGCGGGCGAGCGAGGCGAGGCTCACGGGTGCGTCTTCCATTGGAGGAAAATGCGCGGAGTCGCCACCAACGTTTATTTGTGTAAAACATCGGAAAAACCGAAGGAAACCGGTCATGAAGAATATTCCAGATTCGGGAGTTGTATTTACGTTTGAGGAAGGTATTAGCACCTCTGACGTTTGTCCCAAAGGACAACAGCCTTAGATTAGAATTGTGTGAAATTGTGTATCTAAAATTTTATTTCTTTTTTTATTTTTGAGGTCGACAAAAGCGGGGCTCTTGCTCCTATGTACCCTCCATCAAAGAGGAAATCAGACCTACGTAGTTCTTTCTTTTAAGGGTGAATCAAGCGATCCTTTTTACTTGGAAGGTAGTCCTTTTAAGGCATTGGACCTTAAAATGATCCATTGTTACTTGGTGAGAAAAACTGAGGTATCGAACCTTAAAATCCTTTTTAGTGATTTTTTGCGAACGAGCTTGACTTTGCGAGTTGATTTTAGCCTTAGTTTCACTTTAGTTATTAGTCAATTCAAATAAGAAAGAGAAATCCCAAAGAGAAACGTCCGATTGATTTTTTTTTTGCTTTATTTTACTAAAAGATATTTTTTGATTATTATATTATTATTTTACCTCTTTTTGGTTTCCAACGTGGTTACGGCATGACCGAACGGTCGAATTTCATTTTAACAGAAATTAACGGATATTACAAATCAAATGATCGGTGGAAATTTATTTTATTTTTTGATTAGGCGAGATAATGACTTAAGTAAATGACTGAAGCACGTCAAAAGGGGGTATGGAAAGTAAATGAAATGAAAATAAAAGCACGCAAAACAAGTGGGGACCACCTAGGGTACATAGAATGAATTGAAAAGTTTGATTTCGGGAACTTACCGGTTGAAGACCGAAGAACGACGAACGATGAAGAACGATTGAAAATCTTTGTGAAATGACCCACGGAAATGTTACGGAAGCGCCTCGGCTTGGATTTTCTTCACGGAAAAAATTTTCGTCACTAATTCTAAGTGATTACGAAATGCCAAGAAGGCTGAACCCTTTTCTTCTTCACTCCTCCCTCTATTTATAGGAAAATAGAGGAGGAGCTTGCCACCCAGGTCGCCCAGGCGAGCCAGGTTGCTTCCTCCAGAAGCAACCGCCTTCTGGAGGAATATTTTGGAAGGCCCAAGTGGTCCTGGTTGGTATTTGCACCCCCCTTTTTACTAAATACACCCCTTGCTTTTTTTTGGTGATTCTTTTTCTGTAACGTTACGAAACTTTACGAATTTTGTAACGATACTTGTTTTCCTTCCGTAAGGTTACAGAACCTTATGGGTCACGTAATTACTCCTTTTTTGGCTTTCGAAAAGTTACAGAACCTCACAGATTGCGTAACAATGCTTCCTTTTGATTTCCGGCATGTTACGGAATCTCACGGATTGTGTAAAAATGCTTCCTTTTGATCTCCGGCATGTCACGGAACTTCACGTATTGTGCAACAAAGGGTGCCAAGTACCTCGAATCGGTCAAACAAAGGTTGCATGCCATCAAACAATGGTACCCGAACGAAATTAGGGTATGACACTAGCGTGGTTAGAGAATCTAAGCATTTCTGAGGGGATGCTTAGGCGCTTTAATTGGTCCATGGTCTTTGGCACTTACTTTTGGCCGTGATCATAGCTCATACAACACAGGAAATAAAGTAACTATGGCCAAGTGTACTTTGTACTAGGGGGCTTGTCACCTGGTAGGGAACACCTTTGGGCTCCCAGGCTGATCACCTATGGGAGGGGGGCTATTACGTGCACAACCGGGTGGTCTCGACAAACTCAGCACAGTTCCCTAAGTGAGAGTGTCGTGTGGAAACGCTTAGGCTATTTCCTGAGATTTGGTTGTTGTTGGTACGTACCACATTGCATTTGAGTGTTGAGTCAGGTGCATGCATCATTCTATGCAGTCTTGATTGGGTCCATGGATGGATGATGAGTAATTGTTGGATGTGGATGATGAATATTTGTTGGATATGAGTGTTGAATAATGATTTTTGTGTATGCTCATCATGTTTGCCTATGTTCCTTGCTAATTGTGGTTATTTGGAATTGGTATTGGAGCCGCCGAGCCGACGTGATGACGTTGGCATTATTTTGGGAGAGAGTTGTGTTTTGTAATCAACTCCTTCGTAGTTGGTTTTTAAGTTTTATTTTGTTGAGTTAAAGATGTAAAACTGAGATTTTAATTATATATATGAACAAATTTAATTTTTATTATGTGTATGACATGTACCGAATTATTGTTTCTATGTAATTATGCATATTCACTTAAGTAATGGAGTGTTGTTGTATGAATTTATGTTGTGACAAAATCACTTCTATTTTCGTAAGCAATAATTAAGGGAGTTCTTTTTATAAAAATTGAAATTATCGAATATTAGAGTGTGGATACCGTAGCAATGAGGCGGGTCGTTACATGTCAAACCAGGTTTTGTTAGGACACATATGAAAGGAACAACTAGAGTCTAATATCCACTGATTTTCAGAATGTTGGTGATGATCAACAACTGAGAGAACAAGCTCATTTTCAGATGTGGAATCTTCCTTGGCAACAGCAGCAGATGGTTTGCCCTTTTTCTTAGGACAATCTTTCTTCCAATGACCTGGCTCCTTGCAGTAATTACAGATATCCTTTGGATTGGCATGAGTCTTCTTCTTTCCTTTAAACACCTTTTTCTTGATGTTCTTGTTTGAGTTAGAGACAACAAGACCAGATCCATTTGATTCTTCAGAATTTCCAGGTGCTTTAGATCGAAGTTCCCTTGAGTATAAGCTGGATTTCACCTCCTCCATGGTGACACATTCCTTACCAACACTAAGAGAATTGACAAAGCTCTCATATGATGGTGGTAGAGAGGCTAACAGAATCATGGAAGCATCTTCATCCTCTATCTTAACATCAATATCTCTTAATTCCATCAAAATAGAATTTAATTCATCAACATGATCTTTAAGAGATGTACCTTCTTTCATGTGTAAACCAAATAGACGCCTCTTCAAGAAGAGCTTGTTGCAGATTGACTTAGTCATATACAACTTTTCCAACTTGAGCCATAAGCCACTTGCAATTTCTTCATTTGCAACTTCATATAAAACTTCATCAGACAACGAAAGCAAGATTAGTGAGTGAGCCTTTTCTTCTTGTTCTGCAAGTTCTTCAGTCTTTGAAATAATGGCCTTTTCTTTTGATTCAGAAGCCACTTCTTCCTTCACAGATGCAGAAGCAACAGGAGCCCAAACACGTTGTTCCTTCAACAAAGCACGCATCTTGATTTGCCACAGATTGAAGTTGTTCTTTCCATTGAATTTCTCAATCCTGATTGTGTTTGACATGATTTCTTGAATGTTCTTGATCACAAAGAAGCAGCGAAAGAATTAGAAACAAGACTCCCACATCTTGATCTTCGTATTCAGACGAGAATCTTGAATTCCCTTGATCGCAACTAGAGCTCTTGATACCAGTTTGTTATGGAAGTGATGAAGAACAAGCAAGAACAGCAGCGGAAGATGCAACAGAAAGCTATGTCATACACACAGAGTTTTGCAGCAAGGTGAAAGAGAAGAAAAGAGAGAAAGAACACACAAACAGATTTACGTGGTTCACCTTGAGTAAGGCTACATCCACGGGAGGGAAAACAGAAAGCTTTTTATTATGGTTGCTGATGGAAGCTTGCTTGTGGGGCTTTTATGGAGGCTGGATCTTTGAGCTTCAATGAGGTCCTTTAATGGTGATTTTCCACCATGGAGATGCAGCGGAAGACAAAGGAGAAGAGGTGAGAGGAGGCGCCATCCACTAGGGAATAAGCCATGGAAGAAGGAGCTTCACCACCAAGATGAGCCTTGGATAAGAAGCTTGGAGAGGATGCTTCAATGGAGGAAAAGAAAGAGGGAGAGAAAGAGAGAGGGGGGAGCACGAAATTGAAGGAAGAAAAAGGGAGAGAAGTTGAACTTTGAGTTGTGTCTCATAAGACTCTCATTCATCAAAGTTGCAACAAGTGTTACACATGCTTCTATTTATAGACTAGGTAGCTTCCTTGAGAAGCTTTCTTGAGAAAACTTCCTTGAGAAGCTTCTTTGAGAAAACTTCCTTTGCAAGCTAGAGCTTAGCTACACACACCCCTCTCATAACTAAGCTCACCTCCTTGAGAAGCTTCCT
Organism: Glycine soja; assembly: GCF_004193775.1. NCBI lineage: Eukaryota > Viridiplantae > Streptophyta > Magnoliopsida > Fabales > Fabaceae > Glycine > Glycine soja. Next base: position 30,158,534 of record NC_041011.1, read on the forward strand.
TGAGAAGATTCCTAAAAAAGCTAGAGCTTAGCTACACACACCTTTCTAATAGCTAAGCTCACCTCCTTGAGATGAGAAGCTAGAGCTTAGCTACACACCCCCTATAATAGCTAAGCTCACCCCCATGACAAAATACATGAAAAAAACAAAAAAAATCCCTACTACAAAGACTACTGAAAATGCCTCGAAATACAAGGCTAAAACCCTATACTACTAGAATGGCCAAAATACAAGACCCAAACGAAGGAAAAACCTATTCTAATATTTACAAAGAAGAGTGGATCCAACCTTGACCCATGGGCTCAAAAATCTACCTTAAGGTTCATGAGAACCCTAGGGCCTTCTTTAGTAGCTCTAGCCCAAGCCTTTTGGAGTCTTCTATCCAATACCCATGGGGGGTAGGATTGCATCAGTTGCAATATACAAGTGGAAGCTTATCCTATCTCTTAAAAATACAGGGCATCCTTGCCTTATATAGGCAGAGGACAAAACAGAAAAATAAAAGAATAGACTTCCATATGGATTTAGGTCATAGCCCAACAGCAGCAACCTAATTGGGTCCTTTCATTTTATTTAATTCGTGTAAACTGAGCTCTAATTAATATTCCATATATAAGCAGAATGAGAGAATATAGAGTAAATAACAATTCCTATAAGTTAATTTGAATCAATAGCTAGCTTCATTATTCATTAGTTGGTGTCCTATTAAATATATCAAAATCTAAGCTCTAATTAAGTATTTAACCATACACTGACTCATGCATTACTGTGTGTTGCATATGGCAGTTAACTCTGAGAGTACTAGTAACTAGTAAGACATGCATGTGCATCCTCAATTACTATCTAATCATGCATTGTCGTATTTCTATAAACATGCACAGATAGAGAGTATAATATTTTACATGTGGATATTACAAATTGACATTATGTATTTGTCTTGTATACAAAGTATATATGGTCTCGGTTATATATGAATATACTTTCAAAATTATGATATTGCAAAAGAATTGTATAGTTAAATATATAGGACCGATGCGACCATAGTTATAATTGTACAAACTTCTAAAATCATGATATTGCAATCGCAATTATGATTGCAAACCATAAGTCAAAATCCTTTTCTTTATATATATTTTGAGAATTCATGGGATGATCCTAGTAGAATTTTCTAATGTGCATGGAAAAGCGAGCACAACTTGAGAGTGAATAATAATAATAGTAGTGGTGCTAGATTCAAACTCGTATCCCACCTAACCAAATCAAAGTTGAGCAATCAAAGTTCTCTTCAACCCAACAACACCTTTGGTCGTGACTCTGCATCAATTAGCCATCTCCTCCTCGTGCCACACGGTCCCTGTGACTACGATGCTTACCTATATACAACCCTAATTTAATTAATTTGCCATATGTTTTGACTAAGATTTTGATGGGGGTTTCTCCTTTAGTCAATTTACCTTTATACGATCCTAATTTCGTATATATACTGCTTTAATAATGACATTTCTTTTGTTGCAGGCGACACCACTTTACTCACTGCTGCAACCCCAAAGTCACTGACCGCAAATCACCTAAAAGCTCAGTTATTAAGGTAATAATTCTCTTACAAATACTATGTTCATTGCAATATTCTACTTCAATTTGTTGCAAATATTCACTTCAAATACTATATTCATTTCAATTTGTTACAAGTTTGAAATTAGTTGATAAAAGTTAAACTATGGTATGATTATTTTAATGTATCTCTCCATTCTATCTATGATTGTTGTTTTATATACAAGTTATGTTCATTATGAGTGAACTTTAGTTTCCCGTTTAAGATTCAATACAATGATTCTTCCAAACAGTTTGGATTACTCGTTGTATTGAATCTTGAATTGTCCGTTTGGATAGTTTGGGAAGAGTTATTTTTTTATACTAGATTCATACATATAGGTTAAGTCTCTTTTCTTAAATTTGATAAAATTTCACCATAGTGCATTTCGCTTTGTTCTCTGGCTGCAGACTTGATTGTGGTGTAATTGATGTGACTGCTTTCAAGTTGTGTACTTGAAGATCAAAGCAAAATGCTGCCAAAATTTTGTGAAATCTAAGAAAAGATACTTAACCTATACGTATGTATCAAGTATAAAAAATGTCTTCCTGAATGTGATAGGGCCACACCTTTAATGAAAAATGTGAGATTTTTATGCATCGAATAAAGCTTGTATGCGACTCACAGAAGAGGAAAAGATGGATCGGAGTTGGATGAATGCAAGTCACATGAGTCCTGCATATGAGGAAGGCCAAAGGATCAAGTGCTTCTCAAGTTTTATTCAAGACAAGAATCCAAGAATCCAAGAAAATCAAGATATATGATCAAGTTGATCTCTAGAATCTTAGGAAGAAGTTTCCAAATTGAAAAAGCAAAAGGTTTGGCCAAAGAATTTTATCTAAATCATTTTAAATTGAGATTTACTCTATGGTAATCGATTACCAGTGGCCAATATGCTTTCTGAAAAGGTTTTAAAAGGTTTTAAATATTTTAGAAAGCATGTAATCGATTATACATGGCTTGTAATCGATTACCAGAGGTTTGGAACGTTTTAAAATCGCCATAAGAAATTTGAATTTAAATTTCAAAGTTGTGTAATCGATTACAGTAAGTTGGTAATCGATTACTAGTGTTTAAATATTCAAATTCCAAATGAGAAGAGTCATGACTCTTCAGAAGTAACTGTGTAATCGATTACACCATTATTGTAATCGATTACCAGTGAGGATTTTTGAATATAACTCCCAACAGTCACATATTTTGAAATGTTTTTTAATGGCCATCAAAGGCCTATATATAAGTGACTTAGGATACGAAAATTCTTGAGAGTTTTCATTGCCCAAAAAGTCTTATCCTCTCAAAAGATTAATAGAGTTTTTCTGAAATAAAATGTCTTATCCTCTCAAAAAGGATTCTTTGGTCAAACACTTTTATATTCAATAAGGAATCTTGATTGATCTTCAATTGTAATATCTTTCTCTTTTAAGATAGATTTTTTCTTCTCTACTTCTCAATTCTGAAAAGGGATTAAGAGACCGAGGGTCTCTTGTTGTAAAGGATTCCTGAACACAAGGGAAGGGTTGTCCCTGTGTGGTTTAGACTTTGTAAAAGGAGTTTTACAAAGAGAGTGGAAAATCTCAAGTGGGTTGCTTGAGGACTGGACGTAGGCACGGGAAGTGGCTGAACCAGTATAAATCAAGTTTGCATTTCTCTCTTCCCTTAAACTTCTTTTATTTATTGCTATTTATCTTTTGCTTTAAAGAAGTTTATTTTGAATTGTCTTTTGAGTAATTCATGTTAAGGGTGCATTGTTAATCCAAAAAGAGACAGTGAAATTTTAATTGGGGAATAGTCTTTATATCTTTATTCAACCCCCCTTCTTAAGATAACTGAGGCCATTTGTCTAACACTTTCGCACTGCACGTTTACTGGGGCAACTCCGTTTTTGTTGGTATACAGGATGGAAGTCGTACTGCAGTTTGAAGTAGAGGTCCCCTCTTTAAGGATTCTGGAGGAGTCTGAATTGAAAGAGTCAGAGTGGGCCCAAGCACACTTTGATCAACTCAATCTCATAGAAGGCAAGAAATTGGCAGCTATGAGCCACAGGCGCCTGTATCAGAGACGGGTGAAGAATGTTTTTGACAAAAAGGTGCGCTCGGGAAAATTCAATGAAGGGGATCTTGTCTTGAAGAAAGTATCCAAGGCCCTAAAGGACAATAGGGGAAAGTGGGCTCCAAACTACGAAGGACCTTTCATCATGAAGAAATCATTCTTAGGAGGAGCACTGGTGCTTTCCAGCATGGATGATAAAGAGTTGCCTTCACCCGTGAATGCCGATATCATCAAAGGATATTATGCTTAGCACTTGGGGTAGCTAGGGGGGGTCAATGCATGATCATACTCTGGGGTTCCCTAAAGTTTTCCAATCCTTTGTAAACTTTGATCGCAACATTTAATAAACATCGGATTGATGGTTTGCATTTTAACTGTTGTGTTGTGTCTGTTATTGCTGTAGAATGCATACTTTCATTGTAAATCCCGAGCCATCTCGCTCAATCTATAGGGGTGCCACAAGCGTTTAAGTAAAATTGAACACAACAAACATTTCTTACGCTTGAACTGCCTAATCATGAGAATGCATGCATATGCATTTTTATCATCCTGTGAGTCAGAGGTAAGCAAAGATTTGGTCGATACCACGCCGAATTCAAAGCAAAGATAAGCAAAGATAAGTGGTAGCATAGTCATATTTTACTGCGTAGTGCCATTTCCTATTTTCAAGGACTTAGGGGTAGGTACGAGCAGGTGTTAGGCCCATGACCGACAGATCATCATCCCACGTCCAACTCAAGATGTTAAAGAAGCGCTACTAGGAGGCAGCCTAGTACCTTTTGAAATTCTGCTTGTTATTTATTTGCCTATGTTTCTTAAGTCATTGTTTGAATACGCCTAGTTTGCTCGTAATCTTAGGAATTAAAATAGACAAGCGCAAGCCTAGAAGGTAGTCAAATTTTGCAAAGGGTTTTGCACAAAAAAATGCAGAGTTAGCTCGCCTGGGCAAGCACCCTCTGCATGAAAATATAAAAAAAGGGGCTGGGGTGAAGCTTCATTAACCCCAAAACTCCCCCCAACACTCAAGGATGAAGGAGCTCACGATAGGGCACAATTTTGCAGCCCCCAAGCAACCATTTTTGTGCTTTGCTTCCATTTTCTGCATCCTTGTTCACTCCATACAAGAGATCGCCTCGAAAAAGCTTCCCGCGAAAAGGTCCAAGAAGGACACCACCGGAGAAGGCTCCAGCGTTGCCTCGCAAGCTGACATGGACTTCGATCAGCACCGATTCCGAAGCGCTGAGCATCAGAAGTGCTTTGACACCATCAAGGGATGGTCATTCCTTAGAGAAAGGCGGGTCCAGCTGAGGGACCACTTGTGATACCCGTGGCTAAATTCGACCAGGAAATAGTCATAGAGTTTTATGCCAATTGTCGCAACATGCCCTTTTGCCGGCGTGCGAGGCGAGGCTCACGGGTGCGTCTTCCAAAGGAGGAAAGATGCGCGGAGTCGCCACGAATGTTTATTTGTGGAAAACGTCGGGAAAACCGAAGGAAACCGGTCAAAATGAAAATTCTAAGTTCGGGAGTTGTATTTACGTTTGAGGAAGGTATTAGCACCTCTTACGTTTGTCTCGAAGGACAACAACCTATTTTTTAGAATTGTGGAAATTGTGTTACCTTAACTTTTATTTCTTTTTATTTTTTGAGGTCGACAAAAGCGGGGCTTTTGCTCCTATGTACCCTCCTTTGGAGAGGAAATCAGACCTACGTAGTTCTTTCTTTAAAGGTGAATCAAGCGATTCTCTTACTTGAAAGGTGATCACTTAAAGGTGTTGGGCCTTTAAAAATGATCCATTTAACTTGGTAAGAAAAAGCTGAGATAAAACTTTCAAATCCTATTTTTTGTGGACGAGCTTGACTAGGCGAGTTGATTTTAGCCTTAGTTTCACTTTAGTTATTAGTCAATCCAATTAAGAATGAGAAATCCCAAAGAGAAAACGTCCGATTGATTTTTCGCTTCATTTTACTAAAAGATATTTTTTATTATTAAATTATTATTTTACCTCTTTTTTTATTTCCAACGTGGTTACGGCACAACCAAACGGTCGGAATTCATTTTAACCGAAATTAACGGATGATACAATTCAAATGATCGGTGGAAATTTATTTTATTTTTAGATTAGGTGAGAAATGACTTAAATAAATGACTGAAGCATGTCAAAAGGGGGTATAGAAAGCGAATGAAAACGAGAATAAAAATACATGAAACAAAATGTGGACCACCACGGGTACATAGAATGAATAGAAAAGCTCGGTTTGGGGTACTTACTAGTTGAAGACTGAAGAAAATGAAGAACGGACGATGAATGTCGAAGAACAGTTGAAAATCTTCACGTAATTACTCATGGAAACGTTACGGAAGCGCCTCGGCTTGGATATTCTTCACGGAAACAATTTTCCTCAACAATTTCGAGAGAATAAGAAGTGCCAAGAAGGCTGACCCCTTCTCCCTTCATTCCTCCCCCTATTTATAGAAAAATAGGGGAGGAGCTTGCCACCCAGCTCACCCAGGTGAGCAAGGTTGCTTTCTCCAGAAGCAACAACCTTCTGGAGGAAGAATCTGGAAGGCCCAAGTGGGCCTGATTGCTATTTGTACCCCCCTTTTTTACTTAATGCATCCCCCTTTACCTTTTTGGTAATTCTTTTTCCGTAACGTTACGAAACTTTATTAATTTCGTAACGATACTTATTTTCCTTCTGCAAGGTTACGAATCCTTATGGATTATGTATTTACTCTTATTTAGCTTTTGAAGAAGTTACGAAAACTCACGGATTGCGAAAAACACCTCCTTTCGATTTCCGTCACCTTACGGAATTTTCACGGATCGCGTAAGCCTGCTTCCTTTTGAGTTTCGGCATGTCTCGGGACTTCACATATTGTGCAACAAAGGGCGCCAAGTATCTCGAAGCGGCCAATCAAAGGTTGTATATCATCAAATAATAATCCCCGGACGAAATTAGGGTATGACACCAATGTCTGGCCTACCGAGGAGGGAGTCTGAGATATGTGCTCCTGAGTGAGGGGCCAGTGAATTCCCTTCGATGCAGACACCCTCAGTTAGATCTCTGGCTTTGATGAGGAGGCCATTGTCCAGCTATTATGCATACCGGGGCAAGATTTCACCCAGATGTTCGATGGCCAGCAAGTGCACCGGATCGCGCAAGTAGTATAAAACGGTAAGAACCGAGTATCGAACTCTCAGGGAACTTGTTTTACTTGGTAAAGATGTGGTTCAGTAAATAAGCATCTTGTTATAAAAGGTTTGTGTGTAGTATGGACACGTGTGTAAACTAACTAAACAAAGGTAAATAAAAGGTGAGCAGTGGTGGGTGCAAAGGTAGATGGTCAACGTGTTGGTCTTCCTACTGGGTGACTGATGCTACTAAAGATGTTCTCTACCTAACAACGTTCTTGTGTTCTATGTTGTCTCCTGGACTGCTAAACCCCGATGTCTCGTGCATGTTTAGCCTAATCCTAGCCAAGCGTCATCCTCAGATCCCTCTTATTGGACTAAACTTGACCAGAACTGCATTAAGACATACATACCAACAACTAGGTTACCGTACCCCGATCCCTCGTGAAAATACGATAAACTAGCCCCATCCTATCTAGTTCTAAGGATCAAACCATTTCCCAATGTTGAATGACCCTAACTGAGCATGCATCTACGTGATCAAGGAAAAAGCATACTAAAAATGAAGTACTGATAGCACAGAGAACACATGCAACATCATTAGATAGATATAAGAGTATTTACATCAAGTACCCCGTAGGAAGAACCAACTGAGGATTTAGCTCTCCATAACTGGGAAGCTTCTCTTACAAAGATGAAAAAGAGAAAATGAAAGATTAGGAGGTACAAGTGGTGAGGATGTCTCCTTCACCTCTAGAAACCTCACAATCCCTCAAACTCTCATCTAATACTCCACATGATAACTTCCTCTTTAATCTCTACTGTCCCTCAAGATCTTCACACCAGAAGTTGTCTTTGCCACTCAGCCACTCAAATGAATGCTTCCAAGAACAAAGAAAATGCCAAAAATTGAGAACTCCCTTCCATTTCTGATTTCAGGCTTTAAATAGTGTTGCTGATTTTTGGTTGTTCACTTAGGCACATTTTGGTTCGCTTAGCCAAATTAAGTGACATTTGGCTTAGCGCGCCTCTTCTTCACTCATCCTGGAGGTGCAAGCGGTGCGCTTAGCGAGTTTGACTCTTGCTCAGTGCACCTGTATAGGTCATCTTCTTCCAGGTTCTTCTATGCACTCAGCCAATCATGTTGCACCCAACGGATCATGCGTTCAGCTAGAGGAGGATGGCTTAGCGAACTGCAAAAAATCAACTTCACCAAACTTGCTTATTTTACCAGAAATTGAAATGGAAAGGTTATTAAATACACAAAAGTGGGATACTAAGTACCTATTACTTAAATTTACAAAAGTACTTACAATACTACAAAAAGAACTGTAAATGAAAGGAGTGGAATACAATTTACACAACTTTTTTTACACAAAAGTTAGTCATATTAACCGACTAACACCAGACCGCTGCAGGGAGACGGGTGCGGATCATGCGCACAAGCATGACCACCCTTACCCAGATATGGATGACGCTGCTACTCAGCAACATTCTGCCCAACGACCACAACTCTGACCTCCCCCTACCGAACTGTCAATTGGTTTATGCCATTCGGACGCAGGTGAGTGTGCTCGTGGCTCAGCTGATTTCTGATGCCATTTATCAATTTGCAGGGACGGTGCCTACGAGACACCCTATGGATCTAGAGAGGTCCAACAGGGCCCTAGGGTTTCCCGCTCTGATTAAGGGCCTCTGTTAGTTCTATGGAGTGCCTGTCGCCCCCAGCAAGGTCATCTGGCTGCCCATTACTAGAGCCTTTATTGAGAAGTACTACACCTCCAGGCAGTCGCAAGGCGAGGCACCACATCAGCCTAGAGACGACTAGCTACAGGCAGTCGATGCACCCCCGTCACCCCTAGAGTCCACCTCGGCTCACCTACAGAGGTTGGAGCGTTGCATATGACATATGGCTAACCAGCAGGCAGCCAACCACAGAGGTCAGGTTCGGCTGAACGAGAGTTTCTATCAGTACACTCTGCGCAAGCAAGGTAGGGATTCCAGCCCTTACACATGGCCTACTCCAGAGCAGTTCGAGGCTGCAGCAGCATGGCCTAGGGATTAGCCTGATTTTGAGGCACAGGCAGGGCCCACAGGGACCTCTAGAGGTGGAGATGAAGCCCAAGATGATGAGGACATGGATGACCAGATAGACTTCCTCTTGTGAGGAGACAGGGCTGTATGGCCAAAAAGAAGTAAGGCCAACACGCTTTTGAAAAGAAATAACTGCCAGTTTTTCTTTGAAAAATTCACCGGTCAGAACACAAGTGGATTTTGAAAAAATGTGTGTACACTTGTAGGGTGAATGCCGTGAAAGTTTTCTCGAATGCCTAAATGGACTCGGATGTGTGCATAAATTGATAAAAGAGCATCTTTTGGAAACACTGGGTCGATTTAAATAACCCTAAGCCTTAGTGTTACGTGGCCACAAAACTCGATGCTTGAGTGTCCACATGGGTGCATGCATGATCAGTTTTGCATAAATTTCTAAGTCGTCTTGGTTATATGCGTGTCATGGAAATAATGTGGGGCATTCCCTTATCCCTAAACCGCTTTCTAAGCAAATACCCTGACATAGATCATGCCTCACCTTCCACAAGCCTTTTTGAGCCAAAACCTCAACCCTTTGGCCATAAACTTTGACCCGGGATAAGAATTTTTACCCTTACCCTCGGAAGAAAGAATGGAAGGATTTCCCAAAAAAAAGTTTCATTTACTAAAGTTGTGAATATGCTTCAAAAAGCAAAAGAATAAAGAAAATCCTCAATCAAAGATTGGAGGAAAGCAAAAGAAAAGAGAAAATCACCGATCAAGATTGGAGGAAAGCAAAAGAAAAAAAGAAAATCCACAATCAATGATCGGAGGAAAGCAAAAAAGAGAGAGAGAGAGAGAAAATCCCTAATCAGAGATTGGAGGGAAGCAAAATAAAGCTTCCCGATCAAGATCAGAAGAAAGCAAAAGCAAAATATGTAGAAAGGTCGGTGGACCTGACGATGTCTGAATAATGTACAGAATAGTCACCAGCAAGAAGGAAAAAGGAAAACAACCATGACTTGGGATGCGTGAAGCAATCCCCTTCTTGGTTACCAACCAAATCTTTATGCCCACGTTTCTTTCACGCCATGCCAAAGAGAAAACGGAAAAGGAAAAGGCCGAAACACCCAAAGCCAAATTTCCCACCAAAATCCAGCTTCCTAAATTTCCTATTGATCCATGATTATGCATGTTATCTTTGATTTGATAGAAAACGATTTGCAAAGTCAAGTCATGACATATCTATGGTTTGGAATTAGGATGAAACACTTGCCTGTGTGAGATTTATACACTTTGAGTGATTTTCTTCTATTTCAGTTGGACCCAGTGTTTCTTCTAAATGCTCGTTTAGAAACGAAATGCTAGTATCCTAAATCTCATTTGTGGTTATGAGAAAATTCTATCAGCATGTTTTCCTTCCCTAATAGACACATTGTTTTTCTTAAAAAATACATGTTGCTCTGATTGATTTGAAAGTTTGTTTCTTTGCTAAGCGTGTTCGCATTTTAGTGAATGAACACCAAGACTACTTTAGTCTCTTCTTTACATCAACCAAAGGCAAGCGAGCCCGTTGACGCGCAGAGACCAACATGGTCGTCTGCACCCTTTGTGAAGACTCGATGTCTCGACCGAGACTACTTTAGTCTCCCCTTTTTTGTCATCCAGAGACAATCAAGTCCGATGACGCGTAGAGACCAACATGGTCGTCTGCACCCTTTGTCGAAGACTCGATGTCTATCATTCGAGACTACATTAGTATCTCTTCTTCGTCAACCAACGGCAAGTGAGCCCGTTAACATGTAGAGACCAACACGGTCTTCTGCACCTTTTTCTCAAAGACTCGATGTCTATCAACCGAGACTACATTAGTCTCTCCTTTTCGTCAACCAGAGGCAAGCGAGCCCGTTGACACACAAAGACCAACATGGTCGTCTGCACCTTTTCGTCGAAGACTCCATGTCTATCGACCGAGACTACTTTAGTCTCCCCTTTTCGTCATCTAGAGACAATCAAGTCCGATGACAAGCAGAGACCAACATGGTCGTCTGCACCATTTGTCGAAGACTTGATATCTATCGACCGAGACTACTTTAGTCTCTCCTTTTTGTCAACCAGAGGCAAGCGAGTTCGTTGACACGCAGAGATCAACGTGATCATTTGCTCATTTTGTTGAAGACGCGATGCCTATCGACCGAGACTACTTTAGTCTCTCCTTTTCGTCATCTAGAGATAATCAAGTTCGATGACACGCAGAGACCAACAGGGTCATCTGCTCTTTTTTTGTCAAAAACTCAATGTCTTTCAACCGAGACCATTATAGTCCCCTTATCATCCAGAGACAATGGTTGTCATTCGTTTCTAATTGTTTGTTGAGATTGTTGCAGTTCCCTTTGCTATTCGGAGACCATCAAGTCCGATGGCATGCAGAGACAAACATAGTCATCTGCTTCCCATGTCAAGAGACTCAATGTCTGCTGACCAAAGCTGCTGAAGTCTCCTCTTCTATCCCGAGACAAGTGAGTCCGATAGCATGCGGAGACCGTCACTATTATCTATTTTTGTCGCTTTCAAGGCACCAAGGCTTTTGATGATGCACCTGCTGTCTTTTATGCTCTTTCAGTTGACAGGTTTCACTGATTGAGCAGGTCGTCGATCGGGAGGAAATTCAGCTCGAACGAAATTAGTGTCTTGTCTTAACTTCCCTTTTATATCCAATAAAAGATAAGTAAAGAGGGGCAACTATCATACCCTAATTTCGTTCGGGGACAATTGTTTGTCGACATGCGGATTCTTAGCCAATTGTCATGCTATCCGTAAGGTTTCGTATTGTTTTGGAAGGAAATAAGCCAAAAAAAACTCAAAATGGGGGTGAACTGATCAATTTAGGGGGTGTTCTTCAGCTTTGGGCCCATCTAGGCCCATCAAGAATCTTCTAGAGGAAGCAACAGCTCGCCTGGGCGAGCATGTTGCTTCAAGCTTAAGCCACCAGCTCGCCTGGGCAAACTGGGCGGCAAGCTCCTCCTCCATTTTCCCTATAAAATGGCATTGGGGGTTGAGGGGAAGGGGTTCAACACCTTTGGGATTCAGATTTCACTTAAAATTAGCGAAGAGAAGAAGAAAAAAAGGAGAAAATCAAGACCGAGGCACTTCCGTAATGCTTCTATGACATTTCTGTGATCAATTCCGTGAACGTTCTTCGCCGTTCTTCGTTTGTTCTTCGTCGTTCGTTGATCTTCTACCAGTTAGTTTTCGATTTCAAAGCTTTGAATTCATTCTTGCTTTGTATGTTTTCATCTTCATCTCGTATACTTTCGGTATTCTTTTTCTTCATTTTAAGCGAGTTTCAACCGATCGTTTAAGCCGTAACCTTACTTAATCAATGTTAAAATGAAATTCGACCAATCGTTTACATTGTAATCTCATTTAATCGCCTTTAAAATAAAATTCAACCGATCGTTTATGTTGTAACCTCGATTAATCATCAAAAAGGTAAGTTTCAACCGGACATTTACTTCGAAAGTTCTCTCTAAAAGAGTTGAGAAATAACCAAGTGAAACTAAGACTAAAATCAACTCACAAATCAAGTTTTTGCCCGTAAAAAGGTCATTCGAAACCGTTTCAAGGTCCAACGCCTTAATGGTCCTTTTTACTTTTATCGGTTAAAACGAACAGCTTAAAAGTCTAAAATCTACACCCCACATAACTTTCTTGCTTTCCAAAGAAGTACATAGGTATGAGTTCCTCATCACAATTGAGGATACGTAGGAGCAAAAACCCCGCTTTTGTCGACCACAAGAGATAAAAAAACATAAAAAGGGGAAAATAAAATAAAAATGAAAGTCATGATTTTGCACATTAGATTAAAGGCTGTTGTCCTTTGTGATGGACGCGTGGGGTGCTAATACCTTCCCCGTGCCTAAAAACCACTCCTTAACCTTTTATTGTTAAAGTTCGTAGACCCATTTTTTGGTTTTTCCTAATTTTTTCCTCGAATAAACGTTGGTGGCGACTCCACGCGTTTTCCTTCCTTGGAAGATCCACCCGTGAGCCTCGCGTCGCCTCCCGCCGAAGGGTAGGTTGCGACAATAGGTTTTTGATGTAGAGATTCTAATGGGTTTCAAATGTTGAAAGCGGGATACCTACTTTTTGGCGCAAACGTGAAAGTTTGGCTTTGGAGGATTGAACAAGAAGTGGGATTTTGGGTTTGTTTCGATTTTGAGCTATGGACCTATGATGAGTTGTTCAACAAAGTTGGATTTCAAGATTTTGGGTTTCAAAATTCCAAATTCAAATTCAAATCGAATCAACCACCAAATATTTGGGGCGTCCATAAAAGGAGCTAGGGTTTTGTTTCCTTTTCTTGCATTTTCGTTCTTTAAAATTAAAGCGGCGCGTTATGTTTGGCAAAATGGTGGTGGGAATCCAAGAGGCAATGGAAGATTAACAAGCTCCAATCGTGCTCATCTATAAATATTGGTAAGGATTTGATATGAAAATTCCCATATTTATTTATTTTTCTTCACTTCTCTCTCATATATTCCTCAAAATTACTTTTCAAAATTTGAATTTTGAGATGCAATTCGCTATTTCTTGTTCCTATTTTTCTCTCCTCTCTCAAATGCATTTTGTTGTTTGTTTAGAAGAGATATGATATATTAAGAGCATGCAAAGAGTTGGCTAATCACGAGATGTGTTTTTTCTCTCATCTTCTTCTCTCTTTTCCATGAAGCATTTTTATTCTATGAAATTGATGTTCCTATATTTGTGTTTTGTTTTTTCTTGTTTATGGTTTGCAAGATGTGTTTTCTACTACACTGTTATGGTATACTCTTCCTTTTTTTATTACCCTATTCCAGTTAGTTTTTTAAATGAAAAAAAAAACTATTTTGTTGTTTATTTTGTGTTATATGTATTATGCTTTTTTTTTGGAATTTATTGAAAGATATCTATGATGCTACCTTAGAAGCAAATGAGGTGAAGCTCTTTCAAGTTATCATCAAGATAAAAAGTAAGTCCCAAGTTTGAAAAGTTGAAGTTTTTTCATTGCATCATTTTAATGTTGGGTTGATTTTCTCCCCTAATAAAAGTTTGATTAAAATTTTTTTCTTCTTAATTAAAATTATTTAACCTTTATCCCAATTGTTATCTTGTTGGTTTGATATCCTTCTTAACTATAGAAAAAAATTATGCAATAACCTTTGTGACACAAAACACACCACTAAGCATTTTAGTTTCACGATTTTAAGAGAAATTCAAAGTGCGGGACAAAACTTGTGTTTTGCGATAAAATCAGAGTTCTAATACGCTCACAAACATGAATCAAAGCTTATATTCAACATCATTGAGTTTATTACTATATAACTTATTACAATGGATATAAAATTGATGCAATCCTCCCTAGGAAGGGACTAGTCACTAGAGCCATGAGCAAGAGGCTCCAAGAGGATTGGGCTAGAGCTGTTGAAGAAGGCCCTAGGGTTTTCATGAACCTCAGGGTAGATTTCTGAGCCCATGGACCAAGGTTGGGTCCAATTATCTTTGTACATATTAGATTAGGATGTCATTATATTTGGTCCTTGTATAAGATATTAGATGAGTTGAGATCCCTTAAGATGTGGAACGAAAAAAAAGAGAAAAAAGAAAAAGGAAAAAAAAGAGTGGAAGAAATAAGTCAAGATGAAAGAGAGAAAATAAGAGAGGAAGAAAGAAGAAAAATAATGAAAGAAATGAAAAGAGAAAAACATGCCTCCTATAGTAGTCATGACTCTTGCAAGAGTTTAAGTGAACAACTTAGCGACTATTATAGAGGGATCCATAGTTCACATACTAAAAATCACTCCCAAAGAAGAGAAAAGGATAGAAGGCCTCAAGAGGTTAACATTAGCCTCCCATATTTAAATGTAAAAGATAATGTTGAGGCCTACTTAGATTGGGAAATGAAGGTTGAACAACTCTTTGCTTGCCATCATATTAGTGAAGAGAGAAAAGTTCCATTGGCTACTCTTAGCTTTCAAGGGTATGCCCTCTATTGGTGGACTTCCCTTGTAAGGGAATGAAGGATTCATGTGGATCCTCTAGTAGAGTATTGGAATGATCTTAAGAGTGCCCTTAGGAAGAGGCGCATTCCCTCCTACTATGAAAGGGAGCTTATGGACAAGCTCCAAAGGCTTAGACAAGGGAGTATGAGTGTTGAAGAATATAGACAATAAATGGAACTACTCTTTTTAAGAGTTGGACTTAGGGAGGAGGAAAGAACAAGCATAGCTAGGTTCCTTAGTGGGCTTAATATGGAAGTGAGGGACAAGGTTGAACTCCTTCCATATAGGGACCTAGATGAGCTAGTCCAACTTTGTATAAGAGTGGAGCAACAACTTAAAAGAAAGCCTTCTTCAAAATCTTATGGCTCTCACTCTTATCCAAGGAAGGACCAAGCTCATGGAATTTTGGGGGTTGCACCTTAAAAACCCAAGAAAGATAAGGGTAAGACCATAGAGGAATACAACCCTAAGACTAGTTCCCAAGAAAAGACTAGCAACATTAAATGCTTCAAATGTCTTGGGAGAGATCACATTGCCTCTTAATGCCCCACAAAGAAAACCATGATCATGAGGGGTCAAGACATTTATAGTAGTCAAGAGGAGACTACTTCTTGCCCTTCCTCTAGTTGAAGTGAAGATGATGTAAGGGGTGAAGAGTCTAGCGAGGAAGTCTACCCCCATGAAGATGGTGACCTCTTAATGGTTAGAAGGCTTCTTGGAGGTCAATCTTATGATCTATCTCAATCCCAAAGAGAGAACATCTTTCATACAAGATGAAATTTTTTAGATAAAACTCGTTCTCTCATTGTGGATAGTGGATCTTGTTGCAATTGTTGTAGCACAATATTAGTTTCCAAGTTGAACCTCACTATCATTCCCCACCCAAAACCTTATAAACTTCAGTGGCTCAATGAGAAAGGGGAAATGATAGTTAACCAACTAGTGAAGGTACCTTTCTCCATTGGGACATATAAGGATGAAGTTAATTGTGATATTGTTCCTATGGAGGCAGGACATATTCTTTTAGGAAGGCCGTGGCAATTTGATAGGAAGATCATTTACAATGGCCTAACTAATGAGATTACCCGCACCCATCTTGGCACTAAATTTGTGTTGCATCCTCAAACACCTTCACAGGTGGCCAAAGATCAACTAACTAAGAAAGATAAGAGTGATGAGGAATAAAAACTAGAAAAACAAAAGAAAAAGAAGGATAGTAAGGCCTTGTCTTCAAAGGCCAAGGGGAAGGAAAAAGAGGAAAAAGATTCCCCAAAGAAGATTGTTCAGAAGGAAAATTATATTGCAACAAAAGGTGATATTAAAAGAGCACTCCTTCTTGAACAATCTTTCTACCTTCTCCTATCAAGGGAAACATCCCTTAGCACTGCCACAATTCCTACATTTGAGACCTTACCCCCAAAGGTCCAAGAACTCTTACATGAATTTGGTGATATATTTCCCAAAGAGATACCCCCTGGGCTACCTCCTTTAAGGGGAATAGAACACCAAATAGATTTAGTCCCAGGAGCAAGCCTTCCAAATAGGCCAGCCTATAGGACTAACCCTCAGGAGACTAAGGAGATAGAGTCTCAGGTTAAAGAATTGTTGGAGAAGGGCTGGGTCCAAGAGAGCTTAAGCCCATGTGCTGTGCCAGTGTTGTTGGTGCCCAAAAAGGATGGTACGTGGAGAACGTGTACAGATTGCAGGGCCATCAACAACATCACTGTAAAGTATAGGCACTCCATTCCTAGACTTGATGATTTGCTTGATGAGTTGCATGGTGCCAATATCTTTTCAAAAATTGATCATAAAAGTGGTTATCACCAAATCAGGATGAAAAAGGGTGATGAGTGGAAAATCACTTTCAAGACCAAGTTTGATTTGTATGAATGGCTAGTGATGCCTTTTGGGCTCACTAATGCACCAAGCACCTTTATGAGGCTTATGCATCATGTCTTAAGGGATTTCATAGGTAGATTTGTAGTTGTTTATTTTTAATGATATTTAATGTACAGTAGGAGCCTAGATGATCACTTAGGACATCTCAGGCAAGTTCTTTCAATCCTTAGGAAAAACACCCTTAATGCAAATATAGAGAAGTGTACCTTTTGTGTAGATAATATAGTTTTCTTAGGGTTTGTAGTTGGTAGAAATGGGGTCCAAGTGGACCCTGAGAAAATCAAGGCCATCCAAGAATGGCCCACCCCAAAAAGTGTGGGAGATATTAGGAGCTTCCATGGG
The DNA here is from genome assembly GCF_004193775.1 of Glycine soja. Taxonomy (NCBI): domain Eukaryota; kingdom Viridiplantae; phylum Streptophyta; class Magnoliopsida; order Fabales; family Fabaceae; genus Glycine; species Glycine soja. The sequence goes on from NC_041011.1 coordinate 30,175,627, forward strand.
TTAGCAAGCTTCTATAGAAGATTCATTCCTAATTTCTCTACAATTGCATCACCTCTCAATAAGCTGGTGAAGAAGAATGTGGCATTTACTTGGGGTGAAAAACAAGAGCAAGCATTTGCTTTGCTCAAAGAAAAGCTTACTAAGGCACTTGTTCTAGCTCTTCCTGACTTTTCTAAAACTTTTGAGCTAGAATGTGATGCCTCTAGAGTGGGAGTTGAAGTTGTATTATTACAAGGTGGACACCCTATTGCTTATTTTAGTGAAAAACTTCATAGTGCCACCCTCAACTACCCCACCTATGATAAAGAGCTTTATGCCTTAATAAGAGCCCTCCAAACTTGGGAACATTACCTTGTTTCCAAGGAATTTGTCATTCATAGTGATCATCAATCACTTAAGTACATTAGAGGGCAAAGCAAGTAAAACAAAAGGCGTGCAAAATGGGTAGAGTACCTAGAGAAATTTACATATATTATCAAATACAAAAAGGGAAAAACAAATGTGGTAGCTGATGCCCTCTCTAGGAGACACACATTGTTTTGCTCCTCATGGGCTATACACACCCTTACCCATCCCATCTGCACCTTGGGTAGACATTAGTATCGACTTTTTCCTTGGGCTTCCTAGAACCCAAAGAGGTGTAGACTCTATCTTTGTGGTGGTGGATAGGTTTAGCAAGATGGCACACTTTATACCCTGCCACAAGGTGGATGATGCTTCCCACATCTCAAAACTATTTTTCAAGGAAGTTGTGAGACTCCATGGTTTGCCTGGGACCATTGTGTCAGATAGAGATGCTATGTTCCTTAGCCACTTCTAGAAAACCTTATGGGCTAAGCTAGGAACTAAACTTCTTTTCTCTACCACTTGTCATCCACAAACTGATGGCCAAACAGAGGTAGTGAATAGTTCTTTATCCACCCTTTTAAGGGCTCTTCTGAAAGGCAACCATAAGTCTTGGGATGAGTATCTTCCTCATGTAGAATTTGCCTACAACAGGGGGGTTCATAGAACCACCAAGCAATCCTTTTTTAAGGTTGTCTATGGGTTCAATCCCCTAACACCGTTAGACCTCATTCCCCTTCCACTGAACACTTCTTTTATACATAAAGAAGGAAAATCTAGGTCAGAGTTTGTAAAGAAGTTGCATGAGAGGGTTAATAACCTAATAAAGAACCAAAAAAAGGTGTATTCAACTAAAGGCAATAGAGGAAGAAAAAAGCTAATTCTTAATGAGGGTGACTAGGTTTGGCTACATCTTAGGAAGGATAGATTCCCTACTAAAAGGAAATCCAAGTTAGCCCTACAGGGGATGGACCTTTTCAGGTTTTGGAGAGGATCAATAACAATGCCTATAGGTTGGACCTCCCAGAAGAGTATGGAGTCAGCACCACTTTTAACATTTCTGATTTAATTCCTTTTGCAGGTATAGCTGATATCGAGGAGGAGGAAGTAACAAATTTGACGTCAAATCCTCTTCAAGGGGGAGGGGATGATGCAATCCTTCCTAGGAAGGGACCAATCACTAGAGCCATGAGCAAGAGGCTCCAAGAGGATTGGGCTAAAGCTGCTGAAGAAGGCCCTAGGGTTCTCATGAACCTCAGGGTAGATTTTTGAGCCCATGGGCCAAGGTTGGGTCCAATTCTCTTTGTACATGTTAGATTAGGATGTCATTATATTTGATCCTTGTATTTAGGGCTCCATAATGTAGGTAGGGTACCCTAGAAATATAAGATTTTTCCAGCCCTTGTATTTTAGGGCACCTAGACTAGTTTTTGTATTAGGGGTAGTTTTGTAATTTCACATGCACTAAGTGAGTATTTGGTGTGTGTTGGGAAATAAATTTAATTGAATTGGTAGAAGCCCAATCCAATTAAATTTTAGAGGGGGAGGTGAGCATTTGCTTGCTACACCCCATTGCCACATCATTTAGTCACACTTTGTGCATGTCCTTCATGCTTTACATGGTCATGACACCTAAGCACTCTTAGTGGACAATCTTGGACTTGATCTTGGATTAGTGGGCTGAACCATATCTGAAATTCACTAATCATAATTAGTGAAATTTTGGCTCCACAAATTTAATTTCAAATTCAAGTGAAATTTGAATATAAATTCAAATTTCCCTCCAATTTTGTGTGACACTTAGGCTATAAATAGAGGCTATGTGTGTGCATTTTTGGAACTTTGATCATTTGAAAATTAAACTTCATATTCCAGAGCTCTCTTAGAGCACCAAAATTTCGTGCTCTTCTCTCCCTCTCCCTTCATTCATCTCCTTCTTCCTCCAAGCTCTCATCCATGGCCTCCTATGGTGGTGAGCTTCTTCTAGACTCATCTTCTCCTTGAAGTGGCGTCTCCTCTCTCTCTTCCTTCTCCATTCTGCTGCCATTCATCTTCCAAGAAGCAAAGGAATCCATTGATGAAGAAGATCCTAGGCCTACAAGCTCTAATGGAGTTTACATAAAAAATACTCATCGTTAACACTAAAGCTTGTTACAACATCCTTCATGTTTCACATGTCTCTCTATCTCTCTCTCTATATAAAAGACATTAAATTTATTTATATGTTAGCTTTCAAAAATATTATTAAAAGACTTGGTAGGGTTTATATTTATATTTTAAATATTAGAAATATATTTCTTTTTTGTGTATATAATCTTAGTCTATTTATCAATTAGGAAATTACATAAATGTTTCCAGGTTATATATGATTGTATTGTAAACAATTTGTCATTAAAGTACATGTACAAACATACATATTTGACTAATTATAACTTATAATTGGATTAAAGAAACAATAATTGTTTGTTCTATTCTCTCTTTTGGAACATATGATTTGTTGAAAAATATTGTAGTTGTTGATTCTAAACACATGTAAGGGTTGTAGTATCCTTTATATTCTTTTAATTCGTTATATATATATATTATATATATATATATATATATATATATATATATATATGTGTGTGTGTGTGTGTGTGTGTGTGTGTGTGTGTGTGCAAAGTTAACAAATTGTAAGATTATGTGTGTGTGTGTGTGAGAGAGAGAGAGACAGAGAGAGAACTCCAATCTACTTATGTGTCTCTCCTCTTTGAGCATACCATCTCTTGAGATATAAAAAATTATTCAATTCTGAATGAACAATTGGATGCATGAAACTAGATAAAGTAATTAGAAAATACACTTCATTACTTAGTTTGAGATCAATTGTATATGTTGTATTTTTTTTATTTTTTAATTCACATCACAAATTTTGCTTTCTAATTTCTGAGTACATATATATTATTAAGTTACATTAATGCAAGAGGGGTTCCAAACAAAAATGACTCATTCAAGATTAAATGATGATGAACCTTATGTCCAACACCAATATCTTTTTATATACCTACGCACTATTACAATGAGTGTGATCATGTCATTGACAGCCCAAGAAATGTGGTATATATTTTTTTCAATTTAAAATTTCTTTTTTTTTTCAATTTTTTCCATTATAATCAATTTCTTGTATATATCATCTAATAATATTTTATGAAGAGCGTATTTCTCATGTAAAATGATCTAACTTTTAATTTATCTAATTGATTTATGGAAATATTTGGTCAAATTTAGATTGTTAAATAAGTTTGTTTTACTAACTTATAGGATAACTAGCTTATAAATTATAAACTAACTAATCAATTAAAAATTCTGAATCAAAGTATATAGTTAAGAGTTTCAACTTGACTATGATACAATTGCACATATGATACACTGAAACCTAAAAGGACACCCAATTATATATTTGCACTGTTTAAATTTGTATGTTAATTTTCATGAATATATTTTCAAGTATATATACCTTAAAAAAACTTCAATTGCATATTCACATCTATTCATAATTTTACACAGTTTAATTTTTTCATCAGGGACAACAAAAATACATCTCATTGAGCTATGCATGAAATCTACACTAATCTTTGAATATATATATATATATATATATATATATATATATATATATATATATATATATATATATATATATATACTTAAAAAGATATTCATGAATATCAATATAAAAATTTAAAGTTAGCAAATTTACAATGAGGTGTCCTTTTATGATTAAATGTATGATACACACATTTGTTTCATAGTCTAGTTAGAAATATTAATTATATATTATGATTGAGAATTGCTAATTCATGTTAGTTTAAAATTTATAAGCTAGTTAGCCTATAAGTGAGTAAAATAAATTTGTTTAACGAACATTTTAATTTGCAAATTTTTTTATAAATCAATCAAAAAAATTAAAATTTATATCATTCGACATGTGAAATACACTTGTTTTTTATTGATAAAATATTATTAAATGATATATACAAGATGTTAGTTATAATGGAAAATTGAAGAAAAAAATTTTAAATTAAAAAATAATTATATACCTCATTTTTTGGGTTGTCAACGATATGATTACAGTCTATGTAATGGCCAATAGGAATGTAAAAAGATATTGGTGTTGGACATATAGGTTCATCATCATTTGATCTTGAATGGATCATCTTTGTTTGAAATTCCTCCTACATTAATGTAACATAGAAAAGAAGATAACACAGTTAATTTATCAAACCTTAATAATATATATGTACTCATAAATTAGAAAGCAAAATTTGTGTTGTGAATTAAAAATTAGAAAATCCAAGATGCAATTGATCTCAAAATAAGCAAATAATGAATTGTATTTTCTATTTACTTTATCTAACTTCATGCGTCAAATTATTCATTAATAATTGAACAATGTTTTTTTATATTAAAAGATCATGTGCTTGAAGATGTGAGACACATAAGTAGATTGAAGTTTATACACACAGACACATCAAATTATTCGCCAATAATTGAACAATGTTTTTTATATTAAAAGATCATGTGCTTGAAGATGTGAGACACATAAGTAGATTGAAGTTTATACACACACACACATCATTAAGCTAATAAATGAAGCATAACATAACATGAAAGTCCTTTCTGTGAACAAAAATTTGGGGAAATTAGTACAGCGAAAGGAGAAGAAAAATAATAAGTGAGGTGAATGATGAATACATAGTAGAGAAGAAGAGGGCTATGGAAGGAATAGAAGGCTTGGTGTCTTGGTTGGCTGTTTTGTCACTATTACAAATAAGGTCTTCAATGACGGTTTTTTAGGGCCTTACATGTTGGTTTTTAACCATTATGGAATCCACCGTCGTGGAATGTAAATGTTTTTCCACAAAGATTTTAAAACTATCATAGATTATTTTGCATTTTTACAATAAAATTATTTTTACGTGTAGTTTTATGATAGTCTTTTCAGTAAACCTTCATAGAAATTTTGGTTCCTAGAAAACCGTTATAGAAAGCACAACATCAATGACATTTTTTCTCAAAACCGTCATAGAAGATGAGATTTCTATAATGGTTTTCTAGAAAACTATCATTAATGTTGAACTTTCTATGACAGTTTTCTTTGAACTGTCATAGTTTTTATTTATTTATTTTAATGTTTATTTTGTTTTACAACCAACTCAACTTGTAAATTAACAAAAAACAAATCCATGCAGTCCAAACCCAAAACATCTCTGCCATCAAAGCTCAACGTTAAAACATGGAGAATTTAAGATACTTTCGATGGAGTGAAAGGTAAAGTAATTTAGGTAGAATTTCTATACACCTAATCTATGATACATGAAATTAAATTATTTGCTTTGAAATCATTGTTGCATTAGGTCTCATGTTCAGTATATATAATATGGTGTTACTACAATGATAATATTGTGGAAATTATAATTTTATTAGAAGTCACTTGTGGATACACACATTAACTAAAGTAATTGAATATTTGCTATTTAGAGACTTGGTTTTAAGTTACTGGATCCGATTTTCCAATTTAAATGACTATCCTATTGGATTGGTTTAAAATTCAAATTTCAACTATACTTTGAGCTTCCTTCAAATGCAGTGCTTGCATTTGCTTGCTCTCTCCTCAGTAGTATCCTACTAAGTCTTTTTGCCTAGCAGAGTAGAAAAATTTCTCCCAGAGCCTACTTTGTTTGCAAGGATTGTATTTAAGATTGAACTTATCAAAGTGATGAAAAGTACTCTTGTCTGCTTGAACGTCCAAAAGGTCAACATTGAGATGATATCTATTAAAAAGGATAAAAAAGGATTAATTCCTAAAACATACAACTAGCCAATTATAACTAATAATTATGAAAGCTCATTACACAGTTAAATCAAAACTCTTGAAAACCTCTTCCAATGATAGATATGTCCTATCTCAAAATATTACAATATGAGAATGTTAAAAGTATATGTAGTGCACATCAGATTCATAAAATATATAATTCACACGTATCAAAAATTCAAAAAAAATAAAATAAATACATTAACGCATGATGTTACATACTTCTGCAAGTGATCACAATAAGGTAATCATTTCAGACATAATAGTAACATTTCATAATCCATCATAGCTAATAGATACGCTAAAGTATATTAGTATTATTGTGTTAAGTACTCACATGAAAATGCACAAATTTATATTTATATACTTAAAAAACAATTTGTGCTCTATCTTTTCTGCCATACAATTCAATGATAGCATCTGAGAGAGAAGCTACTACTTAGTATGTTACATAACAACAACAGAGAGATCCAGAATATCCCCTCATGAGGCTCTTTTATTAGCTTTTACTTTATGAACATTAAAAGATGTTTTCGATTCATGCACGCCGAATGGTAGACATGAGTATCAACTGTTCTAACATTATAAAAGTCTCGATGTGGAGCACTTTTCTGAGCAACAAATTCTCTATTCGCATTAAACATAAAATGAAGATTGAATTTCTGAAAAAATATAGAAATTGTCAAACAACAATTGATTCTTGTATGTAATTAAAATACAAGTATAGGCTATAGTTTGCTACTCATATTCAGTAAATTAAAGATGTACTTTTTCTAGAAGATTGAGTCTACGATGGCATAAAGTTCTTATATTCCCTACTACTATGACTTGAAGTATGTGATGAAGATGAGTGAAAAATGTAGTTGCATCAGCAACATGGAAAAGCTCTTCTTTTACTATTAGGCAAGCATGCATAAGATCCCACCTTGACTGGTGATAAAATTACCAAGTTCATCAATAACAAATTACTGTTACTTACCATCTCTATCTGGATGTACATGAATAACCCCATCTCACATTTCAAAGTAATCTTGTGGAAAAAAAGAAATACAACTAATTTAATCACAACATAGAACATAGGGAGATCCAAGTTTTCAACGGTTGGAGAAAAAATTCACATCAGACAGTGCTTCATGTATAAAAAAGGATCTGGATTAAGCTTCGGTGTACTCGTTTTAGATATAACTTCTTTATCCCATGGAGCAACAACTTCACTAAAACATATTTTTTATCATTTCAAGGCATTCTTGCAGAACCACATAAGCTTCAACTTCATCAGGTGATGGAGCCTCTAAACAAAATAAATAACGATTAAAGTTTGCTATAAGAATTTCCAGATATGTAAATATTGTCATAAAAAAGTGTTTGAAAGAGGGGATTCTCAACATCCAATGAGAAAACCCATTCAAAGATATTTATTTGCACTCAATAGCATGAGTAAGAGTAACATGTTAGAGTTCATACCAACTAGAGTTATCCTCAATCTTGTGAAAGTAGTGCATCAGAAATTTCTTGTACTTGTGAAGGTAGTGCATCAAAAAGATGTGTAGTATCATGCAAACAAATGCTACAACAACATTTTCCAGAGCACCTTTCCATAGATTAAAATCATGAAAGAATTTAAAGTATATCTTAATTCTAAGGGCATTGCAAAGGTATATAAGTAACAACTGAAGAAAACAAATAATTATAATTTTCTTAAAGAAAAGCATGATCTTCTAATATTGTATAGTTGAATTCCTAGCTAGTTTATCAAAGGAATATGGGTCGAAGAAGACTGATCCACTAAAGAGAAATTATTCAACGGGGATAAGTTTTTTTCAGTCTTTTAGTCATTCCAATACTTTTGTTTATTTCCCTTATACTTTCTTTTCACTTTAACTTTCATTTCCATCTAATGTTATGTGATCTTTGTTTTGTTTATTGGAACCTGCTAGACCTAATATTTTTCTTACTTTTTAGTTAACAATTATAAGTTCGTTCGTCACAACATATCATATCTCTTAACTCTTGGTTCAACCTTTAACATGAACTAAAATTAATAAAATTCATTGAAGTAACTTCTTAACAATTATGGGTGAAATAGGTGAACAAGTTCAGATCTTTAAATTGCATGTTTCTAAACTGTTATGGAGACTTGTCAACATCCAGAAATATCCTCACTTTTTTGTCTTATTTTCTTCTCAAATATCCCTATTTTACATATCAAATTGTACATGAATTCAAACTAAAATGATTCATAGTCCTTTCCCCTATCATGTTAACTTTTTAAGCCATATATATTAAAGAATCGAAACATACAAAAACTAGTATCAATCATAAAACACACAATCAACAAAAACACCAGAATCAATTCCTTCGAATTTCCTCTCTCACACCAAAAAAAGAAACATCCACACGCCTTAATTAGAAAGTTATCTACACCATGCACAATCCAAGCTCCAAAAAACCGATCAAAAGACTTCAACACACTACTAACTATCATATTATAGCTCAACTCACTACTCACAAAAAAAAATCTTGACAAACAATCAAAAACCACAACATCACACACATTTATATATTAAACCTGAAAATTTCAACCAAAGCCATACCTTCACGAAGTGTGTGCAACCTTGGCAATGTACCCCACCAGAGTCCCATCGATGTGCACTGGCCTGTTTCGCTTCCCTTCCTTTTTGAACCCACCAGAGATCACTATGATGTCCGGCAGTGATGTGGAGCCGCTCCTATATTTGCCATTGCCATGCCTCCTAGAGTTGCCATGGTGCTTCTTGATGTAAGCTCCATTGGAGCTTGTAGGCCTAGGATCTTCTTCATCAATTGATTCTTTTGCTTCTTGGAAGATAAATGACAGCGGAATGGAGAAGGAAGAGAGAGAGGAGATGCCACTTCAAGGAGAAGATGAGTATAGAAGAAGCTCACCACCATGGGAGGCCATGGATAAGAGCTTGGAGGAAAAAGGAGATAAATGAAGGGAGAGGGAGAGAAGAGCACGAAATTTTGTGCTCTAAAAGAGCTCTGAAATCTTAAGTTTAATTTTCAAATGATCTAAGTTGAAAAAATGCACACACATGACCTCTATTCATAGCCTAAGTGTCACACAAAATTGGAGGGAAATTTGAATTTCAATTCAAATTTCACTTGAATTTGAAATTAAATTTGTGGAGCCAAACTTGTGAGCCAAAATTTCACTAAATATGATTAGTGAATTTTAGTTATGGTTCAGCCCACTAATCCAAGATCAATTCCAAGATTTTTCACTAAGTGTGCTTAGGTGTCATGAGGCATGTAAAGCATGAAGGACATGCACAAAGTGGGACTATATGATGTGGCAATGGGGTGTAGTAAGCAAATGATCACCTCCTCCTCTAAAATTTAATTGGATTGGGCTTCTACCAATTCAATTAAATTTATTTCCAACCACACACATCAAATATTCACTTAGTGCATGTGACATTACAAAACTACCCCTAATACAAAAACTAGTCTAGCTGCTCTAAAATAGAATGGCTGAAAAATCCTATATTTCTAGGGTACCCTACCTACATTATGGAGCCCTAAATACAAAGACCAAATATAATGACATCCTAGTCTAATATGTACAAAGATAATTGGACCCAACCTTGGCCCATGGCCTCATAAATCTACCCTTAGGTTCATGAGAACCCTAGGGCCTTCTTCAACAGCTCTAGCCCAATCCTCTTGGAGTCTCTTGCTCATGGCTCTAGTGACTTGTCCCTTCCTAGGGAGGATTGCATCATCCCCTTCCCCTTGAAGAGGATTTGACCTTAAATCTGTTAGTTCCTCCTCCTCAATATCAGCTCCACCTGCAAAAGGAATTATATCAGAAATGTTAAAAGTGGTGTTGACTTCATACTCTTCTGGGAGGTCCAACCTATAGGCATTGTTATTGATCCTCTCCAAAACCTGAAAAGGTCCATCCCCTCCAGGGCTAAGCTTGGATTTCCTTTTAGTAGGGAATCTATCCTTCCTAAGATGGAGCCAAATCCAGTCACCCTCATTATGAACTAGCTTTTTTCTTCCTCTATTGCCTTTAGTTGAATACACCTTTGTTTGGTTCTCTATTTGGTTCTTAACCCTCTCATGCAACTTCTTTACAAACTCTGACCTCAATTCCCCTTCTTTATGTATAAAAGAAGTGTCCAGTGGTAGGGGAATGAGGCCTAATGGTGTTAGGGATTGAACCCATAGACAATGATGCAATCCTCCCTAGGAAGGGACCAGTCACTAGAACCATGAGCAAGAGGCTCCAAGAAGATTGGGCTAGAGCTGCTGAAGAAGGCCCTAGGGTTCTCATGAACCTCAGGGTAGATTTCTGAGCCCATGGACCAAGGTTGGGTCCAATTATCTTTGTACATATTAGACTAGGATGTCATTATATTTGGTCCTTGTATTTAGGGCTCCATAATGTAGATAGGGTACCTTAGAAATATAAGATTTTTTCAGCCCTTGTATTTTAGGGCACCTAGACTAGTTTTTGTATTAGTGGTAGTTTTATAATTTCACATGCACTAAGTGGATATTTGATGTGTGTGGTTGGAAATGAATTTAATTGAATTGGTAGAAGCCCAATCCAATTAAATTTTAGAGGGGGAGGTGAGCATTTGCTTACTACACCCCATTGCCACATCATATAGTCACACTTTGTGCATGTCCTTCATGCTTTTCATGCCTCATGACACCTAAGCACACTTAGTGGAGAATCTTGGAATTGGTCTTGGATTAGTGGGCTGAACCATAACTAAAATTCACTAATCATAATTAGTGAAATTTTGGCTCCACAAATTCAATTTCAAATTCAAGTGAAATTTGAATTTCCCTCCAATTTTGTGTGACACTTAGGCTATAAATAGAGGTCATGTGTGTGCATTTTTTAAAACTTTGATCATTTGAATATTAACTTCAGATTTCAGAGCTCTTTTAGAGCACAAAATTTCGTGCTCTTCTCTCCCTCTCCCTTCATTCATCTCCTTCTTCCTCCAAGCTCTTATCCATGGCCTCCTATGGTGGTGAGCTTCTTCTAGACTCTTCTTCTCCTTGAAGTGGAGTCTCCTCTCTTTCTCCATTCCGCTGCCATTCATCTTCCAAGAAGCAAAGGAATCCATTGATGAAGAAGATCCTAGGCCTACAAGCTCCAATGGAGCTTACATCATGTGGTATCAGAGCTTCTTCATCTGGGTGATGTTCTTTTGCTTCCTCTATCTTTTTTATCGGTGAATTCTCTTTAATTCCTTGTTCTTCATCTTATTTTCCTTGTATATCCTCCATTGTCTTGTGGTTTGGTGCTGTTTAGAGTAGATTCAAAAAAATAAACCGATTAAATCTTAGATCTACACTTGTTCTTGCATTTCTATGGTTCAAATTTTGTAGATCTACTCTTGAATCATGTTTTTTGTGTTGATTTTAGGTTCTATCATTTTTCATTAAGCAAACACAAATTGTAACTATCCAAGCCTTAAGCAACATTAACACTAGTCTTGATTTCTAGGTTGAAATCGCTGGTGCTGGCAGCTTGGACATACGAACTTGTATAAATTACTGGGAATTGGTCACTAAGTTTTTTGAGCTGAAAGTTTTACAGAATTTTCTAGACATCTGGAACAAAATTATAAAAAAAATAACCAAGCTATTTGGATTAAAGGAAAAAATAAGAAAAATCACACAAGTTGGTAGAAAAATCAGGGTCCAGGAAAAAAAATAGTGAAAGGAAAGTGTGCTTGTTGTTTTGGCTCAAAATTTGCTCTATAATTGGTGCCTATTTTATAGCAATCCTAGTTCTGAAATTTCAATTGAAAATTATTATGAAAAAAAGTGCCAAAACTAGAGGTTTCTTGAGTCTTTTTTTTTTTTAAGTTTTTCTACTCTACTCTAGAGCCATTCTAGGTTTCTCTTTGAGTCCTAGCTTGCTTTTTTTGTGCTTTTCATTGCTTTAATTGTTGAATAATCCTTGGAAATTTGTCTTGTTAAAACTATATTGGTTTAGCTTTCATTTCATTTTTTTTGTCTTTGGTTATTGCTTGTCTCTTTGTTTCCTTGCTTGTGAGTTGCCATATAGGGAATTGGAAAGGAGTATTGGTGCCATATCTTGAAGAATTTAAGTAAAGCAGCAAGGGACCAACCACCTTAAGAGCTATTGGACTAAGAAGCACTCCAAATTGAGTGAAACACTAAAGAGAGAATAGCCACCATAATTGAGGACTTTTTTTTTTTGTAATTTTGTAATTGGCAATTTGTTTTGCTTTCAAATTTTGTAACAAAAAGGCCTTTCATTGGTAGTAAGTTGGGAGCCTCCAATAGGTCACCCTACTTCCATTTGGGTGTAATAATTTTAGGCAATTTTCCCTTAGGATAGTGAGTGTTTTGTTGGGAACCTTAAATGAGGTCATCCAAACACTCTTAGGATCCGCCTAGTTTGCATTTCTTGCAATTTAATTTCTTGCTTACTTTCATAGCTTATTTCCTTTACCCTCCATTGTCAAACCGCCTAGATAGCTTGCCTTTTACCAATTAGTTTTTACCTTATCTTTCACACCTCTTTTAGTGTTTATTTTGGCTAGTTTCAACCATAGTTTCTTTTACCTTTTTTTCAAACCCCCAACAAGAAAGAACCATAACTTAGGAACCAACATGAGTCTTCATTCTTCATCTAGTGTTAATGGTGAGGGTTCTACTCCTAAGGACCCCTTGTATAAGATATTAGATGAGTTGAGATCCCTTAAGTTGTGGAAAGAAAAACAAGAGAGAAAAGAAAAAGGTAAAAAGAGAGTGGAAGAAATAAGTCAAGATGAAAGAGAGAAAATAAGAGAGGAAGAAAGAAGAAAAATAATGAAAGAAATGAAAAGAGAAAAACATGCCTCCTATAGTAGTCATGACTCTTGCAAGAGTTTAAGTGAAGAACTTAGCGACTATTATGGAGGGCGTCATAGTTCACATACTAAACATCACTCCCAAAGAAGAGAAAAGGATAGAAGGCCTCAAGAGGTTAACATTAGCCTCCCATATTTCCATGGAAAAGATAATGTTGAGGCTTACTTAGTTTGGGAAATGAAGGTTGAACAACTCTTTGCTTGCCATCATATTAGCGAAGAGAGAAAAGTTCCATTGGCTACCCTTAGCTTTCAAGGGTATGCCCTCTATTGGTGGACTTCCCTTGTTAGGGAACAAATGATTCATGGGGATCCTCCAGTAGAGTATTGGAATGCTCTTAAGAGTGCCCTTAGGAAGAGGCACATTCCCTTCTACTATGAAAGGGAGCTTATGGACAAGCTCCAAAGGCTTAGAAAAGGGAGTATGAGTGTTGAAGAATATAGACAACAAATGGAACTACTCCTTTTAAGAGCTGGACTTAGGGAAGAGGAAAGAACAAGCATAGCTAGGTTCCTTAGTGGACTTTTAGGGATGATACAATTCCTGAAGGACTAATTTATCTAAATGCTTAATTGTTTTGAGTACTAGATTATCTATAATTATTATATTATCGGGGACTAATTTGCCAATATAATTAAAGAAGACTTACGGAATGTGTAACACTATGATTTTTCATGATATAAGTTAAGTGTTTGATTAACACTACAGTAGAAATTAAATCTAAATTTATGTTTTTTAATGAGCTAACTAATAAAATGGCATAGACCTATGTGCTTTATGCGTTTTAGTGACTATAAGAGAATTGGGCCTTGGTAGTGGGCTATAAACAAGAAGAATTAGGTATTATTATGGGAGAAGTCCAAAACTAGCTTTTAAGACACTCCCCATAGTTTAAAAGATTCGGTTCTCTGTGATGTGCCATCATTTTCTTCTATTTTCTAAACCCTTTTTGCACCATTTTAATTATTGATTGGTCTTAATTGTCAATTAATTAGGCAGTTTTATTATTTGGGCTCATTTAGCTAATTTGATGCTTTTAATCTAATTTCAGGAATTAATGAAACATTGGGCTTAATCCGGATTTTGGATGTGGACTTGAAGAGGGCAAATAAAGCAGCGCTTACCTTAGTTAATTTCTAATTATGAAATTTCGCAATTTTATTTTATGTTATTCAGTGTTTATTTCGTTTTGGGCCAGAGTATTGTAATAGGGCCCAGTGACTTTGAGTGACTCTTTTTAAATAACTGCCTTGGGATTCGTGCAGGGCATTCTATTCTGTTATGCTATTCATTATTCAGAGCTTTGTTTTAGGGTTTTCGTTTTTCTGTTTTGATGTTTCTGAGTTCGTAATGCAATTTTACGTTTTCTGCTTCTAATTACAATTTCGTTCTTGCTTCTTCTTCTACTCTCATTTACGTTTCTGTTCCATTTTACATTTCTGTTCGTTTACGTTTCTGTTCATTTACGTTTCCATTCATTTACGTTTCTGCTTCATGTTTCAATTGCGTTTTCTGTTTGAATCCATGGAAGGCTAGATTTTCTGGTGTTGTTTCCTTTTGAGGACGAAGCCCAACTCTCTTTGAGGTTTCGCTTGTAATGTGGTTTCCTGGCAATTCTCCCTTCACCAGTATCCCAAATTCGTGAATATTAATCAGTGCACGCTTCGTGTTCGATTAATTGCCTCTGAGCCTAACTTGCGTTCATGCTTAATGGACGAAGGGCTAACTGGTGTATGTGGTGCCTAATCAAAACCCTAAGTTGATTTTCGCTTAGTAAATTGAAATAGGGTTGGATTAAGTGGTTGACTGTTAGGGACGAATTCTCCATAACCCAGGATAAGAGAATGGCTTCTGAATCAGAGGAAACAACCCATTTTTAATATTAGTAGTTTCGTATTCCAGTTTACTTGTTCTGCTCTATAATCACAAAACAAAGAAACCCCACCCCCCCATCGTTACTGTTACTGCAAGTATATTATGAACATTTGGCTTGTCACTGCTCGTTGGGAAACGACCTAGGATCACTTCCTAGTTACTGCATTTTTCATGTTTATTTGATTCGGGTACGGCCTCGATCACTCTCTCTGTGTTTCTTTTTCTAATTCTCTCCTCCTTCTGCAAACTTTTTCTCCTGCCTTAAGCTTAAGGCTTGAGATTCCTAGACCTAGGAGACTTATCCTTAACCTCTCTAGATTTTGATTATTTATTATTGGATTGGTAAGCTCATGTCCTTCTTCCTAATCTCTTTGTTCCTTTATTTTTCTTTTCTTTTCCTTCCTTTTGGATGACACATAGGTTTTTGATATAGAGATTCTCATGGTTTCAAATGTTGAAAGCGGGATACCTACTTTTTACCACAAACGTGAAAGTTTGGCTTTGGAGGATTGAACAAGAAGTAGGGTTTCGGGTTTGTTTCGATTATGAGCTCTGGGCCTATGAAGAGTTGTTTAACAAAGTTGGATTTCAAAATTTTGGGTTTTAAAATTCCAAATTCTAATTCAAATTGAATCAACCACCAATATTTGGGGCTTCCATAAAAGGAGCTAGGGTGTGTTATGTTTTGCAAAATGGTGGTGGGAATCCAAGAGGCCATGGAAGATGAACAAGCTTCAATCGTGCTCATCTATAAATATTGGTGAGGATTTGAAATGAGAGTTCCCATATTTTTTTTTATTTTTCTTCACTTCTCTCTCATATATGCTTAAGACTTACTTTTCAAAATTTGAATTTTGAGATGCAATTTGTTATTTCTTGTTCCTATTTTTCTTTCCTCTCTCAAATGCATTTTTTTTGTTTGTTTAGAAGAGACATGATATATGAAGAGCATGCAAAGAGTTAGCTAATCATGAGATGTGTTTTTGCTCTCATCTTCTTCTTTCTTTCCCAATAAGCATTTTTATCCTATGAAATTGATGTTCATGTATTTATGTTTTGTAAATGAAAAAAAAAACTATTTTAATGTTGATTTTGTGTTATATGTATGATGCTTTTCATTTTTTTTGAAGATTATTGAAAAATTTGTATGAGGCTACCATAGAAGCAAGTGAGTTGAAGCTCTTTGTCGTTATCATCTAGACAAAAGGTAAGTGCTGAGTTTGATAAGTTGATGCTTTTTTGATTGCATCATTTTAATGTTTGGTTTATTTTCTCCCTCAATAAAAGTTTGATTAAAAATTTGTTCTTCTTAATTAAAACTATTTCATCTTTATCCCAATTGTTATCTTGCTGGTTTGATATCCCTCTAAAATAAAGAAAAATTATGCAATAACCTTTGTGACCCAAAACACACCACTAAGCATTTTAGTTTCATGATTTTAAGAGGAATTTAAAGTGTGGAACAAAAGTTGTGTTTTGTCATAAAATCAGATTTCTAATACCGCCATAAACATGAATCAAAGCTTATATTCAACATCACTAAGTTTATTACTATAGAACTTATTACTATAGAACTTATCATCAACACCAAAGCCTATTACAACATCCTTCATGTTACACATGTCTCTTTATCTCTCTCTCTCTCTCTCCCCCTCCCCCCCACTCTCTATATATATACAAAAAGACATAATTTATTTATATTTTAGCTTTCAAAAATATTATTAAAAGAGTTGGTAGAGTTTATATTTATATTTTAAATATTAGAAATGTATTTCTTTTTTGTGTATATAATCTTAGTCTATTTATCAATTAGGAAATTACATATATCTCGCCAGGTTTTATATGAATGTATTGTAAACAATTTTTTTATTAAAGTACATGTACAAACATATATATATTTATATATATATATATATATATATATATATATATATATATATTTGACTAATTATAACTTATACTTGAATTAAAGAAACACTAATAGGTTGTTCTATTCTCTCTTTTGGAACATATGATTTGCTGAAAAACGTTGTAGTTGTTGATTCTAAACACTTGTAAGGGTTGTAGTATCCTTTATATTCTTTTAATTCATTATCTTTGTTGATGAATATATATGTGCAAAGTTAACAAATTTTAAGATTATGTGTGTGTGTCTGTGTGAGAGAGAGAGAACTCCAATCTACTTATGTGTCTCTCCTCTTTGAGAATACCATTTTTTCATATATAAAAAATTATTCAATTTTGAATGAACAATTGGATGCATGAAACTATATAAAGTAATTAGAAAATACAGTTCATTACTTGCTTAGTTTGAGATCAATTGTATATGTTGGATTTTTTTATTTTTAATTCATATAACAAATTTTGCTTTCTAATTTTTGAATACATATATATTATTAAGTTTTGATAATTTAAGTATATAATCTCCTTGTCTATGTTGGAGCTTGTGGCCTCAATAATCTTAAGAGGGATAGGCTTAGAATGCAGAAGAAGCAACAACAATCAATTTAACAATGTTCTTTAAACATGCAAGACACAATTGATTGCAACAAAATAAATAAGATAAGGGAAGAGAGAATGCAAACACTGAAATTCTGATACTGAGGACAGATGTCGTACAGGATGTCACGACATCGCGCTTCAGAACATGCAGATTGTATATGACAGTATGAACAGATTAAACAAGTAAATAACACAAGAGAATTGTTAACCCAGTTCGGTGCAACGTCACCTACATCTGGGGGCTACCAAGCCAGGGAGGAAATCCACTAAAATAGTATTAGTTCGAAGATCTAACAGCCACTGTATACAACCTTCTCACCTAACCACTACCCATGCAATTTCTACCTAAGAGCCACTCTTAGATATGAGAACCCCTCTCACTCCCTCTCAATCACTCACCCGTGTTTACAAACAAATCAAAGACACACCAGAGATTGCTCTCTGAACAATAGAGATCAACTCTACACACTCAGGTCCAACACTTGATGTTAGGGTAGCATCAAGGTGGCTCACAAAACACTCAAGTCACAAAACTCACAAAATAACTCTTCAATCTCTGACTTTATTAAAAACCCGTGCAGCCTTCATGTTTATATAGCAGTGTACGTATCTGGGCTGCAACAACTTGCGCTGGATAAGCTCTATCATTCTCCTGAAAAATCTGCACTTAAAGATCTAAAAGATAAAGTTTTATCTTTTAGTTTTTTTTATCTTCAATCTCTAATCCCTGAACGAAACTATTCAAGTTTGTAATTCAATTTTTAATTATCTTTTAATTCGTTCCTAAAGATAGAGCTCCTAATCTGTTGCTGACTGCACATTAATCTGTTAAAGATATAACAGATTTATGTGTCCAGTATTTTCGGGCAGGATGTCCTGGACATTGTATCCGACATCGTGGATCCTGCAGCTTCAATTCTTCATTTGACATTTTATCTTGCCTTGTGCATTGTGCAGCCCAATCTGATTCCTTGACATAATGTTAGACATCATGTGCAGCAACTCCAGCTTTCCTAAGTGCTTATGTTTTAACAAAATTTTAGCCAATCTTTTAAGACTAAGTAAAGCTAAGCACTAACAAACACAATTTTATACTGGTTCTGTCACTTCCCGTGCCTATGTCTAGTACTCAAGCAACCCACTTGAGATTTCTACTATCTTTGTAAATTCCTTTACAAAGTCTGAACCACACAAGGACAACCCATCCCTTGTGTTCAGATGCTTTACAACAAGAGACTTACAATCTCTTAACCAATCTCATTGAATAAGAAGAATGGAAGAAGAATTCTCTCTTCAAGAGAAGAATATTACAATGAAGATCATGTAAGAATTCTTATAGATTTTGCAAGTGTTTGGTCAAGGATTTCTTTTGAGAGAGCATTTGACAACGAAGTTCTTTTGGAATCTCTCTCATTGTCTTTTGAGAGGATAAGACATTTTTCTCAAGCAAAACTCTCTCTTCAATTTCGTCCCAAGTCACACATATATATAGGCCTTTGATGGCCATTCAAAATCCAAATGATAAGATGTGACTGTTGGCGATATTCCTTGAAAATCCTCTCCGGAAATCGATTACAGAATTAGTGTAATCGATTACACAGTTGTTTTTCTTAAATAGTTGTGACCCTTCATTTAAAATTTGAATTCCCAACATTTAGAGTCTCTGGTAATCGATTACATATGATGTGTAATCGATTACACACTTTCAAACCATTGGTAATCGATTACATGTATTGGTAATCGATTACATTTGCCTTGAATGACTTGAAACCTTTCATTGTGAGGCAAGACTTGATCTTGAAGAAATCTTGAATCAAGGCTTTGATTGTTGAAACAATCTTGTATTAATCTTGAAGCAAAATGAGCCTTGTTAGATTCTTCTTTTGACATCATCAAAATACATTCACAGTCTATGTTACATGAATGCAAGAGGGATTCCAAGAAAAGATGACTAATTCAAAATTAGATGATGGTGAACCTATATGTCCAACACCAATATCATTTTATATACCTACTCTCTATTACAACGAGTGTGATCATGTCGTTGACAACCCAACAAATGAGTTATATATTTTTTTTTCAATTTAATTTTTCCATTATAATCAATTTCTTCTATATATCATCTAATAATATTTTATCAAGCACGTATTTAACATTTAAAATGATTTAACTTTGGATTTGTTTGATTGATTTAAAAAAATATTTGGTCAAATTAAGATTGTTATATAATTTTGTTTTACTAACTAATAGGCCGATTAGCTTATAAATTATAAACTAACTAATCAATTAACAATTCTGAATCATAGTATATAGTTAAGAGTTTCAACAAGACTATGATACAATTGCACACATGATACATTGAAACCTAAAAGGACACAATTATATATTTGCATTCTTTAAATTTGTGTGTTGATATCATGAATATATTTTCAAGTACATATACCTTAAAAAAACTTCAATTGCATCTTCACATCTATTCATAATTTTACACAATTCAATTTTTTTTTTGTAAGGGACAAGAAAATACATCTGATTTAACTACCCTCATCTAGGAATGTATACATACATAAATACATACATATATATATATATATATATATATATATATATATATATACACTACTAAAAAATAGGCTTTCTACATCGCTACATTAACATCGGTTATTTCAAAAACCGATGCTAACGAAAGTGCGGTGGCATTTTTGTAATTAAATGGAGTTACTTAACATCGGTTTTAGCAAAACCGATGTTAACTAGTTGAATTTAACATCAGTTATTTAAAAAAACCGATGTTAACTTCATAGAGATAACATCGGTTTTCAGAAAGCCGATGTTAAGGAGTTGATCTTAACATCGGTTTTTTAAAAACCGATGTAATGTAGTTGATGTTAACATCGGTTTTTTCAAAAACCAATGTTAACGATATTATGTTAACATCGGTTATCCTTAAAAAACCAATGATGTTATGTTTATAAGTTAAAACTTGACATTTCACAACCCGCACGCCCTCGAAAACCTTGCCCTCCCTCTTGTCTTTCTCCTCCTTCCTGAAATCGGTCTTGTTTTTCTCCTGTCGCCTGAAATCTGTTGGAAACCGCTCCCTCGACACCCACATTGTCCCACATTGTTCTCAATACTTCCGAAAACCCCTTGATCGAACCCACAAAACCCCCTACACTGCTCTTCGAAGTGTGGCTCGAAGAAAACCCTACATACATTGTAGGTAAAGTTGGTGTATGCTAAGTTTCCTTGGGTGTTCATGTTTTATTGATGATAATAATAATAATACGTCTTCAGTTGTAGTATTGCTGATTGAGGTACGAGGAAAGCTTCAAGTTTCGTGCCATTTTGTTACATCTCACTGCCATTGTCATTGTTTGGGTTGGAGGTAAGCTTGGTCTCTTTTTCATTTGTAGTATAGCTTACTCTTTTTCACTGCCATTGTCTCTGTTTCAGTGGGTGTTCACTCTTTTTCATTGTCATTGCCATTGTCATTGTGTGTAAAAGTAATATAGTTTACTAATTTGTCCTGTACTTTTTTGTTCAATGTTGTAAATAGTGGTTAGGTATGAAGTGACTGATTGGGTTAGTGAAAATTGATTATGCAGGGTCTAAGCAGAAAGCTGATCCATCTATTGTATGCGTTGCTTTTTGTAGTTTCTTCGGCAATTTTCAGGTATCCCATTTCTTTAATTTTTGAATCTTTGATACTAGTTTACGTGTGTGAATTGCAATGCATTGATTGCTGGTGTTGCTACAATGTTTGAATGTAAAAACAACAAATAGTTGCTTCTACTTTTTTATGGTATCACCTGATTTTATAGGGTAGAATTGATTCTTATGTGTCATCCAAACATGATAGTAGCTCTTTTACATTTGGGATGTATAGTAGGGTTTGTAGTTAGAGGTTATTTAGGAATGGATGTTGTGTTCATATGCTTGGGGTATAAGAGAATTGTTTAGTAGCCATGTTCATTCTCCTTCTGTTAAATGAAATTCATGGGATCATATGTGTGGTATTGAGCATCCATACAAACTTAATGGTGAATCATAATTATAGAGCCATAAAACATTTTGAAGGATATAAGTGTTTTTCTATTTTACTTTGACTATGATTTTCTGTGAGTTGTTGTTTTCTTTTCCCCTTTGTTTTCCCTGTGCACAAGTCCAACTCTCCAAGCCTTGCTCTACTTCCCTAATCCTCATATGTAGACACCAAAGTAAGGTATCCCAGAACTGCTTTATGAATCTGAAATTAATGCCATCAGGACCTGGGCTGTTATCATTGCCATATTCCCAAACTGCATTTTGTATTTCTATCTCCTGAAAAGGGGCCACAAGCATGACATTCTGCTGTTGGTCTATGGTTTTGAAATTAATACGATCAATCTTAGGTCTATGACTATCTGCTTCTTGAAATCTCTTGGAGAATAAGGTTCTGATTTCTTCCTTCACCATGTTAGGTTCATCTATCAATATACCCTCAATGAGTAGTCCTTTAATGCAATTCTGTTTGTATTTGCATTCATCCTGATATGGAAATATCTAGTGTTACAATCTCCCTCCTTTAGCCATCTTGATCTAGATTTCTGCCTTAGCAATGATTCATGGGCTTGGGCAGCCACCCAAAAATCTTCCTGCAACTGCTTTCTTTTACAAATTTCCAAATCAGTCATCTGTCTATGCAATGTGCCCTCCTCTAGCTTATTTAGCTCCTCTTCCAGGTTCTGGACTTTTTTAAAGCTATCCCCATATTCTTCCTTGTTCCATATCTTTAGTCTGCACTTCAGCCTTTTGATTTTTTCTTTTAATACATATGCTCCCCATCCTGAAACTTGGACAGAATTCCAGCATTGATTTACTACTTCTCTGAAGGACTTATCTGTTAACCAACAATTTAATATCCTAAAAGGTTTAGGACCCCAATCAACATTGTTAGATCTAAGTAGAAATGCTGCTTTGGAGGCCCCTCTTCTAATCCTCTCCAACCCCTGTACTTGGAAGTCCGAATTCTGCTCCAAAATTGGTCTAGTTGCTGAAACATCAACCATTTCCATTTAATTAGAAGACCTTTGTTGAGAGCCTTGATGTCTTTGATTCCCAATCCTCCCCTTTCTCTAGAGGCACACACTTGACTCCAAGCCACCCAAGCTATCTTCTTCCCTTCTAGATTACCACCCCAAAGAAAGTTTCTTTCAATGGCAGTAAGTCTATTAATCACTGCTGTAGGGGCTTTGAAAAAAGACATAAAAAACAAGGGCAATGCTGTTAAGACAACATTAATTAAAGTGATTCTGCCAGCCATTCATATACTTCTATGGTTCCATTTATTCAGCCTAGATAACCATTCATCAGAGACTAGCACTCTATCCAATTTGCTTTTGCATGATCCATTTGGCCTAACCCAAGTAAAGGGCTTACCCACACAAGGAATGTCATCTACCTCCATAGCAGCAAGCCAATCATTGAATTTAGCTATAAGATTAGTATCTGGATTACTGTGATTGCTTCCCATTCTTTCAGAGGGATGTCTAACACAATTAAAATCCCCTACAAGATACCAGCAATTAACTTGGGACTGAATCTTCCTTCTACTCAAACTCTGCCACAACTGTCTTTTACCTTCTATATCACAAGGAGCATAAATATTGGCCACAACAACTCTTTGCATGTCAACCAACCAAACCCCTTCCAACATAATGAACCCCTTTTCAAAAATTCTAAAATCAACCTGGAAGTTTTTGTTATTCCAAACACACAGCAGCCCTGCAGCAGTGTTCACAGCTGGGTGCCATTCCCAAGCTATATCTGGGTGCCTTGACAAGGCCTGGCAAGCTGCCTTATCAAAAGAGTCCCTCTTTGTTTCTTGTAAACAGAGAAGGTCAACCTTCAGCTTCCCAACCAAGTTCCTGATAGAGGCCCATTTAATACCTCTACCCATCCCTCTAATGTTATAGGATAGAATATTCATCTATGGGCATTCCTATTACCCAACTCCATAGCTTCTTTTCTGTCTCTGGATTCCATATTGGCATAGTTTTGGATAAAGTCAAAATGGTCTGTATCTGCCTCCATGCCTATGCTTTTTCCCAAATTCCATAGTTGCTGAGCCTCTTCCAACACCTCTATATTGCACTCAATTTTACTTTTTAACCTTCTTTCTGCTTCAAAATTACTCTGGTTTTGGGCCTTGTCCTTGGTACTTATAATATGACTAGACACAAAATTTGTGAGTACTTTAGTACCTCTGCACATAAGTGTATGCTTGCATGTGTCTCCAACATAAGTGTATCAATGCTACGTAGCAAATTAAATAATAGCCATTTAATTAGGATTACAAGGCAGACAAATAAAAGGTACTGCACGCTTTCCTTAACCACAAAGTCAAACCAGTTCAATATTCTCTCTTTAAAATCTATTGGGATTTTTGCATCCCTTTTCAAACAAACCAGAAATACAGAGTTGTTATGCAGAATTGTAAGTGACAAAATAGAAGTCATTACACATATAGATACCAAACTATAGTCGTGGACATGATATATAACGTGAAAAAACTCATATGAAGCATTAATTCCATCTCCGGGGTTAAGTTTCATAGACCCCGAGTTGGCCACGTGAAACTGTGATGCATTTTTTTTTTAACCGCCAAAAGTAATTATATTATATTAATAGATAAGAGTACCAGGGGTACTACAACTAACACAGGAGAAAGATCTCCTGATAAGATACAAAAGACATGAGCCCCACATGAGAAACACCACAACCCCAACCCTACAAAGCAAAACTTAAGCAAAGGCTAAAGACATTGCTGAGGACCATTGGTGTAAAGGAACACTAAAATCCTTTTCCCACCCCTTGAGCCAAGTCCAAGTGAGGAAAATACAATTGGCCACCAACTTAGAGATGTCAAACGAATGATTGTGAAACACCAAGTCATTCCTAGATTTCCAAATTGACTTTCTAGCAGCCAACCAGCAAATCTTCCATCTTCTATTGGTGTCCTTTCCTCCAGCTGTAGATGAGTGCTGGAGAAAGTTATCCATTGGGCTATATTGGAGAACTCTATCTTCCTTGACCCAAGTAAAGAATTCCCACCACAGAGGCAACACTTTGTCGCAAGTGAAGAACAAATGGGAGGCAGTTTCAGGTTGACTTTGTCAAAGTGGACATAGGTCATTGTCAAGCTGAATTTGTCTCCTAGATAGATTATCCTTAGTAGGAAGTCTATCCCAAAGCAGTCTCCAAGCAAAAGATAGAACTTTAGGAGAGACTTTAAGGTCCCAAAGCTGATGAAAACCCGAACCCTGAGTTTCAGAGAATTGTTCAGCTTTAATAAGGTTATAGGCAGATTTGGTAGAGAAGATCCCATTAGGTTCAGCTCCCCACAGCCAGGTGTCCTTCAGATTGCCACTTATTCTGATAGCTGCGATATGATCTATAAAAGTTGAAGCTACCCTCATCTCACTGTCGAACAAATTTCTTCTCCAAGATAAAGTCCATTCCCACCCATTTTCAGAAAAATAACCCATGTCTTCCACAATGTGTAATCTTTGGGAAGAGATTTGGTATAATTCTGTAAATTGCTCTTTAAGAGGTACCTCGCCGTCAACCCAAGGGTCATCCCAGAAAAGAATTTGGTCTCCCCTACCCACCTTCCAAGAGAATTGCTTGGAGACATCCTCCATGTTCTGGTGCTGATTAACATACCTTAAGTCAGACCACCATTGAGAGAAGTATTTCTTTGATGGCCTCTGGTCCAAACCACTCCATCCCTTGTACTTAGAAATTAGGATCCTGCCCCAAAGCTGGTCTGATTGGTGAAACATCAGCCATTTCCATTTAATTAGGAGAGCATTGTTAAGTGCCTTAATGTCTTTAATTCCCAAGCCTCCCATAGCTCTAGAGGCACACACTTTACTCCAAGCTACCGAAGCTATCTTCTTCCCTTCACAACTGCCACCCCAGAGAAATTTCCTTTGAATTGCAGTTAGCCTATTAATCACTGCAGTAAGGGCCCTGAAATAAGACAAATAAAACATAGGCAGCGCTGTTAGGACATCATTAATTAGGGTAATTCTGCAAGCCATAAAAATGCTTCTCTGATTCCATTTGTTGAGCCTAGCCTGGAATTTTCTGATAATGGGTTCCCACCCCACCGTTCTTCTCGGATTAACTCCAATTGGAATCCCTAGGTAGTAGAATGGGAAGTTGAGAGGCTAGCCTCGAATTTTCTGAAACTGTGATCCATACTTATTGGAAGCAGGTTCTATCACTGGCGGTTCATTCAGAAATGCCCAGCTGCTTTTGGTCCACCTGCATTAACCCCAATCATTTTCTAAAATATTAATCATTTAAAGGGATTCATAATAATACACCAAATTGGGCAATTACTATCTGTGATTTAATTTACCAGCCATTTTTCTTGATAAGTTGCTCTAAACTTTTCTGGTCAACGTCCATGCCTAAGGACTCCTTTATGCTGGCCAAGATCACGGTACTTGACTTATGAGAATTCTCTAAATCCTCAAATTTTCGGGCCTGTCCACTATCCATCATAAACATCAAAATATATTACTAGCTTTTATATATATGTGTGTGTGTGTGTGAATTTGTGACACATAGAAGGGGAAAAAATGTAGAGATGTAGTTAATTTCAAAGTCAAAAAACCTGAATAGTCTCATACAGTTTGGACATAGCTCTGAGGTGTTCTAACTCTGTCTCCTTCTTTACTCTCCAGTAAGCATTAATTTCTTCTTTGGTGAGTGATCAATTCCTCTCTATTGTAGCTGCAACAATAACAAATTTTTCCTCCGTCAGAAATCACAAGTGACTTATGATCTAGACTCAACCAAGAGGTGAAGCATAAGTGCATAACATAATACGAGAAAGAAACAACACTAATACTAATTAATTAATTAATTATCTGTACCTCATTCAGGATCCAAGATCAGAGAGTCCCATCCTGCCATAAGAGAACCCATTGTATTTGTTGCTGAATTAATTTCTTTATCGTAACAAACTTAGCAACTAAGCCACACTAGCTCCTCCAATGCCTTTCTAAATCGATGACCTGTTTCTTGATATATATATATAAGTGCTGGCGAAGCTCCGGATTGTTTCTCTATTTTGTTCTTATCTCTTGGCATGGTTTTTAGATTGTGATGACTGGACAAAAGTGTGACATCCATAGGTTTTGGATGTTAAGGGATAATGATGACGATAATGATCCTACTGTGAGTCAATTATCTCAAAGCAAAGCAAGGCAGTATTTCCATTTGGTTCTAAAGTAGCATAAACCATTATGCAACAAGTAGAGAATTAAGTGGGAAACTTCATCAGTTTTTGATCCCGTAGTTGCTTGAACTGGCTTTTCCTTAGAATGAACATGATTCTTTTCACTCTCTGCTAGTTCAGACTCAAAGGAAAAATTAATTTCACAATGGATGCAAAACAACAGCCACAGAAAATGAGACCTATGTTATTTAGGACTAACCTCTAACCCTATCAAACTGCATTTTGAAAATTAGAATTCTTGTAATTCAGCAACTGTACAAATCCATAGTACAATTGTGTAAATAAATTCTTGCAATTTAGTAATTTTGGTAGTTAAGACTTGTATAATTGGATTGGAACTCCACCAATTGGAATTTTGTAGTTCCTCTTCCAATGGTATTAGTTGGAAAAAGGTTGGTTTTTCTTTTTACCATATTAGCTCCCCTAGCATCCCTCTTTGTTAATAACAAAGAAAACTGGTAGATAGTAGGAGACAGAGTTCAATAAAATCTGTACTTCATCTTTTGCCCAAGGCTGTACTCAGTTCGATAAAATTTGTGTATCAACTACCTAAACCTGCCCTAAAGTAACTTGGGGGACATAGATGGAAACAAACCCATGTTATTTGCACATATAAATAACTTCTTGGGAAATATGTAGAGCATGCATTTAGCTTCAATGAATTATACTATACTCAGTTCAGAAACAATTTTAGATTGGAATTAGACATTGTTTCATCCATCCTAATCATTGAACCATAAATTTGATTTAATAACCCACAAAATAGTAGCTGTTGAATTTAATTTTGTACCATGAAAATGTCACAATGACAACAAGCAAAGAAAATTGAATATTTTAAGGCTTTAGTCACAGGCAGCACACAGACTTTAGAAAACAAGGCGGCCACGTCACCACAGTTTTTATTTTAAGAACTTTAGCAATTAGTTTTAAATGTACCAATATTTTCCCTCTATCCGTTGAACAAGTAAGTGTATGTTTTTGTTGAATAAAATTGATTTTGATTATTGTAGAATTGATTTTGACACAAATTTTGCTGAGCAAAAAAAAATAATTTGAGTCTTGATTCTGATGTAATTTGCAACTCAATTATTCAAACCAAATCCAGCCTAAAACTATGCTCTTGGCAGGTCTGACTTCTTTGAAGGTTAGTGGCACGACATCGTTAGTTCAGAGACAATATCTTACGGCACCAACATTTGGGATATTCTACTTCTAGAAGGTTAGTGGCACGACATCCTTAGTTCAGAGTGTTTTTGCTTGCTTATTTTGCCTTCTTCATTCTACCTTGATTGGATATTCTGCATGTTGTGTTTTTGCTGTTTCTGAAATGGTTTGTTGCTGCATATTGTTGTTATCTATTATTGTTGAAAGAAGATAAATATAATCGAAATATACCTCAAAATAGCATACAAAAAGATCATCCTTTCTTAAAGTAATATGATGTGGCTGAGACAATTGCACCCCTCCCAAGGGGATAAAGAAAACTAGTCAAGATGGTTTTCCAATTAGTTCCAACTAGCTCCAATTAGTGTTGGTTTGAGGCTTAGTGTTGTTCCTATTAGTTCCAATTAGTGTTGTTTCAATTAGTTCCTCCTCCACTTCAGATCCCAGTTCCATATATTCTGAGAAAAATTTCCCATCTTAGAAATGGGAAAATTGTGTTGTCTACTAATAAAAAAAAGCTGATGATACTTCTGCTGAAGGCTGCAATCCTCTCCCAACCAGTTATCTTTGCATAAATTTATTTTATCCCCACATCCAACCTTCCAAGCCATATTTTGATGGATAATGTTGAAGTCAGACTGTTGATTTAGCTTTCTAAGATCCTTCCACCATTGGGAATGCCATCCTTTGTCTCTGCCATTCTGTAAATCTGACCACCCTCCATATTTGGAGTTTAACACTGTGACCCATAACTGATGCTGATTGAAGGATAAGTCCCAAATCCATGTACCCCTCAAAGTTGCATTGAATTTAGAGAGATCCTTGATCCCCAGGCCCCCATCATTCTTGGGAAGACAGATAACATCCCACTTCACTGAAGGGATTTTCTTATGATCTTGATTTCCTCCCCACATAAAATTCCTTTGGAGAGACAACAACTTATCAACTATTCTTTGAGGTATCTTGAAAAAAGATAATAGGTAAATTGGTAGGGCATTCAAAACAGACTTTATCAAAGTCACCTTGCCACCCATGGATAAGTTTTTGTGGTTCCATTTGGATAGCTTAGCTTCAAATTTGCTTATCAGAGGCTCCCATACGACCCAACTTGAAGGCTTGACCCCAATAGGCATACCCAAGTAGTGAAAAGGGGTATCCATGTGCGTACAATTAAAAAATTGGGCAGCATCATGAAGCTAATTGGCTTGAACTCCAAAGATCCCAAAGTAGCTTTTGGCAAAGTTGATCTTTAGACCAGAAGCCATTTCATAACCTCTAAGGATGGCCTTCAAGACAATGACATTCTCCCAAGAAGCCTCACCAACAAAGACTGTATCATAAGCATATTGCAAGATATTTATAGGCTGATTTTGCTTCCCAACCAGATAGCTTCTATAAAGGTTTTTGTTAAGAACCCACACACACACACACACACACACACACACACACACACACATAACCACACACACACACACACACAGAGCAACAGACACACACCCACATACCTACACACACACACACACACACCCACACCCACACCCACCCATACACACACACATTCACACACACAGCCACACATACACACACACACACACAGCCACACACACACACATACACAGATACGGCCCTTACAGTAAAGTCAGATGTAAATCTCCACATGGATTCCATGACCTTTCTAAGCCATCATTTAGGATACATAACAACTTATGCTAGTTAAAGTCACATCTGAATTACACCAAGCCAAATCGAAGACATCATTGGAATGAACAAAGAATTGTTGCAGTGGTGATTCCTCAATTTGAAAAACACTATTTCGAAGGAAAATGAAGGGTTGGCTTAACTGTTTATTCCGAGGATAAGAGTTGTCACATTCCACTTTGCTTTTAGAAGTACTGTCTTGTGAGGTGAAACAAATACTGCATTTATCCAGTGATGTAACACACCAAATGTGAACAACACCATCTTCACCTCCACTCACTAAATACTGACCAGATGGACTAAATTTCATGGTCCAGACTACGCCTTTGTGTGCTCTAACCTCTTGTCCAAGGTATAGGCCACTGAACTCCAGGCACCTCTTTTTATTCTTCTTCACCTTTATTCTTCGAGTTTTATTTGTCCCTGCATTCAAATTGGACCTTACATTTCCTTGACCACTTTTCCTGATGTTGACAAAGCGCTTCCACTCTCCAGTAAGCATTAATTTCTTCTTTGGTGAGTGATCAATTCCTCTCTATTGTAGCTGCAACAATAACAAATTTTTCCTCCGTCAGAAATCACAAGTGACTTATGATCTAGACTCAACCAAGAGGTGAAGCATAAGTGCATAACATAATACGAGAAAGAAACAACACTAATACTAATTAATTAATTAATTATCTGTACCTCATTCAGGATCCAAGATCAGAGAGTCCCATCCTGCCATAAGAGAACCCATTGTATTTGTTGCTGAATTAATTTCTTTATCGTAACAAACTTAGCAACTAAGCCACACTAGCTCCTCCAATGCCTTTCTAAATCGATGACCTGTTTCTTGATATATATATATAAGTGCTGGCGAAGCTCCGGATTGTTTCTCTATTTTGTTACTCATATAAAAATCCTGAAATTCTTCTTGTGAAACACCTTCTCTGGGTCTGTGGTCCTCAGGTGTATAAGACAACTCATGCTCTTTTCCTTGAATGTTTGCTTTTGCTTCATGTTGGGGACCCCCTTTGAATTCATCCAAAGAGATTTTTTGTGTAGAACCTGCTTTGCTTGCAGAAAGAATCAACTTCTCAGATACTACTTGATCAGTATGCAAAATGCAAGCATTTGAGA
Source organism: Glycine soja (assembly GCF_004193775.1). NCBI lineage: Eukaryota > Viridiplantae > Streptophyta > Magnoliopsida > Fabales > Fabaceae > Glycine > Glycine soja. The sequence continues at coordinate 30,206,373 of NC_041011.1, forward strand.
TTGGCCCACTGCACTCCGTCATCCTCTCCAATCCCAAGCTGATAGATGAGTCGTCTAACCTCATTTTCTCTTGTCAACAAACCTTGGAAGAAGAATCAGCTAAGCCCAAACCCTACAGAAAACATTCCTTCCTCTCCTTCACACTAACAGGCTCCTTCACACTTAAAGCAATAATGGATAGATTTCCATAATCTGTAATGACACAAAATCAAACCCTGATCACTAGTTTGCCCTTAAATTTTACTAGCATCACAACTACACACATTTTCATGATACACAGACACCCTCATGATACACACACAGAGACACACCCTCATGACACACAAAGACACACAAACACACACACCCTCATCACACATAAAGACACACACACACACACACACACACACATATACCCAACTACAATAATAAAGCATAACCACCCTCCAAAGCCAAAATTTGAAATTAGTTACATAAAAAACTGTTGATGTTGATATTTGTCTGTAATTGAAACTTACCTTTTGTATGTTCTTGTATGTCATCAATGTAATTTGCTATATAAACAACTGTTGTTCATGCTGAGTGAACCTTAGATTCCCGTTTGAGACTGAATGCAATGATTCTTGTGGACAATTTGCATTAGTCATTGTATTTAGTCTTGAATTATTCGTTTGGACAGTTTGGGGAGACTGGTATTTTTATTTTAGATTCATTCGTCAAGGTTATTATTATTTTCATTAATTTGATGAAATTTCGGTTCAATGCATTTCAAGTTGTTCTCTGAGTGCATACTTGATTATCGTGAAATTCATTTCACCGATGTCATGTCGTGTACTTGGAGGCCAATGCGAAATGCTGCCGAAATTTAGTCAAATTTTTGTAAATAATGGTAACCCTGACGTTTGAAGCTAACATAAAAGACAATTTTCCTAAATGGGATAGGGCCACACCTATAAATAAAAAAAGTGAGATTTTCATGCATGGAATTGCTTAGATGGATCGAAGTTGGATGAATGAAAGTTGCATGAGCCCAAAATATGAGAATGGCGTCGAACAGTTCTTGCAATTTGCTTTAGAAAAAGGTTGATCGAATGAAGAAGGAAAATATTATTATCCTTGCATCAACTGTTTGAATGGAAGACGACAACTACTCGATGACATATGGGACCATCTATTGTGTGATGGGATTAAGAAGAATTACACGACGTGGATATGGCATGGTGAAGTCACAGACATTCAGAGTGGGTCCCAATATGAACCGTTTGATGTAGAAATGGGAGATCGCTTGGAGGACATGATTCGTGACCTTGGACAAGAGTCTTTCTAGCAAGCACACACCCCTGTGTATGAAGGATTGCAGAGTGATTCAAAGAAGTCTTTGTATACAGGGTGCAAGAATTCCTTAACACTGTTGTCTGCGGTGTTAAGTCTGGTTAATGTGAAGGCCAGTATGGGTGGAGTGACAAAAGTTTCACCTCACTGCTTGAGGTAGTGCACAATCTGCTTCCAAAGGACAACACGTTGCCTAAAAGTTACTATAACGCGAAAAAGATATTGTGTCCGATGGGTATAGAGTATCAGAAGATTCATGCTTGCCCCAATGATTGCATACTATACAAGCATGAATTCCAAGAAATGTCGAAATGCCCTATCTGTGGGACTTCACGGTACAAAGTGAAGGATGAAGAGGAAAGCAATTCTGATGAAAACTCCAACAAGGGCCCCCCAGTGAAGTTTTGTGGTATCTTCCAATCATTCCAAGGTTTAAGCGCTTTTTTTCTAATGAGAACGATGCAAAAGACCCTACATGGCATGCAAATGGAAGGATTTCTGATGGAATGGTCCGTCATCCGGCTGATTGCTCGCAGTGGAAGAAGATTGATGGTTTGTATCCGGATTTCGGGAAAGAGCCAAGAAATCTTAGACTTGGACTAGCCAGTGATGGAATGAATCCATATGGCCCCTTAAGCACTCAACACAGTTCATGGCCAGTTCTGCTAGTAATTTACAATTTGCCTCCTTGGTTGTGTATGAAGCGAAAATACATGATGTTGTCTATGATGATATCGGGTCCAAGATAGCCAGGAAATGACATTGATGTTTATCTAAGTCCGTTGGTTGAAGATCTGAGAAAATTGTGGGACGAGGGGGTTGTAGTGTTTGATGCGTTTTGCAAGGAGACGCTTGAAATGCGTGCAATGCTTTTTTGTACCATTAACGACTTTCCAGCATATGGGAATCTCAGCGGTTACAGTGTTAAGGGTCATCATGCATGCCCCATCTGTGAAGAAAACATAAGCTACATACAACTTAAACATGGGAGAAAAGCAATCTATAGTAGGCATCGCCGCTTTCTAACACACAATCATCCTTACAGACGACTAAAAAAAACTTTTAATGGAAGTCAAGAGCATGATATTGTGCCGATAGCGTTGACTGGTGAGCAGGTATATGAGCGGGTTCAACACCTGAATACTGTATTTGGGAAGACCCAAAAGAAGGATAAAAGTAAGAGTTGCATATGGAAGAAGAGGTCCATTTTCTTTGATCTTCCGTACTGGTCTGATCTTGACGTTAGACATTTTATTGATGTTATGCATGTGGAGAAAAATGTTTGTGACAGTGTGATTGGGACGCTCCTTAACATTCAAGGCAAGACGAAGGATGGCTTGAATACCCATCAAGATCTAGCTAATATGGGCATACGATCACAGTTGCATCCAAGGTCTGATGGGAAGAAAATTTACTTGCCCTCAGCCTGCCATACTTTGTCCAAAAAGGAGAAGATAAGATTTTGTCAGTGTCTTCGTCGGGTGAAGGTTCCACAAGGATACTCTTCAAATATTAAGAGCCTTGTGCAATTGAAGGAGCTTAAGCTTGTAGGGTTAAAGTCTCACGATTGTCACGTGCTCATGCAACAGTTGTTAGCCATGGCTATACGAGACATCTTGCCAAACAAAGTCAGGTTAGCGATAACTCACCTGTGCTTTTTCTTCCATGCTATATGTAGCAAAGTCATTGATCCTGTCAAGTTTGATGAGTTGGAAAATGAGGCCGCAATTATACTATGCCAGTTGGAGATGTATTTTCCCCCTGCTTTCTTTGACATCATGATTCACTTGATTGTGCATCTGGTCAGAGAAATCAAATGTTGTGGTCCTGTTTATCTATGGTGGATGTACCCGATTGAGCGATAAATTGCAAAAGAAGCCATTGAATTTTTTTCAGAATACTTAGAGAATGCTAAACCTGTTGGCCTTCCTGAGTCTCGGCATGATGACAAAGTGGGGGGTAAGGGTTCAAGAGGACTACATGTGATCACTACAAGTGTAGAACATTTGTTACAAGCTCACTTGTATGTCTTGAACAATAGTAATGAAGTTTTGCCATACATACTTAAGCATGAAGCTTTAGTTGAACAGAATAATCCAAAAATGTCAAAGAATTGGGTGTTGAAAAAGCATAACAAGACTTTCTGTGATTGGTTTAAAGATACAATCTTTGCAGATGAGAATGCTTCAGAAACATTAAGAAAGCTAGTAGATGGGCCTAAAAGAAATGTTATAACTTGGCAAGGATACGACATAAACAAGTATTCATTTTACACAAAAGCACAAGATGACAAAAGTACAATGCAGAACTGCGGGGTCACCCTAAGGGCTAAATCTCAACACTTTGCAAGTGTGAATGACGCCAATCCCTGTGTAGCTTCCATCCCTTACTTTGGGTTCATTGATGAAATTTGGGAGCTTAACTATGTGAAATTTATGGTATGTGTTTTCAAATGTAAATGAGTTGACAGCAACACCGATGTGCGCACCGATGATATAGGATTTACGCTGGTAGACCTAAAGAAACTTGGTTACCACAATGACCCTTTCATCATGGCAGAACAAGCTAGACAAGTATTTTACGTGCAAGACCCTTGTGATGAAAGGTGGTGCGTGGTTCAGCAGGGCAAAACAATTGGTGTTAATGTAGAAGATGATGATTCATACATGGACACCTATGTTAGTCCTTTGACCACACAAATCACTCCTAACATTGTCGGAGAAGAAGAAGATGGCGACGTTCATGCTAATCATAATGATCATGATGAAGGAGAATTGATTAACATCGTGTAATGTAATTTTCTACAGAGAGAGAGGTCACCAAAGCAAGTAAGTGACAGCTACATTTTTTTCTGATTGAGGCATCGGTATTTTGTTTTCGATGACATCCTTAGGACTTCACACAGCTCATGTTTGTTTCCAGTTTCATCATCCACCACCCTTACCTCCTCTGGCTTCTCACGTTTATTGTTGTTAAATCCATATTTATGCTTTCTTCCCTTCATGTCTTGTTTTATCACAACTTTAGTCGAATCTCCTATCTTCAGCATAGTTGAATCTCCTGTCTTATTCTCCAATGACACACTTTGATAGCCTGTATCTCTTTTCTTCATATGTTCTAGTGCTTCAGCTTCAGAATGCATAAAGATCTCAGAATTTTCCAGTGATCACCAAAGGCTTCTGCATCAGCATTGGCCTGTAAATTACAGTGTAGTTTACAAAAGCAAAGGTGAAACGAAAGATATTGAGCTGGTAGAGGAGGAAGAGGCACGGATTGGTGCTGATTCTTCTAGTGCAACCTCTAATAAATATGAGAATTATAAGGAGGAAGCACGGAATGCAGCACAGAAGCATAAAGCAAAGAGGGTGGAGAGTGTCAATGCTGATGCAGAAGCCTTTGGTGATCACTGGAAAGTTCAGATTGCTCTATGCATTCTGAAGCTGAAGCACTAGAACATATGAAGAAAAGAGATACAGGCCATCAAAGTGTGTCATTGGAGAATAAGACAGGAGATTCAACTGTGTTGAAGATAGGAGATTCGGCTAAAGTTGTGATAAAACAAGACATGAAGGGAAGAAGGCATAAATATGGGTTTAACAACAATAAACATGAGAAGTCAGGGAAGGTAAGGGTGGTGGATGATGAAACTGGTGACAAACATCAGCTGGATGAAGTCCTAAGGATGCCATCTACATGTGTATTTCTCAAGATATAGTATTTATATTCCATCACGCATCCATTGACTGCTGATTACATGTAATAGACTTTTTTTAACATGCTTGCCCCAAATCAAATCATAATTCAATGTTTGCTGCACAACACGTCAGTAAAATTTGCTATGTACAAAATGACACCAACCCCAATCAACCCCTCCCCTGGTAACCCCCAATTTCATTCCTTCATCATTCAAGGTCTTCATGTCATTCCTTCCCCGAGACTTTGAAGTACTGTTGTCAATGATTTCTCTACAATTCCAAAAATCTAAGAAAAGTTTGCTTGCATTCACCCCACTTTGACATCCTTTAAATCCCATGGAAATCTAGCTTTGAGTGCACACTATGTAATCTTCAGATGTCTACGATTATTGTTACTTGTGCTGCACAGTAATTTTCTTTCATGTCATGAAACAAATTTAAAGCACAAGTATCACAACACATCATCAACCTCAATTTGTTATCAGACTATTGATTTATCAGACTTTTTCATTACTATTACATCTTATCCTGTTTTCAATCATAATTAAAAAGCACAACTAAATCACTTATGACTTATCCTCTTTTGATTAATCCTATTTTGTATGTTGTTGTATGTTATTGTATAAAAGATCATGGGTTCTCCACCTGCCTCCCCTCCTCCTCCTCCTCCTTCTCCTCCTCCTCCTCCTGCTCCTTCGGACGCATCGGCTTCGCCATCTACCATGAAGCGGACACGCAAAGCCTCACGTCTACGATCGTTGCCTACTAGACCACCTGGTGCTGAGAGACCAGTGGTCCATGTTGATCCTGCTACCAGCAAGGCCGAGGGTCCCCACAGGAAGAAATTAAGAACATATTTGGGGATTGTGGCACGTGATAAGGTGGACGTCACCTACGAGAACTGGAAGGAGGTCCCTACTGCTCAGAAGGACCTGATTTGGGAGGATATTCAGGTATTTTTCTTTTCTTATTTGAATTTGTTTAATTAATAGCCAAAAAATACATTTTTGTACCAAATAAACTTTATTTGATGTTGTCAGGCAGAATTTGATATCCCAGAGGCTTCTGACAGTAGGACGAAAAGGAAGTTACTTCAGACAGTGGGCAAGAGATGGAGACAGTTTAAATCAGACCTCACGAGGAAATGGGCCCTTGCAGCCGATCAGGACAGTGTGGAGGACACTGTCAGTGAGAAATACGACATTAGCAAGGAAAAATGGGCCCAGTTTTGCCAGACTCGCAGAGACCCTTCTTGGGAGGTATGTTCCTTGCCATTTAAGTTGTTTTTTAAAAAAACATTATCTTGTTATACTTCATTCTAGCAATTTGAAAGATTATTGTTTTATTTTGGCAGGGTGTGCGCAAAAAGGCAGAGCCCATCCAGAAGCAGAACACTACCCCCCACGTTTTGTCTCGTAGGGGTTATGACTATTTGGAGCAGAAGCTCCTGGCTGAGAAGACGAAGAAGAAGCTGGAGGAAGCTGCACAGTCAGGAAGTGTTGATGGTGTCATCGACCCTCCATCCCCGGTCAGACACTACGTGAAGTGGAAGATGGCCCGCACGAAGAAAACAGGGGAGATGACGACTGAGGCCACAAAGGAAATCGCTGAGAAGATCGTAAGTCATTTTCAACTAACCATTACAATTATATTTCTATATTTTGTGAATGCCATGTACCACTGTGTGTTTTCTGTGCAGGATTCCTTTGAGGAGCAGGCCGCACATGGATCCTTCGTCCCCCATGGACGTCAGGATGTTCTCACCGCTGCTATTGGACATCCAGAGCACCCTGGACGTGTCCGTGCTGCTAGAGCCGGTGTCACCATCAAGCAATAATTCGGATCAGCTCCACGGACGTCCCACAGCTCTTCCTCCCTGCCTCCTGAAGAATTGCAGCAGTTGACCCAACAAATCAGGGACCAGCTAGAGGAGTCCATCACAGAAAAAGTGACGCGGCAGCTCATGGCATCCTTCAACCTGATGCAGTCCCAGATTCAGTCCCAGATGCAATCTCAGGGACTTGCACCGCCTCTTGACCCTCTAGTTGGTCCCTCCGATCCTCGAGTAAGCACAAAGGGGAGTTGTGTTGATCCCTCAGGAAACGATCCTGAGACGGGTGACTCTGATAGGTGCGGTTTGTACATAGAAGCAGATCCTACTCGCCTGGTTGCCATGGGGAGAGTTTATGAGGGATCCACTATTTTTCATAACACTCCTTTGTTGCCTGGCCAAGTAAAGGTGAGTGTGGAGGAGGTTACAGATGTAGATGCTCCAGTTCCTGTACCCACTGATGAGGTTTCCTTAGTGGGGCAGGCACTTCACACCTTCCTTACTTGGCTGACACATCTGGTCAAGTCTTTATCGCAGTAGGTACTTTACTCTTACTATATGATTCTTATTTTTAAATTAATTCATTTAGCGTGCCTCAAATTAGACCATTTAACTTAGTTTCATGAACAGGTAGTTGTGTCTCTAGCAAAACCACCTCCAAAGCCCGATCCAGAGGTCGATGATCCGCTTTATCTGATGACATTGACCATCCCAGAGCTTTTCTTGAGGCCTTATCAGGTTACATGGGATGCCACCGTGTTCGGGGTCTTTAATCCAGATTTTTTGCTTTACATAAAGCACGAAGACCTCTCCAAAATCGCACACGGTGGTCAATGTCTCAACATATCAGTGTTACAGTTGTGGATTCTGTAAGTCATTTTATATTACTTTTAATTACCTAGGTTATTGCTTTCAATTCATAAATATTTAACTTTGACTTGACATAAACAGGCATCTCACTTAAACATGTATGCGAGCGGGGAATTCTGATATCTATGGATTCCTCGAGCCACAGTCCATTCAGAGGTCTGGGCAATCACGGTTTGAGTCTGAAAGTTACATAAAGACTTGGATGCAGAGTTCAAAACGCGATGTCTATCTTGGAGCCTACCTAAATGGGTAAGTCACACAAGATAATTGAATATAATTAATGTTTACTAATATACTAACCCATATTCGTCTCCACTACAGCGGACACTGGCAGATGGTGGTCATCCTGCCCAAGGAACACCTAGTTGTCTGATTTTGTTCATTGCATAACAGGCCAGAAAAGTACCTTAAGGGGATTATTAACAGGTTAGTGTTCTTTTCAATACATTTGCATTGAAATACCTCAACGTACAACACCAGTTTTTAATTGTTACTCATCTGGAACAGTGCTTTAAAAGGTCTTGATGATGCTCCACAGCCTAAATCAAAGGCTCTTGTTAGGTGGATTGTCGTCAAGGTACATCATTTACATAAAACTTCCACTTATATGTATTTCTTTATGTGTCTGTACACTAGTTGTTTAATTAATATCCAAATTTCATTATGTATTTAGTGTAATAGAAAAAAAGGAAGTACCGAGTGCGGCTACTATGTGTTGCACTGGATGTCCACCATCATTTTAGGAACTTTTAGGAATAATTTGGAAGCGGTAAGTTTATTTCAAACAAATCGATTTTTTTATAATTTGTATAACATTATTAAGTTATTATGATTTATTTCATCATGCAGTATTTTAACGATCCTAGACCATTGGAGCCAGAGAGATTAAAGGCATTGCGGATCCAGTGGGCACAGTTTTATCTCCGAGTTAGAGATTAGACCTAGGATTTAGGGACATTATCTTTAGCTTAGTTTACTTTGGTTTAACATTTTTGACATTTCCTATGTAGTATGAACATTGAATTCATTTGATGATTGTTCTTTATGATAAATCAATTATTTGATGTTTATTATGATTAAAACTGCTTGAAAGCAGAATAAAATGTTTATTTGCTGTGAATTGGGCTTGAAATTGCATTTTACAGGTACAATTTTGGGTTTATTGTAAAAATTGAAAGTAAATATAAAAAAAAAACTTGAAAACATCGGTTTTTAACAAAAACCGATGTTAATATGGTAAACAACATCGGTTATTTACAAAAATCGATGTCAACATGAACCTTAACATCGGTCATACAGAAAATCGATGTTAACTTTTGTACATTAACATCGGTTATTCATACATAACCGATGTTACCGTTTCTATATTAACATCGATTATTTATACATAACCGATGTTAATGTACAAAAGTTAGCATTAGTTATCTATACATAACCGATGTTAATGTACAAAAGTTAACATCGGTTATCTATAAATAACTAATGTTAACTTTGTACATTAACATCGACTTTCTATGAATAACTGATGTTATATACAAAGACGTACAACAAATAAGTATATGCATCATCAACGTTGACATCGGTTTTCTACTGAAACTGATGTTAATGTAATATATTAACATCGGTTTTCTACGAAAACCGATGTTAATATATTACATTAACATCGGTTCTTCGACAGAACCGATGTTAATATATAACATTAACATCGATTTTACTACAAAACCGTTGTCAACTTTCGTCATGCATAAACTTTTTGTTGTTGTAGTTCATTGTGTTTAACATCGGTTATTTAGAAAACTGATGTTATCATATTTATGTTAACATCGATTTTTCAAAACCGATGTAAACGATGATACATTCAACATCGTCACTTTCAACATCAGTTTTAGAGCCGATGTAGAATGCCCTAAATAACCGATGTTGAAAGTGTAATTTCTAATAGTGATATATATATATACACACACACACACACTTGAAAAGATATTCATGAAAATCAACGTAAAAATTTTAAGTGAGAAAATATATAATGGGGTGTACTTTTATGATTGAATGTATCATACATGCAATTGTTTCATAGTCTAGTTAGAACTCTTAATTATATATTATGATTCAGAATTGTTAATTGATGTTAGTTTAAAATTTGTGATGCAATCCTATCCCGCAAGGGCATTGGGTAGAAGACTCCAAGTAGATTGGGCTAGAGATCCAAGGGAAGGCCCTAGGGTTCTCATGAGCCTTAGGGTAGATTTCGAGTCCATGGGCTAAATATGAGCCAACCTATCTTTGTAAATATTAGAATAGGTTTTTCCTTCGTTTGGGCCTTGTATTTTGGCCATTCTAGTAGTATAGGGTTTTAGCCTTGTATTTCGGGGCATTTTGAGTAGTCTTTGTAGTATGGACTTTTTTTTGTATTTTCATGTTTTTTGTCATGGGGGTGAGCTTAGCTATTATAGGGGGTGTGTAGCTAAGTTCTAGCTTCTCATCTCAAGGAGGTGAGCTTAGCTATTAGAGAGGTATGTGTAGCTAAGCTCTAACTTCTTTAGGAATCTTCTTAAGGAAGCTTCTCAAGGAGGTGAGCTAAGTTATGAGAGGGGTGTGCGCAGCTAAGCTCTAGCTTCTCAAGGAAGTTTTCTCAAGAAAGCTTCTCAAGGAAGCTACCTAGTCTATAAATAGAAGCATGTGTAACACTTGTTGTAACTTTGATGAATGAATGTCTTATGAGATACACTTCAAAGTTCCACTTCTCTCCCTCTTTTATTCCTTCAATTTCGTGCTCCCCCCTTCTCTCTTTCTTTTCCTCCATTAAAGCATCCTCTTCAAGCTTCTGATCCAAGGCAATTCTTGGTGGTGAAGCTCATTCTTCCTTGGCTTATTCCCTAGTGGATGGTGTCTCCCCTCTCCTCTTCTCCTTTGTCTTCCGCTGCATCTCCATGGTGAAAAATCACCATTGAAGGACCTCATTGAAGCTCAAAGATCCAGCCTCTATAGAAGCTCCACAAGCAAGCTTCCATCAAGTGGTAATCAGAGCACAAGAGCTTCAAGTAGGTGCTCCTTAAACCTCCATTAATTTTTTGCTTTACCTTCTCTTCCATTGTTGTTTCTTCTTTTTTTCTCCATGTATCTCCTCACATGTCTTGTGCTAAATGTTTTTAACATGATTCTTTAGAGTTTCCACCAATTAGACTTGCTATAAAAGCTAGATTTGATTTTCTATGGTTCAAATTTCTTGTTCTTGTTCTTGAACCATGAATTGTGTTGAGTTTAGGTTCCTTTGAGTTTTGTCTTGTTATTTTTTGTGGCTGAAACCTAAATCATAAAATTCTTACAAAAAATATTAAAGTAGAAGAAAACCTCAAAAATCTAGAGTGACTTGTTCACCTATTGTAGTTTTGTCATAGAAGTCATGTCTAGTCATGAAAATTGTCACATAAGATTTCTTATGTTGTGCTGAATTTTATTTTCTTGTTTCTTTGTCTAACTCATTTGTTCATGAGTGTATGAAATTCTTTTAGCCTATTATTTGATTTGAGTCAAATCTTTCGTGTTAATTAGTCCTTAACATGTTCATGCAAAATTCTTAGAGAGTCTTTGATTGTGAACCTTTTCTTGAACTTTTAGGTTTCCTTATGATTGTGTCTATTGTGAATTATTGTTTCGGTGATTGAATTGCTGGCTGAAATGTTGATCCTAAGTGAATATTGAACTCCTAAAACTGTGGTAAACAATACTAGTGAGTTCAACATACATAGGAAGGTTGAAAGTAAGCCCAAGGCAATCAATATACCATGCTTAAAAAAAAATCGCTGGTGCTGGCAGCTTGGACATACAAACTTGTAAAAATTACTGAGAATTGGTTACTTCGAATTTTGAGCTAAAATTTTTAATGAATTTTCTAGACATCTGGAAAGAAGTTAGAAAAAAAAAACAGGTGATTTGGATAAAAGGAAAAAATACGAAAAATCACACAAATTGGCAGGAAAATCAGTATACAGATAAAAAAAAAGGTGAAAGGGAAGTGTGCTTGTTGTTTTGGCTCAAAATTTATTCTATAATTGGAAATTTCAATTGAAAATTAGTGTGAAGACAAGTGCCAAAGCAACAGGTTTGTTGAGTCTTTTTTTTACTCTACTCTAGAGCCATTCTAAGTTTCTCTTTGAGTCCTAGCTTGCTTCTATGTCCTTTTCATTGCTTTAATTGTTGAATAATCCTTGAAAAATTGTCTTGTTAAAACTCCATTGGTTTAGCTTTCATTTCATTTTTTTTTGGTCTTTGGTTATTGCTTGTCTCTTTGTTTCCTTGTTTGTGAGTTGCCATATAGGGAATTGGAAAGAAGGATTGGTGTCATCCCTTGAAGAATTTGAGTCAAGAAGCAAGGGGCCAACCACTTTAAGAGCTATTGGACTAAGAAGTACTCCAAATTGAGTGAATCACCAAAGAGAGAACAACCACCAAAATTGAGGACATTTTGTAATTTTTTAATTTGCAATTTACTTACCTTCATTGCTTTCAAGTTTTGTAACAAAAAGGCCTTAGATTGAAGTTTATACACACACACACACATACACACACACACACAAGCTAATAAATGAAGCATAACATAACATAACATGAAAGTCCTTTTTGTGAACAAAAGTTTGGGGAAATTAGTATAGTAAAAGAAGAAGAAAAATAAGAAGTGAGGTGCATGATGAATACACAGTAGAGAATAACAGAGCTATAGAAGGAAAAAAAGGCTTGGTGTCTTGGTTAGTTGTTTACTCACCATTACAAATACGGTCTTCAATAACAATTTTTTAGGGCCTTTTATGTTAGTTTTTAAAAGTCATAGAATCCTTCGTGATAGAATGTGGCCAGCTTTCCACAATGATTTTTAAATTGTCATAGAATATTTTTCATTTTTACAATAAAATTTGTTTACGTGTAGTTTTATGACTATTTTGTTCAGTAAATCATCATAGAAAATTCAATTCTTAGAAAATTGTCATAGAAAGCTCAGCATCAATAACAGTTTCTCAAAACCGTCATAGAAGATCCAATTTCTATGATGGTTTTTTGGAATACCGTCATTAATGTTGAACTTTTTATGACGATTTTCTTGGATGAGCCATAGTTTTTATTTTTTATAAATATTTATTTTGTTTTACATCCAACCCAACCTATAATTTAACAAATACATAAATCCATCCGGTCTAGACCAAAACATCTTTGCCATTAAATAAAATAAAAGAGGATTTACATAAGCAACTCAATGTTATTAAAGCTAACATCTCTGCCATCAAAGCTCAATGTTAAAACATAAAGACTTTAAGAAAATTGCTACATAGTGAGAGGTAGAGTAATTTAGGTAGAATTTCTATACATCCAATCTATGATACGTGAAATTAAATTATTTGCTATTGAAATATTTGTTGCATTAGGTCTCATTTTCAGTATATGTAATATGGAGTTATTATAATGGTAATACAGTGGAATATAAAATTTTATTGGAAGTCACTTGTGAACACAAACACATTAACTGAAGTAATTGAGTATTTTCCATTTAGAGACTTGGGTTTTAGTTACTAGATCCCATTTTTTAATTTAAACAACTATCCTTTTGGACCGGTTCAAAATTTAAAATTCAATTATACTTTGAGCTTCCTTCAAATGTGGTGCTTCCATTTGCATGCTCTCTCCTTATTAGTATCTTGCTAAGTCTTTCTGCCTGTGCAGAGTAGATAAATTTTTCCCTGAGCCTACTTTGACTGCAAGGATTTTATTTTAGATTGACCTTATCAAAGCGATGAAAAGTACTCTTGTCAGCGCGAACGTTCAAAAGGTCAACATTGAGATCATATTTGTCAAAAAGGACAAACCAAGGTTAATTCCTGAAACATGCAGCTAGCCAATTATAACTCTAATAATTAGAAAAGATTATTACCCAGTTAAATCTAAACTCTTGAAAGCCTCTTCCAATGTTAGATATATCCCATCTTGAAATATTACAACTTGAGAATGTTAAAAGTATATGTATTGCACATCAACTTCATAAAATATATATTTCACATGTATAAATTTTTTTAAAAAATAACATTATGCATGATGTTACATACTTTTGCAAGTGATGACAATAAGGTAATGATTTCAGGCATATCAGTAGCATTTCATAATCCATCATAGCTAACAAATACACTAAATTATGTTAATATAATATTGCATTAAATACTAATAAGAAAATGCACAAATTTATATTTATGTACTTAAAAAAATGTGCCCTATCTCTTCTGCCATACGGTTCAATGCTAACCTTTGAAAGGGAAGCTATTGCTTAGTATGTTACATCACAACAACAAAGAGATCCAGAATAACCCCATTTTCATTTCAAAGTAATGTTAGGGCACAAAAGAAATACAACTAATTTCATCACAGCCTAGAAGATAGGGACATCCATGTTTTTAATGGTGGGAGAAAAAACTTACATCAGGCTTTCCATCAGGAATGTATAAAAATGGATTTGGATTAAGCTTGGGTGTACTGGGTCAGATATAAATTCTATGTTTGATATGAGAAAACTTAGGATCATCTTGAAAATAGGTATAAAAAGAAAGGAATATGACCCAAACCATGACTTGTCGGTAAAACCAAAGTTATCAAAAAGAGTGATCCTAACCGTGACCTGTCAGTAGAACTAACATTATTGAGTTCTTAACCAAGAACAAAGGAAAAGCTCTCACAATAGAGAAACTCCCAAATTTCATTAATCTTCAAATTCTTCCTTTGGAGAGTACAAGGGTTCCCTATTCATAGGCTACTCTTGAAATGCTATATTAAATTCCCACTAATATGCATTTGCCAAATGTATTTATAATTGCATGCCACTAAATCAAAATAAATGACAATAAACAAGAAAATAACTTCTCACTAGCCAATAAATGACTTGGAGCATTCTAGAATGCATTTATTAAGGCTCAGAGAAAATGAAAATTCACTAGAAAATTCTACAAAAAATAGTATGAAAATTACAAATAAAATGATAGAAACTTGACTTAGTTATTATCTAATCAACCAATGTTAATAGTCCACCAAAATTGATCAACTCAACCCATGGATGCTTCTTAGTGATTCTTGAAGTTGGCTTCAAAGAATCTTCATCAATTTGCAGGAAAGTGACCCAATTAGGAGCAACCCTTAATTCACATTGGTTTTCTTTCTCTTTGATCATTAGAATCAGGCCTTGCAATGATTGCTTTATCCCCTTAGTCTTGGACCTTGTCATAGGACCTCCAATCCCATGCAAAGGATCATTAGACGAGCTGGTTGCACCTTGTCATACCCTAATTTCATCCAGGTATGATGTTTTATCATTTGGATATGGCGTTTTTATCATTGCTAGTCGAATTATGGTGTTTGGCACTAGTTACAGCACAAGGTCATGGGGTCACGCAGGGTTTCGATGGTTGTTTGTCAGTTCTGGACACAAAAGCCACCAGAAGGGGGCTAAATGGTCATTTTCTATAATTTTTTGGACCCTAGCTCGCCCAGGCTAGCATCTAGCTCACTTGGGCCATGCAATACCTTCAGCCTTAAGCAACTAGCTCGCCTTGGCGAGCTGATACCTTTAAGATGAAGCAACCAGCTCGCCTAGGCGAGCTGCCCCTGCCCCAAATGACTTTTTCTATAAATAGCCATGCAGGGGAAGGGTTTTAGAGGTTCAGGAAGTTTAAGGAAGAAGAAAAATGAAGGGAAAAGAAGGAAAAAAAAGGAAAAGCGAAGCCGAGGCGCTACCGAATCACAATCGAGGATCATTCCTTACCTTGCTCCTCTTACTAGCCTTGTACCTTGTACAAAAGACGGTTAGTTCTTCTTCCTTTTCTTTACTTTTCTTAAGAGTTGAATATAATCCATGTACCCTTATGGGTCCTCTCTGACATTATGTATGTATTCATCTCCCCCCTTTCTTCGTTGGTAATTTCATTTTATTTGTAAGGCTTAATTCTAGTCGATTAACGGTTGTCGTCCCTTGTGACGGGCGCGTGGGGTGCTAATACCTTCCCTATGCATAAACAACTTTTGAACTCTTATTTTCAAAATTCACGGACCTCTTTTTGGTTTTTCTAACGTTTTCCTCAAATAAACGTTGGTGGCGACTTCCACTCATTTTCTTTTATGGGAGACAACCCTTTTATTTTCCTTCGTCGTCCCGTCGTGAGGTAGGTTGCGACAGATGGCAACTCCGTTGGGGATTGTTAGAGAGTTAAGGCATTTTCATCGAGTGTGTAATTTTATCATGACTTTTTCTTTATTTTATTTTCTCAAAATAAAATGTGCCATTGAACCCTAGGATAGACGACATGTGCTATACTTAGGTTGCTTTTTTCACACTTGACACCCACTTTTTTCACAATCCTTTAGATGTTGGGCCCTATACCCGGGTCTATGTGAGCCATAGGGAGTGGAGGTTGATCTATGGTCATGCTGGGTCTCCGACTCGCTTGATAATAGTGAAGCCTCATCTAGCGTTTTCCTCTTTTGGTGATGCATTGTCACTGATAGTCCCTATCGCCACAATGTATTATCTAAGAGGATGATATCTCTAGAGACCGGTAAGGTTACATGAAAGTACCCTTAGGAGTTGTCACTAGAAGTGGACTTTTGGATCCTTTCCATTTGGTTCTTGAATTGGGGACACAGAGCAAACTCACTTTGGCTTGTTTCTTGATTGCATCATGCATCTCTTCATGGCATCATAACAGACATATGATTCCTGCATTTATCATTTATCATATTCATGCATTGCATTTGCATAAGCCATTGCATTATCATACATCTTCATTTAGCATGTTTTTGTTCTGCCAATTGCATACATTATATTTTCATCTTTCGCATGTTATGTTCACTCATGCATGATCCTGACACATAGTTGCTTATGCCTTGCATTTTCCTAAAAAAGATAATAAAAAAAAAGAACAAAAAGAAAGTCACAATGAAGCATGAAAGTTTACACCACATTTTTAGTTACATGTGTTGGGTACCATGGTGATAGCTATAAACAGACCATGTTGGGATTATACACTCATTTCTCTTGAAAAAGGATTGAAAATCACGTGAACATGGTACCAAACGCATTGTTAACTAGGAAATGATGGTTCTTCAGGCGTCTCATGTCGATCTCATAATTACATTTGTCATGCATAGCATAAGTATGCCCTAATCATTCATCTCTATGATAGGTTGTTGAAGTATTGGCAAACAAAATTTCTATTCTTGTGAACATAGAGTCGAACCAAGCACATGCTTTTAAGAAAAGGTTTTCATCGAGTCAAGGTCAAGTATCAAAGTAACCAACTTGCAAAAGTTGGGGCAGAAGATGGATTGAGTTTACATAGCTTCTTTGGCAACACATGATTGAGCTAAATAATTTACAAAATTAGGGACTGTTGATGTCCATGTTTTATTTCCAGTTGCACTTTGACTCTAACAAGATGTAATGAACAATGTTGTTTTAATAAAAATCTGAATTGATTCAACCCTATGTTCTACTGAATATCCTGTGTAAAATTTGCAATACTTCAACAATGTATCATTCACATACATCCATGCTTATTTTTCTTTTCACATTGGTTCCATTGCTCATTGCATTCTTTCCTTGAAATC
Source organism: Glycine soja (assembly GCF_004193775.1). Classification (NCBI taxonomy): domain Eukaryota; kingdom Viridiplantae; phylum Streptophyta; class Magnoliopsida; order Fabales; family Fabaceae; genus Glycine; species Glycine soja. Next base: position 30,223,713 of record NC_041011.1, read on the forward strand.
AAAACTGTAATCATTATAATCAAAAGGAAAGAATGCGCTTTACGGCGCCCTTACCGAACACATGCCAAAGCTAAAGTGATGAGTGAAATAGAGGAGGTACAGGAACAGATGAAGGCCAACATGGAGGCCATGAAAGAGCAAATGACCACAATGATGGAAGTCATGATGAGTATGAGAAAAATGATGGAGGTCAACACGGCTACAATCGTTGCCGAAAGTACCGCCATTGAGATGAACTCGACTCACCCATTTGGCCTCAATCAAGTAAATCGTCTAGTCTTGGATATGGTAGGTCAGGGAGGCAAAGCATTGGAAACTACGGGCAGCCCCTATTTTGTGCAGATCCAGAGCAAGCATTCTTTCCCACCATATGGCTTGCCTCCTAACTATACACCACTCATTGAGAGCCAACATCCCTAATCTGGTCATGCACACTTTCCCGATAAGAATGTCAATAACTCTGCTCCCATACCCATTGAGAGCCAACATCCCTAATCTGGTCATGCACATGTCCCTCAACCCATGGGAGGGACACATGAAGAGGCCACACTTTACCTGACTTCGAGCCTCGCCTTGGATATGCCACTAAGGGGCAGACATTTGGTGGCATACCCCTGCCAAACACTTTGGGGGGCCCTCAGTATCGCCCACAACCCCAATTCTTACATTTTGTGATGGGAGGAGATCCTCCTACTATGGTGGAAAGAGAGAAATTTGATCATATAGAGGAAAGGTTGAGGGTCATTGAAGGAGGCAAAAATTATGCCTTTGTTGACATAACAGAGTTGTGCCTAGTGCCCAACATGGTCATTCCTCCGAAGTTCAAGGTGCCAGATTTTGATAAGTATAAAAGGACTACTTGCCTCAAGAATCACCTTAATATGTACTACAGGAAAATGGGGGCATACGCGAAAGATGAAAATTGTTAATGCATTTCTTCCATGAAAGTCTTCATTAGGCAGTATTAGTACAATTCTAATATGGCTCCGGATAGAATGCAACTACAAAACATGTGTAAGAGGGAGCCCAAAGGTGGAGGGATCTGGCAGCTCAAGTAGCACCCCCATTGATGGAAAGGGAAATCATAACAATGATAGTAGACACATTATCTGTGTCTTACTATGAGAAGATGGTGTGATACATGCCTTCGAGTTTTGCTGATTTAGTGTTTGCTGGCGAGAGGATCGAAGTGGGTTTAAGAAGAGGCAAATTTGATTATGCAACTTCAATGAATAGGAAGCCCGGGGCAAATGAAGAGAATAAGAAGGAGGGAGAAACCCATGTTGTGAATGTCATTCCTACATGGCCAAATTTCCCACTAGCTCAACAATATTAATACTCAACTAATATCAGTCCTTCTCATTACCCACCACCCTACCAGCCAAGAACACCCAATCATCCATAATGGTCGCCCCTAAATCAGCCATAAAACCCGCCTATTGCACATCCAAGGCCAAACACCACCCTTAATACGAACCAAAACATCGGCCAGGGAAGGAATTTTTCAGAAAAGAAGCCTGTAGAATTCACCCCAATTTTAGTGTCGTATGCTAACTTACTTCCATATCTACTCAATAATGCAATGGTAGCCATAATCCCAACAAAGATTCCTCAACCTACATTTTCCCCAAGGATACAACTCGAATGCAACACATGCTTATCATGAAGGAGTTTTAGGGCATTCCATTGAGCATTGTATGACCTTGAAACATAAGGTTCAAAGTCTAATTGATGCAGGCTGGCTAAAATTCAAGGAGTACAATTGCTTATGAATTCTGACATTGTCGAGCAACACTATGCATGGGGCAATTTGAAGGTTGTTGTTAGATGTCTCCAATGACTCATTATGATTTTCAAGTTTATGCCATTACTGTAAACAATAGTCACAATGCTAATAATGCGGATAAGTTTGATGTCCTTGTCTTTCATTCTCTCACAATTACATATTTGCATATTTATTGAATATTCACTGGAATGTGAATGTACGTCGTTGGCTTGTTTGCTCAAGTGACTTGCGCTCCTGAGTTGATCTCCAAGTTTGTTTAGAAATTGATTGTTCTACATGTTTGGTGGGGATGCCATAAATGACGAGTAAAGTTCAAAAAAAAGAAGAAAAAATGCTTGGTTGACTGTGTTTCAAATCATAAATAAGTACAGACATTCATGTGATCTCATTTTATCTTTCTTAAAAGTTGTCTTTTTGAGAAAAAAGTGAGTTGTCGAGAACAAGAGTCTTTCGACTTAATCTGTCAATTGAAAATCCTTTAAATATTTCTCGTCCTTGAAAATTCATTTTCGAGAACCTTCACTTTTCCTTGCTACAAGGTCGTGACAAAAGACAACAATAGATACCTCAGAGGCTTACATTGGGGCAATGAGAATCACCACGCATGAGCCTCAAGCGAACCTAGGAGCGGATCAAAAGTTCTCACCCGGTAGGTTGAAAACCTGAAAGGGGGGCCTAGGCAAAAATTAGGATAATAAAAAAAAATAAAAAGAAGAAAGAATAAGGACCGCGTTTATCAAATGTTTTGTCCCAAAATCCAATCTGCAAAAGTATCTGAGTCAAGATTTGAAATGATACATGGTCGTGTTTCAACATCCTAAACACTAATTTATCCCTTGCTACCCCCTCCAAGCCAAAGCATATTTTTTTTTCTAAAACAAACAAAACAAAAACCCTGAGTAGGAACCACCACTAAACCGGTGGGAAGAGCAATGCAAACAAAATATGCATGAGGTTTACTAAGCTTTAGGGTGGGCAACAATGATGTTAAAAAAAAGAGAGAGCAGAAAGAAAATCCACTAAAGGCGAGTGAAGCAAAAAAAAAGAGACAGAAGATCACTAGATTTTACAAGGAAGGCACAAAAGTGCAATAAAAGATTAATGTATAAAGAGAATGGGGTAAGGCCCAATCCGAAATTTGAAATGAATAATAGTACAAGCAACGCTCTCAAGGTTCTTACTCAATATAACCCTTAAACACTCTTTGAGCTTATTTGATCCTTTCTTTCATAGCCCTCTTACCCCTGACCACGTTACAAGCCCAATAATGCCCATGTGGATCAAGGAATGACTAATTTTGCTTTTAAGTTTGGATTCTGGAATAGAACCCGCACACGCTTATGATCATTGAATATATATATATATATATATATATATATATATATATATATATATATATATATATATATAAGAGTCCTTGAGGTTTCACACTTGCACATTTGAGAAGAAAGCTCATTCGACCAGGAGCTCATGGAAAATGCCCAAAGACAATTGTGGTAGTAGGGTACATCTTATGTTAGTCGCTCATGCAGACTCCTTTTGAATCCAAGGGTGGCCTTTGTTGCATAAATTCTTTCGGGATCAGCCCATGTCATCAAGTTTCAGTAGGATCGGCAGACCTTTGGCATCACTCTATGACCTTAAATCAGGAAAGCTTCACTTGGTCATATACCAAAGTGTAACAATCCATTACCATCCTTCAATGGTGAATGCGATCAGTCCCAAGGCCATATATTTTCTTGCTATGCAAAATAATCAAAGTTCTTAAACAAAAAAAATGGACAAACCCTAGGATCAATATTTCAGTTGATTGATTAAATGTTAAATGGCTCCACTGCTGTCACCCAAAATTGTCAAGTGATTAAATCAAAACATGCACTCTAAGGGAGTCCCTGAGGAGATTTGCAAAAGATAGGATGAGGTTGCATGAGTTATCACACCTTTTAGAAAGAGATAGTCAATCTATGTTTTTTTCACACAAAAAAAAAGAAAGAAAAAAAACCAAAATTAAGATCACCAAAAGAGGAAAGAATGTCATGAACAATGCACAATTTTTCATTGCATTGCATTGTTGCATACAAAACCTGCATTCACTTCATTCTAGGGCAAAGTTTGCATGTCCATGCATTCCAAAACTCATGTTTCACATCAGGCTATGAGTCCATAGATTTCTCATTAAATACCAATTTCCAAAATCCAATTCCATGATTCAAAGGACTCAGCATCCTTTGTTCTTTTCATAGGACTCAACGTCCATTGCTTTATGTTTCAAAAGACTACAATGTCTTTTTCTTTACATTTCCAAGGACTTCAATGTCTTCTGTCTTTTATGCTTTCAAAGACTACAATGTCTTCCAATTTATGATTCCAAGACTACAATGTCTTTTGCTTCATGATTTCAAAGACTTCAATGTCTTCAGTCTTTTACGATTTCAAAGACTACAATGTCTTCAGTCTTTTACGCTGTCAAAGACTTCAATGTCTTCAGTCTTTTAGATTTTCAAAGACTTCAATGTCTTTAGTCTTTACATTTTCAAAGACTTCAATGTCTTTTTTCTTTTACGCTTTCAAAGACTACAATGTCTTAAGTATTTTACACTTTCAAAGACTACAATGTCTTCAATCTTTTATGCTTTCAAACACTACAATGTCTTCCATTTTATGATTCCAAGACTACAATGTCTTCAGTCTTTTGCGCTTTCAAAGACTTCAATGTCTTAAGTCTTTTACATTTTCAAAGACTACAATGTCTTTAGTCTTTTATGCTTTCAAAGACTACAATGTCTTCAGTCTTTTTACGCTTTCAAAGACTTCAATGTCTTTTGTCTTTTATGCTTTCGAAACTACAATGTCTTCTATTTTATGATTCCAAGACTATAATATCTTTTGCTTTATGCTTCCAAAGACTGCAATGTCTTCAGTCTTTTACACTTTCAATGTCTTTTGTCTTTTACACTTGCTTTCAGAGACTTCAATATCTTCTGCTTTATGTTTTACAAGACTACAATGTCTTTTGTTCGATACTTTCAAGACTTCAATGTCCTTTACTTTTATGCTCTACAGGACTTCAATGTCCTCCATTTTACATTATATAGGACTTTATGGTCCTCTGTTTGGTGTTATAGGACTTTAATGTCCTTTTGATTTTTCTGTTTCACTTCTTTTTTCTCTGGCGTCCGGTTTTGAATAGCAAGTTCGCTCATATGAAATTAGGGTCCTTATCCTTACTTGCCTTTTATTTTCAATAAAATATATGTGAAGAGGGGCAACTGTCAGACCCTAATTTTTTCTGGGTATGATGTTTTGATCATTGCTAGTCAAATTACGGTGTTTGGCACCGGTTACAATGCAAAGCCAAGGGGTCACATAGGGTTTTGATGTTGTTTGTCAGTTCCTGAAACAAAAGCCACCAGGAGGGGGCCAAATGGTCATTTTCTAGAATTTTCTGGACCCTAGTTCGCCCAGGCTAGCATCTAGCTCGCCTGGGCCATGAAATACCTTCAGCCTTAAGTAACCAGCTCGCCTGGGCGAGCTAATACCTTCAGGATGAAGCAACCAGCTCGCCTGGGCAAGCTGCCCCTGCCCCAAATGGCTTTTTCTATAAATAACCATGTAGGGGAAGGGTTTTGGAGGTTCAGGAAGTTTAGGGAGGAAGAAAAATGAAGGGAGAGGAAGGAAAAAGAGGAAAAGCGAAGTTGAGGCGTCGCCAAATCGCAATCGAGGATCATTCCCTACATCGCTCCTCTTGCTAGCCTTGTACCCTGTGCAACAGTTGGTTAGTTCTTCTTCCTTTTCTTTTTTTTATTAAGAGTTGAATATAATCCATGTACCCTTATGGGCCCTCTCTGACATTATGTATGTATTCATCTCCCCCATTTCTTTGTTGGTAATTTCATTTTATTTGTAAGGCTTAATTCTAGTCAATCACCAGTGTCGTGAAATCATTTTATTTTCTTTTGTGAGACTAGAAACTAATAAAAAAACAAAAAATGGAAAAAAAAATCAATTCACAACCAAACTTCTTTTTATCAAATATCACTTAAGATCGTTTCAAGGTCCAACGCCTTAACGATTCTCTCCGCGTTTCAAAATTTAAAACGTCATTTCAAGGTCCCACGCCTTAACGACTCTTTGCTCACAATTAAAATAAATATTTCAAAATCATAAAATCAATTTAACACACAAACATTTAGACTTAAAGAACTACGTAGGTCTGATTTTCTCATCGCACATGGGGATACGTAGAAGCAAGGGCAGCACCCTTGTCGACTCGAAGAAAGTAATATATATATATATATATATATATATATATATATAATAAAAAATAGTAAAATAATGTAATAAAAGCAATTCACCACTCTTGGGAAAATAAATAATTTTGAAGTCACGTTGTACACACTTGATTAAAGGTTGTCATCCCTTGTGACGGGTGTGTGGGGTGCTAATACCTTCCCTATGCGTAAACAACTCCCGAACCCTTATTTTCAAAACTCACAGACTTCTTTTTGGATTTTCTATCATTTTCCTCGAATAAAGTTGGTGGCGACTCCCACTCATTTTGTTTTTTAGAAGACACCCATTTTATTTTCATTCATCGTCCCATCATGAGGTAGGTTGCGACACACCTCTATCATTCTTTCCCTCTTCAAAAGGATTCATCCTCAAATCTGATCCATTACCTACATCAAATAAGGATAGATCAACCACATTAAAGGTAGCACTTATTTTACCATATTCTCTTGGAAAGTCCAGCTTGTAAGCATTGTCATTTATCTTTTCTAGAACTTGAAAAGGCTCATAGCCTCTTGGTTGCAACTTTGATTTTTTTTTAGCAGGAAACCTTTCCTTCCCCATAAGAACCCATACACAATCTCTTGGTTCAAAAATAACTTTGATGCGAGCCTTATTTGCTTGCTTTGCATATTGCCCATTCTTCTTCTCAATGTTGGTTCCAACTTTTACATGAAACTCCTTGATAGAATCTACCTTTTTCTTACCATCAAAATTAGCATACTCATTAGAAGGAAAAGATAAGATATCCAAAGGAGTCAAAGGATTAAAGCCGTATACAACTTAGAAAGGAGAATAAGAAGTAGTAGAATGAACAGACATATTATAAGCAAACTCAACATGTGGCAAGCATTTCTCCCAGTTTTTCAAATTCTTTTGAATGATAGCACACAATAAGGTGGTAAGTGTCCTATTTACCACTTCATTCTGTCTATTCATTTGAGTATGTGCAACAGTGGAACAAGAGTTTTGTTCCCAGATTATTCCACAAAGTTCTCCAAAAATGACTTAGGAACTTTGCATCTCTATCACTTACTATTGTTTTTAGCAATCCATGCAAGCGCACTACTTCTTTAAAGAAAAGATTAGCAATATGTGTTGCGTCAATGGTTTTGGAACATGCAATAAAATGTTCCATTTTACTAAACCTATAAACAACAACAAACATGTCTTTAGTGCCTTGAGACTGAGGTAGAACAAACACAAAATCAAAAACAGATTGCACATCATGCTTCATGCTAGGCCAATAAAATTGCTCATACAAAATTTCTAAAGTCTTTTTCACACCAAAGTCAAAATCATCAGCATACAAGTCATTCACAAACTCAAAACCACGTAATTTAGTTTGCAAAGAAGTAAGCAAAGCATACCTTTTGGACAAAGCATCAACCACTATGTTTTCCTTACACCTCAATGAATTCCAACCACTTGACATGTCTCTTTTGAAGCTTACCTTGAGATTTTAGAAACTTCATACTTTGATGGTCAGAATGAATTATGAATTCCATTGGCCACAAATAGTGTTGACCATGGAATAATTCAATGCTGCCCCATGAGGCTTTTCACCAAAGTATGCAAGTGGGTTAGAGTCTTGCATCAGTACAACCCTTAGTCTAACACCAGAAGCATCACATTCAATTTCAAAAGCTTTATCAAAATCAGGCAAACAAAGCAAAGGTGCATTGGTTAGATTATCTTTCAATAAATTAAATTTTTTTGCATGCACATCAGTCCACTTGAACACCACATTCTTTTTGACAAGTTCATTTAAAGGTGCAGCCAGTGAACTAAAGTTTTTCACAAATCTTTTATAAAAACTTGCTAAACCATGAAAATTTCTTACCTCATTAGCATTCTTAGGTATAGGACATTCCCTAATTGCCTTTACCTTTTCTTCATCAACACTTATTCCATTTTAGCTACTGACAAAACCTAAGAACACAACAAATTCAAGGCAAAAAGAACACTTTTTAAGATTGACATACAATTTATTTTCTCTCAAAACATTAAGAACAACATGTAAATGATCAACATGTTCCTCTAATGTTTTGCCATAGATCAAAATATCATCAAAATACACCACAACAAATGGCATCATGAAGGTTCATTAATCTCATGAAGGTACTGGGTGCATTAGTTAAACCAAATGGCACCACCAACCACTCATAAACCATATTTTGTTTTAAAAGTTGTTTTCCATTCATCACCTTCTTTCATGCAGATTTAATAGTATCCACTCTTGAAATTTATTTTAGAAAACACATATGAACCATGCAATTCATCAAGCATATCATTGATTGAGGCCGTACCCGAATCAAATAAACATTAAAAATGCAGTTTCTTGGAAGTGATCCTAGGTCGTCTCTCAACGAGCAATGGTCAACCAAACGTTCATAACAGATAGTAATAAAACAGTAACGAATTGGAGGGGTTGTTTATTTTTGTAAATTAAACAGCGAGTAAAATAGAATTAGAAAATATCAGAATTAAAACACGTTGCTTCCCCTTGATTCACAAGCAAGTCTCTTATCCTAGGTTACGAGAGTTTATCCTTTATCAGTTCAACCACTTAATCGAACCCTAAATTAAATTACTAAGCGAAATTTAACATAAGGCATCCATTATGTGATTAAGCAACACATACACCAATTAATCATGAACGATCGTTAAGCATGAATGTAAATTAAGCACAAAGACAATTAATCAAGCACTAAGCATGCATGAATTAATGGCAACAAATACAGAGTAATTGGTGAAGAGGAAAAACTGATCAGAATTTAACAGTAATAATAGAACCTCAAAGAGAGATGTGCTTGATCCTCAAGAGAAAACAATGCTGGAGACTTAGCCTTCCATTAATCAATAGAGAACAAAATTTTATTGCTAAAACGAAAAGTAAAAACTGGAATTGCAAAACGAAAAAGTGTCTAAAAGAAGAAGAGAAGCCTAAAACCAAAAAGAAAAAGGAGAGACTAAAACTAAAGCCTTGGTGCTGTTATATAGTTTTCAGCCCCAAAGCTTACAAATCAGTTTTAAGTCCAAGCCCATAAATAAAATAAAATCTAGACAAGATAAGATAAGATAAAATAAAATCTAGATGAAATAAAATCTAAATAAGATAAGATAAGATCTAGATGAAATAATATCTAGATTAGATAAAATCTAGATAAGATAAGATTTGATAAAATTGTCTACTCTCTTCAAGTCCAAGCCCAATTCTGGATTCAAGTCCAATTGCTTATAATTCTCCTGAAATTAAATTAAAAACACAAAATTAGTTCAATAGGCCCAAATGATAAAACTACATAATTAATTTGACAATTAAGACTAATCAGTAATTAAAATGGTGCAAAAAGGGTTAAGAAATAGGAGAAAATAATGGCACATCAATCATCCAATCTAGGGATAAGATATCTATACTTTACACATATTTTATTTATGGCTTGGCAGTGTGTACGCATGCCCCATGTTCCATCTTTCTTTGGAACCAAGATCACAAGAACAAACACCGACAAGACTTTCCCTTACAAATCCTTTTTGCAAGAACTCATCAACTTCGTTTGGACTTGACCTATAGACTGGCCTATTTGGAAGTGAAGCACACCAGGAATGAAGTCAATTTGATGCTCAATACCTCTTAAAGGAGGTAATCCATATGGAATTTTTTCTAGAAAAACATCAACAAATCTCTGTAACAAGGAAACAACCTCACAAGGCAAAGAAGAGTTAAGATCATTAGTAAAATAAACATCCTTATGCATGAGTACAAGTAGCTGCTTTCGAGCCATCAAAGCACTCTCAACCTCTCTTTTCTTTGCAAATGCACTCACTTTCTTATTGTTCTCTTCTTTGTCTTTTTTTTATTCTTTTCTTTCTTTTGCTCACTCTCATTTTTATTTTCTTTTCTCTATTTTTCTTGAATGCTTAATTTTTTTTTCTCTCAACTTACACTCTCTTACAATTTTGATTTGATCACATAGGCCTTAGCGGGCCAAAGAGGTATTAACATAATGGTGCAATTGTTCAAAACAAGTGCATATCTTTTTTTGTAACCATCATGAGTAACCTTTCTATCAAATTTCCATGGACGCCCAAGAAGTATATGCCCAACATGCATGGGTATCACATTGCAAAGAACTTCATCCTTGGATTTACCTGATGTAGTTCCATGTGGAGCTTGTAGGCCTTGGATCTTCTTCATCAATGGAGTCCTTTGCTTCTTGAAGATCAATGGAAGCGGAATGGAGAAGGAGGAAAGATAATTGGAGATGCCACTTCAAGGAAAAAAGATGAGTCAAGAACAAGCTCACCACCATAGGAAGCCATGGATAAGAGCTTGAAGGTAAGAGAAGATGAGTGGAGGGAGAAGGAGAGAAGGAACACGAAAGATAATTGCTTAATTTTTTTTTCTCTCAACTTACACTCTCTTTTTTTGATTGACTTGAAGTGTCATACAAAATTAGAGGAAAATTTGAATTTCTATTCAAATTTCACTTGAATTTGAATTTGAATTTATGGAGCCAAATTTTGGAGCAAAAATTTCAGTAATTATGATTAGTGAATTTTAGCTATGGTTCAGCCCACTAATCCAAGATCAAGTCCAAGATTCTCCACTAAGTGTGCTTAGGTGTCATGAGGCATGTAAAGGATGAAAGACATGCACAAAGTGTGATTATGTGATGTGGCAATGGGGTGTAGCAAGCAAATGCTCACCTCCCCCTCTAAAATTTAATTGGATTGGGATTCTCCCAATTCAATTAAATTAATTTCCCAACACACACATCAAATATTCACTTAATGCATTTGAAATTACAAAACTACCCTTAATAAAAAACTAGTCTAAGTGCCCTAAAATACAAGGGCTGAAAAATCCTACATTTTTAGGGTACCTTACCTACATTATGGAGCCCTAAATACAAGGCCCAAAAATAATCAAATACTAATCTAATATGTACAAAGATAAGTGGACCCAACCTTGGCCTATGGTATCAGAAATCTACCCTGAGGTTCATGAAAACCCTTGGGCCTTCTTCAGGAGCTCTAGCCTAATCCTCTTGGAGCCTCTTGCTCATGGCTCTAGTGATTGGTCCCTTCCTAAGGAGGATTGCATCATTACCAATGGAAAAAGAAACCAACACTTGCTTGGTCACCCTTATGTCTCCACAATCATTCTGCCACTGAAGTCTATATGGATTAGGGTGCTTTAATGTGGGCAAACCCAATTTCTCAACCAACAAGGTGCTAGCAACATTAGTACAACTTCCACCATCAATGATCAAATTGTATACCTTGTCTTTTATGTGGCATCTTGTATGAAAAAATATGCTCATGTTGCTCCTCATCACCTCCTACCTTAGGCTACATGTTAAGAGCACACCTAGTAACAAGCACATCTCCATTTATAGGTTCAACGACATCAACATCACTGCAATCCTCCAATGGTGGCATTTCATCATGTCTTGAGCTCTCACTCTCTATGTCTTGATTATCCAGCAATATCATGGCTCTTTTATTTGGACATTGAGAAGCAATATGTCAAACTCCTTAACACCTGAAACATTTGATATCACGAGATCTAGAAGATGAACTAATTTCCATTTTACCTTTAGGTGTAGCAAATGAATTTTTGGACTTAGATTCATCTTTCAACTTTGTCACAGATTTGTTGTTTTGCTAATTTGACTTCCATGAAGAAGTGAAAGCAAATTCAGACGTACTCTTAGCTTTTAATTGCCTCTCCACTTGAATAGATTTGTGCAACAAGTATTCCATCTCAACATAATGTTGCAACTCTACCACATTGGCTATCTCCTTCTTTAGACCTCCAATGAATCTAACCATAGTTGCCACACAGTCTTCTTCAACATTGGTTTTAATCATGGCTATTTCAAACTCCTTGTAGTAGTCCTCCACACTCATGGAACCTTGAGTTTGAGTTTGCAATTTTTTGTACAAATCCCTATGATAGTGGCTAGGTACAAATCTTCTTCTCATGACAATCTTTATCTCCTTCCATATACTAATAGGCCTTTTACCATTCCTGCGCCTACTATTCATAAGTTAATCCCACCAAATACTAGCATAATTGGTGAATTCAACAACAACTAGTTTAAGCTTTTTTTTTCTTAGAATAATTTGATGCAATCCTCCCTAGGAAGAGACCATTCACTAGAGCCATGAGCAAGAGGCTCCAAGAGGATTGGGCTAGAGCTGTTGAAGAAGGCCCTAGGGTTCTCATGAACCTTAGGGTAGATTTTTGAGCCCATGGGCTAAGGTTGGGTCAAATTATCTTTGTACATATTAGATTAGGATGTCATTATATTTGGTCCTTGTATTAAGGGCTCCATAATGTAGGTAAGGTACCCTAGAAATATAGGATTTTTTCAGCCCTTGTATTTTAGGGAACCTAGACTAGTTTTTCTATTAAGGGTAGTTTTGTAATTTCACATGCACAAGGTGAATATTTGATGTGTGTGTTGGGAAATAAATTTAATTGAATTGGTAGAAGCCCAATCCAATTAAATTTTAGCGGGGGAGGTGAGCATTTTCTTACTACACTCCATTGTCACATCATATAGTCACACTTTGTGCATGTTCTTCATGCTTTACATGCCTCATGACACCTATGCACACTTAGTGAAGAATCTTGGAATTGATCTTGGATTAGTGGGCTGAACCATAACTGAAATTCGCTAATCATAATTAGTGAAATTTTGGCTCCAAAATTTGGCTCCACAAATTCAATTTCACATTCAAGTGAAATTTGAATTGAAATTCTAATCTCCCTCCAATTTTGTGTGACACTTAGGCTATAAATAGAGGTCATGTGTGTGCATTTTTTCAACTTTGATCATCTGAAAATTAAACTTCAGATTTCAAAGCTCTTTTAGAGCACAAAATTCCGTGCTCTTCTCTTCCTCTCCCTTCATTCATCTTTTTCTTCCTCCAAGTTCTTATCCATGGCCTTCTATGGCGGTGAGCTTCTTCTAGACTCATCTTCTCCTTGAAGTGGCGTCTCCTCTCTCTCTTCCTTCTCCATTCCGCTGCCATTCATCTTCCAAGAAGCAAAGGAATCCATTGATGAAGAAGATCCTAGGCCTACAATCTCCAATGGAGCTTACATCATAATTATGGCAATCAAACACATGTCTGACCTTTCTCTCCCACTCCAAATACAACTCAGTATTGTTTTTACCTTGAAGCGTACGGATTTTCATCTTAATGCTCCCCAAATGATTATCTCTTCTTGGTTCACCTCTTCGCCTTCTTCCATGACTTCTTGCATCTGAATACTCCTCATCATTTTCTTCTTCTGAAGTTTATTGTCTACGACTTCTAGATCTGAATGGAGATTGTAAACTATCTGATCTCAAGTTTAAAGCTTGAAATTGTTCATTAACAGCTTTAACAAACAACTTTAGATCGACTCCTTTTCATGATTAAAATTGCTGCAAGAATTGTATTAGAAGTAATCCTAAATGGACAAATAAATATTCTCACACAAACATTCTCTCATGTGTTTACATTTAATAATTTTTTTTCACTCTTTTTGGATCTTTCCCTCTAATAGTCTCACCGCTCTTGCCTTTTACCACTTAACTTCTCCTTATGAGCCCTTAAGTAAGAACCCTTGGGGTTGATCATACACGACAAGACCTAACAAAGGATCAATGAGAACTTTAGTGAATAAGAACAAACAGAGCACAAGGAACAAGGGATTTAAGAAAAATGTTTTTTTAAGGAGAATGAAACCAATGGAAGATTGATAGAACAAGAAGAAAATAAGACCAATAGTCACAATTTTTTTTTTTTGGATTTTTTTAAATGGTAAATAAATGTAAAAAGTGCACAATTTTTTTACTTTCTTTTTTTCACTTCTTTATTCTTTTGTTTTCATGATTTTTTTTATAATATGTATAAAAAAAGAAGACAAAAAGATATTGATACTAGATAGAATTCAGACAAGAAAGATAGATTCAAAGAAATAGAACAAAGGAAAATGAAACAAAGGAGGAAACACACAAGAAGAAAGAAAACACAGGATATATAACTCCTAATTTAAAGAGCCAAAGCTCTGATACCAAATGATATGAGAACACTCAAGATTGTCTTGAAAACAAGTATAAAAAAAGGAACTTGACCCAAACTGCGACTTGCCGGTAGAACCAAAGTTATCAAAAGAAGCATGACCCTAACCGCGACTTGCCGGTAGAACCAACACTATCAAGTTCTTAACCAAGAACAAAGGAAAAACTCTCACAATAGAGAAACTTTCAAATTTCATTAATATTAAAATTTTGCCTTTAGAGAGTAGAAGAGTTCCCTATTTATAGGCTAATTTCGAAATGCTATAATAAATTCCCACTAATATGCATTTACAAAATGCATCGATAATTGCATGCCACTAAATGAAAATAAATGACAATAAACATAAAAATAAATTCTCACTAGACACTAAATGACCTAGAGCATTCTAGAATGCATTTATTAAGGCTAAGAGAAAATGAAAAGTCACCTGAAAATTCATCCAAAAAAATAGTACGAAAATTACAAATTAAATGACAGAAATTGGACTTAGTTATTATCTAATCGGCCCAATGTTAATAGTCAACCAAAATTGATCAACTTAGCCCATGGATGCTTCTTAGTGATTCTTCAAGTTGGCCTCAATGCATCTTCATCAATTTGTAGGAAAGTGACCCAATTAGGAGTAGCACTTAATTCATATTGGTATTCTTTCTCTTTGATCTTTAGAATCAGGCCTTGCAATGCTTGCTTCATCCTCTTAGTCTTGGACCTTGTCATAGGACCTCCAATACAATGTAAAAGATCATTAGATGGACTGGTTGCACCTCTATCTATATCCCATGGAGCAACAATTTCACTCAAAACATATATTTTCTCATTTCAGGGCATTCTTGCAAAACCACATAACCTTCAACTTCATTAGGTGATGGAGCCTCTAAACAAAAATATAACAATTAAAGTTTGATATAAGAATTTCAAGATATGCAAATATTGTCATAAAAAAAGTGTTTGAAGGAGGGGATTCTCAAAATCTAATGAGAAAACCCATTCAAAGCAATTTATTTACACTTAACAGAATGAGCAAGAGTAACATGTTAGAGTTCATACCAGGAGGAGTTATTCTCAATCTTGTGAAAGTAGTGCATAAGAAATTTCCTATACATGTGAAGGTAGTGCATCAAAAAGATGTGTAGTATAATGCAAACAAATGCTGCTACAACATTTTCCAAAGCACCTTTCCATAGATTAAAAACAAGAAAGAATTTAAAGTATATCTTAATTCTCGGGACATTGCAAAGGTATATCAGTAATCATTGAAGAAAACAAATAATTATATTTTTCTTAAAGAAAAGGCTAATCTTCTAGTGCTGTATAGTTGAATTCCTAGCTAGTTTATCAAAGGAATATGGGTCGAAGAAGACTGATCCACTAAAGAGAAATTATTCAATGGGGATAAGTTTTTTTTAGTCTTTTAGTAATTCCAATATTTTTGTTTATTTCCCTTATACTTTGTTCTGACTTTAACTTTCATTTCCATCTGATGTTATGTGATCTTTGTTTTGTTCATTGGAACCTGCTATACCTAATACTTTTCTTACTTTTTAGTTAACAATTATAAGTTCATTTGTCACATTGTATCATATCTCTTGACTCTTGGTCCATGCCAGCTCCTACACTCAAGTGACAACATTTTTAGTGAACAAAGTTCAGCCTTTAAAATGTACTAAAATTGATAAAATTCATTGAAGTAACTTCGTGACAGTTATAGGTGAAAATAGGTGAACAACTTTAGGTCTTTAAACAGCAGATTTATAAATTGTTATGGAGACTCATCTACATCCAAAATTATTCTCACTTCTCAATCCTATATTAAACCTGGAAATTGCCACCAAAGCCATACCTTCACAAAGCATGTGCAACCTTGGCAACCCCATCGAAATTCCTTTGGTATGCACCAGCCCGTTCTGCTTCTCTTCCTCATTAAACCCACCAGCAATGATGCGAAGCCACACCTGTATCCATTATTGCCACGCTTCTTGGAGCTACCACGATGCTTCTTCAAATGTGTTGTATGCGGTTTGGTGTCAGAATCCTCGCCGCTGTTGTCTGCCTCCCTTTTGACTATGCATGCGAACACCAGCAGTTGCACAAACATCTTGTGGTGCATGTAGTACATTGACACGACGACAACAAAGGCTGCGACAAGCACCACCAAGGCCAAATGCACCACGTGTGTGTGCATGTATGATCAATCACTCTCTATCTCTCTTAGTTTCTCTGTTGTCCCATATTCCCTTGATAACTTATCCCCATTAGTTCGATAGAGGTTGGGGGTTATGGGTCAATTTCCAATTAGGAATCTTGGATTACTTTTGATGTTTTTTAGGATTGAGTTGGGTATGCCTGGGAGGAGGAGTTAGGGCTAAAGAAGAGGAGAAGGCGAATTGAAAGGATTTTATAAAAAAAAACATCATTGAAAGGATTCAATTATTTAGAAAATACCACCGCATGGTGTGTTGTTGGGGGGGGGGGGGGAAGAAAAGAGTGAGAGATGATTGTGGTTAGAGTCATGAACAAAAAGAAGTAGCAACAAATGTTGATGATTAAACAAGAGGAGGAGGAAGAAGAAGCAAAGGATGATGAATAAAAGAGGAATGAACAAAGCAAGGCTCTCATGGTGTTGCTATCTAAAGTGGTGTAACACAACTGTTTGGTTTCGGATGCACACACCAAATAACACAACTCTTTTGCAACTAATCCTCAATGGCTTTCTTTTTTAAAACAAAAATCACTCTTTTGCAACTAACCTTCAATGGATTTTTTTTTATAAAAAAAAATATCCTTTTGACTGCAACATGAAAAATGTAGGGCACTTGCTATTTACATCTTCATTTTGGCTAACAACCCATTAGTGTGCTCACCTAAGTTCACAATTTGGTCACAAAAAGATTTTTAGAGCTAAACTAGTCAATGAAAGTTTTATTCATTTTTTGTCAAAGAAAGTTTTCATTTGTTACACATATTAGCACTTTTTGGGATGATACAAAATAAGGTTTAAAATTGTTTTAAGGTTTCATTTGTCACACTAATTCATCTAAATGCTTAAGTATTTTAAGGTTTAAATTGTCTATAATTATTATATTATCTAGGACTAATTTGTCAATATAATTAAATAAGACTTACAAAATGTGTAACACTATGTTTTTTCACAATATAAGTGAAGTGTTTGATTAACACTACAATAGAAATTAAGTCTAAATTTATGTTTTTAATGAACTAACTAATAAAATGGAATAGACCTATGTGCTTTACATGTTTTAGTGACTATTTGAGAATTGGGCCTTGGTAGTGGGCTTTAAACAAGTAGCATGAGTTAGTATTATGGGAGAAGTCCATAGTTTTCTTTTAAGACACCCCCAAAGTTTAAAAACTTTAGTCCTCTCTCCCTCTTTCTTTTTCTCATTCTCTCCTCCTTCTCCAAACTTCTTCTCCTCCCTTAAGCTTAACGCTTGAGATTCCTTGACCTAGGAGACTTATCCTCAACCTCTCCAGATCTTGATTATTTATTATTGGATTGGTAACCTCATCTACTTCTGTGAGGTCTCTTTGTTCCTTTCTTTTCTCTTTTCCTTCCTTTTGGATGACACATAGTTTTTTGATGTAGAAATTCTCATGGGTTTCAAATGTTGAGAGCAGGATACCTACTTTTTGCTGAAAATGTGAAAGCTTGGATTTGGAGGATTGAACAAGAAGTAAGGTTTTGGGTTTGTTTCAATTTTGAGCTCTGGGCCTATGAAGAGTTGTTCAACAAAGTTGGGTTTCAAAATTCAAATTCAAATTGAATCAACCACCAAATATTTGGGGGGGGTCCATAATAGGAGCTAGGGTTTTGTTTCCTTGCATTTTCGTTCATTAAAATTAAAGCAGTGTATTATGTTTAGCAAAGTGGTGGTGGGAATCCAAGAGGCCATGGAAGATGAACAAGCTCCAATCGTGCTCATCTATAATATTAGTGAGGATTTGAAATGAAAATTCCCATATTTATTTATTTTTCTTCACTTCTCTCTCATATATGCTTCAGACTTACTTTTCAAAATTTGAATTTTGAGATGCAATTTTCTATTTCTCGTTCCTATTTTTCTCTCCTCTCTTAAATGCATTTTTTTTTTGTTTATAAGAGATATGATATATGAAGAGCATGCAAAGAGTTGGATAATCACGAGATGTGTTTTTGCTCTAATTTTGTTCTCTCTTTTCCAATAAGAATTTTGATTCTATGAAATTGATGTTTGTGTATTCATGATTTGTTTTGTTTAAGGTTTGCAAGATTTTTTTTCTACTACACTGTTATGGTATACTCTTCCTTTTTTTATTACTCTATTCCAATTAGTTTTTAAGTGAAAAAAAAAAAACTATTTTGTTGTTGATTTTGTGTAATATGTATGATGCTTTTTTTTAGGAATTTATTGAAATATTTCTTTGAGGCTACCTTAGAAGCAAGTGAGGTGAAGCTCTTTGTGGTTATCATCTAGACAAAAGGTAAGTGTTGATTTTGATAAGTTGATGTTTTTTATTGCATCATTTTAATGTTGGGTTTATTTTCTCCCCTAGTAAAAGTTTGATTAAAAATTTGTTCTTCTTAATTAAAACTATTCCACCTTTATGCCAATTGTTATCTTGCTGGTTTGATATCCCTCTTAACTATACAAAAAAAAAATTATGCAACAACCTTTGTGACAAAACACACCATTAAGCATTTTAGTTTCATGATTTTAGATAAATTAAAGTGTGGGATAGAAGTTGTGTTTTGCCATAAAATAAGTGTTCTAATACCCCCATAAACATGAATCAAAGCTTATAATCAACATCATTGAGTTTATTATTATAGAACTTATTACAATGGGTATAAAACACTCATCATCAACACTAAAGCCTGTTACAACATCCTTCATGTTTCACATGTCTCTTTATCCCCCCCCCCCCCCCCCTCTCTCTCTCTCTCTCTCTCTCTCTCTATATATATATATATATATATATATATATATATATATACACACACACACACACACACACACACATGAAGACATTAAATTTATTTATATTTTAGCTTTAAAAAATATATTAAAAGAGTTGGTAGGGTTTATATTTATATTTTAAATATTAGAAATGTATTTCTTTTTTGTGTATATAATCTTAGTCTATTTATCAATTAGCAAAATTACATAAATCTTGCCAGGTTTTATATAAATGTATTGTAAACAATTTTTCGTTAAAGTACATGTACAAACATACATATTTGACTAATTATAACTTATACTTGGATTAAAGAAACACTAATAGGTTGTTCTATTCTCTATTTTGGAACATATGATTTGCTGAAAAACGTTGTAGTTGTTGATTCTAAACACTTGTAAAGGTTATAGTATCCATTATATTCATTTAATTCATTATCTTTGTTGATAAATATATATGTGAAAAGTTAAAAAATTGTAAGATTGTGTGTGTGTGTGTACTCCAATCTACTTATGTGTCTCTACTCTTTGAGCATGCCATCTTTTCATATATAAAAAATTATTCAACTCTGAATGAACAATTGGATGCATGAAACTAGATAAAGTAATTAGAAAATACAGTACATTGCTTGCTTAGTTTGAGATCAGTTGTATATGTTGGCTTTTTTTATAATTCACATAACAGATTTTGCTTTCTAATTTTGAGTACATATATATTATTAAGTTATGATAATTTAAGTATCTAATCCTCTTGTCTATGTTACATTAATGCAAGAGGGTTCCAAACAAAGATGAGTCATTCAAGATTAAATGATGATGAACCTATATGTCCAATACCAATATCTTTTTACATACCTACTCATTATTACAGTGATTGTGATCATGTCGCTGACAACCCAACAAATGAGGTGTGTGTGTGTGCGTGTGTGTATATATATATATATATATATATATATATATATATATATATATATATATATATATATTTCAATTTTAAATTTCTTTTTTTCTTTCCATTTTTTCAATACAACTAACATTTTGTATATATCATCTAAAAATATTTTATCAAGAAAAACAAGTGTATTTCACATGTCAAATGATCTAACTTTTAATTTGTTTGACTGGTTCATAGAAATATTTGGTCAAATTAAGATTTTTGTTAAAAGAGTTTGTTTTACTAACTTATAGGCTAACTGGCTTATAAGTATTAAACTAACTAATCATTTAACAATTTGAATCAAAGTATATAATTATGAGTTTCAACTAGAATATGATGCAATTGTACATACGATACATTGAATCCTTAAAGGACACCCAATTATATTTGCACTATTTAAATTTATGTGTTGATTTTCATAAATATATTTTCAAGTATATATATCTTAAAAAAACTTCAATTGCATATTCACATCTATTCACAATTTTACGTGCTTTAATTTTTCTATCAGGGACAAGAAAACACATCTCCTTTAACTATGCATGAAGTCTACACTCATCTAGGAATGGCATGATAACCTTCAATTGTGCAACAATGTAGTGCCCTTTTAGAATTGAAAGTACCATATGATTGCTAGATGAGTAGAGACTTCGTGCATAGTTAAATGAGACGTTTCTTGTACCTAATAAAAAAATAAAGTGAGTAATTTTATGAATAGATGTGAATATACAATTGAAGGTTATATAATGTATATATACTTGAAAAAATACTCATGAAAATTAACATAAAAATTTAAAGTGAACAAATATATAATGGAGTGTCCTTTTATGATTCAGTGTATCATACATGCAATTTTTTCATAGTCTAGTGGAACTCTTAATTATATATTATAATTGAGAATTGTTAATTGACGTTAGTTTAAACTTTATGAGCTAGTTAGCCTATAAGTTAGTAAAACATACTTGTTTAACAAACATCTTAATTTGACCAAATATTTCTATAATTGAGATAAACAAATTAAAAGTTAGATCATTTGACATGTGAAAAACACTCATTTTTCTTGATAAAATATTTTTACATGATATACAAAAAAGTTAATCATAATGGAAAATTTGAAAAAATAAATATATACTCCTCATTTGTTGGGTTGTCAATGGCATAATCACAATCAATGTAATAATGAGTAGGAATGTAAAAGATATTGGTGTTGGACATATAGGTACATCATCATTTGATAATGAATGAATCATCTTTGTTTGGAATTCCTCCTACATTAATGTAACATAGAAAAGGAGATGGGATAGTTAAATCATCAAAACTTCTTAATAATATATATCTACTCATAAATTAGAAAGAAAAATTTGTGTTGTGAATTAAAAAATAATAAAAGCAAGATACAATTGATCTCAAACTAAGCAAATAATGTATTTTATTTTCTATTTACTTTATCTAAATTCATGCATCAAATTATTCATTAATAACTAAACAATGCTTTTTTTTATATTAAGAGATGATGTGCTCGAAGAGGAGAGACATGTAAGTAGATTGGAGGTTACACACACACATATATTATTAAGCTAATAATTGAAGCATAGCATAACATGAAAGTCCTTTTTGTAATCAAAATTTTGTGGAAATGATTATAGTGAAAGAAGAAAAATAAGAAGTGAGGTGAATGATGAATGCATAGTAGAGAAGAAGATGCCAATAAAAGGAATAGAAGGCTTAGTGTCTTGGTAAGTTGTTTTGTCATCAATGCCTTTGGTGTCAACCTCAACCTCAACCTCATAGCACAAAATGACATCGTTCTAGTCGAAGTGGGGATGAATGAAATGCAACAAGAAACAAGGGAGTCGAAGCAGCCTGAGTCAGTAAATGAAATGCGTGTTGTTGGGGGGGATGGGAAGAAAAAAGTGAGAGATGATTGTGGTTAGAGTCATGAATGAAGATAAGTAACAACAAATGTTGATGATTAAATAAGAGGAGAAAGAAGTGAAGGATGACGAAGAGAAGAGGAATGAAAAGAGCAAGGCTCTCATGGTGTTGATGTCTAAGGTGGTGCACCACATTTGTTTTGTTTCCACCGAATGATGCTACTCTATTGCAACTAACCCTCGATGGATTTTTTTTATTTTTAAAATATTCTTTTGACTATAACATAAAAATGTAGGGCACTTGCTATTTAAATCTCTATTTTGGCTAAGTATCCCCCTTTACATATAATTTTTTTATGGAAAATTCAGTATTATAAAATAAAGATGGAGGGAAGATGGATTTTAAAATTAAAGTTTAAATAGTAATAAAATAAAGATTGGTTCAAAATAAGATTTTAAAGGCTAACAAATATGGGGGCCTAAAATAAGGATTTAAAATGATATATTTGGTAGAAAAATATAAAGGAAACACTGCTTAAAATAGCACTTTGCACGATGGTTTTGAGGGGCTTTTTACGATGGTTTTCAAGCGTCTTTGAAGTCGTCGTCGTGGAAAGTCACTTTCCATGACGATTCTCAAACCGTGTTAGAATGTTCAATTTTTAAGACGCTTTTGTAAAGAACCATCTTAGAATTTGTTTTCTTAAAAAAAAAAAGGATGCTTCTGAGACAGTTTTTGTGAAAAAAAAATCTTAGAAAATAGACTTTCTACAAAGGTTCTCTAAAAAACCGTCTTTGAATGTTTTTTAAATTAAAAAAATGAGGATTCTAAGACGGTTTTCCAAAAATCGTCTTAAAAAATAGACTTTCTAAGTTGGTTCTCTGAATAACTGTCTTAGAATGTCTCATTTTTTAAAAATATTAAAACAATTTGAGGATTCTAAGACGATTTTGTCGAAAACCATCTTAGAAAGTAGACTTTGTAAAATGATTCTCTAAATAACTGTCTTAAAATGTCTTTATTTTTTTATAAAAAAAAATAGAGGATTCTAAGACGGTTTTGTGAGGAATTGTCTTAGAAAGTGGGGTTTATTGTTTATAAATAAATTAATTAAAAAAATATTTTTATTTGGAAACAAAGTCCAATTTTTTTTGAAATATTAGATAAAAAGAGATAAAAGGAAATGCAATTCTATGGACAAAAGTGATAAATTTACACCTGCTACCTCTACTTCAATTAGTAAATTCAATGTAATAGAAACTACGACAATAAGTAAATTAAAATTAATTCAGATTCTTACCACCACCACTAGCAATCCAAGGAAGTAGAATAAGTGCAAGAAAAATATATGATCTTATCAATGGTAAGTGCCTCTTGAAAGATCAACAAAAAAGGAAATTGAACACGCAAGTCATAAATGGATGATAAGCTCTTTAGCACGGTTAAGAATTGCAGTAACAACAAAGTGCCAATTAATTATTGTCAACAATGCATACAAATAAAAATCCATCCCACAAAGTTGTAACAAGATGATAAAGAAATTCCTCAAAAGACACAGTAATATTTCCCCATTGTACTCTTCAATCCAAGCACCAAACTTGAAATCAACAAAAAATTATATTAGAGGGTTGTCTGGCTTGTCCAGATTGAAATTTTGCATGGATAGGAATGAAACAAAAAATAGGTATTATAGGATTGGGCCTATAAAAATAGAATGAAAAAATTGCAAAGTAGACCCTGCCATATGCTGCCAAAGTCAATAGGCAACAAATTCAACAAATATGCAAACTACAACTGCATTGGCCAAACTTTATAGTCACTAATGTGAAATCACATTAAGAGCATATTGGACAAGGATATTGTAGAAAGAAAAGACAGAAAAAAGAATCTTTTCATCATCTACATAACCATATAACCAGAAGATAAAACCTACATGATAATCATGGATTCAATCCATGCACGTCTGATATTGAAGACTATTCTAGTAGCTGAGCTTTTTATATTACACCAATAACCATTATACGTGATAAGCATAAAACAACAAGAACATATAACTTTAAGAAAAGCACAATAAAAAAGAAGGCACCAGAGGCAATAAGTTTAAGAAATATTTAGTGTGGACTACTACTTACATTTTGCCAAACAAGGAGGTGGAGTAGTCAATCGAGTAGGCCAAGGAGTCAAACCACTTCCTTTTGCTTTGTGCATTTCTGCACAAAACAATAGAATAAATGCTATGTCAGATATTTTATTTTATTTTATAATATACTACCTCTGTGTTCTCCCAAAACACATTTATATGAAGGAAAACTGAATTTCTTCCAATGTTCTTCTCTTGGTCTCAGGAACCCACATTGCTATAAAAATATTGTAAAGGTAGCTACCACTGTGTAGATTGTAAATGTCCCTGTAGATAGACAAGTCAACATTATTATATTGGCATCTCTCACATGGAACAAAATTTCAACCGAACCATCGATTTCATTGATTGTTGCATGAATTATGAACACATTATCCTATTATTTTATATATGTTAAAACTAAGAAAAATTAAAGTATTATTGAATATTATGAATCAAGGTCATGGTAGGTTAGCATACATGTAATTCTGATAACCATCTCATGGACATTATATCTTGCAAAGATCTTCTATTTTTTTTTTTTTTACATTCTCTTGTCAAGATTAATGTTGGCAGAACTTGAAAAAGATAGTTCTTTTATTTGATGTTGCTCCATTTTTTTCTACAAAGTAGTTATTTAAATAAAATTTATACTTTTTTAGCTACATCAATTAAAGAATTAGAATAAACTAACGATTTTGTTTGTTGAATGTTACAAAATGTGTATAATAAAATAAAATAAAAGAAGGAAGTTCATTTTACCCTATCTTGAACTTTGCAAAATCAGGATTGTCTAGGTTGAAATAGATACTTGAAGTTGAGTTGATTCACAACTCATTTGAAAAATAATTATTAAAATATAATTGTTAGTAAATTAAAATTATTATACTAAATAAAATATAAAAAAAATTATTGTAAGCAAAAAGTATGATATAAACTTAAGATAGTAAAGAAACATCTCAAAAGAATAAATAAGTATTAAATTAAATAAACATGCTAATATAAAAATAAAGGGATAGGAAATTATGGATGAATTTTTATTAAATGATATTTAAATATTTTATATATATATATATATATATATATATAACTTAATATAAAAATTAAATTTAAAAAAATAATTTCAATTTTCACATTGAAATGACATATGACAATCGCTTAATGTAAACATTAAGTACAATTTAACCATCCATTTATCTAGTTATCCATATTTTTTTTGGGTCAATTATCTCTATATATAAAAAGAAAAGAGACGGAGTAGTAACATATATAAAGTGTAGAATATAAATTTTGTTGAGGATTTTAAATGTGTGAAAGTAATCAAACCTTTGAATTTCTTAACCATGATAGAAGTGATTGCAACTATCTTTGAGCTTTCTTCTTGGATGTTGATTGCTTTTTCAAATTGAATGATATATAAAATGTAAAAGAAAGTGATTATAGAATGTAATATAGAACATTAAAGAATGAAGGTCATGAACATGAGAAGCATTTAGAGGTCAGTGTGATTGAATTGAAATATTTTGATATAGGTTTTATTATGTTGTGAGTAACATTGAGGAAGGAAAGGAAAAGAGAAGTAATATACACAAAAGGAGAATTCTTTCCTTTCTCCAAATCATCATTGCTTACGTGGTAGCGTAATAGTGAGAGGCTCAACTATTATATATTATACTTTGAAGGTTCCTATGATAGGTTTGTATGCATCATTTGTTGAGACAATTCTTAAATTATGTATAGTGTATAAGTTCTCTTCTTGTAAAATATCATTGAATTTTGAAATCATATTCCCCCGTGTCGCTACATGCAGTGGAGTTTCCTGTTGCACTATATTAAAAAGTGCAAATCGGATTAAAATTAAAAATATTAAATGAATTTAATCAATATAAATTTGTTTAAAGTAATTTAATGTACTTTTTTTTGCATTTTGTGATATGTAATACTGGAGATAGTAAATAAAATTATATTTGTAATAGTTAAAGTTGATGTGAAATATATTTTTTATAGACTAAGGTAAAAAATAAATAAATTTCAATTTTGTTTAACAAACATATTTTTTTATAGATTAGTTTGAAAACTAATTTTAGATCATGAACTTTGTTGATGTGAAATATTTATTTTTATTTATATTTATAGAGCATAAAATATATTAGAATTTAGAAATTACTAATATGAAAAAAATTGATTGATATATAAAATGTAAAAGAAGATGGTTATAGAATGTAATATAGAACATCATATTATACCATTAACAGGAACCAATACCTTTTCCTCTTGAGATCTGCAAATCAGATTGCAGTTCTTTTTCCCGTTGCAGCTTTTTTTTCGTCTCCAGGTCTGCCTCCCTTGTAGCGATAACCTCCATCACTTTCTCAGCATCGTGCGACTACACCACTTATCTCTATAGCTCTTTGATCTTCCCACTCTTATTTGCACTGTCGCTCCTTAATCTGTCGAGCTCTGTCGTCAGCTTCTTGATCTCCTCCTTCCTCACCATGTTATCACTCCGCCATAGGGAACCACTGTAACATAGTGGTGTCTTCCTTGAGGAGGTTGAAATCGAGGATCATCTCACTAGTGGAGGAGGCTGATTTGGACATGGGATTTGAGTGGTTTGAGTTTGTGAAAGGGTTTGAAGAGTGCTTGAGGTGTTGTAGGGTTTACTTTGAGGCATTTGATGAGAGTTTTCTATGGACAAGCAATGAGAGGTTGTTGCTGGAGAGGGCAACGGGGAGGGCGGTGGTGGACCTAGTGACATGTTTGACGGTGGAGTTGGTGGAGTTGTGAGAGATGGTTGTGCAGTGGGCGAGGAGGATGCATGGACAAGGTTTCAATATTGTAGTTTAACACTACAATAGAAATTAAGTCTAAATTTATGTTGTTTAATGAGCTATCTAATAAAATGGCATAGACATATGTGCTTTATGTGTTTTAGTGAATTTCAGAGAATTGGGCCTTGGTAGTGGGCTTTAAACAGGTAGCATGAGGTAGTATTAATGGAGAAGTCTAGAACTTGTTTTTAAGACACTCCCCAATGTTTAAAAGCTTCGATTCTCTCTCCCTCTTTTTTTTGCTCTCATTCTCTCCTCCCTTAAGCTTAAGGCTTGAGATTCGTACACCTAGGAGACTTATCCTTAACCTTTCTAGATCTTCATTATTTATTATTGGATTAGTAAGCTCATCTCCTTCTTCGTAATCTCTTTGTTCCTTTCTTTTCTATTTTCCTTTCTTTCGGATGACACATAGGTTTTTGATGTAGTGATTCTCATGGATTTCAAATGTTGAAAGTGGGATACCTACTTTTTTGCCGCAAATGTGAAAGTTTGGCTTTGGAGGATTGGACAAGAGGTAGGGCTCTTGATGCAATCCTATCTCGCAAGGGCATTGGGTAGAAGACTCCAAGTAGATTGGGCTAGAGATCCAAGGGATGGCCCTAGGGTTCTCTTGAGCCTTAGGGTAGATTTCGAGCCCATGGGCTAAGTATAAGCCCGCTTATCTTTGTAAATATTAGAATAGGTTTTTCCTTCGTTTAGGCCTTGTATTTTGGCCATTCTAGTAGTATAGGGTTTTAGCCTTGTATTTCGGGGCATTTTGAGTAGTCTTTGTAGTAAGGACTTTTTTTTTTGTATTTTCATGTTTTTTGTCATGGGGGTGAGCTTAGTTATTATAGGGGGTGTGTAGCTAAGTTCTAGCTTCTCATCTCAAGGAGGTGAGCTTAGCTATTAGAGAGGTATGTGTAGCTAAGCTCTAGCTTCTTTAGGAATCTTCTTAAGGAAGCTTCTCAAGGAGGTGAGCTAAGTTATGAGAGGGGTGTGCGCAGCTAAGCTCTAGCTTCTCAAGGAAGTTTTCTCAAGAAAGCTTCTCAAGGAAGCTACCTAGTCTATAAATAGAAGCATGTGTAACACTTGTTGTAACTTTGATGAATGAATGTCTTATGAGATACACTTCAAAGTTCCACTTCTCTCCCTCTTTTATTCCTTCAATTTCGTGCTCCCCCCTTCTCTCTTTCTTTTCCTCCATTAAAGCATCCTCTTCAAGCTTCTTATCCAAGGCAATTCTTGGTGGTGAAGCTCCTTCTTCCTTGGCTTATTCCCTAGTGGATGGTGTCTCCCCTCTCCTCTTCTCCTTTGTCTTCCGCTACACATGCTTCTATTTATAGACTAGGTAGCTTCCTTGAGAAGCTTTCTTGAGAAAACTTCCTTGAGAAGCTTCTTTGAGAAAACTTCCTTGAGAAGCTAGAGCTTAGCTGCACACACCCCTCTCATAACTAAGCTCACCTCCTTGAGAAGCTTCCTTAAGAAGATTCCTAAAGAAGCTAGAGCTTAGCTACACATACCTCTCTAATAGCTAAGCTCACCTCCTTGAGATGAGAAGCTAGAACTTAGCTACACACCCCCTATAATAACTAAGCTCACCCCCATGACAAAAAACATGAAAATACAAAAAAAAAAGTCCTTACTACAAAGACTACTCAAAATGCCCCGAAATACAAGGCTAAAACCCTATACTACTAGAATGGCCAAAATACAAGGCCTAAACGAAGGAAAAACCTATTCTAATATTTACAAAGATAAGCGGGCTTATACTTAGCCCATGGGCTCGAAATCTACCCTAAGGCTCAAGAGAACCCTAGGGCCATCCCTTGGATCTCTAGCCCAATCTACTTGGAGTCTTCTACCCAATGCCCTTGCGAGATAGGATTGCATCAGCTCTGGACCTATGAAAAGTGGTTCAACAAAGTTGGATTTAAAAATTTTGGTTTTCAAAATTTAAATTCAAATTGAAACTGCCACACAAATATTTAGGGGATCCACGAAAGGAGCTAGGGTTTTGTTTCCTTTTCTTGCATTTTCGTTCTTTAATTTTGAAGTGTTTTGTTTTGCAAAATATGTGGGGGATCCACAAAAGTTTGTGTTTTGTTTTGCAAAATGGTGGTGGGAATCAAAGATGCCATGGAAGATGAACATGCTCCAACCGAGCTCATCTACAAATATTGGTGAGGATTTGAAATGAAAATTCCAATATTTATTTATTTTTCTTCACTTCTCTCTCATATATGCTTCAGAGTTACTTTTCAAAATTTGAATTTTGAGATACAATTTTCTGTTTCTCACTCCTCTTTTTCTCTCATCTCTCTTAAATACATTTTTTAAAAAGGGATATGATATATGAAGAGCATGTAGAGAGTGGGCTAATCACGGATGTGTTTTTTCTTTGATCTTCTTCTCTCCTTTAAAAGAAGCATTTTTATTTCATGAAATTGATGTTGGTGAATTTATGTTTTGTTTTGTTTAAGGTTTGCAAAATGTGTTTTCCACTACACTATTATGGTAGACTCTTCCTCTCTTTATTACTCTGTTCCATTTAGTTTCTTATTTTTTTTTTAAAAAAAAAGACTATTTTGTTGTTGATTCTATGATATATGTATGATGCTTTTCCTTTTGTTTTTGAAATATATTGAAAGATTTCTATGAGGCTACCTTAGAAGCAAGTGAGATGAAGTGCTTTGTAGTTATCATCTAGACCAAAGGTCAGTGTTGAGTTTGATAAGTTGATGTTTTTTATTGCATCATTTTAAAGTTGGATTTATTTTCTCCCCTAATAAAAGTTTGATTAAAAATTTGTTTTTTAATTAATGCTATTTCACCTTTATCCCAATTGTTATCTTGCTATTTTGATATCCCTCTTAACTATAGAAAAAAAATTATGCAATAACCTTTGACACAAAATACACCACTACGCCTTTTAATTTCATGATTTTAGGAGAACTTTAAAGTGTGGGACAAAATTTGTGTTTTGTCATAAAAATCAAAGTTCTAATACCCCCATAAACATGAATCAAAGCTTAGATTCAACATCATTGAGTTTATTACTATAGAACTTATTACAATTTATATAAAACACTCATCATCAACATAAAGCCTATTACAACATCCTTCATGTTTTAAATCTCTCTCTCACTCACACACATAGATATATATATATATATATATATATATATATATATATATATATATATATATATATATATATATATATATATTAGCTTATTCCCTTGGGCCCTATGCTTCATGTCTAGCCTTTTCCCATCTTTATCCATTTCATAATATATACTTTTTTATTTATTGATCACTTATGACCTTATATATAGGAAGACATTAAAATTATTTATATTTTACCTTTCAAAAATATTATTAAAAGACTTGGTGAAATTTATATTTATATTTTAAATATTAGAAATATATTTATTTTTTGTATATACAATCTTAGTGTATTTATCAATTAGGAAATTACATAAATCTTGCCAGGTTTTATATGAATGTATAGTAAACAACTTGTCGTTAAAGTACATGTACAAACATACATATTTGATTAATTAGAACTTATGCTTGGATTAAAGCAACACTAATAGGTTATTCTATTCTTTGTTTGGGAACTTATGATTTGCCTAAAAACCTTGTAGTTGTTGATTCTAAACACCTTTAAGGGTTGTAGTATCTTTTATGTTTTTGTAATTCATTATCTTTGTTGATGTGTGTGTGTGTGCAAAGTTAACAAATTGTAATATTATATGTGTGTGTGTGTGTGTGCATGTGTCCGAAGAAAATTGGCTAAGCAACAATTTGTGGCTATGCCAATTTTAGACAGAATGGTAGTCCGCAAAAAATTAGCTAAGTAAAGCTTTGTGGCTAAGGCAAATTGAGACAAAGTTTTATTTACCCTTAATGATTCCTTGGGAGTTTCCAAACTAATTTCAAATGCATATCGTTATTATTTAACAACTAAGGAAATACAAATGGAAACAACTTACATGTGTCGATAAATGGAACCACTAGCCAATAAAAAGACATCTTTAACTTTTAACCATTTATGGCATTTAAAAAAGAAAAAAAATAAAAACAAATAAAAAAATTAAAAATCCAAAAACAAACACAAGTATTGGGTTTCCTCAAAACACAAATTCAACCCAATGGTACTTTGGTCATCTTAAGTCCACAACAAACGTCCATCACAATGGGAAAAGCAGCACACAAAGTATCTTCTAAACTAAAAAACGTAAAGCACCACTTTTTGCCAAAAAAAGGAAACCTATACGGTGTAATCCCCTACATTGAAGATGGGTTCAAAATGTTGAAAGTAGGAGACTTATTTTTTGCCACAAACATGAAAGTTTGGTTTTGGAGGATGGAACAAGAGGTAGGGTTTTGGGTTTGTTCAAGGTTTTTATTCTATGAAATTGATGTTGGTGCATTTATGTTTTGTTTTGTTTAAGGTTTGCAAGATGTGTTTTCTACTACATTGTTTGTAACACCTTAAATTCCTTTTCTGAAATTTTGCTTCAAAAACTATTTAAATAAGAAATATTGCGAAATATGTGTCATGAACTCTTAATTTCTATTTCTAAGTTGGTGAAATATCCCATCAATTTTCTTTTTATAAATAAGATGAAATAAACAAAGTAAAATAAGCACATTACTTGAAAAGCGATAAGTTTTCACAACACAATTAAATTTGTAAAAAAATGAACGCATATTTATAATATGAAGCCTTTGTACGTAAATAAAGCAAATAAATAGTGTCATACTAGAAGAAATTTGGATAAGCCCAAAGTGTAAAAGTAGTGAAATGATCGATTCACATTTGATACAGCCAAAAGGAAAAAAAAAAACATCTTCACAGAAGATCTGGCCCCTCAAAATATATCAAAATATCAAAAAGGATCTAGGATCAAAGCAAATCACTACTAGACTAAAAGTATTGAACTACGCCCAAGATATAAGCACATGAAGGTAATCAATCCTCCTTCTCAGATGAAGGATCTAAATCTCGTAGAAGCTAGCGATTCACTTCCCCCTCCTTGGGCATCATGTCAGTGTGATCTCTCTAATCCTCCTTGGGCATCAAAATATATCAAAACATCATGTACTAACTCGAATCTCCAACTCAGGACACTACCTCTTGCACCAAACCTCATTGGGGTCACTTCGAATTCTTAAGCATCGTGAGGAACTTCCATACCTAGATAAAAACTGATGTCATCAAACCACTCTAGTTATTAGGAAGACGTAAGTCCCCAAGGAATGTATCAGCCCTCACAGTGATCGATAGTGATGGGCGTGGCATCTGGTCTATCTACCGGCCCTCTGTGCACTAGAGTGCGACATATGTAAACTGGTGTGCATGTCTCCTGACACATCTACACTCTTCATGTCTGCCTACTACGCCAAGATCGTAGGGGGAACAACTCCCTCAATATCTCCTAACCCTGAAAGTTATTGGTTGTAAGGGTGAGTCATCCACTCCTCAAACGCCACAAACAACAAACAACACCATAACATACAATCTACTTAACCACTATGTGTGGTTATCTAAGCAAAAGACACTTTCGTGTCCTAAGCGCATGCCTATCCCACTTATTTCACAATAGGGCCTAACTATTGCCACTAAGCCTCCTAGGTCATGATGGTCTTACATAATCATGTTCACGTGAATGATAGTCGGGAGTGATCTCCATATACAGATACATTGTACATCAAACCCCAAGCTCTCAACTCAAAAAGTATAGTCTCAAAGCCAGCCTGGAATAACACTAGTGACTACATTAACATTGATTTTTTTATGTTAACTAATGGTTGTTAACACTAGTTTTTGGAAAACTGATGTTAACGTTGCCATGTTAACATCAATAATCCAAAACTGATGTTGTTCTTTCGTATTTATATTAATCTTTTTCCCTCCCTTCCCGCGTTTCAGACCTACTCCCACTCTCATCTCACTCTCAGTCACCACCATGGCGCTTCAAGTCATCAACGTCTTATCTCACTCTCACTCTCAGTTTGACTCTCCCCCATGGTGCCGTCATGTCTCGTCGTCAGTATGTACTCTTAAGTCTTACTTCGATACTCATTGACGAAGGCACCACATAACTATAATGTGTGGAAAGACTCACTGCCTCTGTGGTGGCTTCTAGAAAGGTAAAAGTGTCCTATCAAAAAGTCCAAAAAAGGAAAAAAAAAAAAAGCCATAAAGATAGGGTTTTCGACGATTGTTTACGATTGTTTACGACTGCTACTATATGTTCATTATTGTGCTATTTTCATTCATTTTGGTCTTCATTTTCATTTGTTGTGTAGTAACTTTGTTTGTGAATCTTATTGTATGTGTCTGTGAAGTTTGATTTTATTTGGAAATGTCATTATAGTGATCCTGTTGTAATCCTGCTTTGTTTTGTAGTCATTAACTAATAATAAGTTCCTGTGTGAGAATGCAATGAATTAAGAATGCTATCTTGTAGTTTTCAATTCAATCTAGTATTCTATACTGCTGCCATTGTGTGTTCATTATCATGCTACAAAAATTAAAAAAAGGGACCATAATGTTGTTTATGTTTATTACCTTGTAGTTTTTATTTCTATTATGCGTTTTTTTAGGAGAGTATCTATTATGTTAATGAATAAGGATACATTGTTTACACATTAAAATTTATTTAATGTTAATCACTAAATATGCAATATATTTATAATGAAATTTATTTATTATTTATTGTGACCTTCTGCAGTCACAACCAGGCTAGGATCACTAGTTTATAGATTTCTTTTCAGTTCCTTTTGTTGATTGATCAATAGGTTAATTCAGCAATATAGGGTATTATTCTTCTAAACTCGAATGAAGATGTTGTTTTCCTTGCTCTAAGAATATGTTAATGTTGATCAGAATGTAGTCTGTTAGTATACCACTATTTTTAATTAATTTCTTTGTTCATACTTCTTATGCAACTGGGAGTGTAATTGAGAATATTGTATAAGCTTATGGATGCCAAATGAGGCAAATTGCCCAAAAGGGGGCACTTTTGCAAACTTATTCCCGAAATAGGGCCGTTTTAAAACTAATTCCGCAATGGTGCTCTTTTTTACGTAACCAGCATGCAAAAACCATGCAAACCGCCAGCCCTATTGGCGGGTTTGCTGTGGCTGTGACACGTGGCGAAGACGCCACCGCCACTGGTGGGTTCGTTGGAGTAGCCAGCCCCATTGGCGATTTTTCCATGCAAGGGAACTAGCTAGTCAAATCGGCGAGTTGCAGGCTAGGGCAGTCAGCTTTTCAAGCTTTTTCAAATGGCAGCCTTTTCAGGTGGCAGGGGCGGGTACAGGGTAAAGGGGAGTAGCCACTGGCATTGGCGAGTTACGCTAAAGGGGACTAGCCAGTGGCTTTGGCGATTTAGGGCCTTTAAATACGTAACCTGTCTTCACAATTGCTTCGGTGTTTTGAAAACTTGTTGAAACTTGTTTTTCAATGTTTTGAGAACTTACTGAAACCCTCAAAATTTGCCTTCTTGTTTAAATTTGACAGTCTTGAAGGTTTGAAATTCTCAATCAAACAATTTTGCGGCATCAAATCTTTTTTTGAATTAATTTTTTTAGGCTGGAATAAAGTTTGAATGCGAAGTTTTTACTATTTTTTTAATTAAATTAGCTTTATATTCGATATGCTTGTTCGTGTGAGTTAAAAATTTGTGTATGGGTTGAAGTAAAACTGTACTGTGTGTAAAATAAAAAAAAATTGTCATCATGTTTATTTCAAGAAAATATTTTGAGTCCGAAAAAAATATTTTGAATATGAAGTTTTTAGTATTTTTTTAATTAGATTAGGTTGGTGTTGATGCTTTGTTAGTGTGTTAAAATTTGATTAATATTGTACTTTTAACTGTGTTTAAAATAAAAAAAAATTTGTAGCATCATATTTATTTGAAGTAAGTATTTTGAGTGTGAAATTTTTTTTAATATGAAGTTGTATTATTTTTTTAATTAGATTAGGTTGATGTTCATGGTTTGTTGGTGTGTGTTAAAAATTAATGAGCGTTCAACTTGAACGGTGTTTAAAATAAATTTTTTTTGGCATTATATTTATTTGAAGTATGTTAGTGCGGAAAAAAATTTCAATATGAAGTGTGTAGTATTTTTTTAATTAGATTAGGTTGGTGTTGATGTTGTGTGCCTTTATAATAATAACTTCGGATGCTTTGTAATGTAATTAAATTGTCTACTTTGAAAGTGTTCTTTGATGCTTTGTTCTGCCTTTTTGAATTTATACTTTAAGTTTCTTGCATCATATTTATTTTAATGTATTTGTAGTAATTTTTTAATTACCTTTTTTATTTTGAAGTTATTATTATTAAGATTAATTATTTATAATACTAACTTCGTTCATGGTTTATTTTGCCTTTAAAATTACTACCTTGAAATTGTTCATGTTTTTTAAGTGTCTACCATTATATTTATTTGAAGTTAATAATTTTTTTTAGAATAAAGTTTTAATGTGAAGTTCCAGTAAAGGGAATTTTTGTGATTACATTTTATTATTTAGAATTTATTATGATTAATTATTTAAAATATTGTTTTTGCAGATACATCATGAATTCGGTTATTAAAGTGTTGTATTTCAATGGAAGAGTATATGAAGAGAATGATGGTGTAATATTTGAAGGCAGTAAAAAAGCGATTCAGATTAGACGTGGAATTAGTTTCAATGCTTTGAAGAAAAAAATTGGAGAAAAGGTAAAGTTAGAAAATAATGAAATTATTTCTGTTATCAGTTGTAGATTTTTAGTGTCTGGAAAATATGTTGCGTTGCAAATTTGTGATGACGAAGATGTTGAAACCATGCTTGAAAGTTTTCAACAACAAGATCAAATGTTAGTTCCGGAATTGTACATAGAAAAGAATGTGGATGGTGGTTCTATGTTTCATTCTGCAAATTCTCTTACATCATGTGGAAATAATTTATCTAATAATGGGGCGCAACCGCCAAGAAATGTGAGCAATTTACATGGTGATGAAGATAATGGTGATGATGATGATTATTATCTTGTGT
The DNA here is from genome assembly GCF_004193775.1 of Glycine soja. Lineage (NCBI taxonomy): Eukaryota > Viridiplantae > Streptophyta > Magnoliopsida > Fabales > Fabaceae > Glycine > Glycine soja. Next base: position 30,259,631 of record NC_041011.1, read on the forward strand.
CTAACTCATACGTTGAAGAATCTTTAGACGAAGATGATAGTATTGACGGTATATCTGATACAGACGATGAAGTCACCGACATGATTCAACCAGTAAGAATTGTTCACCCAACAGAAGGTATAATTTCCTCTATAAAAAACTAGGTGAATACATTTATCATTTGATGACAATTGTATTTAATGCTAAATATGTATCATTTGAATTCTTTTTTTTGAACTATTAGGTGTACAAGGAATTCAAAATCCATTTTGGAATGATGCTTTGCATTATAATAATACAAAATGGAGTCATCCTGATGAGGAGGACATTTGTGGTTTGGAGATGTCATCGAGTTTTAATGTTGGCCAAGAATTATATGTTGGCATGAATTTTGATAGTAAAGATGCAGTAAAAAATGCATCAAACAATATGTTATGAAGGTGCATCAAAGTTTCAAAGTTGTTGAAAGCAAATCGAACAAGTATGTCGTTTGTTGCTTGAATAAAAGCGCAGAGTGTCCTTGCCCTTTCTATATGATGGCAATTTTATCTTAAAAAAATGATTCATGGAAAGTCACACAATGGGGTGGACCACACACATGTCTCAATATGACCATGACACAAGATCACGAGAAGCTTGATTCAGATTTAATTTCCACTTGTGTAGTAGGTATGCATTTTATGTTCATATTATGCTACTTTTGCGTTAATTGTCATTTAAATTTTGTTATTTTATTGACAGGCATGATCAGAGAAGATCCATCAATAAAATTTTCTTTGATTCAAGAGAGGATTAATAGTGAATTTTCCTACAAGGTGTCGTACAAAAAAGCTTGGTTGGCGAAGCAAAAAGCCATTGCAATTGAATATGGCGATTGGGAAGAGTCATATGCAAAACTTTCATCGTGGCTAACACACATGCAAAATCATTCTCCTGGATCATATTTTCAAATACTACATGATGATTTTGTTATTGGGAATACGGTTAGTCGCGAACATCGTCAGTTTCATAGAGTGTTTTGGACTTTTGGTCAATGTAAAGAGGCTTTCAAGTATTGTAAGCCAATCATACAAGTTGACGGCACACATTTGTACAATTAATACCGTGGGACCCTCTTAATGGCAACATCACAAGATGGAAATGGTGGTGTCCTTCCTCTAGCATTCGTCGTGGTCGAAGGTGAGACGTTAACAGCGTGGTCATGGTTTTTGGCACACTTGCGTGAACACGTCACAGATAAAAATGGTATTTGTCTCATATATGATCCTCACGCGAGTATAAAGTCTGATGTGGCTAATGAAGCACTTGGTTGGCAACCTCCCCACGATTATCATGTTTATTGCATCTGACACATAGCAAGCAATTTCAATAATGCCAAACAAAAAGAAATGTTGAAGAAATTGGGTAAGCTTTCATTTATGATGGTCACGTTAATTGAACTTTCATATATACTTAAAATTGTTGTTGCTAACTAATTTCTTGCAGGCTACACTCCTTGCAAGCACATTTTTTTTATCAAAATTTAGAAAAATTTCGTCAACTGAGTCCAGCCATAGCAACATGGATTGATCACATTTCAAAGGAAAAATGGACGATGGATTATGATAGAGAAGGACGTCGATATGACCACATGACAACCAACCTCTCAGAATGTATAAATAAAGTTTTGAAGGATTGTTGCAACATACCAATAACAGCGTTGGTCAAATCAACATATAGTAGGTGTCGAAAGTACTTTCTTAATCGTGGCCACCAAGCCCAAAGACAATTAAATGAAGGACAAGTATATTGTTCTAAGCTTGTTAAAGAACTTAGAAAAAATAAAAAACAAGCTTGTTCGCACATTGTTCGCGTGTATGATATCCACTCGACAAGGTTTGAAGTAGAGGAGACCTTCAATCCTATAACGCAACATGGCGGACAAAAGTGAGCAGTTAACTTGAATGGTCATTGTTGTCAATGCGGAAAGTATTTTGCGCTTCACTATCCATGTTCACACATTATTGTAGCTTGTGGTTACGTGAGCATGAACTACTACCAATATATAGATGTTGTTTACACAAATGAGCATATCTTAAAAGCTTACTCCGCACAATGGTGGCCTCTTAGGAATGAAGTGGCAATTCCTCCTTCTGATGACGCATGGACACTTATCCCTGACCCAACTACAATTCGTGCGAAAGGTCGACCAAAATCAACAAGGATAAGGAATGAGATGGATTGGCTCGAACCATCTGAGCACCGACAAAAATGTAGTAGATGTGGAGCAGAAGGGCACAATAGGCGTCGATGTCCAATGCAATCTGACCATGGGAGTTGTTCATTTAATTGATTTATGTATGTTAGACGAGTGACTTGTATCGGTTTAAATTCTCTTGAATGTATTCAGTTTGTGGTCTTGAATGAAATCGTTAGTTAGTAACATTACTTATTTTGGTTTGTGTAGTGTAGTTTTTTTTGTTAAAATTAGTTATTTTGCGACATATTGGCTTGTTTGATTTTTTACGTCTGCATAAGATGGACTTTAAAACTACCTTGCAACAACCTATAGCTTTGATGTTCATCGTTAGTTAGTAACTTTAGTTATTTTCGTTTGTCTACTTTAGTTTTTTTTAACTTTATTTATTATTATAGTTTGATGCACGACATAAACTGTATCCATTAGTAAGCCTTAATAAACTGCATACGATAGATTAAGTGTAAAATTCAACTGACAAGCATACAACAACAAATTTAAACAGAGACATGAAAATCATTCATTATGATGTCCGTGATGATGTGAGGATGTGCCACATGGTCGATCCCATTTTTGCGCTTAACGATCAAGATTTCTTCTGCCCTGATGTCTCCCCGATTCTACTTGCTCAGCCTTAACAGAAAATTGGTGACGCAAATCAACACCTAGTAAGTCACCCATATCAGGTATTGCTCCAGGTACATTCAATTGCGGACCTAATGGGGCGTTAGGTGTTGCAAGTGGGGCATCGTGTTGCTGTGAAGGGGTAATAGTCGGCCATGAAAAATGAGGATGTGTTTCCGCAACACCACCGAACGAATGTTCGCTTGCAGAAGTATTAGTGTGATGACCTTCGAAAGGATACTGATACATCTGTGAAGGATACTGAGAAAATGTTGGTGGCGTGTAATACATTCCATTGCCACGGTCCACCATTTGTAGGGAATATTCTTCCGCTTCAACAACCTCTCTTCGTCTGCCTATGCCTTGAGTTTCAACACTTGACTACAGAATGTGAAACTCTTGTGCTGGAAATTGACGCTCTGATGTTGGACCATGTGACACTGGATCAGTGATTCTCTCTTGCTCTTCGGATAAAATCGTTATCTTCTCCACATAAGGCACGAGATCATCAACTGTCCTTGTGTTCCTCCCTTGTGGTGACACCATATACTATAATGTCTCTGCAACTTCAGCCTGCAATTATTAGGGTGAGGAAATTAATGCTGATGCTTTAAAAAATAATTTGAACATAAATATTCAAAAACAAATAAATACCAATGTAGTTGTGTTTGCATTCTTCGGGTCGACAAACATCTTCATTTTTCGCCTATACCAGACCATGTAGTCGAAGTTAAAACTCAATAGGTCCTCTTGTCAAGGATAAACGTCGACCCTAAACTCAGCTCGATTGTTCCATTGACTGATCACTGCGGCAAACAGTTGTCCCCAATTTTCATCTTGTTTGCCTTTCAGCATTATCCCATGGATATTCACTGGTTGCGAAGGACACTCAGAAATAGGTTGTTGCATTCCAAATTATCGCAAAACTCTATCGGGTTGGTGCCACTCAACAACATGGAAACAAATGAGTGGCACCACCGTGCACCATGCTACACTTCCAACCAAACAAATTGGAGGCAACGCTGACATCACAATTGTTGTGTAAGGCTCCCACAGAAACTGCATACAACAACACAGTTGTTAATTTTCACTGAAACATGACATATTATTTATTATTTAACCAATACATTACGATCTTCTTACCTCATGTCGTTTTGTGATATCCAATTTGCGACGAAAAACTATGAGATCATCATTGCCAATATGTTGATTTCCACGCCGCAACCACCTACAAAAAAATATGAAATCATCATTGCCCACACGTTACATTATTAATTATTTTCAAATGAAATTTAATTTTTTAAACGACTAACCTGTGTCTGAGTGGTTTTTTTTCTATTACGGGAGGAGTCCTCTTTGGAGCCAAAGTCGTGAATCGTTCCCATGCCCACATTTGGATTAAGATGCATATATCTCCGATTGATTTAGTTTTGTAATCGGTGGCGTTGCACATCTCTCTATATAAAAAAGCAAGCATGGCAGGTCTCCATGCATACGTTCTGCACTATCCAAAGTCACGTAAAAATTGCAGGTACCTTAGGGAAACTTTGCTAGTGCTTTTATCAACAAATAGGACACCTCCTATGAATCTAAGGATCCATGCATGGGTAAACCTTTGTAGTTGTTGTACGTCACCGTCATGGTTATTTAATTGCGAAAAATGTTGAGCAGACCAACTTAATTTAACCACACTGCCTTGAAGTTCACCTTCCTGTGGTCTGACTCCTAACAATTCTTCACATAAATCAGCCCAATCAAGATTTGTTGGACCAATTAATGGTGCTCCATCAACACGGAGACCTAATAATACAAAGACATCTTGAAGAGTAATCGTACACTCTCCGCATCTCATGTGAAACGTATGTGTTTCGAGTCTCCATCTTTCAATCAAGGCAATAATTAATGCCGCATTTATTTTTAGGTATCCCATCTTCATTATCCAGTAAAAACCACTTTGCCGAAGTAGAGGAATAATTTCCTCTGGTATTTGTTCTTCCCCTTGATACGTGGGGACAACTCGTCTGATGTGTAATTTTCGGTCTTCTTCCCTATTCCAAAGATGTTTTGAAACATGCTTAGCTTGCATTCATAATACGTCACCATCAATTGGGCTAGACTTAATTTGTATATTTGATGAACATGATGAGGAAGATGCCATTGATACTGCAAAATAAAATATAATACAATAAATTGACAAAAAAAAATTAGACATTAAAAAAATTAATTAAATATACACACCAAATAATTAAATTTTGAATAAATAACAGAATACATATATTTGAATAACAAAATATATGATACAAATAATAGAATTTAAATATACTCTCCAAATAAATTAAAATACATGCAATAAATTAAAATACTCTACAAATAACAAAATTTAAATTTAAAATACATACATAAATTTAAATAAATTACCAATTTTTTTTCAATTAACAAAATTTTAATTAAATAACATATAACATACAAATAAATTAAAATAAGTCAAAAAATTACTATGGAAACAAAAATTTAAACAATATATATAACATCAATAATACCATACAAACTAAATAAGTACCATACAAACATTCTAACTAAAAATAAGTACCATACCCATAATAACGTATCATATATTTCAATAAAAACTTAAAATAAGTAAACTAAATAATATTAACATTCAAACTAATTAACATACTAATAACATACAATAACTAAAACTAACGTAATATATAAAATTTAAACTAAACCTAAACTACACAATAACTAAAACCAATTAATATTAACATTCTAACTAATTAACATACTAATAACTTACAATAACTAAAACTAACATAATATATAAAATTTAAACTAAACCTAAACTACACAATAACTAAAACTAATTAATAAGAACTAAAACTAAACTATACAAAATTAATAAGTTACAATATCTAAAACTATTTCATTATATATAAGAACTAAAACTAAACTATACAAAATTAATTTAACAGAAACATCTAAATAAATAAAAGACACAAAATATTAAATAAATAACTTACTAAGGTTTTGACAAAATTGTAGAACACGAAGGAAAAAAAGATGAAGCTCTCATTCTCGCCACAAAGTTTTCTCCGCCAAAGCTCAAAGCTCACTTTCACTCTCGTTGAAGGGGATTTTATAATCCACCAAGCTTAAATCGCCAGCAGTGATGGCGATATCCGAAGCCCAAGTCAAAGGTTGCTGCGCCCAGCTCCCTGCACCTGCAACCCTACCCCTGTAGCTCCTGCACCCCTACCCCTGCGTGCCTGTGACTACTGCCCTTAAGTCGCCAGTCAAACCAGTGGAAGTGGCAACATGCCACGTGTCTCATCTGCAGCGAATGTGCCAGTGGGGTTGGCAGTTTGCATGGTCTTTGCATGCTGGTTACGTAAAAAAGAGCACCATTGTGGAATTACTTTTAAAACAACCCTATTTCGGGAATAAGTTTGCAAAAGTGCCCCATTTTGGTCAATTTGCCGGCCAAATGAAGAATTCAAATACTTCAATCCATTCAAGCTTCATGGCCCACCATTCAATTTTCATATAAAACACCTTGTCCTTTTTGATAATTAATTATTCGATCATATATATACCTCCAATAATTGTTTTTGTGTATTTCTCTCATTCTCTCCATATACCCTGTCATACCCTAATTTTGTCCAGGGACTATTGCTTGATGGCATGCAACCTTTAATTGACCGCTTCAAAGTACTTGGTACCCTTTGTTGCACAATATGTGAAGTCCCGAGACGTGCCGGAAATCCAAAGGAAGCGTTGTTACGCAATCCATGAAATTCCGTAGCGCGACGGAAATCAAAAGGAAGTATTGTTACGCAATCCGTGAGTTTTCGTAACTTTTTTTGAAAGCTAAAAAAGAGTAATTACATGATCCATAAGGTTCCGTAACCTTACGGAAAGAAAATAAGTATCGTTACAAAATTCATAAAGTTTCGTAACGATACGGAAAAAGAATCACAAAAAAGAGTAAAAGGGGGGTGTATTTAGTAAAAAAGGGGTGCAAATAGAAATCAGGCCCACTTGGGCCTTCCAGATTGTTCCTCCAGATGGTGGTTGCTTCTGGAGGAAGCAACCTGGCTCGCCTGGGCGAGCTGGGTGGCAAGCTCTTCCCCTATTTTGCTATAAATAAGGGGAGGAGTGAAGAAGGAAGGGGTTCAGCCTTCTTGGCACTTCGTATTCACTTGAAATTGCTGAGGAAAATTGTTTCCGTGGAGAAAATCCAAGCCGAGGCGCTTCCGTAACGTTTACGTGGGTAATTACGCGAAGATTTTCAACCGTTCTTCGTCATTCATCGTTCGTTCTTCATTGTTCTTCGATCTTCAACCGGTAAGTACCCCTGATCGAGCTTTTCAATTCATTCTATGTACCCGTGGTGGTCCCCATTTGTTTTCTTTTGTACTTTTATTCTCGTTTCATTTACTTTTCGTACCCCCTTTTGATGTGTTTCAGTCATTTATTTAAGTCATTTCTCGCCTAATCAAAAAATAATATAAATTTCCACCGATCATTTGATTTGTAATATCCGTTAATTTCTGTTAAAATGAAATTCGACCGTTCGGTCATGCCGTAACCATGTCGGAAATAAAAAAAAAAGAGGTAAAATAATAATATAATAATAAAAAATACCTTTTAGTAAAATAAAGCGAAAAAATCAATTGGACGTTTCTCTTTGGGATTTCTCTTTCTTGATTGAATTGACTAATAACTAAAGTGAAACTAAGGTTAAAATCAATTCGCAAAGTCAAGCTCGTCCACAAAAATCACTAAAAAGGATTTGAAAGTTCAATATCTCAGTTGTTCTTACCAAGTAAATGGATCATTTTTAAGGTCCAATGCCTTAAAATGATCACCTTCCAAGTAAAAAGAATCGCTTGATTCACCCTTAGAAAGAACTACGTAGGTTTGATTTCCTCTTTGATGGAGGGTACATAGGAGCAAGAGCCCTGCTTTTGTCGACCTCAAAAATAAAAAGAAATAAAGTTTAGGTACACAATTTCACACAATTCTAAAATTAAGGCTGTTGTCCTTTGGGACAAAAGTGAGAGGTGCTAATACCTTCCTCAAACGTAAATACAACTCCCGAATCTGGAATATTCTTCATGACCGGTTTCCTTCGGTTTTTCCGACGTTTTCCACAAATAAACGTTGGTGGCGACTCCACGCATTTTCCTCGCCTCGCTCGCCCACAAAAGGGCATGTTGCGACATACCCTTAGATAATTATAGATCCTAGTTAAGAATAAAAGTTTCTTATTAGAGTCAAACATCTATGCATGATTACTTTAATTAAAAATAATCTTTTTAAAATTTTAAAAATTTTATATTTTAATCTTATCATTCACCATATAATATAATAATTAAATTGTGTTTTGGCATTGAAATATAATAGCAAATATTTATCTAGCATTTTCACAAAGATAAAAAATCTCTCTCGTTGTGTGTGAATAGAAATGATTTAATCAACTAAGGTCAAGACATAACTCCTCAGCATCCTAACTGCATAATAGAGTTGTTCTTCTAGGTCTCCACGCTTTTATCCGATATTAAAGTATGAAATCTACATACACGCGTAGATATCAAACTTGATAGCTTTTGTGTAAGGGTTTTAAGGTTTTCAAATTTATTTTTGAAGTCTATGTTGGACTTAAGAAATAAACACACTAAATTTTGAATAAAGATAAAATAAACTCTAGTCTAACTAAAATAACGAATCTTATTCTTGACAACATTCATTTTTCCCTTTTCTAACAAAAAATGATGGGGGTAGCAACTGGTAATAACTAGTAACCATTAAATTGTAATAATCAGACTTAAAATCAGCTTCCTTCTCATTAAAATCGTGTCTAGTATCTCCTATGGAGTGTTTTTTTTCTTATCAGTTTCTAGCATATTCGTTATTGAGTGACTTTGACATTTTATAGGCACATGTTATGCTTATATTGTTGACAATTAACTTTTAGTGTCTATTTACTTATATGTTTGTCCTAAAAAAATTAAAAATGACTTTGACAATTCGAGCATCGTTTGATTTCTTGGTGTGGTTCATTAGTCATTGATTTAAAGAACTTTATGTGTTATTCATTTTTGCAGTTACTCCATTTTATACTAGTTTGCTATTACTTTCCTTCTTGGATGGTAAACTTGAGCTTCATACATACACTGATTGACATAGCTCCATGTGGAGCTTATAGGCCATAGATCTTCTTCATCAATGGAATCCTTTGCTTCTTGAAATTTAATAGCAGTGGAATGGAGAAGGAGAAGAGGTGAGAGGAAGCGCCATCCACTAGGGAATAAGCCATGGAAGGAGGAGCTTCACCACCAGAGAGTGCCTTGGATAAGAAGCTTAGAAAGGAAGCTCCAATGGAGGAAAAGAATGAGATAGAGGTGGAAGGAGCATGAAATTTTGTGCCTCAAATGAGGTGTGAAATTTGAAGCTTAACTCTCAAATGATAAAAGTTGAAAACATACACACAAGGCCTCTATTTATAGCTTAAGTGTCACACAAAATTGGAAGGAAATTTGAATTTCTATTCAAATTTCACTTGAATTCGTGGAACCAAATTTGGAGACAAAATTTCACTAATTATGATTAATGAATTTTAGCTATGGTTCAACCCAGTAATCCAAGATCAAGATTCTCCACTAAGTGTGCTTAGGTATCATGAGTCATGTAAAGCATGAAGGGCATGCACCAAGTGTGACTATATGATGTGGCAATGGGGTGTAACAACCAAATGCTCACCTCCCCCTCTAAAATTTAATTGGATTTGGCTTCTCCCAATTCAATTAAATTTATCTCCCAACACACACATCAAATATTCACTTAATGCATGTGAAATTACATAACTACCCCTGATACAAAAACTAGTCTAGGTGCCCTAAAATACAAGGGCTGAAAAATCCTACATTATTAGAGTACCTTACCTACATTATGGAGCCGTGAATACAAGGCCCAAAATTAATGAAATCCTAATTTAATATGTACAGAGATAAGTGGACTCATACTTAGCCCATGGGCCCAAAATCTACCCTAAGGCTCATAAGAACCCTAGGGCCTTCTCTTGCCTCTCTGGCCTAATCTTCTTGGAGTCTTTTATCCAATGGCCCTTGGGGGTAGAATTGCATCATTCCCTCACCCTTGAAAAGGAATTGACCTCAAATCCACAGGTTCTTGAAACTCAGGGATTCTTTCTTCAACACCTGTAAAAAGAATAAAAACATATGTATTAGTGGTGTTGGGTATGTTAGAGTAGGGTAAGGACTGAAAACCCCTTACCTGACCATCTTCCCATGAGAGAACATGGTTCCTCACCAACTCAATGAGTGGTGCTACAGGTATAGAAAAATATGGGACAAAACTTTTGTAAAAGTTTGTTAAGTCATTGAGCCCCAAATTTCCCTTATACTCGGTGGAGTGGGCCACTCAAGAATGACCTTTATTCTCTTAGGGTCCGCGGGAACCCCTTGATCACTATTTAAAAAGTTAAGGAAATTAATAGAATAAAACATACCTTTTTCTTTATTTTCATGTTGATTATTCGTACAAAAAATTACGACAAACCTAAGGTGTCCCATATGAGCACCTAGGTTTCTATTGAAACCAAAAATAAGAACAAACCTACCCAAGGTTATCAAACTCGAGAGTTTACACAGACTCGTAAGAGTTCCATAGACTCGACTCGTGGACTCAACTCATATACTCCTAAGATTCTATTGCATGTAAAAGTAATAACAAAATATCTATAAATAACATACTAATTAAACATTTCAACAATATAATAAAGCAAAACAGTAAATCATAAAGTTTAGAATATTTAAATAACCAAGTCTAGTAATAATACATCACTACTACATAATAACTTGCGGAGAGGTTATAGTAATGGTAGATCATTCTCGTCAAGGGTTTGATGTTATTAAATGTGATAATTTTGTATTTAAGAATAACACACTAAATGAAGGTATGTTGAATGCTAAACAAACAGAAAACAATAAAAAATGACTTACATTTTGGTCTAATTTTTTAACTCGAGAGTCTACCGAGTTTACTTAGAGTTTATAGAGTTTTCCCAGAGTCTACTAAAAAAAGAGTTTACTCAAGAATCAACTTGCAGAGAACAAGTGGACTCGTAAACTCGTAAGAGTTAGCGAGTTAACTCGAGAGTTTGATAACCATGAACCTACCTAATAAGTCCCTATCTACATGAATCTTGAAGATGTTGGGCACATGAGTGATTTTATAAAAGAGGGTTGCACCACTCAACACATTCATCATATCACCTATTTTAGGGATTTGATGCCTAATAACACCTATTTTGGGCACCAACAAAGCACAAGGATTTAAGCTCTTACGAACCAAACCCTCATCCAACAACTCCTTTACTTGAGGAATAATATCAAGCCCAAGAGGTGTGGCAGTGCTAACAAGTGCCTTTTTACAAAGTAGAAGATGTGGAGGCTGTCTAAGAGGGGAAGTTTCTTTAATATTTGTTTTTATTGCAAAATGACTTTCCTTCTTAGTTAACCTCTTGGAGGAGACACTTACCTCCTTACACTCCTCCTTAACCATTAAAGGTTGTCTTTCTTCTTGGGGATAGATTTCTTCACTAGATCCTTCCCCTTTTGCTTCTTCACTATCACTAGAGGAAGGTGAGGTAGTAGCCTCATCTTGGATACTATAAATGTTTTGGCCCCTTATAATCATAGTTCTCTTGGTGGGGCATTGAGAAGTAATATGTCCTCTTCCAAGACATTTAAAGCACTTTATAGAGCTAGTCTTCTCTTGCTTACTAGCCTTAGGGGGTTGCTTTTCTATTGTCTTCCCCTTATCATCTTTGGGCTTAGAAGGTGCCGCCCCTAAGATGCCTAGACTTTGGTCTTTCTTTGGATAAGAGTGAGAGCCATAAGATTTTGAAGTAGACTTTCTTTTAAGTTGTTGCTCTACCCTTATTTTCCAATCTAAGTAAGCCTCTACATTGTCCTTCCCATGGAAGTATGGGAGGTTAATGTTGCCTCTTGAGGCTTTCTTTCCTTTTCTCTCCTATGGGAGTGATGTCTAAGATGTGACCTATGCCTTTCTTCATAATAGTCACAAAGTTCTTCACTTAGGCTCTTACAAGAGTCATGACTACTATAGGTGGCATGTTTTTCTTTTCTTAACTCTTTTAGTATTTTCCTTCTTTCTTCTTCCTTTATTTGCTCCCTCTCATCTTGATTTATTTCTGCCCTCTCTTTTCCTTTTTCTTTTCTTTCTAGTTTTTCTTTCCATAACTTGAGGGAACTCAACTCATCTAAGATTCTAGATAGAGGGTCCTTATGACTAGGGCCCTCACCATTAACACTAGATGAATGATGACTCATGTTGGTTCCTAAGTTGTGGTTCTTTCTTGTTGGGGGTTTGCAAAAAGGTAAAAGCTAGGGTTCCAAAAGAACTCAAGATAAGTGTGATAAGCAAGAAGAAAGTATTGTGTAATTACAAGATAAACTAGGCATGACTAGTAAATAAAATAAGCTATGGAAGTAACCAAGAAATTAAAGTGCAAGAATGTAAACTAGGCGGATCCTAAGAGTGTTTGGATGACCACATTAAGGGTTCCCAAAAAAACATTCACTATCCTAAGGGAAAATTGCCTAAAATTATTACACACAAATGGAAGTTTGGTAACCTATTGGAGGCTCCCAACACACTTCCAATGAAAGGCCTTTTTGTTACAAAATTTGAAAGCAATGAAGGTAAGTAAATTGTCAATTTCAAAATTTGAAAGCTCTGATACCACATGGCGTAGCTCCATGTGGAGCTTATAGGCCTTGGATCTTCTTCATCAATCGAGTCCTTTGCTTCTTGTAGTTTAATGGCAGTAGAATGGAGAAGGAGAAAAGGTGAGAGGAGGAGCCATCCACTAGGGAATAAGCCATGGAGGGAGGAGCTTCACTACCAAGAGAGTGCCTTGGATAAGAAGCTTAGAAAGGAAGCTTCAATGGAGGAATAGAATGAGAGAGAGAGAGAGGTGGAAGGAGCACGAAATTTGTGCCTCAAATGAGGTCTGAACTTTGAAGTGTAATTCTCAAATGATCAAAGTTGAAAAAATACAGACACAGGACCTCTATTTATAGCTTAAGTGTCACACAAAATTGGAGGGAAATTTGAATTTCTATTCAAATTTCACTTGAATTTGAATTTGAATTTGTGGAGCTAAATTTGGAGACAAAATTTCACTAATTTTGATTAGCAAATTTTAGCTATGGTTCAGCCCACTAATCCAAGATCAAGTCCAAGATTCTCCACTAAGTGTGCTTAGGTGTCATGAGGCATGTAAAACATGAAGGACATGCACCAAGTGTGACTATATGATGTGGCAATGAGGTGTAAAAACCAAATACTCACCTCCCCCTCTAAAATTTAATTGGATTGGGCTTCTCCCAATTAAATTAAATTTATCTCCCAACATACACATCAAATATTCACTTAATGCATATGAAATTACAAAACTGCCTCTGATATAAAAACTAGTCTAGGTGCCCTAAAATACAAGGGTTGAAAAATCCTACGTTACTATAGTACCCTACCTACATTATGGATCCCTGAATACAAGGCCCAAAAATAATGAAATCTTAATCTAATATGTACAAAGATAAGTGGGCTCATACTTAGCCCATGGGTCCAAAATCTATCCTAAGGCTCATGAGAACCCTAGGGCCTTCTCTTGCCTCTCTGGCCCAATCTTCTTGGAGTCTTCTATCTAGTGCCCCTGGGGGTAGGATTGCATCACTAATATTGGCCAAGTTGCTTTTGGTACTGTTGGACATATTGCCATTTTAGTAAGTTCACCCTGATCTATATTTTCATTTGATTTTACTTGTTCTTTTTTCTAAGTGTGAGTTGCTGCTTTCTTGTATACTCTTCATATGTCAATATGTTTTATTCCTTATATAAGCATATGGGACTGTTGTATAGTTCATGCTTCAAGCCCAAATACATGAGAGATGTTAGACTTATCAACCTTTTTGATTCATTTTTGCATTTCTCAAATCTTCCATATGTCACGTAATTTATATTAGATGTATAAACTGTTGTAAACATATTTGCATTCCTTAGCGCCATATCTGCCATCTGTGTATTCATTAGAGTCATATCTATTGAAGCCTTTATTGCTTCAATTGCTTTTAGCTTTTCTTCTACCTCGTTGTCCACTTAATTCTTTCTCGTATTGATTGCTTCTATAACTATTTTTTAATTTAATCACCCTTTAGGAGCATATGCTCTTACTTCCATATGAATTCGTGTCTTGTTTCAAGTTCAGTGGTTATTTAACGTGTGAAATGATTAATGTGTTGACATGTGAAGTACTCAAGAAAGTTACAATCTATCTTTTCTCCTTTGTGAGTAAAATAATCAAAAAGCATAGTGATGATTGTGTTATGGTGGTTGTGTGTTGCTCAAATGCCAACTAAGGTCCTTGCTTACAATTAAGTACATGAAAGGAAATTAGTCTCTATTATGTGCAATTTGTACCGGCCATTGCTCAAGTTAGAATTGTATACTCTTATGTTAGCGAGAGCAAGGCATTGAATTCTTATTCTGATGCAATATAAAATGTACCCTAAGCACTTTTTGTTTGTAATTTGTAGGCGCTTTTCGTTTTCTTGTTTTGCATTGTGATCATATCATTCTTTGCTGAGCATTATAGTGACCATCATCACAGGTACAAATGTTTTACATAAAATTTTTATACTCTTTTTGTTATGAATTTTTATAACTTGTTGATTGTGATTCATATTTATTGCTTTATATACAAGTTATGTTTAGGATGAGTGAACCTTAGATTCTTGTTTAAGATTCAATACAATGATTCTTGCAAACAGTTTGCATTAATCATTGCATTGAATCTTGAATTGTTCATTTGGACAGTTTGGTAAGAATCATTTTTTTATTGTAGATTTATACGTATAAGTTAACTTTATTTTCTTAAATTTGATGAAATTTCAGTATAGTGCATTTCAATTTGCTCTCTAAGTGCATACTTGATTGTGGTGGAATTCATGTCACCACTTTCAAGTCGTGTACTTGGGGATCAATGCGAAATACTACCGAAATTTCATCAAATCTAAGAAAAGAAAGTTAACCTTTACGTATGAATCTACTATAAAAAAATGTCTTCTTGAATGGGATAGGGCCACGCCTTAAATGAAAAAAAGTGAGGTTTTCATGCATGGAATAACTTTGTGAGTATCACAGAGTTATTAATTAGATGGATCAAAGTTGGATGAATGCAAGTCGCATGAGCCCTGTGTATGAGTAACGCGTTGAAGAGTTCTTGCAATTTGCCACTGAAAGAGGTCGACTGGATGAGGATGGAAAATATTTTTGTCCTTGTATAAATTGCTTGAATGGGAGACGACCAGTACTAGATGACATATGAGAACATCTTCTGGGTGATGGGATTAAGAAGAATTATACATCATGCATATGACATTGTGAATTGACAGACATGCAGAGGGGGTCCCAAACTGAACCGATTGATATAGAAATGAGAGATCGATTAGAGGATATGATTTGTGATCATGGACAAGAGTCTTTTCATAAATCACATGTCGCTATCTAATTGGAAAGTGATTCCAAGAAGCCTTTGTATCCGGGGTGAAAGAAATCTTTGACCTTGTTGTCAGCGGTGTTAAGCATGGTTAATGTCAAGGCTAGATATGGGTGGAGTGATAAAAGCTTTACTTCACTGCTTATGGTAGTGCAGGATATGCTTCTAGAGGAAAACATGTTGCCAAAAAGTTATTATCAGGCGAAGAAGATACTGTGTACGATGAGTATGGAGCATAAAAAAATACATGCATGCCTTAATGATTGTATATTGTATAAACAAGAGTATGAATAAATGCATAAATGCCCCAAGTGTGGTGGTATCACGGTACAAAGTGAAGGATGATGATGAGTCTAGCAGTCACAACAAAAGGCCCTCTAGAAAAGGTGTTTGAAAAAAGATGATGGAACTCAATAAACCAAGAAGGCAGGTGAAATGGTTTTCAAACAAAATATACTTCAAAAAACAGAGTTGCAACAAAAAAACTTTTCTATGCGGATCGTATCACAAAACAAATAAGAATTGAACATAATCAATACTTAATCAATCCTTCCTTACACGTGATCTTTCATTAACTTTCTTTCTTTCACAATCATAAAACTTGAATCTTTGAAACCTTGATAAAAACTTGAATGAGTTGATTAAACCTTGACTGAGCGAAAGATATGAACAAGAGAAAAAGACAATCTTTTATACTGGTTCACTCTCTATTTCTAGAGAAGGTAATCTAGTTATCTAATCCAGAAGCTGAATTAGATTTCCACTATGCATCAAGAATTTTTACAAGCAATCACAATCAATCTACAATTCCTACCCTAGAGAAAAAGACTAAGGCATCCAACACTAGGACCCTCTGTGAATGTAAGCCTAAGAGAATCATACTCTTAGCCCAAACTAGAAAACCATATTATAGCATGTTGTAAGCAATTCACGGATAAATTCAAGATCATGTAAAAACCATACACATGAAAAAAACCAAGTAAGAGAGATACAACCTGACCATTCTTTCCACAAAAACCTTGCTAGATTGAGAAGTTGATCTTCTACTGAAAAGACACAACTCACTTTCAAGAAAAGATTTTCCAAATCAAAAGATTAAGAAATTGTGAGTTACTATAAAGCTCTTTTCTTCTCTTCTCTCATTCACTATTGAAAGCACGAAATCTTGCTCAATTTGAGGCTAAGAAGTAATTTTCGGGATGTAATGAGTATTCTCTAATGATCTCTTTTTTTTTAGATTGTATAGATGTGAACACTAGCTACTTATTTATTGAGAAAATAGTTATAATGGTTTGTAATTGATTAAATCTATAAGGAAATTGATTATTTCAATGAAATAATCAATTAGATTATCCAAGTAATCGAGTAAAGTGTTCATCCAACATCTGGAAAACAACTCAAGAACAATGTAACCAATTAAATAACCTAAGTATAAAAGTGTTCTTGTTCACCTCTGAACAACTTGAACAAGAGAGAAGTATTCAATTAATCCACCTGGTAATTGATTAAAGCAGGGACTCGTGAAAAATCAGTCATTGTCTCAAACAACAGAGTAATCGATTAAACCGATATGAGACTTAACTCGTCAAGCTTCAGACAACTTGTTGTAATCGATTACAACAACTCCGTAATCGATTAAAACATAGAGTTTTTGTCTTTGAAGAAATTTTTCTAACTTAGAAAATTTTCTTCTCTCACACTATGATGATGTACAATGCAAAATAGATATCAAATGTACTAAGATGCAACAATGTAGTTAATAGCCAATACAAATACCACTCAAAAGAGTTAGGCATGTAAAAGCCAAAACTTCTTCAAACTTTAGCCTTAAGCTTCAAGCTTTAGCCTTAGGTTGTTCCATGTTGCTACTCCCTTATGTCTAACAATCTCTCCCATTTTGGCTTTGATGATGCCAAACTTGAATACGACATTGAGTGCATTTGAAGAGTCTTGAGATTGGACTGGAAAAATGATTCTTAGTCCCATCCTAAAAAGTTCTCAGTACTTAATAAAGGATCAATTCATCATCATCATCATCATAGATGCCGGAATTAATATATATATACACACACACACACACACACACATATATATATACATATATAACCATATAAAACAATGCTCAACATGATATGCAATGCAGTATGCTATGCAATGGGGTATGCAATGTCTTCTTCTCCCCCTTTTGGCATTAACAAGGCCAAAGAGTTGAGTAAACACAAAACAAAACACATAAATAAACAAAGATATAAACCATATTTCATTAACACTTAAAAACCATTACATAAATTTTTTAATCAAAGACACACAAACTTAAAAACTATCATCAAACTAAGACAAACAGAACATGACATGATAAAAAGAAATACCATAAAACAATACAAACAAGCACATTAACATATCTAAGCCTCATCCTCATCCGGGTTCAAGAAGTTACTAAGGGATAACCTAGTTTCTATGTTCTTAAGCCTAGATTATGTTCTCTAAGGAGCTGTGAACTTTGGCTTGATGCTCTTAATGGAGATGAAGGATAGCATCCATCCTTTGAATCATAAGGGACTCAAAAGGGTTCCATTGAGGAGTTAGCTCTTGTTGAGCTTCTTCTTCCACCATATCAACGTGTGTTGTTGTCGATTGTTCTCCTACCATGACCCACTCATGATCAACATATTCCATGCAAAGCTTCTTGATATGCCTTTCGGTTATCTCATTAGAGGCTTTGGTAAAGTCTACAATCTCATTAGAAACATTGATATTGAAGTAATCAATGAATCTTGAGGTCAAGACTGGATATGGAAATTCATAATCCACTAGTCGATGACTTTTCAACATGATATCTTCAATCAATAATACCCAAGTCACCGTCAGTAACTTGAGCATGATTTTTGGATCTTGGTGCCAAAATATACGTAATAATGTATACCCACATTTTGTCTTCCACTGGCAGACTACCAACACCGAATTTGTTCCTTAAAACTCTTGCTGGGTCAAGAAGCATACCTCTATATGTGGCCATTTTGCTGTAGCCATCTACAGATTCCTCAAACTTGCACACTCCACCCATATCTATCTATTCCTGCTACCATTTTCCAAACTGTGGCATCAATCGCCATCTCTACACTATTGATAGTAGAGTACATGTTACCTTCCATATCGGTATAGAAGACCTGTCATACCCTAATTTCGTCCGGGGACCATTGTTTGATGGCATGCAACCTTTGTTTGACCGCTTCGAGGTACTTGGCACCCTTTGTTGCACAATACGTGAAGTTCTGAGACATGTCGGAAATCGAAAGGAAGCGTTGTTATGCAATTTGTGAAATTCCGTAACATGCCGGAAATCAAAAGGAAGTATTGTTACGCATTCCGTGAGTTTCCGTAACATTCCGAAATCTAAAAAAGGAGTAATTACATGACCCGTAAGGTTCCGTAACCTTACGAAAAGAAAACAAGTATCATTATGAAATTCGTAAAGTTTCGTAACGTTACGGAAAAAGAATCACCAAAAAAGTAAAGGGGGGGTATTGAGTAAAAAAGGGGGTGCAAATAGCAACCAGGCCCACTAGGGCCTTCCAGATTGTTCCTCCAGAAGGCGGTTGCTTCTGGAGGAAGCAACCTGGCTCGCCTGGGCGAGCTGGGCGGCAAGCTCCTCCCCTATTTTCCTATAAATAGAGGGAGGAGTGAAGAAGGAAAGGGTTCAGCCCTCTTGGCACTTCGTAATCACTTGAAATTAGTGAGGAAAATTGTTTCCGTGAAGAAAATCCATGCCGAGGCGCTTCCATAACGTTTCCATAACGTTTCCGTGGGTGATTTCGCAAAGGTTTTCAACCGTTCGTTGTTCGTTCTTCGGTCTTCAACCGGTAAGTTCTCGAAATCGAACTTTTCAATTCATTCTATGTACCCGTGGTGGTCCCCATTTGTTTCGCGTACTTTTATTATCGTTTCATTTACTTTCCGTACCCCCTTTTGACGTGCTTCAGTCATTTACTTAAGTCATTTTCTCGCCTAATCAAAAAATAAAATAAATTTCCACCGATCATTTGATTTGTAATATCCGTTAATTTCATTTAAAATGAAATCCGACCGTTCGGTCATGCCGTAACCACGTTGGAAACCAAAAAGAGGTAAAATAATAATATAATAATAAAAAAAAATCTTTTGTAAAA
The DNA here is from genome assembly GCF_004193775.1 of Glycine soja. NCBI lineage: Eukaryota > Viridiplantae > Streptophyta > Magnoliopsida > Fabales > Fabaceae > Glycine > Glycine soja. The sequence goes on from NC_041011.1 coordinate 30,279,243, forward strand.
TAAAGCAAAAAAATCAATCGGACGTTTCTCTTTGGGATTTCTCTTTCTTATTTGAATTGCAAATAACTAAAGTGAAACTAAGGCTAAAATCAACTAGCAAAGTCAAGCTCGTCCGCAAAAAATCACTAAAAAGGATTTTAAGGTTCGATACCTCAGTTTTTCTCACCAAGTAACAATGGATCATTTTAAGGTCCAACGCCTTAAAAGGACCACCTTCCAAGTAAAAAGGATCGCTTGATTCACCCTTAAAAAAGAACTACGTAGGTCTGATTTCCTCTTCGATGGAGGGTACGTAGGAGCAAGAGCCCCGCTTTTGTCGACCTTGAAAATAAAAAAGAAATAAAAGTTTAGATACACAATTTCACACAATCCTAATCTAAGGCTGTTGTCCTTTGGGACAAACGTGAGAGGTGCTAATACCTTCCTCAAACGTAAATACAACTCTCGAATCTGGAATATTCTTCATGACCGGTTTCCTTCGGTTTTTCCGACGTTTTCCACAAATAAACGTTGGTGGCGAATCCGCGCATTTTCCTCCTTTGGAAGACGCACCCGTGAGCCTCGCCTCGCTCGCCCGCGAAAGGGTTGGTTGCGACAGTTGGCGACTCCACTGGGGACTGTTTTTGTGAGTTAGGCCTATTTTAGGAAATTGTGGAATTGTGAAACTTTGTGTGTGCATTTTTTTGAATTGTGTAAATATAATAAATGTTTTCTTTTCCACAATTTTACACTGCATTCTAAGCACCCACGGGTTTGAGTAAAAAGGGGCCCTATACCTGGTTTCATGGGAATCTAAGGAGTGGAGGTGAATCTATGGTCATTCTAGGTCTCCGACTTGCTTGATAATAGTGAAACCTCGTCTAGAGCTTTCTCTCTTTATAATGTGTTGTCGCTAGTATTCCATACCGCCGCAATATTATTATCTTGAGTGATGATACCTCTAGAAAACAGCCATGTGAGATATGGATCGTTGGGAGTAGTTATTAGAGACCCCAAGATATTATCCTATAGGTCCCTCAAATAGGGGCATGGAGCAAACACTCTCGGTGCCATTTGTTCTCATGCATTCTTCTGCGAATAGCACATAAATTATAGTTTTGCTGTATAGCTAGTGATATTTTGTCTCTTTAGAGTAATGCGTCACTTTTTAATGCATACGTTGGGGCGCCGTAGTGCCTAGAACGTAGTATTAAAAAGATGGATCTTTTTGGTCTCGTATGTGTAAATTACCACTTGTTTTTCTTTTCATTTCATGCATGCGCATTGCATCATTCATATCGGAGCCTTGATTCACCCCTTTTTTAGGTAAATGATGGGGACAAATCAAAACGGAAAAAGATTCTATCAAGTCAAGATTAAGTGCCTAGATGTCACCAGCCTTAAGGAGTTGGGACGGTTGATGGGACCCCTCCAAAGGCAAGCCTTCCGCAAAGTGTACGGAAAGATTTTAGATTTGACCACAGCGGAGGTATTTACGGAAGCCTTTGTATCCCTCGCCCGATACTATGACCAGTCGTTGAGATGCTTCACGTTTGGGGACTTCCAAATAGTACCGACTGTTGAAGAATTTGAGGAGATTTTAGGATGCCCTCTTGGGGGAAGAAAATCGTATCTTTTCTCCGGGTTTCTTCCCTCCTTGAGCAAGATTGCAGCTGTGGTTGGAGATTCGGCGAGAGAGTTGGATCGTATGAAGCAAACTCGAAACGGCGTAGTGGGCCTACCGCGGAAATACTTGGAAGGCAAGGCAAGGGATATGGCGAATCAAGAGGAGTGGGTCCTGTTTGCGGATATACTAGCTTTGTTAATCTTTGGGGTTGTTCTCTTTCCAAACGTGGACGGTTTGGTGGACCTAGCCGCAATTGATGCTTTCCTTGCATATCACCATAGCGAGGAGAGCCCAGTGGTAGCTATCTTGGCGGACTTATTTGATACATTTGACCAAAGGTGCGAGAAGAACAGCGCACGGATTGTCTGCTGCTTACCCGCTCTTTGTGTGTGGTTGGTTTCGCACCTATTCCAACAAGACATAAGGCACCCGTGTCTGCTTCAAAGTTATCGCTCGTGCGTCGAAAAGAGAGGAGTAGATTGGGACCATTACTTGGCTGGGATAGGAGGCAGCACAATCAACTGGTTTCCTCGATGGAAGGAAGGAAAGGAGGGAGTTCTCTTCTCATGTGGGGACTACCCAAACGTTCCGTTGATAGGGACGAGAGGTTTTATTAACTATAATCCCGCACTTGCCATAAGACAGTTAGGGTACCCCGCGAGGGGAGCACCGACGGAAGAGAGCCTCTCGCCTTTCCTTGTCAAAGATTTCGGCGCGCAAAGTCTCAAGATTGTATAAAGAGTCCACAAGGCGTGGAAAAGCCCGTTAAGGAAAGATAAAGAACTTAGGGGCATCCGTAATGGCATCATCGGTGGTTATCATGAATGGCTAAGAGTTCATACACGAGGGTTAGATTGGCTCTCCAAGTTGAAAATTATCAACGAGGAGAACTTCGAAGCTCCGAAAGAGGATGAAGAAATCCAAGCTCTAAAATCAGAGCTAGGAAAGGCAAGACTCGCCAAAGAAAAATTCAACTCAGCCGCTACAAACATCCAGAAAGAGTGTGCCGAGTTACGAGAGGAAAATGCGGCTACTGCAAGAGCCCTTAAACAAGAAACCAAGAGGGCTCGCAAGGAAGAGCATGGCCGAGATAAATTCCGAGGAGCTTTGTGGGGCAGCAACAATAAGCTCAAGCTCCGGAGAGAGGAAAGAGACCAGTCACGAGTACATGGCATGGTCTTAAAGGAGGAGTTAGCTGCTTGCTCAAGATCCAAGAGGAGTTTGGCCCAACACTTAGAAGCCACGGAGCAAAGCATGCTAGCTATAATAGGGCAGTACAAAGAAGAGTTAAACCAGTCTTTGACCCATGAACAAAAACTAGTAGAGGACTTCGCAAAAGCGTACGTCGAGAAGGAAGCAAGAGGGAGGGTGATTGATGCATTGCATCAAGAAGCGACCATGTGGATGGATAGGTTCGCCTTGACCTTAAATGGAAGTCAAGACCTCCCGCGACTGCTAGCCAAAGCAAAGGCCATTGTTGAAGTGTGTTCAGTCCCAGAAGAAATTCACGGGCTAATCAATTACTGTCAACACATGATAGATTTAATGGCCCATATAATTAGAAATCGTTAGGTTCTATTGTAACACTTTTGTATGATCTTGGCTAGATAAAAGCTTTGTTCCTTTTTATAAAAAGAGAAGTTCTGAAACTCATCACGTTATCTAAAAAAGGCCTTGAGGTGGATCCAAGTGCTCTGATAATTCATTAGCATATTCATGTTTTGGTGGCATAGTCACCACTGTTTGTTTCCTTAGGGAACTTACCATAACTAAAAATGCGCAAAGACACCCCTATAACACTCGATCCAGAAGTAAGATGGATAACGAAGGAGTGCAAGAACAGATGAAGGCCGACCTATCGGCCTTAAAAGATCAAATGGCTTCTATCACAGAGGCCATGCTAAAGCTTCAAAAAATTATAGAAGATAATGCTACGATGGCTGCTTCCAATATAGCTAGGGAAGCAGAACCGGTGCTACAGCCCGCAATAAACTTGGGATGAGACAAAAACACAATGGGTTTCAATCGGAGGTATAGTCCTCAAGCCTACCCTTATGGTTTGCCTCTGGACTTCACTCCCCGTACTGCTCTAGACGATTTGAGCCAAGCCCCTACCTTCGAGGGACAGCTCCCTCCTCATGCTGACTATCCTCTGCAAGAAGATGATGAAGGAGATGCCCATTTAGGCCCTCTACTTCCCCTCAAGGAACCAGCCCCCCATGAGTTGCCCCAACCAAACATAGTCCACCACGTCCCGTCTCCATCCGCACCCGTTAAGGAACTTGTTCCCTTTGCAAAAGACAAGGGAAAGTTTGATCTACTTGAAGAGAGGCTGAGAGCGGTAGAAGGCCTCGGCAACTATCCGTTCTCGGATTTAGTGGATCTATGTCTGGTACCTAACATCATCATTCCCCCCAAGTTTAAAGTACCAGATTTTGATAAATATAAAGGGACGACGTGTCCGAAAAGTCATCTTCGGATGTACTGTCGAAGGATGGGGGCATATTCTACGGACGAGAAGCTGTTAATGCACTTCTTTCAAGACAGCTTAGCCGGAGCAGCAGTGGCATGGTACACCAATCTAGAAGCTTCTCAGATCCGGTCATGGAAAGATTTGGCAACTGCCTTCATTAGGCAGTACTAGTACAACACGGACATGGCTCCTGATCGGAACCAACTTCAGAGCATGACCAAGCGGGAACATGAGTCCATTAAAGAATATGCTCAAAGGTGGAGAGACTTAGCAGCCCAAGTCATCCCGCCTATGACTGATAGGGAAATGATCACGATTATGGTGGAAACGTTGCCCACGTTCTACTACGAGAAGCTGATAGGATATATGCCGGCTAACTTTGCAGACCTCGTCTTCGCTGGAGAAAGAATCGAGTCCGGACTGAGAAAAGGCAAGTTTGAATATGCCTCTAACGTTGCCCCCAACAACAATAGAAGAGCCCCAGTGGTGGGCACACGGAAAAAGGAAGGAGACACCCATGCGGTCACCACCGCCCCAACATGGATGAAAGCGCCCCAAAATGCCCAAAACTCATACCAACACAACCACCCGAACTTTTCGATTTGAGCCGGAAGTTCCCTCCCAACTCAAGTGGAAGGGCCTCCCGCAACAGAAAAAACGCCTGCCCAACACACAGCTCCATCCACTCCCCGACCGGACAATAATATAACTCCTGGCACGAGCTATAACAATGCACGACGCCCCCCGAAAGACGAGTTCTCTCCTATTCCCATGGCATATTCCGAGTTGTGGCCCTCATTATTGGAAAATCACTTGGTGGTGGCCATACCCGGGAAGGTCTTCCAGCCACGATACCCCAAGTGGTACAACTCGAATGCCACATGCGCATACCATAGTGGAGCCCCCGGACACAACATTGACTCTTGCCTCCCATTCAAGTATAAGGTGCAACACCTAATAAATGCCGGCTGGCTATCATTTCAAGAAGAGGGCCCCAACGTTAAAACCAATCCACTAGCCAGTCATGGAGGGGCTAGCGTAAACGCCATCGAAAAGGACAGGCCGTCAGGGTCAAAGAGATTAGAAGATGTGGCTACGTCTAGACGATTCATCTACCAGTCGCTGCAGGCAGCATGCATGGTCTCTCGTTGCGGAGGCGAGAGTGACGAATGTCTGTTTCATCTTGGGGAATCACACGACATGGAAACCTGCCCCGCGGTGGAAGAGTTACTTTAACGGCTCATGGACTGGGGGCAGCTCGAAGTGTCCAAGGGAGATAGGGAAGAACCGCAGATTTGCATGCAGTCGGAAGAAAGGAAGGTTCCCCCAACCCCCAAAGCCCTAGTAATATGTTTCACTAGGAATGTGACCGGCTCCAGGCCCAAGTACCCCCCGACAGTGCCCAAGCCAACGCCGTTTTCTTATCAAAGCAATAAGGCCGTTCCATGGAAATATAACCCTCCCGCTTTTGGAGAAAGAGCTGCAACCGAGGTTGACTCCTTGTCAGCCAAGGTGACCAACATCACCGGCCTTAGTGGCGTAACCCGTAGTGGCCCGGTGTTAGCTCCCCCTCACTCGGCGGAAGTGCCCTCCAAGGGGAAAGCACCCATGATCCAAGAACCCGCAGACACGACCACCCCCTCAAAAGAAGTGGATCCCCCGGTGGTAAAAGGAGCTGAAAAGAAGGAAGGTCTTCAAGGAAAGGCGGTGACCTTGGAAGAGGCTCATGAGTTCCTTCGTCTCATCCAACAAAGTGAGTTTAAAGTAGTTGAGCAACTGAATAAAACTCCGGCGAGGATCTCTTTGCTCGAACTGCTCATAAACTTCGAGCCTCATTGTGCACTAATGGTAAAGGTCCTCAACGAAGCCCACGTAGCAGACAACATCTCAGTCGAGGGTTTTGAAGGCATTGTTAATCATATAACTACCAATAACTATATCGCGTTCGCGGAAGAAGAGATTTCCGTCGAGGGGAGAGGGCACAACAAGGCTCTACATGTGTCTGTCAGATGCATGGACCATGTCGTCGCTAAGGTGCTCATCGATAATGGTTCAAGTTTAAATGTGATGCCAAAGACCACCTTGGAGAAACTTCCTTTTAATGCGTCACGTCTAAAGCCAAGTTCAATGGTAGTACGAGCCTTTGATAGTAGTTGGCGGGAGGTGATGGGGGAAATAGACATCCCCATTCAGATAGGCCCCCACACTTGCAATGTGGTTTTTCAAGTGATGGACATAAATCCTGCCTACAGCTGCCTTTTGGGGAGACCCTGGATTCACGCGCTAGGAGTGGTCCCTTTGACGCTTCACCAGAAATTGAAATTCGTGGTTGGTGGACTCTTGGTGATAGTGTCAGGCGAAGAAGATATGTTGGTGAGCTGCCCCTCCTCCGCACCATATGGCAGTGAAAGAATCATTGGAAACGGGTTTCCAATCCTTCGAGGTGGTGAGTTGTGCCTCTGTGGAAACGAGTCCGCTGCTACCTTGTCTCTCTAATGCGGCCCTAATGGTGGCACGGGTAATGCTCAGGCACGATTACAAGCCCGGAATGGGTCTGGGCAAGGACAGCCACGGGAATGTCGATGTGGTCGACATTAGGGGGAACCCGTACAAATATGGGTTGAGGTATGAACCCGGGAAACCGAGAAGAAGGAATACGCTGTCAAGACTCCGGGCAGATAGGGCATGGCCCGACCATGTTAGCCAGTGTTTCACAAGTGCCGGGATAATGCTCGAGGAAGAGGTGGCAGCAATAGGAGAGGAATCTCCACAAGATTCGCCAAGTTTCGTGCGACCATGCCATCCCAATTCCCAAGTGGGGAATTGGCGTGTGATGAGCCAGTCGGAAGTCTATACCGTTGATTGAATGTAATTAGAGGCTACAGATTCCTTTCTCTTTTGTTTTGTGAAATCTACCTTATTAAACAACAAAGAGATCTTGTTTCATCTGTTCTTGCGATTCCACCTTTTCTCGTATCATTTTGCATGTTTTTTTTGTCTTGAATGGTATAGATGTGAGGGTCGATTCTTCGAGGATCCTAACAACGAGGGTTTGATAATCGATTTTGACCGAGAAGTAAGTCAAACAATAAACGAAGAAGAGGAAGAGGACGTCCTTTCACCAGAGTTGGAGAGGTTGATCGCTCAGGAAGAATGCGAAATGAAGCCTCACCAAGAGGAAACCGAACTGATAAACTTAGAGACCGGGGAGGGAAAGAAAGAAGTGAAAGTAGGAACCGGTATAACCATACCTATCCGCCAAGGTTTGATAACCCTTCTTGAAGAATATCAAGACATCTTTGCATGGTCGTACCAAGACATGCCAGGTCTGGACCTCGACATTGTGTAGCATAAGTTGCCATTGAATCCTGGGTCTTCCCCGATTAAGCAAAAACTACGAAGGATGAGACCCGAAATGTCTTTGAAAATTAAAGAAGAAGTGAGAAAGCAGTTCGATGCAGGTTTCTTGGCTGTAGCTCAATACCCGAAGTGGGTAGCCAACATTGTCCCAGTCCCAAAAAAGGAAGGCAAAGTATGAATGTGTGTAGACTATCGGGAACAAAGAATATCAAGCAGTATGTCGAGAACAAAGAATATCCACCAGGGATTTCCGACAATGACAAAAGAACGTTAAGGAGATTGGCTACTGGTTTCTTTGTGAGTGGTACCATCCTGTACAAACGAAACCACGACATGACCCTCCTGCGATGTGTAGATGCCAAAGAGGCGAACTATATGATTGAGGAAATCCATGGGGGTTCATTTGGGACACATGCCAATGGGCATGCTATGACCAGGAAGATCCTTAGAGCAGGTTATTACTGGCTCACTATGGAAAGCAATTGTTGCGCCCGTGTAAGGAAATGTCATAAATGTCAAGCATACGCGGACAATGTCAATGTTCCACCACATCGAACCCAAAGCTTCGAATGGTCATCGCTTCTTTCTCGTGGCGATAGATTATTTCACCAAATGGGTCAAAGTGGCTTCTTATACCAATGTCACGAGGAATGTGGCGGTCAGATTCATAAAGAAGGAGTTGATTTGTCAATACGAACTCCTTAGGAAAATCATTACTGACAATGGCACCAATCTGAATAACAAAATGATGCAAGAAATGTTCGGGGATTTCAAGATCCAGCATCATAACTCCACCCCCTATCGGCCAAAGATAAACGGGGCTGTGGAGGCTACAAATAAAAATATTAAGAAGATTATTCAGAAGATGACAGTGTCATACAAAGATTGGCATGAGATGTTTCCTTTTGCCCTACATGGATATCAAACCTTGGTACGAACTTCTACTGGGGCAACGCCATATTCCTTGGTTTATGGGATGGAAGCGGTACTCCCATTTTAGGTAGAGGTCCCTTCCCAGAAGATATTAGCGGAATCAGACCTAGAAGAATCAGAGTGGGCTCAAACACGCTATGACCAACTCAACCTTATTGAAGGTAAGCGCTTGACGGCCATGAGCCATGGGCTCCTCTATCAACAAAGGATAAAGAACGCGTTTGACAAGAAGGTACGCCCGCGCAAGTTCAATCAGGGGGACCTTGTGCTGAAAAAGATATCCCATGATGTTAAAGATAATTGAGGGAAGTGGGCCTCGAATTACGAAGGACCTTTCTTTGTGAAAAGGGCTTTTTCTTGGGGGGGGGGGGGGGGGGGGCTCTGGTGCTCACCAACATGGATGGCGACGAGCTACCCTCGCCCGTGAACTCCGATGTCGTTAAGCAATATTACACTTGAAATCTGGGGCAATTGAGGAAACCGCTGCATGTTCTTTTTATTTTTGTGTTTGTGTGTTCTTTTTGGTTTCCTTCAGGGATTCCTGTCCGCTGTAATTGTCACGCCACAGTTCTTTAAAAGAAGAGAATATGGGTCTGAGGCTTTAGTCCTCACTTTGGTTTTAAACCATGTGTAATTTGTAATAACCTGAGCCCTTTCGTTCAGTTCATGGGGTGCCCCAAGCGCTTAATTAAAATTGAACCTAACCAGCTTTCACTAAGAATATTATTGCATTTGAAAACATTCATGCATACGCATACGCATGCATATTTTGTGATAACAGGGGCAGAATCATCTTAGACGACGGTCAGAGGTCGAGACAAGGTCAAAGGCAGAAACCAATCAAGGTAAGACGACGATGCGGTCACGATTTGCCATGCCTTGTTGTTTCCTACTTTCAGGTACTTATGGACGGACGCAAGGAAAGGCTAGGGTCACGACCAATAGGTCGTCATCCTTTGCCTAGCTCAGGACAAGCGGAAAACGCTGCTGCAAGGCAGCCTAGTATCCTTTAAATTCACAGTAATTATTACTATTGTTTTTTAAAATAAATAATGGATGCCTAATCCACCTTGAGTGGGTTCGAGTAAGCGAACGCCGACCCGTAGAGGGCCATGCTTATGTCTTCCCTAAAAAAAAATTGGCAGGTTAGCTCGCCTGGGCGAGCAACCCCTACACGAAAATGTTTAAAAAGGGGGAGGGGGAAGATTTCTGTACTCAAAAACTTCCCCCCTCACTCAAAAAATGCCAACACCACGGGAATTGAGTATTTTCACCCCTAGGCCACTATTTTTGCGCTTTTGCTTCCATTCTTAGTGTTGCTACTCACTCCATCAAGTAAGTATCTCATTCTTGAGCTTTCAAGCTTTCCATTAATGTATCTTGGTCTTCTTTTGGTGCTCTAAATTGTGTGAATATGCCCAAGTCTATGGGGCAATTTTGGCTTTGTTTCATGCTTGATTGGTGTGAGTTAGGGGGTTGTATGGGATGGCCCTAGGCCTATGTTGCATTCTGGAGTACTGGGGCATGCCGCATTGCCCCCATTCTCTTGCTATTCATGCCAAAACATGCGCCCACCAAGTGCTCGGTGAAATGCCTCAATGACATATGGGCATGGTTTTGTAAGCTTGGGATTGTGGGACTGTTTTATATGTATAGGGACAACATGAAGGATTTAAAATGAGTGTCCGAGTGCGATTCTAGGCCTAGGAACCCAAGCTTTTAATTTCAATACAAGGAAGCATGACTTACGCCTAGGAATCTTAGTTTTGGTTTTGAATGTAAAAAGGCATGAATATTAGGACATGTTTGAGAGATTTTTATTAGAATTTAAATTTGGCTGCCCCATGAGGATTACCTTGGACCTAGGTAGCATGGAAAATACCTTTCAACGGTATGTATATATGTGAATATATGTAGCACGAAAATGCCTTGCAAAGGGTGTGAATATATGGCATAAAAATACCTTGCAAAGTGTGAATGAATAGCAAATAATGCATTTCAAAAATCTGTATGTGTAGGATAGGTAGTGTAAAAATGCCTTTCAAAATATGTACATTTGTGGATAGGTAGCATAAGGAGCCTTTCAAAAAATATACCCATGTCAAAAGTGGCACGAGAATGCTTCCCAAATGAATATATGATGTGGAAATTGCCCCTCAAGTGTAGATAGATGGCATGAAAGTTCCTTTTCAAATGCAAGTGTGTGCGTGACGTGAGATTGGCTCTCCAATGTGCATATATGTATAAATAAATGTGAATGAAACAACAAAAAATTTGTATGTTAATAAAATACTTCAAATGTGCGTAGGTAGTTTGTGGTAGCAAAATACTTAGGATATGAACAAGTGTAATTTTGACACAATACCTTGAGCATGCGTATATGTATTCTTTCCAAAAAAATATATATGTGTGGTAACTAGAATGTTTTGAATATCCTTGTATGCTGATATAAATAGTAGGATATTCTACGCATGTGCACGTTGTTAAATGGTCTTTTTAAGGAAATGTGTGCACAAGTTTGTTCTAAATCGAAAAGATTAGCATACCGTTTTTTTTCTTTAAAGTAGGATTTCCTTGTAAACTAAACTTTCCAAATGTTTGTCCTCGCAGGAAATGGTTCCGAGAAAGCTTTCCGCAAAGAGATCTAGGAAGGACGCCGTGGCTGAAGGGACCAGTACCGCCCCCGAGTTTGACAGCCATCGTTTCAGGAGTGCTGAGCACCAGCAGCGTTTCGAGGCCATCAAAGGATGGTCGTTCCACCGAGAGAGACACGTCCAGCTCAGGGACGATGAGTATACCGACTTTCAGGAAGAGATAGCTCGCCGGCATTGGACGTCGCTGGTCACCCCCATGGCTAAGTTTGACCCAGAGATAGTCTTGGAATCTTATGCCAATGCTTGGCCCACGGAGGAGGGCGTGCGAGACATGCGATCATGGGTAAGGGGCCGGTGGATTCCTTTTGATGCAGACGCCCTCAGCCAGTTCTTGGGAGACCCGTTAGTGTTAGAGGAGGGCCAGGAGTGCGAGTATAGTCAGAGAAGGAACCGGGCTGATGGATTTGACGAGGAGGCCATTGCTTAGCTGTTATACATACCGGGTCAGGATTTTGCCCGGACCGCTGTCGGGAGACGGGTGCGGATCATGCGCACCAGCATGACCACCTTGACTCAAATGTGGATGACGTTGCTGCTCAGCAACGTCTTGCCCAGCGATCATAACTCTGACCTCCCTCTGCCAAAGTGTCAGCTGGTGTATGCCATCCTGACACGGATGAGTGTCCATGTGGCTCAGTTGATCGTTGATGCCATTATTTATTTGCAGGTATGCCACCTACCAAGCACCCTTTAGACCTAGATAAGTCTAACAGGGCCTTGGGATTTCCAGCATTGATCACAGGTCTCTACCAGTCATTCGGGGTTCCCGTCACACCTAGTAAGGTGATTCGACCGCCGATCACCCGGGCCTTCATTGAGAAGTATTGCACACCTAGACAGGCGCAGGGTGACGCACCGCAGGCCCCAGATGCACTGCCACCACCTCATCAGGCTGATCCAGCTGGGTCATTTGGCATGGAGCAGTATCTACAACACTTGGTTCGCCAGCAGGCGGCCAACCACAAGGGGCAGGTGCAGGTCCATGAGTCTCTCTACTAGCTCAGCCTCAGTCTGCAGAGCCAGAGTTTCGTTCCTTTTGCGTGCCCTACTCCAGATCAATTTAGGGCAGAGGTCGCATGGCCCGGAGATTGGCCTGAGGCCCAGGAAGGGGAGGCGCCCGCAGAGGATCCCAACGATGCAGAGGAGGCCGGCATGGATGAGGAGATGTCGGATTTACTCGATTTCTTGGGAGGGAGTGGAGCCACATGACTAGGAGATCCCAAGATTCATATTCTCTTTTATATTTCCTCTTTTATCTGTTACATATCATTTTTATTTTTTTGGACTTGAGGACAAACGTTTGTTTTGTTTTTTCAATTATAATTTGTTTTGTGCATACATTTTGTTTGGACTGTTGCGTTAGTGCTTACTTCGTTATTGTCGATAATATTTGTTGAAATTCCGGAACCGTGTAGAGTTTTCATTTAGGAACGTCGTCCTAAAAATAAAACAAACAAAAATCATGATAACTCCAAGAATAGAAAAAAAAAAAAGAGGCGTTGTGAACAAATGTCGTGTCTATATATAAAGAAGAGAAAAGAGTTTTTTTTTATATTTAAAAAGTGTATGGAAAGATTTTGTGTGTGTGTAAATAATGTGTGAAAAGAAATTCTTGTGTGTGAGCAATGAGTGTATGTAAAGAAATTTTTGTATAAAACACAAGCGTATGTTGAAAAACGAAAAAGAAATCTTTGAACAGTAATAGAGTTTGTATATAGACCGTGTTGATATAAAGAGAAAGAGTTTTAATGCGTGTGTATACAGAAAAAGTTCGTCATGTATAGGAATGTAGGTCTACAAAGAAAAGCTTTCTCATAGATGGCGATGGATGTATGGTTTTTGCGAACATAAAAAATGAAACAAAAAGAAAAAGAAAGAAAGACCTCGAAGGCCGGCATGTTATAGTCATAGGAAGCGATAAATCATTCGTAGAGAGCAAACATATCTTTTGGAAACAAGGGACTGACGCTAAGAGTTTATTTTCTAGAATAACCGAGATAAGAATGGATGGATTCGTTGAACCGATGAAAGAACATAATTTGGAAACATTGGGTCTACTTGTGTAACTCCCCAGTTGTAGTATCACAATGCCATAAACTGGATGCTTGAGTACCCGCCTAGCTGTAGCCATGACTAATTTTGCACGTTGTTTCCAAATCATCATTGTTACGCGTACCTCGTGGAAATAATATGGAAATTCAACTCGAGACCGACGCCTTGACACATGAATTTGTTTAGCCCCATATATCAAAATCAGGCTCGCACGATGAAAAGGCCATGATGAGACACAACCTTGAGCTACTTTGAACCTGGGCCCATGAAAAGAATCGTCATCCTTTCCCCCGAAGAAGAGGACAGCGGAATCTCCTCAAGGGAGAGCGGATAACGAATGCTAAAACCCGAATTCCCAATGGAAGAAATGGAAAGGGAGAAATGAAAAGAAAGAAAAGGAAGAAATGAAAAGAAAGGAAAAGAAGTATTCCCGATCAATGATCGGAAGAAAGTAAAAAGGAAAAGATCGGAGGAAAACAAAATAATTCTCGATCAATAAAGGAAAGAGAACAGAAGATCTTCAGACCAGATAAGTTTTCGGCGAGGTAAAAGACCGCCGACAGAGGGAAAACCCATTTTTGAAGTAGTTCTTCCTTTTGGATTGCCATTCAAAGTTGCTCCCGACTGGCGATATCCCGCCCCACATAAACAAAGAGGAAAAGACAGAAACGACCAGCTTCCTCTCCAAAAGCACTACCCTCGAGAAAATCTTATTGATCCGTGATCATGCATGTGATCTTTTGGTTCGATAGGAAATCGTGTGCAAAATAAAATCATGGTGCAACTATGGTTTGGGATTAGGGTAAAACACTCGCCTATGTGAGTTTTTATACACTATGAGTGATTTTATTCCCAGTTTCAGTTTGACCCGACGTTTCCCCTGAATGTTCATTTAAAAGCTAAATGTTGACATCCTGCCCTTCATTTGCGGTTACAAGTAAAATAACTTTTGGGCATGGGTATATTGTTTCTCAAAAATATGGTGCTCTCGTGAATGATTTATTTTTCATTACTAAAGCATGTTCGCCTTTTAGGTGAAAGAACCCGGTGGATCATTCGGTCCTACCCTCAAATCTTATTTGGAGACTCATGAATTGATTTCCTAGCGTTGTTCATGCGTCCTCCACCATCGAGTCTGGAGCCCCGCGAATTGATTGCCTAGCACTGTTCGCCTATCCACCACCCTCAAATCTTATTTGGAGACCCATGAATTGATTGCCTAGCGCTGTTCATGCGTCCTCCACCATCGAGTCTGGAGCCCCGCGAATTGATTGCCTAGCGTTGTTCGCCTATCCTCCACCCTCAAATCTTATTCGGAGACCCATGAATTGATTGCCTAGTGCTATTCATACGTCCTCCACCATCGAGTCTGGAGCCCCGCGAATTGATTGCCTAGCGCTGTTTGCCTATCCTCCACCCTCAAATCTTATTCGGAGACCCATGAATTGATTGCCTAGCGCTGTTCCACCATCGAGTCTGGAGCCCCGCGAATTGATTGCCTAGCGCTGTTCGCCTATCCTCCACCCTCAAATCTTATTCGGAGACCCATGAATTGATCGCCTAGCGTTGTTCATGTGTCCTCCGTTATCAAGCGCGGAGCCTTCGGTGGCTGGGAAATGTGATTTTTTGTTATTTTCCCGATCGGTTCCTTCGCCAAACATGTGTATATGTATATATTATGTTATTGGTGTTTTTGTTTGTATTTGTTTTGTGTTGTGCAGAGAAAGAAGAAGGAGAGACGGAAGTCGTCATAGACTAATCACGGAAAGGGCGAAGAGGGACGAAATCAGTGTTTTATCTTTGCTTTCCTCTTATCTCCGATAAAAGGTAAGTAAAGAGGGGCAACTGTCACACCCTTATTTCGTCCGGGGACCGTTGTTTGATGGCATTCAACCTTTGTTTCACCACTTCGAGGTACTTGGCACCCTTTGTTGCAAAATACGTGAAGTTCCGAGACATGCCAGAAATCAAAAGGAAGCGTTGTTACGCAATTCGTGAAATTCTGTAACATCCCAGAAATCAAAAGGAAGTATTGTTACGCAATCCATGAGTTTCCATAACATTCCGAAAGCTAAAAAAGGAGTAATTACATGACCCGTAAGGTTCCATAACCTTACAAAATTTGTAAAGTTACGTAACGTTACGGAAAAAGAATCACCAAAAAAGAAAAGGGGTGTATTTAGTAAAAAAAAAGGGGGTGCAAATAGCAACCAAGCCCACTTGGGCCTTCCAAATTCTTCCTCCAAAAGGCGGTTGCTTCTAGAGGAAGCAACCTCGCTCGCCTGGGCGAGCTGGGTGGCAAGCTCCTCCCCTATTTTTCTATAAATAGAGGGAGGAGTGAAGAAGGAAAGGGTTCAGCCCTCTTGGCACTTCGTAATCACTTGAAATTACTGAGGAAAATTGTTTCCGTGAAAAAAATCCAAGCCGAGGCACTTCCGTAACGTCTCCATAACGTTTCCGTGGGTGATTTCGCGAAGATTTTCAATCGTTCTTCGCCGCTCGTCATTTGTTCTTCATCGTTCTTCGGTCTTCAACCGGTAAGTTCCCGAAATCAAACTTTTCAATTCATTCTATGTACCCGTGGTGGTCCCCATTTGTTTCGCGTACTTTTATCCTCATTTCATTTACTTTCCGTACCCCCTTTTGACGTGCTTCAGTCATTTACGTAAGTCATTTTCTCACCTAATCAAAAAATAAAATAAATTTCCACCGATCATTTGATTTGTAATATCCGTTAATTTCTGTTCAAATGAAATCCGACCGTTCGGTCATGCCGTAACCACGTTGGAAACCAAAAAGAGGTAAAATAATAATATAATAATCAAAAAAATATCTTTTAGTAAAATAAAGCAAAAAAATCAATTGGATGTTTCTCTTTGGGATTTCTCTTTCTTATTTGAATTGACTAATAACTAAAGTGAAATTAAGGCTAAAATCAACTCGCAAAGTCAAGCTCGTCCACAAAAAATCACTAAAAAGGATTTTAAGGTTCAATACCTCAGTTTTTCTCACCAAGTAACAATGGATCATTTTAAGGTCCAACGCCTTAAAAGGACCACCTTCCAAGTAAAAAGGATCGCTTGATTCACCCTTAAAAAAGAACTACGTAGGTCTGATTCCTCTTCGATGGAGGATACGTAGGAGCAAGAGCCCCGCTTTTGTCAACCTCGAAAATAAAAAAGAAATAATAGTTTAGATACACAATTTCACACAATCCTAATTGTCGCAACCTACCCTTCGGCGGGAGGGCGACGCGTGACTCGCGGGATGCGTGTTCCACGAAAGGAATACGCGCGGAGTCGCCACCAACGTTTATTTGAGGAAAACGTCGGAAAAACCGGAAAAGACGCGATCTACGAACTTTTAAGTGAAAGGTTCGGGAGTTGTATTTACGCACGGGGAAGGTATTAGCACCCCACACGTCCGTCACAAGGGACGGCAGCCTTTAATCGAATGTGCAAACATGACTTTGATTTTTACGTTCCCTTTTATGTCCTTATATCCTTTATACCCTTTTTATATTTTTTTCTATTTTTGTGGTCGACAAGGGTGTTTCCCTTTGCTCCTACGTATTCCTCAATTGCGATGAGGAAATCAGACCTACGTAGTTCTTTTTTTATCAAGTGATTCTTTTTTATTTAAAAGGTGATCATTTTAAGGCGTTGGACCTTGAAAATGATCCATTTTTACTTAGTAAGAAATTGAAATGATAAACTTCAAAAACCTATTTTTATGGACGAGCTTGACTAGGCGAGTTGATTTTAGCCTTAGTTTCACTTTAGTTATTAGTCAATTCAATTAAGAATGAGAAATCCCAAAGAGAAAACGTCCGATTGATTTTCCGCTTTATTTTACTAAAAGACGTTTTTTTTATTATTATATTATTATTTTACCTCTTTTTTGATTTCCAACGTGGTTACGGCACGACCGAACGGTCGGAATTCATTTTAACCGAAGTTAACGGATAATACAATTCAAACGATCGGTGGAAATTTATTTTACTTTTAGGTTAAGCGAGAAATGACTTAAATAAAATGGCTTAAGCACGTCAAAAGGGGGTATAAAAAGTAAATGAAACGAGAATAAAAATACACGAAACACAATGTGGACCACCACGGGTACATAGAATGAATCGAAAAGCTTGGTTCGAGGTACTTACCCGTTGAAGATCGAAGAACGATGAAGAACGAATGAAGAACGTCAAAGAACGGTCGAAACCTTCACGAAATTCCTCACGGAAACGTTTCGGAAGCGCCTCGGCTTAGATTTTCTTCACGGAAAAATTTTTTCCAAGCAAATTCGAAAGAGAGAGAAGTGCCTAAGGGGCTGAACCCTTTTTCACTTCACTTCTCCCCCTATTTATAGAAAATTGGGGGAGAAGCTTGCCACCCAGCTCGCCCAGGCGAGCAGGGTTGCTTCCTCCAGAAGCAACAGCCTTCTGGAGGAATCTTCTGGAGGGCCCAAGTGGGCATGGTTGCTATTTGCACCCCCATTTTTACTAAGTACACCCCCCTGCCTTTTTTTGGTGATTCTTTTTTTGTAAAGTTACGGAAACTTACGAATTTTGTAACGATACTTGTTTTCTTTCCGTAGTGTTACGGAACCTTGCGGATTACATAATCATCCCCTTTTTGACTTACGGAATGTTACGGAACCTCACTAATTGTGCAACGATGCTTCCATTTGATTTCCGGTGTGTCACGGAACCTTACGGATTGTGCATCAATATTTTCTTTTATTTTCCGGCATGTCCCGAAATTTCACAAATTGCTTAATGATGGGTGCCAAGCACCTCACCAGGACCAAACAAAAGTTGCATGTCATCAAGCAAAGGTCCCCGGACGAAATTATGGTATGACAGTTGCCCCTCTTTACCTGTCTTTTGTTGGAGATAAAAGGAAAGTAAAGATAAGACACTAATTTCGTTCCTCTCGGTTGATGAGAGTCGCGGGTGACCATAAAATCTCCGCATGCAAATGACTTGTTGTTCCCGGGGGAACAAAAGGTGCAGAAGACGATGTCAGTCTCTGCATGCTATCAGGATTTTCATCTTACAGATAGCAAGAAGAATGTTTATACGGATAACCACTCGGGTATTTCCGCCCGTCAGCGTGACTCAAATGTCAGTATGACAGATCTTGTGAGCGCGGAAGATGACGTAAATCTCCGCGTGTCAACGGGCTTGTCGGCCGCGATTGACGAAGGGCGCAGAATGACCATAATTTGTCTCTGCGTGCCATCGGACACGACTGTGTCTGAATGGCAAAAGGTGTGCGGAATGACCATAATTTGTCTCCGCATGTCATCGGGCTCGCCGCCTCTGGATGACAAAAGGGTGCAGAATGACCATAATTTGTCTCTGCGTGCCATCGGACACGACTGTGTCTGAATGGCAAAAGGGGTGCGGAATGACCATAATTTGTCTCCGCATGTCATCGGGCCCGCCGCCTCTGGATGACAAAAGGGTGCAGAATGACCATAATTTGTCTCTGCGTGCCATCGGACACGACTGTGTCTGAATGGCAAAAGGGGTGCGGAATGACCATAATTTGTCTCCGCATGTCATCGGGCCCGCCGCCTCTGGATGACAAAAGGGTGCAGAATGACCATAATTTGTCTCTGCGTGCCATCGGACACGACTGTGTCTGAATGGCAAAAGGGGTGCGGAATGACCATAATTTGTCTCCGCATGTCATCGGGCCCGCCACCTCTGGATGACAAAAGGGTGCAGAATGACCATAATTTGTCTCTGCGTGCCATCGGACACGACTGTGTCTGAATGGCAAAAGGGGTGCGGAATGACCATAATTTGTCCCCGCATGTCATCGGGCCCGCCGCCTCTGGATGACAAAAGGGTGCAGAATGACCATAATTTGTCTCTGCGTGCTGTCAGGCTTTTCGTCTTACAGACAGCAAAAAGTTTTGAAAGTGCGGACAACCACTTGGGTATCTCCGCATGTCACGGGACTTCTGTGTCAGCATGACAGAACTTGTGAAGGTGGCCGACAAAAGCGAGGCTCTTGCTCCTACGTATCCTCCAATGAGGAACTCAGACCTACGTAGTTCTGGATAACTTGTGAGACTTGAAAAAGTCTCCACCGGAAGATGCTGACACCTCCGGAAAGGGCGCAGATGACCACATTGGCCTCTGCTCGTCAATCACACTTGGGGTCACTGAATGACGAGGTGCGGATAACTGTAAGGTGTCTCCGCAGGCTACCAGCTCTTGGGTCATGGTAACAAAAGGTGGTGCGGTCGACAAAAGCGAGGTTCTTGCTCCTACGTATCCTCCAATGAGAAACTCAGACCTACGTAGTTCTGGATAACTTGTGAGACTTGAAAAAGTCTCGGTGTTTTCTCCACTAAAATGCAAACATGCTTTAGCAAAGAGACAAATATTCCAACTGATTAGAGCAGCATATGCTTTTTTTTTTTAGTGAAAAACAATGCGTCTACCGGGGAAGGAGAGTCTGCTGATGAAACCCCCCCCCCCATAACCATAAATGAGATTTTGGATGTTAGCATTTCGTTTCTAAATGACCATTTAGAGGAAACACTGGGTTCGACAAAAATAGAAGAAAATCACTCAAAGTGTATCAATCTCGCACAGGTAAGTGTTTCATCCTAATTCCGAACCATAGATATGTCATGACTTGACTTTGCAAATTATTTCCTATCAAATCAAAGATTACATGCGTGATCATGGATCAATAGGACTTCCCTTGGAAATGGGTTCTTTTGGTGGGTTTTTCGGCTTTTGATTTTTTTGGCTTTTTTCTGGCTTTTTTCTTTTCTGTTTTGGTTTAGTGCGGGGCGAAAAAGTCGTCGACGCACAGGATTTTGGTTGGTAATCAAAGGGAGAAGACCACTTTAGGTCATGGTTTCCTTTCCTTCTTTTTGTTCATTTGGTGACAATTCTGTATTGTTCAGATATTGTCTGGTCAAAAGACCTTTCTGCACATTTCTTCTGCTTCCTTGATCAGGAACTTTCTCTCCTTCCTTTTCCTTCTTCCTTTTTTACTTTCTCTCATTCTTCGGTTGGGAATTTTCTTTCTTTTCTTTTTGCTTTCTCCCACTCTTTGATTGGGAATTTCCTTTCTTTTCTTTTTGCTCTCTCCCACTCTTTGATTGGGAATTTCCTTTCTTTTCTTTTTTTTTTCTTCCGAGGGTAAGGATTGACATTCTCACCCTGGGTCAAGGTTTATGGTGAGTTAGGATTTTGGCTCAAGGCTTGTAGAATGGCTAGACATGATACATGTCAGGGTTTGGTTTGGTTCAAGGATAAAAAGGGATGCCCCACATTATTTCCATGACACAAATGCAAAAAATGATGATTTGGAAACTTTATGCAAAACTGGTCATGCATGCACCTATGCGGACACTCAAGTGTCAAATTTTTATGGTCATGTGATGCTAGGGCTCAGGATTCATTTCCTCTATTTTAGTCAACCCAACATTTCCAAAACATGTTCTTTTATCAATTTGTGCATTCATCTGAGTCCATTTTGGGCGTCCGGGAAAATTTTCATAGCATTCACCCTTCAGGTGTATACACATTTTTTCTCAAAAATTAGCTATGATCAACGAATTTTTCTTTAAATCAAAAGTCAGAAATCATCTCTTTCAAAAACATGTTGGTTCTTTATCTTCTATTTTCCTTCTTTTTCTCCTTACTTGCTCTCTCTTTCATATTTTTTTTTTATTTTTATCATGATTTTTGTTTGTTTTATTATTATTTTTGGACGATGTTCCTAAACGAAGAACTCTACACGGTTCCAGAATTTCAAACATCATTGATAGTAATGATATAAACACTAACGCAACAATCCAAACAAAAATGTATGCGCTGTACAATTGACAATCGAAACAACAAAAACAAACATTAGTCTCTCAAGTCAAAACATAACATAAAAATGATAAAAGAAATATGAAAGAAAACATGAATCTGGGGATCTCCCAGTCATGTAGCTCCACTCCCTCCCAAGAAGTCAAGCAAATCGGCCATTTCCTCGTCCTCGTGGGCCTCCTCTCCATCGCCGGGAGCTTCTGGGGGCGCCTTTCCTGCTTGGGCCTCGGGCCAATCCCCGGGCCATGCGACCTCTGCCCTGAACTGGTCTGGAGTAGGGCATGAAAAAGAAGCAAAGCCCTGGCTCTGCATGCTGAGGCTCAGCTGGTACAGACAATCATGAGTCTGTACATGTGCCCGGTGGTTGGCCGCCTGCTGGCGAACCAAATGCCGTAAATACTGCTCCATGTCAAATGACCCAGCCGGGCCAGCCTGATGAGATGGTGGTGGCGCGCTCGCGGCCTGTGGAGCATCCCCCTGAGACTGTCTCTGGGTGCAGTACTTCTCAATAAAAGCCCGGGTGATGGGCGGCCGAATCACCTTGGTAGGTGTAACGGGGACTCCAAACGACTGGCAGAGTCCTGTGATCAGCGCGGGAAATCCCAGGGCCCTGTTGGAATTATCTGGATCCAAAGGGTGCCTGGTAGGCGCCATACCTGCAAAAATATAGATGGGATCAGCGATTAACTGAGCCACATGGATGCTCATCCGCGTCAAGATGGCGTACACCAGCTGACACTTCGGCAGGGGGAGGTCGGAATTATGATCGGTGGGCAGGATGTTGCTGAGCAGCAAAGTCATCCATATCTGAGTCAGGGTGGTCATATTGGTGCGCATGATCCGCACTCGTCTTCCTGCAGCAGTCCGGGCAAAATCCTGCCCCGGTATACATAGCAACTGGGCGATGGCCTCCTCATCGAACCCATCAGACCGGTTCCTCCTCTGGCCATACTCGCACTCCTGGCCCTCTTCCAGCACCAACGGATATCCCAGGAGCTGGCCGATAGCATCTGCATCAAATAGGATCCACTGACCCCTCACCCAGGACCTCATGTCACACACGCCCTCCTCTATTGGCCAAGCATTGGCATAAAATTTGAGGACTATGTCTGGATCAAATTTGGCCATGGAGGTAACTAGTGATGCCCACCGCCGGCGACCTATCTCCTCCTGGAAATCAGTATACTCATCGTCCCTGAGCTGGATGCGTCGCTCCCGGAGAAATGACCATCCCTTGATGGCTTCGAAGCGCTGCTGATGTACAGCGCTCCTAAAGCGGTGACTGTCATACTCGGGAGCGGAACTAGTTCCTTCGGCCGCCTTATCCTTCCTGGACCTCTTTGAGGCAAGCTTCCTCGGGGCCATTTCCTACGAAGGCAAACATTTGGAAAGTCAGTTTTACCAAGAAATGCTACTCTTAAAACAAAAATGGCATACAACCTCCTCCAATAAACACAAACATCAATGTAAATTTAGAACAAACTCATGCAATACTTCCTTATGAACATTCACTCGCACAAGATATTCTCCTACCTAAGAAAAATGAACCCATGCACAATCGAGGCACCTTCGTTACCTAGATTATTTATATGTACTTCCAAGGTGTATTTGCTACCTACATCACATGCACTTCCTTGGCTAAATTTACATACATGCATACTCAAAGCATTTTGGCTACCAAAAATTGCACACGTGCACATTCTGGTATTGCATATACCTATGCATATACAAACTTTGTGATGAATCTTGGCTATCTACACAATAAGGTGCTACATTTCATGCTTTATTCAAGTGTTTTTGCTACCTAAAGCCACATGCAAATTCAAATATATTTTCTTTTGATGACTAAAATTGTATTCAAATTAAAAGGTATTTTTGTAAGGTATTTTCTTTACATAACATGCAACATATATATATATTTTTTGTGAGACATTTTGACTACCAAGAATTACATGTACATACATCCAAGTATTTTGCTACCACACCCAAAGTGTAAATTGCCAAAGGTATTTTGCTACCTATTCTAAACCTACACATTTATGATGAGCAAAATTCCTAAACATCTAGGCGTAGGGAAATTATTGTAGCGTGGCTCATAGCTGATTGCTGGCCAAAAAGGGTAACTTTACCCAATATGCACCTCCTCTCGTGTTCCTTTGCATAAAAACTTTGATTCCTAAACCTAGGACATATGTGGGGCAATTACTCTAGCCCTTTCGAAACTGAATGCATGTCCCAAAAAATAGAAAATATGTGCAAACTAAATTGCCCCATGGGTTGTTTCCCTACGAAAATCACGCGCTAATGCCATTGAGGCATTTCACCGAACACTTGGTGGGCGTGCGTTTAGGCATCAATAGCAAGAGAACGGGGACAATGTGGCATGTCCCATTGCTTCAAAATGCATTATAGGCCTAGGGCCGTCTCATACAAACCCCTAATTCAACCCAATCAAGCAAGAAAACAAACCAACATTGCCCCACATATTTGAGCACATTCCCACAATTTAGAGCACCAAAAGGAGATCAAAATACACCAATGAAAAGCTAGAGAGCTTAAGGATGGAATACTTACTTGTTGGTGATGAATAAAAGCGCAAAACGGAATCGAAGAATGAGAAAAGTAGAGATCCTAGGGCTGCAAACTCGTAAATTCCGTGGGTATGGCTTTTGAAAGGGGGGAAAAGAAGTTTTTGAATGCAAAAACATCCCCCCTTTCGTCACTTTTATATTTTGGTGCAGGGGTTGCTCGCCCAGGCTAGCTAACCTGCACTTTTTTTTTTTGAGAGGAACATTAACCATGTCCCCTCTTTCCTTATGGGTTAGCGTTTTGCCTATTTGAGCCTACTTAAGTTAGAATTAGGCGTTAATTACTAAAAAACAAACAATGATAGTAAAATACTGCGAATTCAAAGGATACTGGGCGGCCTTGCGCGACGTTCTCTGCTTGTTTAGCGCAGAGAAAGGGGCAACGATCGGTCGGTCGTGACCCCATCCCCACTTGCATCCGTTCCTAAGTACCTGCAAGTAATAAACAACCAGGTATGGCCAATCTTGAACGCGTCGTTGTCTTACCTTGATTGGTTTCTGCTGTTCATGTTTTGTCCCCACCCCAGAAGGTAGCTCAAGATGATCATGCCCCTGTTTTACCACAACAATATGCATGCGTATGCGTATGCATGAATGTTTTCCAACGCAGCAAATTTTAGTGAAAGTTGGTTTAGGTTCAATTTTAATTAAGCGCTTGGGGCATCCCATGAACTGAGCAGAAGGGCTCAGGTGATCACAAATTAACGCAAGGTTTGAAACCAACGTGAGGACTAAAGCCTCGAATCCACGTTCATTTCTTTAAAAGATTGTAACGAGAGATACTGTAGACGGGGAATCCCTAGGGGAAATCCAGAAAACACATAAAGATAAAGAACATGCAACGACATCCTTAATTGCCCCAGATTCTAAGCATAATATCGCTTGACGACATCAGAATTCACGGGTGAAGGTAGCTCTTTGCCATCCATGTTGGTAAGCACCAGGGCTCCTCCGGAAAAAGCCCTCTTCACAACAAAAGGCCCTTCGTAGTTTGGGTCCCATTTTCCTCGATTGTCCTTGACAGCATGGGACATTTTCTTTAGCACAAGGTCTCCCTGATGGAACTTGCGCAAGCGTACCTTCTTGTCGAATGCACTCTTCATTCTTTGCTGGTACAAGCGCCCATGACTCATAGCCGTTAAGCGCTTACCCTCAATGAGGTTGAGCTGGTCATAGCGCGTTTGAGCCCACTCTGATTCCTTTAATCCGGATTCTGCCAAGATCCTTAATGACGGGACTTCTACCTCAAACGGTAACACAGCCTCCATCCCATATACCAATGAGAACGGCGTTGCCCCAGTTGACGTTCGCACTGAAGTTCGGTAACCGTGTAACGCGAATGGGAGCATTTCGTGCCAATCTCTGTATGACACGGTCATCTTTTGGATAATCTTTTTGATATTCTTATTGGCCGCTTCCACGACTCCATTCATCTTTGGCCGGTAGGGTGTGGAATTGTGATGCTGGATTTTAAACTCCTCACACATTTCCCCCATCATTTTATTATTCAGGTTGGTGCTGTTGTCCGTGATAATCTTCCTTGGCAAACCATATCGGTAGATGATCTCTTTCTTAATGAACCTGACCACCACACCCCTCGTGACATTGGAATAGGAGGCCGCCTCGACCCACTTGGTAAAATAATCTATCGCTACGAGGATGAAGCGATGACCATTCGAGGCCTTGGGCTCAATGGCCCCGATGACATCTATTCCCCACATGGAGAAAGGCCAAGGGGCGGACATGACATTCAGAGGATGTGGTGGAGCATTGACATTATCTGCGAACGCTTGACATTTGTGGCATTTCCTCACATGGACACAACAATCACTTTCCATGGTAAGCCAGTAATAACCTGCTCTTAGGATCTTCCTGGCCATAGCATGCCTGTTGGCATGCGTCCCAAATGAGCCCTCATGGACTTCCTCGATCATGTGATTCGCCTCCCTGGCATCCACACACCGCAGGAGTGTCATGTCGTGGTTTCTCTTATACAGTATGCTTCCGCTCATGAAGAAACCGGCCGCCAACCTTCTCAATGTCCTCTTATCATTGTCGGCAATCTCTGGCGGGTATTCTTTGCTTACGACATATCGCTTGATGTCGAAATACCAAGGCTTACCGTCCCGTTCCTCTTCTACTTGGCAGCAATGCGCGGGTTTGCCACGACACCAAAATTCAATGTAGGGTAGATCCCCGTGCGGCGTTAGCGGGAACATAGACGCCAAAGTAGCAAGCGCATCCGCCATTTGATTTTCCTCGCGGGGAACATGATGGAAAGAGATCTCATCAAAGGTTTTAGTCAATTCCTTGATATAGGCTTTGTAGGGTATCATCTTGGGATCTCTAGTTTCCCATTCCCCTCTCAGCTGATGGATTACCAATGCTGAGTCGTCGTACACCTTGAGTAGTTTGACATTGGAGTCAATCGCTGCCTGGACGGCCAGGGCACATGCTTCATATTCGGCCATGTTGTTGGTGCAGTCGAATCCTAGCCTGGCTGTGAAAGGTACACATTGATTGTTCGGAGATACCAATACTGCTCCAACGCCATGGCCTAGAATGTTTGACGCTCCGTCAAACCATACGGTCCATTTGATTGTATCTGCATGTCCGATGGCACGCAGAGACAAATTATGGTCATTCTGCACCTTTTGTCATCCAGAGGCGGCGAGCCCGATTACATGCGGAGACAAATTATGGTTATTCCGCACCTTTTCGCCATCCGGAGACGATCGTGTCCGATGGCCCGCAGATACAAATTATAGTCATTTTGCACCTTTTGTCAGCCAGAGGCGACGTGCCCGATGACAAGCGGAGACAAATTATGGTCATTCCGCACCTTTTCGCCATCCGCAGACGATCATGTCCGATGGCACGTAGAGACAAATTATGGTCATTCTGCACCTTTTTGCCATCTGCGGACAATCGTGTCTGATGGCACGCAGAGATCAATTGCGGTCATTCTGCACCTTTTCGCCATCTGGAGACAATCGTGTCCGATGGCACGCAGAGACAAATTATGGTCATTTTGCGCCTTTTGTCATCCAGAGGCGGCGAGCCTGATGACATGCGGAGACAAATTATGGTTTTTCCGCACCTTTTCGCCATCCGGAGACGATCGTGTCCGATGGCACGTAGAGACAAATTATGGTCTTTTTGCGCCTTTTGTCAGCCAGAGGCGACGTGCCCGATGACAAGCAGAGACAAATTATGGTCATTCCGCACCTTTTCGCCATCCGCAGACAGTCATGCCCGATGGCACGCAAAGACAAATTATGGTCATTTTGTACCTATTCGCCATCTGGAGACGATCGTGTCCGGTGGCACGCAGAGACAAATTATGGTCATTCTGCGCCTTTTGTCATCCAGAGGCGGCAAGCCCAATGTCATGCGGAGACAAATTATGGTCATTCCGCACCTTTTCGCCATCCGGAGATGATCGTGTCCGATGGCACGCAGAGACAAATTATGGTCATTCTGCGCTTTTTGTCATCCAGAGACGGTGAGCCCGATGACATGCGGAGACAAATCATGGTCATTCTGCATCATTTCGCCATCTGGAGACGATCGTGTCCGGTGGCACGCAGAGACAAATTATGGTCATTCTGCGCCTTTTGTCATCCAGAGGCGGCAAGCCCAATGTCATGCGGAGACAAATTATGGTCATTCCGCACCTTTTCGCCATCCGGAGATGATCGTGTCCGATGGCACGCAGAGACAAATTATGGTCATTCTGCGCTTTTTGTCATCCAGAGACGGTGAGCCCGATGACATGCGGAGACAAATCATGGTCATTCTGCATCATTTCGCCATCTGGAGACGATCATGTCCGATGGAACGCAGAGATAAATTATGGT
Organism: Glycine soja; assembly: GCF_004193775.1. NCBI lineage: Eukaryota > Viridiplantae > Streptophyta > Magnoliopsida > Fabales > Fabaceae > Glycine > Glycine soja. The sequence goes on from NC_041011.1 coordinate 30,306,615, forward strand.
CATTTTGCGCCTTTTGTCATCCAGAGGCGGCGAGCCCAATGACATGCGGTTACAAATTATGGTTATTCCGCACCTTTTCGCCATCTGGAGATGATCGTGTCCGATGGAACGCAGCTTGTAGGCCTTGGATCTTCTCCATCCATGGAGTCCTTTGTTTTTTGAAGATCAATGGCAGCGGAATGGAGTGGGAATAATGATGATTGGAGATGCTACTTCAAGGAGAAGATGAGTCAAGAACAAGCTCACCAACATAGAAAGCCATGGATAAGAGCTTGAAGGTTGGAGAAGATGAGTGGTGGGAGAGGGAGAGAAGGAGCATGAAAGTTTATGCCTCAAATGAGGTCTTAACTTTGAAGTGTAATTCTCAAATGATCAAAGTTGAAAAAATGCACACACGAGGCCTCTATTTATAGCCTAAGTGTCATATAAAATTGGAGGGAAATTTGAATTTCTATTCAAATTTCACTTGAATTTGAAATTAATTTGGTGGAGCCAAATTTGGAGCCAAAATTTTACTAATCATGATTAGAGAATTTTTAGCTATGGTTCAACTCACTAATTCAAGATCAAGTCCAAGATTCCCCACTAAATGTGCTTAGGTGTCATGAGACATGTAAAGCATGAAAGACATGCACAAAGTGTGACTATATGATGTGGCAATGGGGTGTAGCAAGAAAATACTCACCTCCCCCTTAAGATGGTCCAAAATTTAATTGGATTGGGCTTCTCCCAATTCAATTAAATTTATCTCCTAACACACACATCAAATAGTGCACTTAATTCATGTGAAATTACAAAACTACCCCTAATACAAAAACTAGTCTAGGTGTCCTAAAATTCAAGGGCTGAAAAATCCTACATTACTAGGGTACCCTCCCTACACTATGGAGCCCTAAATACAAAGCCCAAAAATAATGAAACCTTAATCTAATATGTACAAATGTAAATGGACTCATACTTAGCCCATGGGTCAAAAATCTACCCTAAGGCTCATGAGAACCCTAGGGCCTTCTCTTGCATCTCTGGCCCAATCTTCTTGGAGTCTTCTATCCAATGCCCTTGGGGGGTAGGATTACATCAGGTCGGATCCTGATGTTGATCCCTTATACCTGATGACAATGACCATCCAATAGCTTTTACTCAAACTGTTGTAGTTGTCATGGGATGCTACCGTGTTTGGGGTGTGTAATGATAACTCCCCCTTGTACATAAAGCACCAAGATCTTTCTGGAATAGCACACGGTGGTCAATTTCTAAGCATCTCTGTTATACAATTGTGGATTCTGTAACTCCCTTTACATTATTTTATATTAGCTAACTGATTGTTTTAAATTCATACATAATTTACTTTATTTTGACAACAATAGGCATATGACTGAGACAAGTATGTGAGCTGGGAATGCCTCTATGTATTGATTCCTCGACCCACAGTCCATACAAAAATCTGGGCAATCGCAATTTGAATTAGAATATCATATTAAGAAATGGATGCAGAATTCACACAGAGATGTCTACCTAGGAGCCTACTTGAATGAGTAGGTTAAACTGAACAAATCAATTTAAATAATGTATGCTTTATAATTACTTAATGTTCTCCAATGCAGTGCACATTGGCAATTTGTCGTTATATGCCCTAAGGAGAATGTTTTCATCTGGTTTTGTTCCTTGCACAATAGGCCTGACAACTACTTGAAAGGAATTGTTAACAGATCAGTTGTATTTTGTAATACATTTACTTTATGATTAGTATTTGGCATCAATATTTTAATTGTACAATATGCATGCATGTTTCTCTTAATCAGTTCTTTGAAAAGATTCAACGATAGTCAAGGAAGTAAATCCAAGGCTGTTGCTAGATGGATTGTAGTTAAAGTAAGTCATCTAAACAATGTTCGATGCCTTAAAAACTAAATTCTATTACTCTGTACACAAATTTTCGGTTAACTTTTATTATCTAAATATCCTATTCAATTTAGTGTAATAAGCAAAAAGGAAGCATTGAGTGAAGGTACTACATAATGCATTGGATGTCAATGATAGTCTTAAGAGGTTTCAAGGATAACTAGGAAACGATAATTGTTTACTTCAAAACTAATTCAATTTGTTATAATTGTTATTATTTATACTTATTAACTTATGTTTTATTATATCATACAATATTTTACTGATCCAAGACCATTGGAACCAGAGAGAATGAAGGCAATTCGTATTTAATGGGCAATGTATTATCTAAAAGTTAAAAATAAAACACTAGGTGTTTAATAATTTTAGAATTGTAGAGTTATGTTAATTTAGATTAGGTTACAAATGATTTTATGTAATAACTTTAATTACTTTAAATGTTTATTTTAATTCATAGTAAATATCCAATTATTATGGACAAAATTTGAACGGCCTGAAAAGACTATATGAAAACTGTCTGGACTAGTTCTATTTTTCAATTTATAGATTAATTTTGGGTAATTAAAAAAACAGTCAGGATATTAAAAAAATCAATGTTGTTACAAAAATCGATGTTTTTTTGTACATATTTTATATATATATATTTTTATATCTTACTATACAACACTAGTTTTTTTTTATAAAACCGTTGTTGTGTAGTTTAGTTTAACATTGATTTTTGAAAACAATGTTAACATTAATACTTTTAACATCGATAGTTTCAATATTAGTTAATAACCGATGTTGAAAGTCCTATTTTCTAGTAGTGTCTACAAAATTTAGAAGGAAGAATGAGGGAGTTTAGATTCTAGTTTCCAACCTTCAAGAGTGCAAAAATAAGATTTGAAACTACAAGTGAGGATAAAACAAGAGAATGAAGTGAAAATCAAGCTTATAGTTGGTCCATTGGATTAAGGTGTTGGCTTATCTTATTCACTCAATTTTGACTCTTGAGTGACCCTTGCTCTGCCACAGAAAACGTGTACTGTAACATCCTGGAAATTTCTACCCGGAATTTTTGGAAACGATGTATTTTGAATGATTATATATATAAGTATTATTCAGTGTATATGCATATATGTTCTTGGTAAGGGTAGGAATAGTGGGGGCAAGATACGCGGGTTAGGCTAATTAAGGAAGAGAAATCCATAACTGGGAGGTTATGGGTTAATTCTTAAGTAATTAGTCTAAAAATCATCGTTTTGCGTGCGACTTAGAATTTAACGAAACCAACCTCTGAACCACGCTCGGGGTTTTATTCTGAGTGTTTTGATATATATATTGCTTGCTTTCGAAAACTGGCCCCGACGGACGCAGAGAAACGCGAGGAACTGGAACCAGAGAAATGGCACGCAAACCGAGGCAGGATTTTAGCGTTTCAAAGGTCAGGTTTTTCTCACTTTTGTGGCTGAGTGTGGGTCACAGTAAAAAGGGAAAGTGGGCCCTTTTGGCTCCACTCAAATAGGGACATGTGGCGGAGCTTGAATAAAATAATAGAAAAAGAGAAAACCCTTTTATTTAAAACCAAAAAGCTTTTCTCTCTCTTCACTCAGCCCCCACACTTTTCAGACAGCTCTCTCTCTCCCTCACGTTGCCATTTTCTTCTTCTTCATTCTCCATTGAAGCTCCAAGCAAAGCTTCAACCTTTGACCATCATTTCTGCCCCAAATCGCGAAAGGAGGGCATTTTCGGGGTCGTGAAGTGCGTGGCTACGAGTGGGACTTCGAAAATTCAGGTTTGGGTGGACTTCTTTCTCCTTTGATTTTCGTGGGTATGGGGTTTGGGGAGATATGATGGGTAGTCTTGCTAGGTTTCTGCTGTGTGATGATTATTTGTGAAGACATTTGTTGAAAGCTTGTTGAAATTGCTTATGGAAAATTGTTAGAGATGAATGGTAGAGTTAACCTAGGGTTAGAAAGTGAGAATGTGATGTTATGAGTGGAAAAAGAGTGAGGCTTTGAGAGTTGGAAGGTTAAGTCTGAATTTTGTGGTAAATGGAGGTTAAAGTGAGTTAATCCTAGCTTGAAATGTCATTTAGGACTTATGAGAAAGCTTGGACTGTGCTAGGGAGAAAAACAAATGACCAAAGTGAACCAAGATCCATTTCTAGGGCAAAATTGGGTGTTGAGGAGTCAAATTTTGATTCGGTGGAATTTTAGGCGTAAATTCAGTTTGAGCAAGTTTAGATTGATGTTATGGACTTGTGTGAGGTGAAAGTTTGCTTCAAATTTACCTCATTCTCAATTTCACTTCTCAAACCTAGAAAACCCATTGAATTGAGGGGTGTTGGACACCTAGATTCTGTGTTGTTGTGCTTTAAAGCTTGACTATGGTTTAGACATGATTGATACATGATTTGGGACTTGTAGGATTTGATTTGGGCAAGATTGGATGAGGGGAAGTGTGATTTTCGAAATCTACACTTATGCAGAATTTTGCTGTCAAAATAGGTGCAGCAGAATTTTGGCTTTGTGCAGAAAAATGCATGTGTGTGGTTGGCTGTGGAAAGTCTAGTGCAGAATGAGTTTTGGATGTTTGCTAGTAGATCCCAACGGTCACAATGTAGGCTTATGTACTATAGACTTCCAGTAAAATTTTGGAGTCGATCCAACGGTTAACGAATTGGATCGAAGGAATTGTTACTGGGGTCTTTAAGTGAGAAAAGCTGTGATTTTGGTTGGTGTGTTGAGCAGAGTTTTCTGCCTTTGCCCTATTTTGCTTGGCTGTGATAGCTTGTGCTGTTTGAATGTTGCTTTTCTTGGATGTTGTGGAAGCTTTAGAGGATTGATGGAGACCCGGTGTTGAGAGAAACGAGGATATGGGCTACGTGGGAGTACGTGAGCTCAGTTGGAGGTGGGCAACAGGGGATGGTGGGTTTATGCGCGCATTGTGGATGTGGAAAACTTGTTGTGCACCATCGCCCGACCGCCACCTAGTACCATATGTGATGGGTACCCCATAATCCTACAAGCTTGAGATGAGGAAGTGTTGAAGGGTGAAACTTCCTGCTTTTATTGTTGACCACAGAGTGGTACCTGGAGATATGTCGCGGCGGTCAGGAGACCTTGGGGACGTCAGGTGGGGTGCTATTGCCCAAAACCAAGCTTGACCAATCCCGACCCAACCCGGGCATAGTCGGTCAGTGAGAACCTGTGATGTACCTAAGCAGGCGAGCTCCTGGCAGTCAACAGATAAAAGGAACAAAGACCACAAAGCAAGGAGGCTTGTGGTGGCTGGCCAGCTATGAAACTTGATTGATATGTGAGATATGGTCTCTGGTAATCGATTACCAAGGGTGGGTAATCGATTACAAGGCTTAAAAGTGAAGACAGGAGGCTAGGATGGTCTCTGGTAATCGATTACCACGGGGTGTAATCGATTACCAGGCTTGAAAACGAAGTCAGGAAACTAAGGGAGCCTCTGGTAATCGATTACCAGCCTGTGTAATCGATTACACAGAGGGATGGGTCACTGGTAATCGATTACCAGGTATGTGTAATCGATTACACAGTGCATTTTTGCATATTTCATGTCCTGAGGCTGTGTAATTCAAGTTTAGCCTCTGGTAATCGATTACCAAGGCTGTGTAATCAATTACCAGAGATAAAAAGCCTTAAGATACTCCTTTTAATTGCATGTAGTGGTTATGAGACGCATTGTGCGGCGGCATAGTTAGATTCTTGTGAAAGAGTCTACCCCTTTCTTTTCTTCCTTGTAGATCGTGATGGCGGCGCAGCTAATCCGTGATCAAGTAGAGATGGAGTGCCTAGAGGGAGCTTGGGAGACCCTCGAAGGCAACACGAGGTGCCGATTTCGGGGCACTATTCGATTTACGGCAACTTCTTTGGTGCATCCAGATGAGCCCGCACGGACGCTTCAGCGCACGGTGGAGTGGATACTACCCACGCCTACACCATATCGTCTAGTGGAGCCTGTCCAAGTGATCGAGGTAACGTCATCCGAGGAAGACCCCGAGGAGGATCTGGAGGAGCTACCTCCTGAGCCTGCTGTGGATGCCCTTGACTTTCTAGAGGGTGATGAGGATCCACTTCTTGAGGTGGATTGTCCCGAGGAAGTCATGTCGGCATCTGAGGCAGACTCTACGGAGGATAGTGGCCCGGGGGAGATGGCGATCAGCGGAGGCTCTTCATCCTAGTGGACAGCTTTTTGGATTAGTTTTGTATACTTTTGAGGGTGGGTGTATCTAGGACTGATGGTTAGGTTTACTCTTTTGTTTTTGTATGGGTAGACCTGATGTATAGGAATTTGATGATTGTATACATGTGGCTAAAGCCACCACTATGGACACCTTTGCTCTGGATGACACTGTGTATTTAGTAAAACTCCCATATTTTGGACAGCTTTAAATGATGAAAGCATTTATGATCAATCTTGTTATTTGAATAGAAAGCATTAGCAACTTTATTTGTAAGAGAGTTTATCGACTGTATTTTATCCTTTTATTTTCACGTGACGGCCTAAAGTAATGGCTGGTATATTCTTCCTTTTGAAACAGCAAAATAATTTAGAGAATTATGAGCGGTAAGAAAGAAATGACTCCAAATAGAGTTGTGAACTGGCCATTCAAGACTTTATAGTGAGGATTTTCCTTCTAAACCTAGTTATGGTGAAAAGAAAAAGAAAAAAAAAACTTACCATGGTTTTTGTTATTTAAATTGTTACTATTAAACCAGTCATTAATTTAGGGACGTCACATGTACATCACCACCAAATGTGGTGTGGTTCACTTTTGAAATTTTTACTTAAAAATGCTAAGTAGAGTTTTGCCAAAAATAGGTATTCTTACTTTGTACCAAAATTGGTAAAGTCTATACTAAATTCCTTGATTACTGTGCTAAATTTATCAATTATTATGCTCACACAGAGACAAATTGTACGTGTACTCAAAGTAATCCTCACACGGAGTCTACTCACACAGAGACAAATTACACTATGACTTAATGCACAGTGCAATTGTTGCACTGATGGAAATCTAGCAAAGGTAGTTTCTATTTCTCAGTCAAGCTTTACTAAAACAGTCACATACATATATACATAGCACAAAATTCTATGATTAAAAACGTATAACTACTGAAATTAAACTCATACACACACAGATGCCCAACATAGAGTTTTATGTCAGTCTGAGTTATAAATTTTCAGGGTGTTACAACTCTAACTTATTTTAATTATTTTACATCATATAATTAGACACTTTAATTAGTCACCAATTAATTAAATTAAAATCCTATTTTTAAACTAGTTGTATAGTCATTTACAAAAATGCCCTCCACTTTAAACTCTTATGACTTAATTACCCTTTTTCTAATTCTATGAAATCTATATCATCATTAATTAACCTTAATTATTCCCACTAAATTTATAACTTTACTTACATTAATTACTAATCTCTTCTTTCAAGCTTCTATTTTCTATTTCTAGACAGAAATCCAATTATTTACATCTAGGCCATTAATGAGTTGACCATTATTTGACCAAAGAATTTTCTCTGAACTATCTATGGTAAGATATTCTATGGTAATATCTCATTTTCTACCATTTCAATAGTCTAAAAACATTACTCAATCACACAACATAGCTATAACGTTGTTTGCCACAAACATGGAAAATTGAGATGTCACACTTTTATGGTAGATTCTTCCTCTCTTTATTACTCTATTCCAATTAGTTTTTTTTTTTAAAAGTATTTTGTTGTTGACACAAAATGCACCACTTAGCATTTTAATTTCATGATTTTAAGATCAATGTAGATTGCGGGACAAAAGTTGTGTTGTCATAAAAAAATAGAGTTCAAATACCCCCCCCCCCCAAAATAAACATGAATCAAAGCTTAGATTCAACATCATTGAGTTTATTACTATAGAACTTATTACAATGGATATAAAAACACTCATCGTCAACACTAAAGCATGTTACAACATCCTTCATGTTTTACATGTCTCTCTCTATCTCTTTTTCTCTCCCTCCCCCCCCCCCTTCTCTCTCTCTCTCTCTCACACACACACACACACACATATGTATATATATATATATATATATATATATATATATATATATATATATATATATGTAATCCTTTCATGGGCCCTATGTGGCATGCCTAACCTATTCTCATCTTTCTCCATTTCATAGCATATACTTTTTTATTTGTTGATAATTTATGACCTTCTATATAAAAGTACATTAAATTTATTTATATTGTAGCTTTCAAAAATATTAATAGATGACTTGGTAGGATTTATATTTATATTTTAAATATTAAAAATATATTTATTTTTTGGATATATCAATTAGGAAATCACATAAGTCTTGCTAGGTTTTATATGAATGTATAGTAAACAATTTTTCATTAAAGTACATGTACAAACATACATATTCAATTAATTAGAACTTATACTTGATTTAAACAACACTAATAGGTTGCTCTATTCTCTGTTTTGTAACATATGATTTGCTGAAAAACCATGTAGTAGTTGATTCTAAACACTTGTAAGGGTTGTAGTATTTTTTATATTCTTTTAATTCATTCTTTATTCATTGTGTGTGTGTGTGTGCAAACTTAATAAATTGAAAGACTATGTGTGTGTGTGTGTCAACTCCAGTCTTTTTATGTGTCTCTCCTTTTTTGGCACACCATCTTTTCATATATGAAAAACTATTCAATTATGAATGAATAATTGGATGCATGAAACTATATAAAGTCAATAGAATATATAGTTCATTGTTTTCATAGTTTGAGATCAATTGTATATGTTATTTTTTTATTTTTTTTATTCTCATTACAGATTTTGCTTTCTAATTTCTAAGTACGCACATATTATTAAAGTTTGATAATTTAAGTATCTAATCTCCTTGTCTATGTTAGATTAATGCAAGATGGATTCCAAACAAAAGTGACTCATTCAAGAATAAATGGTGATAAACCTATACGTGCAACACCAATATTTTGTACATACCTATTCACTATTACAGTTATTGTGATCATCATGTCGCTGACAGCCCAACAAATGAGGTATATATAGTTTTTCTATTTAATTTTTTCTTCAAATTTTCCATTATAATTAATTTCTTTTAATATATCATCTAATAATATTTTATCAAGAGAAAATAGTGTATTTTACATGTAAAATGATCTAGCTTTTAATTTGTTTGACTAATTTATAGAAATATTTGGTCAAATTAAGATGTTTGTTAAAACAGTTTGTTTTCCTAACTTATAGGTTAACTAGCTTATAAATTTTAAACTAACTAATCAATTTACAATTTTTGAATCATAGTATATGTTAGACAAGTGGCCTCAGATATCTTAAGAAGGGGGGGTGAATTAAGATAATACAAACTATTTCCCCAATTAAAATTCTATTTCACTTTCTATTCAAATTACAAATTCCCTTAACAATGAACTTCTTAAATATTGATTCAAATAGAACAATCTGAATATAAATATAAAATAATAATAAATAAAAGAGTTTAAGGGAAAAGAAAGTGCAAACTCGGATTTATACTGGTTCGGCCACACCCTTGTGCCTACGTCCAATCCCCAAGCAACCCGCTTGAGAGTTCCACTATCTTGTAAAATCCTTTTACAAGTTCTGAACACACAAGGACAATCCTTCCTTTGTGTTCAGAATTCTTTTACAACAAGAGACCCTTGGTCTCTTAATCCCTTAGAGAATTAGAAAGAAGAGAAGAATGAATCTCTCTTGAAAGAGATAGATTTTACAATCTGAGCACTCAAATGATTCCTTAATGAATTGCAAGTGGATTGTCCAAGGAATTCTTAAGAGGATAAAACGATTTTGCTCTTTGAGAGAATAAACACTTGTTGTTCTGAAAAACTCTGAGCAAACTGGTGTTCTATGTCACATATATATAGACCATTGGTGGTCATGTAAAAACCATTTGAGAAGTTGTGACTCTTAAAAATATTTTTCTGAAAATCTTGTCTGGTAATCGATTACAGGATTTGTGTAATCGATTACAGCTTTTAAAATTTGAATTAAAACGTTTATTAACTGCTGGTAATCGATTACCAATATTGTGTAATCGATTACACAGTCTAAAGTTTGAATTCAAATATTTAGTAGCTGTTGTAAATCATTTTTGGCCACTGGTAATCGATTACATCCTCTGGTAATCGATTACCAGAGAGTAAATCTGTTGACAAACACTTTTTAACATGCATTACTTGGCCAAACCTTTTGCTCTATCAATTAGGAATTCCCTTCCTAAAATACTAGTGATCATCTTGATGTTGTGGCTTGTATTCTTGAATCATTGTCTTGAATTTAAACTTGAAAAACCCATTTGCATCAAATCATCATGATCATCATCAAAACACCAAAGGCATTTGCTTCTACAATATATAATTAGGAGTTTCAACTAGACTATGATACAATTGCACATATGATATATTGAATCCTAAAAGGACACCCAATTATATATTTGCACTATTTAAATTTGTTCTGATTTTCATGAATATATTTTCAAGTATATATACCTTAAAAAAATTCAATTACATATTCACATCTATTCATAATTTTACACTCATTAATTTTTTTTTATTTAGGACAATGATGCAATCCTACCCCCCAAGCGCATTGGATAGAAGACTCCAAGAAGATTGGGCTAGAGATGCAAGAGAAGGCCCTAAGGTTCTCATGAGCCTTAGGGTAGATTTTGAGCCCATGGGCTAAGTATGAGCCTACTTATCTTTGCACATATTAGATTAGGATTTCATTACTTTTGGGCCTTGTATTTAGGGCTCCATAATGTAGATAGGGTACCCTAGATTTTTCAGCCCTTGTATTAAGAGCATCATGTGGAAAGGAATCCATTGATGAAAAAGATCCTAGGCCTACAAGATCCAATGGAGCTTACATCATGTGGTATCAAGAGCATCTTCATCTAGGTGATGTTCTTTTGCTTCCTCTATCTTTTTGTTCGGTCAATTTTCTTTAATTCCTTGTTCTCCATATTATTCTCCATGTATATCCTCCATTGTCTTGTGGTTTTGTGCTGTTTAGAGTAGATTCAAAAAAAATAAACCGATTAAATCTTAGATCTACACTTGTTCTTGCATTTCTATGGTTCAAATTTTGTAAATCTACTCTTGAATCTTTTTTTTGTGTTGATTTTAGGTTCTATCAATTTTCATTCATAATATTCTTGTGTTGAACCTTTAGATCTAAATTTTCTTCCAAAATATTGATTAGAAAAAAAAAACACAAAAATCTAAGTGTAAATCACTTAATCCATGTTGTCTTAGAGTCATGTTTAGTCATAGTAATTGTCACATTATGCTCTAAGTTTGTGTTGAATTTTTATTTTGTTTATTGAATTCTAGATACATGTGTTCATCTATTCTTGTCATTCTTATCCTATCTTTTGAATTTTGAGTCTAATTCATGCATGTTATTTAGTTCATAACATGTTCTAAATCAATTCCTAGAAGTAGTCTTGTTGAACTCTTTTTTTTTTTTTTGTTTTCTATGTTTCCTACATGATGCCTATGATGAAGTTGAGTTGTGGTGTTGAGTTGTGGCTGGATTTGTGAATCAAAATAAGTCTTAAGCTCTCTTGAATTGTGTTATTCAAGATAATTGAGCATAAGCAAACACAAATTGTAACTATCCAAGCCTTAAGCAACATAAACACTACTCTTGATTTCTTGGTTGAAATCGCTGGTGCTAGCAGCTTGAACATACAAACTTGTATAAATTACTGGGAATTATTCACTACATGTTTTGAGCTGAAATAATTACTGAATTTTCTAGACATCTGGACCAAAATTATGGAAAAATAACCAAGCGATTTGGATTAAAGGAAAAAATAAGAAAAATCACACAATTTGCCAGAAAAATTAGTGTCCAGGAAAAAGAAAGTGATAGGGAAGTGTGCTTGCAGTGTTGGCTCAAAATTTGTTCTATAATTGGTGCCTATTTTATACCAATCCTAGTTCTGAAATTTCAATTGAAAATTAGTGTGAAAAAAAAAGTTCCAAAACTAGAGGTTTCTTGAGTCTTTTTATTTTAGTTTTTTTACTCTACTCTAGAGCCATTCTAAGTTTCGATTTGAGTCCTAGCTTGCTTTTATGTGTTTTTCATTACTTTAATTGTTGAAAAATCCCTGAAAATTTGTCTTGTTAAAACTCTATTGGTTTAGCTTTCATTTCATTTTTTTGGGTCTTCGGTTATTGCTTGTCTCTTTGTTTCCTTGTTTGTGAGTTGCCATATAGGGAATTGGAAAGGAGGATTGGTGTCATCCCTTGAAGAATTTGAGTCAAGAAGCAAGGGGAAAACCACCTTAAGAGCTATTAGACTAAGAAGCACTCCAAATTGAGTGAATCACCAAAGAGAGAACAACCACCAAAATTGAGGACCTTGTTGTAATTTTGTAATTGACAATTTACTTACTTTCATTGCTTTCAAATTTTGTAACAAAAAGGTCTTTCATTGGAAGTAAGTTGGGAGCCTCCAATAGGTCACCCTACTTCCATTTGTGTGTAATAATTTTAGGCAATTTTCCCTTAGGATTGTGAGTGTTTTGTTGGGAACCTTAAATGTGGTCATCCAAACACTCTTAGAATTCGCCTAGTTTACATTTCTTGCTTACTTTCATAGCTTATTTCCTTTACCTTCTTTTGTCAAACCACCTAGATAGCTTGCCTTTTACCAATTAGTTTTTACCTTATCTTTCACACCTCTTTTAGTGTTTATTTTGGCTAGTTTCTACCATAGTTTCTTTTACCTTTTGTTTTCAAACCCCCAACAAGAAAGAACCATAACTTAGGAACCAACATGAGTCTTCATTCTTCATCTAGTATTAATGGTGAGGGTTCTACTCCTAAGGACCCCTTGTATAAGATATTAGATGAGTTGAGATCCCTTAAGTTGTGGAAAGAAAAACAAGAGAGAAAAGAAAAAGGTAAAAAAAGAGTGGAAGAAATAAGTCAAGATGAAAGAGAGAAAATAAGAGAGGAATAAAGAAGAAAAATAATGAAAGAAATGGAAAGAGAAAAGCATGCCTCCTATAGTAGTCATGAATCTTGCAAGAGTTTAAGTGAAGAACTTAGCGACTATTATAGAGGGCGCCATAGTTCACATACTAAACATCACTCCCAAAGAAGAGAAAAGGATAGAAGGCCTCAAGAGGTTAACATTAGCCTCCCATATTTCCATGGAAAAGATAATGTTGAGGCCTACTTAGATTGGGAAATGAAGGTTGAACAACTCTATGCTTGCCATCATATTAGCGAAGAGAGAAAAGTTCCATTGGCTACCCTTAGCTTTCAAGGGTATGCTCTCTATTGGTGGACTTCCCTTGTTAAGGAACGAAGGATTCATGGGGATCCTCCAGTAGAGTATTCGAATGATCTTAAAAGTGCCCTTAGGAAGAGGCACATTCCCTCCTACTATGAAAGGGAGCTTATGGACAAGCTCCAAAGGCTTAGACAAGGGAGTATGAGTGTTGAAGAATATAGACAACAAATGGAACTACTCTTTTTAAGAGCTAGACTTAGGGAGGAGGAAAGAACAAGCATAGCTAGGTTCCTTAGTGGGCTTAATATAGAAGTGAGGGAGTGATGCAATCCTACCCCCCAAGGGCATTGGATAGAAGACTCCAAGAAGATTGGGCTAAAGATGCAAGAGAAGGCCCTAAGGTTCTCATGAGCCTTAGGGTAGATTTTGGGCCCATGGGCTAAGTATGAGCCTACTTATCTTTGTACATATTAGATTAGGATTTCATTATTTTTGGGCCTTGTATTTAGGGCTCCATAATGTAGGTAGGGTACCCTAGAAATGTAGGATTTTTCAGCCCTTGTATTTTAGGGCACCTAGACTAGTTTTTGTATTAGGAGTAATTTTGTAATTTTATATGCATTAAGTGAATATTTGCTGTGTGTGTTGAGAAATAAATTTAATTGAATTGGGAGAATCCCAATCCAATTAAATTTTAGAGGGGGAGGTGAGAAATTGAAATTTCCCACCAATTTTGTGTGACACTTAGGCTATAAATAGAGGTCATGTGAATGCATTTTTTCAACTTTGATCATTTGAAAATTAAACTTCAGATTTCAGAGCTCTTTTAGAGCACAAAATTTCGTGCTCTTCTCTTCCTCTCCCTTCATTCATCTCCTTCTTCTTCCAAGCTCTTATCCATGGTCTCCTATGGTGGTGAGCTTCTTCTAGACTCATATTCTCCTTGAAGTGGCATCTCCTCTCTCTCTTCCTTCTCCATTCCACTGTCATTCATCTTCCAAGAAGCAAAGGAATCCATTGATGAAGAAGATCATAGGCCTACAAGCTCCAATTGAGCTAACATCAAGAAAATACATCTCATTTAACTATGCATAAGCCTACACTCATCTAGGATTGGTATGATAACCTTCAATTGTGCAATGATGTGGTGCCCTTTTAGAACTAAAAGTATCATATCATTGCTAGATGAGTGGAGACTTCATGCATAGTTAAAAGAGATGTATTTTCTTGTTACCTAATAAAAAAATAAAGTGAGTAAATTTATGAATAGATGTGGGTATGCAATTGAAGTATTTCTAAGGTATATATACTTGAAAATATATTCATGAAAATCGACACAAAAATTTAAATAGTGCAAATATATAATTTGGTTTCCTTTTATGATTCAATGTATCATACGTGCTATTTGTATTGTAGCCTAGTTGAAACTCTTAATTATATACTATGATTCAAAATTGTTAATGGATTAGTTAGTGTAAAATTTATGACCTAGTTAGCCAATAAGTTAGTAAATCAGATCTTTTTGACAAACATCTTAATTTAATCAAATATTTCTATAAATCAGCCAAACAAATTAAAAGTTAGACATTTGACATGTGAAATACACTTGTTTTTCTTGATAAAACATTTTTAGATGCTATATACAAGAATTTAGTTATAATGGAAAAATGGAAAGAAAAAAAGAAAATGAAAAATTGAAATATATATATACCTCATTTGTTGGGTTGTCATTGACATGATCACAATCATTGTAATAGTGAGTCATCTTGAATGAGTCATCTTTGTTTGGAATCCCTCTTGCATTAATGTAACATAGACAACGAGATTAGATGCTTAAATTATCAAAACTTAATAATATATATGTACTCAGAAATTAGAAAGCAAAATATGTGATGTGAACTAAAAAATAAAAAAATCCAACATATACAATTGATCTCAAACTAAGCAAATAATGAATTGTATTTTCTATTTACTTTATCTAGTTTCATGCATCAAATTATTCATTAATAATTGAAAAATGTTGTTTTTTATATTAAAAGATGATGTGCTCAAAGAGGAGAGACATATAAGTAGGTTGGAGTTTACACACACACACACACACACATATTATTAAGCTAATAAATGAAGCATAACATAATATGAAAGTCCTTTTTGTAAACAAAAATTTGGGGAAAATGATCACGGTGAAAGAAGAAGAAAAATAAGATGTGAGGTGAAATGATGAATACCTAGTAGAGAAGAAGGCTCTAAAATGAATAGAAGGGCTTGTGTCCTTGTTGACTATTCCATCATCATCACCTTCTACATCAACGTCGTCCTTGGAGCACCAAACGATGTCATTCCAATTGAGATGGGGAAGGACGAAACACAACGCAAAACAGGTGAGCCAGAGTTACATGAATCGGTGAACAAAATGCATGTTGTTAAGGGGATGGGATGAAAAAAGTGAAAGATGATTGTGGTCAGAGTTATTAAAAAAGAGGAGGAGGAGGAGTAACAAATGCTGATGAGTGAACAAGAGGAGGAAAAATGAGAAGTTACGGATGATGAAGAGAAGGAACAGAGCAAGGCTATCATGGTGTTGTTCTCTAATGTGGCGCACTACATTTGTTCTCTAAGGCTTCAGATGCACACACTGAATGACTTTACTCTTTTGCAACTAACCATCAATGCCTCTTTGCTTTTTTTTATAATTATTTGATTCTTTTGATTGCAACATGATAAAAGTAGGGCACTTGCAATTTACACATCCATTTTGGCTAAGTACACACCCTTACATATAGTTTTTATGGAAAATGCATTATTATATAATGAAGATGAAGTGAAGATGGGTTTTAAAATTAGAGTTAAAAAACAATAAAGATATAGATAGGTTGAAAATAAGATTTTAAAGACTAACAATTTGGTTACCCATTAAGGATTTAAAATGGTATATTGGTAGAAAAATATAAAGGGAAAGGGTGTACTCAGAAAACAATGGGGATGTAGATAGCATGAGTTAACAACCCATTAATATGCACACCTAAGTTGACAATTTGGTCACAAAAAGATTTTAGAGCTAAAATAGTCTATGCAAGTTTTCTTCATTTTTTTTTATTTTTCAGTTTTTGTTAAAGAAAGTTTTTATTTGTTTTGCACATTAGTTCTTTTAGGGATGATACAAAACCTTTAAAGACTAATTCATCTAAATGCTAAAATCTTTTAAGGACTAATTAAATTTCCTATAATTATTATATTATCTGGAACTAATTTTCCAATATAATTAAATAAGTCTTATGGAAGGTGTAACACTCTAATTTTTCACAATATATGTTAAGTGTTTGATTTACACCGCAATAGAAATTAAGTTTAAGTTTATGTTGTTTGATGAGCTAACTAATAAAATGGCATATACCTTTGTGTTGTATGTGTTTTAGTGACTCTAAGAGAGTTGGGCCTAGGTAGTTGGCTTCAAAAATGTAGCATGAGGTAGTATTATGGGAGAAGCCCAAAACTTCTTTTAAGACACCCTCCAAAGTTTAAAAGCTTAAGTTCTTTCCCCCTCATTCATTTTCTCATTCTCTCCTCCTTCTACAAACTTCTCCTCCTCCCTTAAGCTTAGCGCTTGAAATTCCCACACCTTGGAGACTTATCCTCTATCTCTCTATAGCTTGATGATTTGTTATTGGATTGGTAAGTTCATCTCCTCATTCCTCCTTTTATATCTTTGTTCCTTTCTTTTCTCTTTTCCTTCCTTTTGGATGACACATAGCTTTTTGATGTAGAAATTCTCACGGGTATTGTTTTGGTTGTTTCTATGGATGGTAATGGGGATGATGATCCGAGGGAACCCCCTTTGATTAAGCTCAAGACCTTCTTTCGTTTCTTCTCAAAACCTAGAATGGAGATGTTTTTGGTAAGGGAAGCAAAAACTTATTTTATTCTATTATATGTATGATCTTTGAATGTAAAAATGTTTATTTTCCCTCTTCCTTCTCTTTTCCTTTCTTGGTCTTGCTTTATTGTGGTTTGATTTGGGGGTTGAAATCTCAAACCCTAACATTTGAGAATATGGGGTTTTTCATAGATTCACATGATTAATGAGTTGTTTGATGGTTGTATTGTGTTTAGGAGTATTAGGGATCAATTATGAATCATTTATAGTTCATTGAATAGCTTGGGTAGTCACTATTTATGCTAGAACAACGAAATTCAAAGAAATCGCCATATTGAGAAATCACATGTTTGGCTAAGGCTAAGAGTTCAAACATGTAAAGCTGGAGAATTTGCTAAGCAGCAGTTTGTGGCTATGTCAAATTTTAGGGAGAGTGGAATTCTGAAGAAAATTGAGTAAACGACAGTTTGTGACTACGCTAAGGTTTAGACAGAATGGAAGTCTACAAAAAATTAGCTAAGTAAAACTTTGTGGCTAAGCCAAGTTGAGGCAAAGTGTTATTTATCCTTAATGCTTCCTTGAGAGTTTTCAAACTAATTTCAAATGCATATCTTTGCTATTTCAAATGTTTTTCTAGAGGTGATGATGCAACTATTGTGCTAGGTGAAGGTGGAGCACATTAGTGTTGAATGCTACACTACTAAAAAAAAGGCTTTCAACATCGCTTCATTAACATCGGTTATTTCAGAAACCGATGTTAACGAAAGCGTGGTGGCATTTTTGTAATTAAATGAAGTTACTTAACATCGGTTTTAGCAAAACCGATGTTAACTACTTCATGTTAACATCGGTTATTTAAAAAACCGATGTTAACATCATGTTAAGATGAATATGGTAACATCGGTTTTGGAAAAACCGATGTTAACTTCATAGTGTTAACATCGGTTTTTTAAAAAACCGATGTTACCTTGTTGAAGTTAACATCGGTTTTTACAAAATCGATGTTAACAGATTCATCCTAACATCGGTTATCCTTAAAAAACCGATGTTGATGTTGTTATGTTAATATGTTAAAACGTGTTAAAATTTCACAACTCGCGCGCTCGAAAACCCTGCTCCACTCTCTCTTCTCTTTCTCCTCCCACCCGAAATCTGCCGGAAACCGCTCGGTCAACACCCACATTGCCCCACATTCATTTCAATACTGTCAGAAATCGCTCGCTGGAACCCACAGAACCTCCTATCGAAGAAAAGTCGAAGAAAACCCTACATTGCTATTGGAACTGTGGGTCGAAGAAAACCCTAGACTGCTCTTGGAACAGTCGTGGGTGCTCAAAGCTCAAAGCTTTGTACGCTGCCAGTTAACAAGGTATGAGCTCTACCTTGGTTTATTGCTCTTCTTATTAAGTTCTTAATCAGTGCGGTGGCATTGTCCGAAGGTTCTTATCAAATTATTGGGTCATTTTGTCCACTTGGCTAACCATATAAAAGTATCAATAAGAATTGTAATGTGGGGTTTCATTTTGTTGTGGCAGTTGATTGTGCTTTACGTGGTTTTCAAGCTTTACGTGGTTCTCAAAGCTCTTTTCCTTTAACCTAACCTCAGAACTTGATTCTCACCTTTGATCAAAGCAAAAGGATTTGAGGATTGAAGACTGAATCACTGTGAGTTTTATTTTTAATATTTGTCTGTCACATCATAATTGGATTTAAACTTTCAGGATAGGGCTGTAGAGATTTTTTGTTTATGTATTACAAATATTACATTAAGGACTAGTCATTTTATTTTATATATTTGAAAGATGCTAATAGGTAGCTAGCAGGAAAAACAGCACTACAAAGCTTATCATTGGGGGTTCAGCTTTGTACAGATGTATTAATTTATCATTCTGTCAATGCCTAATTAAATGATTGCTTATATATAGTTAATTTCTGCTTACAGGTGAGGATGAAGCTACTTTAGCTCCTATAAGTATTGATTAATAGCAAGATGGCACTTTGAGCAAGATTTACTCTCTGTAAGTTTTCGTATCAAAAGTCAAATGCTATTGAACTGGATAAATGCACATTATAATTGGTGTGCATCAAGAAGCCTATTTTCCCTCTTAATGCACTGATAAACACTGAGTAGAGGTACTAGTTTGCTGAAAACCATTTAATTTACAAGAATTTGATTTACATTAATTTTCAGCAGTTTAATCTATACTAGTAACTGTCTGAAGTTTCAACCAGTTTCTCCAAAAATCCCCATGCTTGCCACTGTCTGAAGTTTTTGAGATGATATTTGATATAGTTCTGGGTATATGCTAAGTGTCAGTTTGGAGTTATAGGGGGTGTTGTTACTTGGACCAATGAAGCAGCACAAACCCTGAATTGTAGACAATTGGATGTGTGGCTTGATATTGTATTAACTGACCTTTATGTTATATAGATTTTGAGGCTTGCTAGGGATCTTGGAGATTTTCTACTTGCTGGAATACACACACATCAGACAGTCAGGTTGGCAACCTTTATATCTCTGCCTCCCCAATGTATTTACTTTTTAATTTTTTTTTGTACTTATTATCAGTGTTATCAATGGTGAATAGTGGCAACCCAAAAATCCACCATGGAATTAAGTTGTATGGCATTGTGGCAAAAGTAACATAAGTAAACTATTTTTTTAACATATCAAACTTTTTAAAAGTAGAACACATTCTCGAACTTAAATGAAATCAAAAGGTTAAAAAGGAAAGACCAATAGAAAACATAATATAAATGGAAGCATGAGCTATATAAGCAAGCTGAAAAAAAAAACCTGGACAAGGAAGCATTTCAAACTTTACAGTGACTGGGTAATTAGGTTAATGGGTGGATAGGCAGGTTGCAGTTTTACTCATTCTGTTGCTATCCATGTGGTGGTATTAAGATGGGCACTGTTATTGTCTATAATTGAAATATATTATAATTGTTTTTTTCTTCTTCTTAAAATTTGAACTGGCGTTATCATTCTTTGAATGCCATCATCTACCTTTAATGATTCACATGTAAATTGGTCCCTGTTTAATTAAATTAATTAGTTATTGCTTTAGTTTGACTCGATAAAAATTTAGTGATGTTCATATTAATTGAATGATTTGCTTTCATTGGAAAAGATTGTCATATCTTTTTCTTCCAGTGTCTAAAATTAACTGGTTACAGGTATTATAGAATACCCCTGCCATCCCTAATACTTTATTTGTAATTTGTAACAACACAATGCTTGAAAAAACTTTTTGGTCTATGCTAGAAATTAATGCCATCAGGACCTGGGCTCTTGTCATTGCCACATTCCCAAACAGCATTCTGAATTTCAATCTCCTGAAAAGGGGCCACAAGCATGGAATTCTGTTGTTGGTCTATGGTTTTGAAACTGATACAATCAATCTTAGGTCTCTGAAAATCTGCTTCTTGGAATCTCTTGGAGAAGAAGGTTCTGATTTCTTCCTTCACCTTATTAGGTTCATCTGTCCATTCACCTTCAATGAGTAGTCCTTTAATGCAATTTCTATTTCTATTTGCATTCACCCTGATATGGAAAAATCTAGTGTTGCAGTCTCCCTCATTTAACCATCTTGATCTAGATTTATGCCTTAGCAATGCTTCATGAGCCTAGACAGCCACCCACAAATCTTCCTGCAGCTTCTTTCTTCTTGAAATTTCCAAATCAGTCATCTGTCTATGCAATGTGTCCTCCTCTAATTTATTAAGCTCCACTTCCAAGTGCTGGACTTTTTTAAAGCTATCCCCATATTCTTCCTTGTTCCATATCTTTAATATGCACTTCAACCTTTTGATTTTTTCTTTTAATACATATGCTCCCCATCTTGAAACTTGGGCAGAATTCCAGCATTGATTGACTACTTCTCTGAAAGACTTATCTGTTAGCCAGCAGTTTAATATCCTAAAAGGTTTAGGACCCCAATCCACATTGTTAGCTTTAATTAGAATAGGACAATGATCTGAAAAATTCCTTGATAAGGTAAACTGCACACTCTCTAGCCATGTGTCCCTCCATTCATATAAGCTTGTTTTCAATGTCTTCAAGATTCTTTCCAAACCTCTTAAAGGCCTCTAATGGCCCGGGATCAAAAGTCCAGTAGTGACCACTGTAGCATAATCTATTAGAGAGAGAGAGAAGTCAGTCTTGTACAAATGGGAAGACAAACATGTTCTCCAAGTATACCTGGAATAGAAAGATACTGTCTTTTGGGGGACTGATTGAATTAATTTATGGTATTTCTTGATTTGAAAATTGAGATATTGGTCTTTCATGCGATATCTTTACAACCCTGCATGTATGTGTACCCAACATGTAATAAAGGTTAAGTCTCTTCATGGAAAAATCACATGACAAAGGTCCTGTTCAAATCAGTGCTTGAGTTTAGGTTGATGTTGCAATGTTCAGGGTAAAAAAAATACTAAGGACAGTCACAACCATCTGATTATGTCTAATACCATCCTTGCTTGTGGCTTGCAAGTGTGTGCACTGTGCAGAAGGGTCTTTGATTTGTTATGGACTCTATGGTAATGCATATAACTTATGTGATTAGTTAGAATATTAGAAATATCTATAAAGCACCAAAACAACAACTACCCTACCAGCTCTCTAATATTCTGGTTGTATCATTGTCCAGTATGGACACAAGATGGCAGGACAAATCCTTCTCCCCTTTCTTCTTTCCTTCATATCTTACACATCTATCAAACAAATTGGATATCGTAGGTGGTTGAGATATGGCACAATGTGGTGTACATATGGTGCTTTGTGTTAAAAAACTTCAAAAACTGCACATCCATTGTCTAATTTGAACACTTCACCGAGGTAGTCAATAGTGCACTATTGTGGCATTAGTGACAGAGACTTCCACCATGGAGTGCCTTTCTGTCGCAGCCATGATTCTGCTGAGCTACTATAGCAGTAAAATGCAGCCATTCTGGCTGTTCTTTTTTTGAAGTTATTGAAACCATTAATTTAGGAATCTTACTGATTTGGCCTCTTTTCACATCTGCAATATATAGGGTATTCCTATCTTCAACACAACACCAGTGTTATGTCTGTTTAAACAAGAAAACATGAAGTGTGGCCTATATTTCCTTTCCAGTCAGTCCCTGCTGCTTAGTGGTATTATTTCTGGTCAACCCTGATTTTATCGTATTTTTATATAACCTCACCTAGTGGGATAAGGCTTTGTTGTTGTTGTTGTTGTTGTTGTTGTTGTATATGTAAGGCTGGAACCCTGTTCTTTCCCTTCATCATTTGATCTATGTTCACATCAGGCAGCATGGCTTTCAACTTACTATAAATTCATGTTCAATTGATGTTGTTATTCTTTCTTCTTTAATTTTCTTGAACTGAATCTTGTGATCGTATTTTGAAGTTATTCTGCCTCTATTGCAAGTTGTGATTTGCAATTGCAGCTTGTGTAGAGGGTGTATCGTGTCCAGTCTTTGTATCCAATTGAAAAGAAAAGCGGATTTAGTTCTCCAATTGAAGTTCAGAATTGGCTTTCAACTTTGTTTCCCATCTTTCCAGTTTGCCCTGAGGTTTAGATTGGACTGTAGTTCTGTCCAATCATATTGATTACTGATTTTAAGCTTCAATGTGTTTATGTTGTCAAATGGTGATAAGTTAGTGATGAGTGCTATTACTGTTTATAGTTTGTTTGGTGGAAGTTCATTCGTACTGAAATTAGTCGAAAATTTGATTTGTTTAGTACTTTTCATGTTTAATATTTGGCATTGATTGATTTTGTTTGAGTGTGTTTGCACATGCAGTATTGTATCTTGTGTGTGTGTGTATTATTTTAATTTTGCCGCATTGGTGTCATCTTATATTGTATACTGTTTGTCTCCCTTTTCAAAATCGACCAAGACACTTTGTGCTTTAAAATGAGCCTTCTAATGGCAGCCCACTTAATCCCCCTCCCCAAACCTCTGGAATTATAAGATAGGATGATCATGATTGATGTTTTTTTAATTCCCCTCTCAGCTGCCATCATATCATCTCTATTTTCCATATCCAATATAAGCCCCTTAACCTTATTGGCATCTTCCCCATAAGTCAAGCCCATTTCCTTTAAAAGAGCACATTGCAGCTCTATTGGGTCCTGTTGTATTGAAGGCATGGAATCAGTTTTTGAAACTGAGTTTGAGTCCACAGCTGGTTCCTTAAACTGTTGGGTCTTTCCATTACTTCTCAACACCTCCTTTCTTCTCACATAAACCTTTGTGGCAGAATGAGTTGGGCCACTTATCCGCTGGCCCACTTCCTCACTTGCTACCTTTAAGTCATATTGACCAAAGGGAACATTGACCCTGTTTTTCTTCTTTATATTCGAATTGCTGCTATGAGGCAGAATTACCTCAAGAGGCAAATCCTTCTCCTTATCCCCCTCTATGGCTATTTCTGATATGCAACCAATTTTAGATCTGTTGATAAGGTAGTTCTATCACAAGCATGACTAAGCAAGAGTGAATATAGAAGAAATTAACATGACTAAGCATAATCACAAGCTCCCAGAAATGCAAAAGTGAATATAGAAGAAAGTCAGCAAGTAATTTGAGTATAAGAGTCCAAACTAGATAGAGGGAAGGAAATGGATGCAGGACAGAATCAAATATATTATTTATAATGTCATTTAGCCTTTTTTTTATTTAATTTTCTAAACACTAAATTATGCTGCCATACTATTTTCAGATTCCATTAGGAGCGATTTTAGACATTGTTGATCCTGTGGTCATTGCTGTTTCAAAATTCAAACTGGTCCTGCGGTCATTGCTAGAAAGTCAATTGTGCTGAAGCCTCGAACTCAGGTATTTATATCTTTGATTCGAAAACTAATTTGAAATTGTTGTTGTATGCATTACTGGTATATTTGTAACTTATGCTATGCCTGTCTACATGACCTTTCTTTCATTGGACTAATATGTTCATGCCTCTCTACATGACCTTTCTTTCATTGGACTGATATCTTTGAAGTATTTACTGTGATTTAAACTCTCAGAACTTGTTCATTGTTAGTGTTCAATGTTTTTGTAATTTTATATGCTGCCCTTCTCTATATATATGTTGTGACTGCCACTGCCCTTCTCTCTGTCTTGTATTATCTTTTTTTTTATCAGCAAAATTATAATTTGTATTAATAACTGTGAGTACCAGAGGTACTAAATATACAAGGTAGAAACCAGCAGACTAGCAGAACCATAGGTCCTACGAATCAGGTGCCAATCTAAATAGAATACAATAACCTTGCACTACTACCCTAATCAAAAAATGTTGTTGATAAATTACTAGACCAATAGTTGTAGGGCTGGGCAAAGCCTTTCTCCAGCTATCTTCTCCGCAAATTCCCTTTAGTTGGGATTCTATCTTTGATCAATCGCCAAGCAAATGTTGTTGGTTTTAAAGGGATTTTGAGCTGCCATAGGTCCTCTAAAGCCTCATCCACAGTCTGATATGTTGCTCCTTCTAGTAGCATACAGTATGCGCTCCTTGTAGAAAACTGGCCATTAGGTTCTGGTTTCCCAACCCAGCAGTCTGATGTCCAACGATCAATATGACCCCGCGAGATATCATCCAAGAAATTGGCTGCCGCTTGCACCTCATTGTCAAAAAGGTGTCTTCTCCATTCAAGCTTCCGTTCCCAAACATTTGCAGAGTGACATCCCATATCCTGAATAAGCTTCTGCTGTTGACAGGATATGTTATACAATCTGGGATATGTTATCTTTAATAAGATTCAAGCTTGTTAAGCTCAGCTTCTAACTTCTGGACCATTTTAACAGTGCATTGCTTCGTGTGCATCTTCAACACACACACAAACACACACACACACACACACACACACACACACACACACACATACACAGCCACACACCCACACACACACACACACACACACAGTGGAAGAAGATTGATGGTTTGTATCCAGATTTCGAGAAAGAGCCAAGAAATCTTAGACTTGGACTAGCCAGTGATGGAATGAATCCATATGGCACTTTAAGCACTCAACACAGTTCATGACCCGTTCTACTAGTAATTTACAATTTGCCTCCTTGGTTGTGCATGAAGCGAAAATACATGATGTTGTCTATGATGATATCGGGCCCAAGACAGCCAGGAAATGACATTGATGTGTATCTAAGTCTGTTGGTTGAAGATCTGATAAAGTTGTGGGACGAGGGGGTTGTAGTGTTTGATGCGTTTCGCAAGGAGACCTTTGAAATGCGTGCAATGCTTTTTTGTACCATTAATGACTTCCCAGCATATGGGAATCTCAGCGGTTACAGTGTTAAGGGTCATCATGCATGCCCCATCTGTGAAGAAAACACAAGTTACATACAACTTAAACATGGCAGAAAAATAGTGTACAATAGGCATCGCCGCTTTCTAACACCCAATCATCCTTACAGACGACTGAAAAAAGCTTTTAATGGAAGTCAAGAGCATGATATTGCGCCGATACCGTTGATTGGTGAGCAGGTATATCAGCGGGTTCGACACCTTAATACTGTATTTGGGAAGACCCAAAAGAAGCATAAAAGTCAAAGTTGCATATGGAAGAAGAGGTCCATTTTCTTTGATCTTCCGTACTGGTGTGATCTTGACGTTAGACATTATATTGATGTTATGCATGTGGAGAAAAATGTTTGTGACAGTGTGATTGGGACGCTCCTTAACATTCAAGGCAAGACGAAGGATGGCTTGAATACCCGTCAAGATCTAGCCGATATGGGTATACGATCACAGTTGCATCCAATGTTTGATGGATAGAAAATTTACTTGCCCCCAGCCTGCCATACTTTGTCCAAGAAGGAGAAGATAAGTTTTTGTCAGTGTCTTCGTCAGGTGAAGGTTCCACAAGGATACTCTTCAAATATTAAGAGCCTTGTGCAGTTGAAGGAGCTTAAGCTTGTAGGGTTAAAGTCTCACGATTGTCACGTGCTCATGCAACAATTGTTAGCCGTGGCTATACGAGACATCTTGCCAAACAAAGTCAGGTTAGCGATAACTCGCCTATGCTTTTTCTTCCATGCTATATGTAGCAAAGTCATTGATCCAGTCATGTTTGATGAGTTGGAAAATGAGGCCGCAATTATACTGTGCCAGTTGGAGATATATTTCCCCCCTGCTTTCTTTGACATAATGATTCACTTGATTGTGCATCTGGCCAGAGAAATCAAATGTTGTGGTCCTGTTTATATATGGTGGATGTACCAGGTTGAGCGATACATGAAGATCTTAAAAGGGTATACAAAGAATCTATATCGTCCAGAAGCATCTATTGTTGAGAGGTACATTGCAGAAGAAGCCATTGAATTTTGTTCAGAATACTTAGAGAAGGCTAAACTTGTTGGCCT
The DNA here is from genome assembly GCF_004193775.1 of Glycine soja. NCBI lineage: Eukaryota > Viridiplantae > Streptophyta > Magnoliopsida > Fabales > Fabaceae > Glycine > Glycine soja. The sequence continues at coordinate 30,333,093 of NC_041011.1, forward strand.
TCCTGAGTCTCGGCATGATGACAGAGTGGGTGGTAAGGGTTCAAGAGGACTGCATGTGATCACTCCAAGTGTAGAAGATTTGTTACAAGCTCACTTGTATGTCTTGAACAACAGTAATGAAGTTTTGCCATACATAGTTAAGCATGAAGCTTTAGTCAAACAGAATAATCCGAAAATGTCAAAGAATTAGGTGTTGAAAAAGCATAACAAGACTTTCTGTGATTGGTTTAAAGATACAATCTTTGCAGATGAGAATGCTTCAGAAATATTAAGAAAGCTAGCAGATGGGCCTAAAACAAATGTTATAACTTGGCAAGGATACGACATAAACAGGTATTCATTTTACACAAAAGCACAAGATGACAAAAGTACAATGCAGAACAGCGGGGTCACCCTAAGGGCTGAATCTCAACACTTTGCAAGTGTCAATGACGCCAATCCCTGTGTAGCTTCCATCCCTTACTTTGGGTTCATTAATGAAATTTGGGAGCTTAACTATGTCAAATTTACGGTATGTGTTTTCAAATGTAAATGGGTTGACAGCAACACTGGTGTGCGCACCGATGATATAGGATTTACGCTGGTAGACCTAAAGAAACTTGGTTACCACAATGACCCTTTCATCATGGCAGAACAAGCTAGACAAGTATTTTACGTGCAAGACCCTTGTGATGAAAGGTGGTGCATGGTTCTGCAGGGCAAAACAGTTGGTGTTAATGTAGAAGATGATGATTCATACATGGACACCTATGTTAGTCCTTTGACCACTCAAATCACTTGTAACATTGTCGGCGAAGAAGAAGCTGACGACGTTCATGCTAATCGAAATGATCATGATGAAGGAGAATTGATTAACATCGTCTAATGTAATTTTCTGCAGAGACAAAGGTCACCAAAGCAAGTAAGTGACAGCTACATTTTTCTCTGATTGAGGCATCGGTTTTTTGTTTTAGATGGTATCCTTAGGACTTCATACAACTCATGTTTGTCGCCAGTTTCATCATCCACCACCCTTTTCTTCTCTGTCTTCTCACGTTTATTGTTGTTAAACCCATATTTATGCTTTCTTCCCTTCATGTCTTGTTTTATCACAACTTTAGTTGAATCTCCTATCTTCAGCACAGTTGAATCTCCTGTCTTATTCTCCAATGACACACTTTGATGGCATGTATCTCTTTTCTTCGTATATTCTAGTGCTTCAGCTTCAGAATGCATAAAGCAATCAGAATTTTCCAGTGATCACCAAAGGCTTCTGCATCAGCATTGACACTCTTCACCCTCTTTGGTTTATGCTTTTGTGCTGCATTCCGTGCTTCCTCGTTATAAATCTCAGCTTTATTAGAGGTTGCACTAGAACGACCAGCACCAATCTGTGCTTCTTCCTTGTCTACCAGCTCAATATCTTTCCTTTCAACTTTTGTTTTGTAAATTATAGTATAGTTTTACAAAAGCAAAGGTGAAACGAAAGATATTGAGCTAGTAGAGGAGGAACAGGCACAGATTGGTGCTGATCCTTCTAGTGAGACCTCCAATAAATCTGAGAATTATAAAGGGGAAACACGGAATGCAACACAGAAGCATAAACCAAAGAAGGTAGAGAGTGTCAATGCTGATGCAGAAGCCTTTGGTGATCACCGGAAAATTCTGATTGCTCTATGCATTCTGAAGCTGAACCACTAGAACATACGAAGAAAAGAGATACAGGCCATCAAAGTGTGTCATTGGAGAATAAGACAGGAGATTCAACTGTGCTGAAGATAGGAAATTCGGCTAAAGTTGTGATAAAACAAGACATGAAGGGAAGAAGGCATAAATATGGGTTTAACAACAACAAACGTGAGAAGGCAGAGAAGAAAAGGGTGGTGGATGATGAAACTGGCGACAAACATCAGCTGGATGAAGTCCTATGAAGATCCTCCTCATTCTCAAAGAGGGGAACGAGCAACAATTTGAAGGTTGTACATTCAGGAACTAAAGAATTCAAAATAGCTAGTAATAAGAGGGATTTGTTTTTGGGATTTTCTGAGCACCAAGAGCGGCTACGCAAGAAGCTTGCACTTGAGGAGGGAAGGATATTTGCAGCTAATGAACAACTTTCTTAACTATTTGCCCTTCAGATTTTACTGTTTCTTTTTGCTAATGTGTAAATATAAATAGTATAAGGCTATGGCGTAAAAACATGGTCTATATTTACTTCTAAGATTGTTAGGGGTCAAAAAGACCATGTCCATAAGCCATAGCCTTATACTATTTATATTTACATATTAGCAAAAAGGAACAGTAAAATCTGAAGGACAAATAGTTAAGAAAGTTGTTCATTAGCTGCAAATATCCATCCCTCCACAATTGCAAGCTTCTTGCGTAGCCGCTCTTGGTGCTCAGAAAATCCCAAAAACAAATCCCTCTTATTACTAGCTATTTTAAATTCTTTAGTTCCTGAATGTACAACCTTCAAATTGTTGCTCGTTCCCCTCTTTGTTTTCTGCAAAAAAGAAAATCAATATCAAAGAAAACATGGATGAAATCCTAAGGATGCCATGTACATGTGTATTTCTGAAGATATAGTATTTATATTCCATCAAGCATACATTGACTGTTGATTACATGTAATAGACTTTTTATAACATGGTTGCCCCAAATCACAATTAAAAAGCACAACTACCAATCTTTCGGAGTCCTTTGGTTAATTTGTCTTGTCTCCTTCTGTGGTGGGGTTTTGTTTAATAATATTATACTTTTGCCTTCCAAAAAAAACTTATGACTGATTCTCTTTTCATTAATCCTATTTTGTATGTTATTGTATAAAAGATCGTGGGTTCTCCACCTGACTCCACTCCTCCTCTTCCTCCTCCTCCTCGTACTTCGGATGCATCGGCTTCGCCGTCTGCTGTGAAGCGGACACGCAAAGCCTCACGTCTACGATCGTTGTCCACTAGACCACCTGGTGCTAAGAGACCAGCGGTGCATTTGATCCTTCTACCGGGAAGGCCGACGGTCCCCACAGGAAGAAATTACGAACATATTTGGGGATTGTGGCACGTCATAAGGTGGACATCACCTACGAGAACTGGAAGGAGGTCCCTACTGCTCAGAAGGACCTGATTTGGGAGGATATTCAGGTATTTCTCTTTTCTTATTTGATTTTGTTTAATTAATAGCCAAAAAATACATTATTGTAACAAATAAACTTTATTTAATGTTGTTAGGCGGAATTTGATATCCCAGAGGCTTTTGACAGTAGGACGAAAAGGAAGTTACTACAGACCGTGGGGGAGAGATGGAGGCAGTTTAAATCAAACCTCACGAGGAAATGGGCCCTTGCAGCTGATCAGGACGGTGTCGAGGACACTGTCTATGAGAAATACAGCATCAGCAAGGAAAAGTGGGCCCAGTTTTGCCAGACTCGCAGAGACCCTTCTTGGGAGGTATGTTCCTTGCCATTTAAGTTGTTTTTCATATTAAACATGATGTTGTTATACTTCATTCTACCCATTTCAAACATTATTGTTTAATTTTTTCAGGATGTGCGCATCAAGGCACAGGCCATCCAGAAGCAGAATACTGCCCCCCATGTTTTGTCTCGTGTGGGTTATGATTATTTGGAGCAGAAGCTCCTGGCTGAGAAGACGAAGAAGAAGCTGGAGGAAGCTGCACAATCAGGAAGCGTTGATGGCGTCATCGACCCTCCATCCCCGGTCAGACGCCACGTGAAGTGGAAGATTGCCCGCATGAAGAAGATATGGGAGATGACGACTGAGGCCGCAAAGGAAATCGCTGAGAAGATTGTAAGTCATTTTCAACTAACCATTACAATTATGTTTCAATATTTTGAGAATGCCATGTACCACTATGTGTTTTTTGTGCAGGATTCGTTTGAGGAGCAGGCCACACAGGGATCGTTCGTCCCCCATGGACGTCAGGATGTTCTCGTCGCTACTATTGGACGTCCAGAGCACCCTGGACGTGTCCGTGCTGCTGGAGCCGGTGTCACCATCAAGCAATACTTTGGATCGGCTCCACGGACATCCCGCAGCGCTTCCTCTCTGCCTCCTGACGAATTACAGCAGCTGACCAAGCAGATCAGGGACCAGCTAGAGGAGTCCATCACAGGGAAAGTGACGAGGCAAGTCATGGCATCCTTCAGCCAGCTTCAGTCGCAGATGCAATCTCAGGGACTTGCAATGCCTCCTAAGCCTCTGGTTGGTCCCTCCAGTCCTCGAGTGAGCACAAAGGGGAGTTGTGTTGATCCCTCAGGAAACGATCCTGAGACAGGTGACTCTGACAGGTGCGGCTTGTACATAGAAGCAGATCCTGCCCGCCTGGTTGCCATGGGGAGAGTTTATGAGGGATCCACTGTTGTTCATAACACTCCTTTTTTGCCTGGCCAAGTAAAGGTGAGTGTGGAGGAGGTTACAGATGCAAATGCTCCAGTTCCTGTACCCACTAATAAGGTTTCATTAGTGGGGCAGACACTTCACACCTTTCTTGCTTGGCCGACACATCTGGTCAAGTTTTTATCACAGCAGGTACTTATTGTCCTTACTATATGTTTATTCTTTTTAAATTAATTCATTAAGCGTGCCTCAAATTAGGCTATTTAATTTTGTTTCATGAATAGGTAGCTGTGTCTCCGCCAAAACCACCTCTGAAGCCCAATCCGGAGGTCAATGATCTGCTTTATCTGATGACATTGACCATCCCAGAGCTTTTCTTGAGGCCTTATCAGGTTAGATGGGATGCCACCATGTTTGGGGTCGTTAATCCAGATTTCCCCCTCTACATAAAGCACGAAGATCTCTCCGAAATCGCACACGGTGGTCAATGTCTCAGCATATCAGTGTTACAATTGTGGATTCTGTAAGTCTTTATATAAAAGGCTTTTAATTACCTAAGTTATGGCTTTCAATTCATAAATATTTAACTTTGACTTAACATAAACAGGCATCTCACTGAAACATGTATGCGAGTGGGGAATTCTGATATCTATGGATTCCTCGAGCCACAGTCCATTCAGAGGTCTGGGCAATCGCAGTTTGAGTCTGAAAGTTACATAAAGAGTTGGATGCAGAGTTCACAACGCGATGTCTACCTTGGAGCCTACCTAAATGGGTAAGTCACAAAATAACTAAATTTAATTAATGTTTACTAATGTACTAACCTATTTTAGGTTCCACTGCAGCGGACACTGGCAGATGGTGGTCATCCTGCCCAAGGAACACCTAGTTGTCTGGTTTTGTTCATTGCATAACAGGCCAGACAACTACCTTAAGGGGATTATTAATAGGTTAGTTTTCTTTTCAATACATTTGCATTGTAATACCTCAACGTACAACACCAGTTTTTAATTGTTACTCATATGGAACAGTGCTATCAAGGGTCTTGATGATGCTCCACAGCCTAAATCAAAGGCTTGTGCTAGGTGGATTATCGTCAAGGTACGTCATTTACATAAAACTTCCACTTATATATATTTCTTTATGTGTCTGTACACTAGTTGTTTAATTAATATCCAAATTTCATTATGTATTTAGTGTAATAGATAAAAAGGAAGTACTGAGTGCGGCTACTATGTGATGCACTGGATGTCCACCATCATTTTAGGAACTTTTAGAAATAATTGGGAAGCGGTAAGTTTATTTCAAACAAAATCAATTTATTTATAATTTGTATTACATTATTAACTTATTATGATTTATTTCATCATTCAGTATTTTAATGATCTTAGACCATTGGAGCCAGAGAGATTAAAAGCATTGTAGATCCAGTGGGCACAGTTTTTTCTCCGAGTTAGAGATCAGGCCTAGGATTTAGGGACATTATCTTTAGCTTTAGTTTACTTTGGTTTAACATTTTTTACATTTTCTATGTAACATGAACATTGAATTCATTTGATGATTGTTCTTTATGATAAATCAATTATTTGATGTTTATTATCATTAAAACTGCTTGAAAGCAGAATAAAATGTTTATTTGCTGTGAATTGGGTCTCCTGAAATTGTATTTGACAGGTACAATTTTGGGTTTACTGTAAAAACAGAAAGTATATATAAAAAAAATACTTGAAAACAACATCGGTTATTAACAAAAACCGATGTTAATATCATAAACAATATCGGTTATTTACAAAAACCAATGTCGATATGAACCTTAATATCGGTTGTAATAGAAAACCGATGTTAACGTTTGTATATTAACATCGGTTATTTGTGTATAACCGATGTCAGCGTTTGTATTTTAACATCGGTTATCTGTAGATAACCAATGTCAACTCTTGTACATTAACATCGATTAGTTATAAATAACCGATGTGAACATTTGAATACTAACATTGGTTATGTACACATAACCGATGTTATACACAAAGAACTACACCAAATAAGTGTATGCATCATCAACGTTGACATCGATTTTCTAGCAAAACCGATGTTAATGGAATATATTAACATCGGTTGTCGTAGGAAACCGATGTTAATGTATTACATTAACATCGGTTTTTCTAAAAAACCGATGTTAATATAATATATGAACATCGGTTTTACTGGAAAACCGATGTCAACGTTCATCATGCATACACTTTTTTTGCTGTTGTACAATGTGTTTAACATCGGGTATTTAGAGAACCGATGTTGTCACATACATGTTAACATCAGTTCTCCAAAACCGATGTTAACATTGATACATTCAACATCGACACTTTCAACATCGATTTTAGAACCGATGTAGAATGTTATAAATAACCGATGTTGAAAGTGTAAAGTGCTAGTGTTGTGCATGGGAAGGAAGGGGGTATTGTAAGGTAAATTTGTCCTTTCATTATTATTGGGGGTGCAAGAAGTAAAAGCCCCTCTAAGAAAGAGTCAATGATTTAGTAGGGGAAAAAAACAAGTCTTTAAGCCCAACCTAGGATTTTAATCCAATGTTATATTTACTACTATCTCTGGTCCTATATGTAAGAAACATTGACCAATAAAATTGATTAGATTGGTTAATTTTATTGCAAGTCTACCCATGACATTAATGATTTAAGTGGTGGTTATTTTCAAAAGATAATTTTCCAAACTAATGTAAATATCTTGTTTTGTTGATAACTTAATAAATGCATCAAGTTTCATGGGAAAATAAATGTCCAGATATCAATAATAGATCTCGTAATTAATTAGGGATAAAAATAAAATTTAAATTAAAGTAGTCATATATTTCTTATAATTAGAAGTAAAAAAATATTATTTTTTTATTTCTTATATATAGGACCAGATGTAATAATATACAACATCCAATAAAATGCGAATATATAAGGTGGGTTAGGCGGTTAATGAAGAAGGAAAGAGAAAAAAGATCATAGGTTTAGTCCTTTAACTAATAAAAATAACTAATTAACAATTAATATTTATCAATTAATATTTATCAAGGAAAGAGAAAAAAGATCATGGGATTTTCACTTTGGCACTTTAAGACGCTTAGGCTTCAATTCACATGCAATGATCATGAATATGCTGGCATATTAAGTTTTTTGGACGAACCTGTGTTATTTAGTCATGGTTGAACCACACTACTAGTGTTACCACTTTTAATTTCTTAATTAATTCAGTAGTTGAATACAGAAAAGAAAAATATATCATTCATAACTATATGTTGATTTGGTCGACAAAGTTACATGAAAAGCAAAAGGGGCTAGATCCAAAGGCTTGAATTCCCATGGACAAAAATCCTGGCATGGTATACCATCCTTTAATTTCTTCTCCAGTAACGTAATTCCTCTTGTGCTTGGAGCCAGATGTCACAAACCGGTGTCATAAAACTCTATTGAATAACAAATATGATAAATATTAACAAGTATTCTTAGTTCATTGATATAATGATTAAAAAGTTTAAAGTAAATTTTTTTTAATTAAAAGACATAAAATTACGTGCTATGATCTTTTTAATTTTTTGTTATGACTTACATCATAAATATCATCTCTTTTAAAAATTTTAATCATTATATCAATCTTACTTTAATAATGAATACAGAAGTTATTGTGTTCTACAAACAAGGGTCTCTTTAATAGGTCTCGGTAATATTGTGTTCTACATCACAATAATGAATACAGAAGTTATCCGATAGCCTTTGTATTAAATGCTAGGCAATATTATTACATACAATCATGCTTGATGGTATCAATAGAATATTATAGTATAGATATATGTGGTTATGAAGCACGTTGCTCATCCAATAATCCAAAAAGCAGAGTAATTAAAGATGCTTTGTTTCTAGTGGTTTCAACTTTCAACTACTCTGGCCGTACAACCTTTTAGGGGTTTAATGATGAGTAGTACTGTGGTTGAGCCAATTAATGCCAAATTGTTGGCATAATTAATATTTGTGTTGATTGGAAGTGTCGGTGATGAGACAGCTAGAAGAAGAGACGAATCCTGATGATGCTGCATTTGGTTGCAATGGCCTTGGGACAATGCTACTACCATTGCTGCAAAGTTGCCAAGCCAAGTTGGAAATTTTTTGCAAAGGAACATTTCTTATTCTGTCCACCATGGCCTTCTCCTGACAGTAATACATGATTTAACATTAGAAAAATGTTTTCAATGATATCTCTTCAATAACTATTGTAAAATTGACTTTGGTTTGGAAGCATCCTAAGATTGGCATGTTTTATGCATGAATTTCTGTAAAAAAAAAAAAAAAAAGACTAGCAAGTTTTAAGTATGTTACAAACCTTGAATATTTTTTACCATTCGTACAAATCAATCATTGATATATATAAAAAGAGTTAGGCATTCAAATGTCTCAACAGGAAGTTTTGCTAAATAACTTTTTTTTAAGAATTAAAAAAACACTTTTTTAGAATATAAATTAATTATGTTTTTAATCCTTATAAATTAAATATTCAACTTTTTGGGTTTATTTCCTAATAATTTTTTTATTTATTATTAACTGAGATTAAAACAAAATTCATTAATTTATCATGGAACAAAGAAACAAAATCACTAAATTATCAAGGATAAAAAAATTAAAAAAAATAAAATTATTATTTTATTAGGAATACAACACCAAATAAAAATTTATTAGTTAGCAAATGAAAAAAATAAAGTATTTATTAGGTATAAAAATATATTTAAGTCTAAATTTAATAGTTTAATAATTAAATAATTATTATCTTTCATGATTGTGTGAACCAAATTTTAAATAAATCTAAGTACATGTAACTTTTATAATAAATATTGTTTTAATCTACAAAATATAATTAGTCAAATGTGACAAAAAAAATTTAAAAAAAGATCAATCTCTTAAATAAAATCTTAATACTTTTAGGGATTAGTCCTTAACTTTCGCGGTTGAAGAATACCCCGGTTCACACCAAAAAAATCAAATGTGACAAATACTTAATTTACTTATTTTGTTATTTCTAAGTAACCGTTGAAATAATGAAATATCAATAATTTTAAACTTTCCCTTGTATAGTTAATGAACTGATAATATAAAAGAGTTTTTACAATATCATCCAATAGCATATTACCGTATGTAATAAGTTAGTTAGTTGAGTTTTTTATTAGTTAGTGGTTACCTTAAAAGCCATTTTTGCCCTCATTTCTAATGGTTGACAGTAAATAATTAGTTTTCCATGCCAATGATAATACATACAAATTAAACTCTTTAATTAGCAAAACATTTTATACTCACAAAAAGATTAAATAGGGATAGTATATTAATATGACTTGTTCCTATACAAGGAAGGAAAAAATATCCGCCCATAAAAGATATTGCAACTAGAAGGAAAGCAAAGAGTAGTACCATTGTTCCTCTTTCCTTGGGTATCTTACAAGCCAATGAAGCCATACATCCAAAGGAATACCCTCCACTATAGTCATTCTTCAATCTTTTAGAAGATGGAGAAATTCCTAGGCTCAAATCAAGATTATGGCTAGTGCCTGCTTCAATTGTATCAGGAAGTATATTCATATAATAATTATTATTGAGTCAATGTTTTCAATCACACATGATAATACAGATAAGAAACAATTATGTAAGAAAAACAAAAACAAAGCAGCAAAAGAAATTGAGTAAGCACCAAGGGAATCAAACTCTACTGGTTTAAGAGAATGTGAGAGTGTTGTAAACAATCTAATACTAATACTATGTTGAATTCCTATCAATAAAAAAAAAAGGAGCAAAACAAAATGTACACATCATTTGTTCATACCTGCCATGCTCGAATTCGCAATTATTTCTCCCTTATAGGAACAGGGCTTAAAACTTGCGTCCACTTTTCCATCATCACACTTGATGGATGAGTTGGGATAAAATCTGCACGCAGAAAACATAAAATGAAAATCTGTTGGATTTAACTCCTTGTATCATATTATATAACTATATATAGATATATATGGTAGGACAATAAATTCATTATATATCCCAACAAGAACTATTGGAGCTTTCGCTGTTGGATAAGCCTGTCAGGGGCACACAAATCCGTAGAACGTATCATGGTAGGATAAAAAAAAAAAAGGAATTGTGTTTGTACTTGATCTTTATATATAACAACTTTTTCACAATATTAAGAAAAAGAAAAAAAGAGAGAAATGTATGATATATAAGAGGAGTAGTGTGATTGTGATGGAGAGATAGAGAAAAAAAAAATGCAAAAAAAAAAACTGTATGTAGATTGTATTTGTCGGGCAAAAAAGGTAATGCAATGCCTAATCAAATAGGATAAAAATTAGCAATATAATTATCTAAATAACAAGACACTACTAGTGATGTATTCAAATTTCTTTCAATATTCATACCAAACAAATGAATATATACAATGGGTATAGGCACAATGAATAACAAACGTAATATATACTACAATAAAAAGAACAACAAAGTCCTCTTGTTGAAGTAGTTTCATTGTTATTGAGTATTTTACTGACTGTGCCTATAATGTAAGTACACACCACTTTCCTCTTACAGGAATTACTCACATGTCACATTAGACATCAAGACCGGCTTAACTCTAAGTAAAACCTAATCTATATTTTAAGAGAATTTTTTTCATAAAATGAAAAAGTTATATATTAGAACTTTATATATATATATATATATATATATATATATATATATATATATATATATATATATATATATATTTAACATTTCTTATTTTATTAAAATTAAAAGTAAAAATCTTTTTGGTGTTAAACCTAAAGCTTAAGTTTTAGTTGTTTTATTGTTTAAGTTGATATTGAATATAAAATATGAAAACTCAAATATATTTAAAATTTCTAATAAATGATCAAATTTTATTTTAAATCTCTAATAAAAAATTTTGTTGTTTTAAATCATCGATGTATTAAAATTTTTGTTTTAAATCTTCGTCGTTAGTTATATGATGGCGTAACACCATCATAATCGATTAATGATATTTAAAAAATTAGTTTCTAAGATGATAGTTATCACTTACTTAACTAATGTTAGATACTCAAAACAAAATTTTTCGATATATCAAAAATTTAAAACAACAAAAAAATTTATTAAAAATCCAAAATAAAATTTTATCATTTATTAGGACTTTCAATATATATAAGCCAAATATGAATAAAATTTGAACAAGGCATAAATGCTTGAAATAGTAGTTCTCACGTCTTGCCAATAAATGGTGCCCTTCGTGGTTCTCCTTGAGCATCTTTGCGAAGGGCTAATGCACCTTTGTATGTTGAACTTCTCGAGCTTCCATTGATTTGTCGACGAAGTAAGAGCACAAACTCTTCCTTACTCAAACCTCTCATCTGCATCCCAATTAAATTATCATGAATTAAATTGTGACACAAAATTCAAATAAACTGATTTCCATATCTAATATTTCGGTTCAATACCTGCTTCAAATCCTCCTCATAATCACTTAAACTAAAGTTTATATCAGCCTCTACTCCACGAAACTTTATTGCAGCCCTATCATATGCTCTGTGAAGAGAACAATATCAAGTTTGTGAACAAGTGTTACATATAAAAACAAAAAGAAAAAAAGTTGAACACAATGTAGCTTCAGTCAAAGGTATTTATAGCCCTAACCTTGCAGCAGCTTGAGCAGTGTCAAATCCACCTACAAAAATAAAATTAGGCTAATTCAGCCACAAATGTACTTATTCATAAAAAAATAAAAAAAAATCACCACAGAAATAGCTTCTAACCAATAATTGAATCAAAATTATTCAAAACAGCACCAACCAATTAAATCAAATATTCACTTACCCAAATAGACCTGCTTCCCACAATCCCTGCATTCAATAAAAGCAAAAACTCAATGATGTCAACCCAGACCAGACCACCAAACAACTAATTATGACAGCAAGGACAATAATTAAGATTACTGCATTCATGGTTTTAAGTTATGGTTGCATGGTAGTTAGCAAAATTCTAGGCAAAATGTGACTGCAATTATGGTCACTGCGTGGTTTCAGTAGACCCCAAAATCCATCACATCAACAATTGCAAAGGTTTTGAAAAACCATAAGCAACCACAATTGTGGCCACAATGTCAAGGTTTTTGGGATCTTTGCCATCACATTGCGACCGCAATCACAACTACATCTACTACATTTGTCTGTAATATTCTACAATATTAAGGATTGTGACAACAATTTAAAATCTTGGTAATTACATACCACAATTTAAAACCTTAACCACATCTATTGATTTTCATCTTATACTAGAAATTGAACATCATAAACCATACCAAATATGAGACTCCCATCTACCAGTCCTGCGGTAGAAGGTGACACCCCGGTACTGCGAGCTGCGAGACCTTGGTCCTCTCCTATTTTTCCTCACATGAGGTAGCTTCTGCTGTAAGGTTCTGAGTCCATTTTGTCCATCAGGCTCTGGTAAGCACAAGTTCAAGCATTGAGTCTTCCCCCACAGCCCCAATTTGAAATCAGGCACTCTAGCTCCATTATCAGCAGCAGCAGCAGCAGTCACAGGGAAAAGGGTCCTTGTCACTATCTCTGCCTCCTTATTGACCCTTTCAGTGGCAGCATCAAACTCTGACTTATCCCTCTCTTTCTTCAGTATGTCAAAAATCAAGGGAGAGGAATTGTTTGAGGAATCATCCTCTGCAGGATTCCACACAGAGGAGTTGGCGGTTCTTGAAGCTGAGATTTCAGGTGGGAAACTTTGCAGCTGCAATCCCTTTTGATCACAGCTTGAATCAGCATCAGCATCACCATGGTTGATGTCCACATTGAGATCAAACATAGCCATGTCCTGGGAAAGCTCTCTTCTAATTTAATCAGCTTACCCTTTTGGAAGAGTATCATGTACTTCCTTCTGCAGTGAAGTCAAAGTACAATGAAACTCAAACTAGGAGAGAGAGAGAGAGGGAAAAAGGACTTTTAAAGGTTGAGCATAGCAGAGGAAGATAGAAGAATGAGTTGGTGAGGGTAAAAGAGTATCTGTCAGAAAAACAAATAGACTGAAATTAAGGTAGAGGAAGATCAGGGAGAAAACAGTGGAGAAAGATAAGAAAGAACAGGAGCTTCTTCCAGAATCAGAGGGAATAAGGCACAAACAAGAGCATGGTTGAGACTGACACAGAGATGTGATTGGCCTCAAAAGCAAAGATATTGTGAAGTGTTAACTGTTTGGACTGATACACACACATGCCCTTTATCTTTGGATAGAGGGGTAAGGACAAAGGAGACATAATATCAATATCATCATGATTTCACCCCCTTTGTGTTTCAATGTTACACCATATATATATATATATATAAATATAAGGATGAACCTCAGGTAAAGAATTTCTAACAACTCACTTTTTAACTAACTAAACTAAAATTCCTTGGTATTATACCTATCTTTTGCAGTTGAATAATTCTATTAATGCTCTTATTCAATTGCTCGATAATTTTAAATAAAGAAAATATTAAATCTTTTTTACTTTTTTAAGATTGTGAATATGTTTCGTTTTGATTTATTAATTTTTATATAAAGTAATAGGTGATTAAAAACAAGAGAATGTTTTAGGAGAATATAACGTGGCTTTATAATCCTGTAACTTCATAAGCAATTTGATAAATATTTTTTCTTCTTATTTCGCATAATTTTAATGGTTCATTTAGTGTTTCTCTTCAACAAGATTAATGCATTTAATTTAAAATAACATAATAGATACGACTGGAAATATATTGAAAGATCTTGAGCCTAACCTGGTCAGATACCCTCCTCGCAAGGAGTGTGCAACAGAATTAGCTTGCAACAGAATTAACTTGTCTCTTACTACAGTCACTTTAAAAAATTTGGCTTCTGTAAAAGTATTTTCTTACACTCTGTTGTAATATTTTCTTTTTTTTTCTCAATCCTTTGCGTTATCAGAAAAAAAATATATTGAGACTAATTTGAAATTTGGTGAAAGATGAATAAAATTTAATAAAAAATTATTTTTACAAGAATCAAATTTAGATAATACACAAACGCTTTAACCTTAATTTTAACATATTAACTTTTTATGTTCAATCACTTAGTTATTAGTTATTTAAGTATTATCTTACACCAAAACAATTGACTTTATTTTCAACCATTTTACAATCCGACTCCAAAATTACCTGATTAAAGCCCAGGTCAACCATCTATCTTAGAGCCTTGATTAAACCCAAAACCTACCCTTCCAGAATTGGTCTACTAGTATTACTCCATTCAGTCACAGCCAAAACAAACGCACATGTATGGTCTCTACAGCACAATCCCACTGTTTCTCTTCAACTTTGGTTGTATATTGTAATAGCCTCCCATGGTTTCTTTTAAATAAATAAATAAAATAAGATTAGATCCTTGAAACTTATTATATAAAAGAAACTTTAATCCTGAGTAATAAAAATACTTTTGTTCATTTTTTTTTAACTCTCAAGAACTCTAACAGAGCAACCAGAGAAGAAATTCTAAAGAACATCAGAAATGCCACCATTATTAATAGAGAACGCTTAACGACTATCTCGGTGTAAGGGATGAGTTAGTCACACTTGAGAATTAGAATAAACATGTGTAAGGATCCCTAGAGGATCAATTTTTTAGTTGTTTTGGGTTGTTTTATGAAATTAAATTATGTTTTTATGTTTTTGTGTTTTTAATCGCCGATTCACTATGTTTGACAGACCAATTGGTATCCCAATGCGAATATATTGTGAAATTGATGTGTTCCTATATTGAGTGTGAATTTAAGAAATTGGGGTTCTTTATAATTAGCATAAAAGTAGTTATTTTCTTTATACTTGATGTATTGACCTTTTAATTTTGTTGTTTTTTTTTCTTTCTAAAATTTTTGACGTCACATTGACATTTTTATTTCACAAGCTTTGTTTTTCTTCTTCCGATCACTTCTATCATGAAATGCATAGGAGGAGTGGTCATTAGATAATTGAATTAATTAAAGCTATTTAAAGGAATTGACTAAAACTTTATTTACATTATAATTAGACATTTACCGGACGTTCATGACTTCGCTGAAATATGTTTATACATATTTTTCATGTAAATCAATATGCGTATATAAATTTTTTATTTGTTATATATGTATCCTATATTTTTATCTAATGATATGTTTGTTATTATTTTATATATACATCCTCACGAAAAGATACAAAAAAAGTTGTCATTGGGTGGAGAATTCCCATCCACTTGCTGTCTCGTTCGCTGCCTCCAGTCATAATTATGCTATTGGCCCAGTTGGAGTTCTGACTATAGCTGCAATCTATCCCATTTTGGGGAGAAGTGTACCGCAGTGGAGTTAGTAAACAGAATTAGCGGACCCAAACAATAGAGCTCATTCGAGATATTGATATGTTTCTTACTTTTATATATTTATATATATATATATAGTTAATACGTTTAATCACTCAAACCATATATATACGTATAATTACTTTATATATATATATATATATATAGTATTTATATGTATTCGTATAGTGGTGGTGAGTATACATATTTGTTATATGTAAATATATTTATAAGTTTAGAAGATAGATGTATTTTATTATTATAATTATGTTTATTTATTTGTTAAGTATATTTTGTAGTTAGTTAATTTGTAAGATGTTAAATTATGAATATGAGATATGGTTGTGAATAAGTGTGTGATTAATATTTGATGTGATATTATTTGTGTTGTAAGTTGTGAACTATATAATAATTCGACTTGTGTTTTCCTTAAAAAAAATGTTGATGCACGAAGTGTTAAAAGAAAAATGTAAGGTTTCACGTTAGGAACTTGACGTGTTAAATTGTAGTGCAATGTGTTAAATGTGTTTGAAACATAAGTGTGAAGTCGTTGGTATTGTATAATTCATGAACAGTGTCTACGTGAAAAAATTGTTTTAGGGATTGGACCTGAATCAGGAAGGTGAGGCCCTAACGAATTCTTCGTAGTATATGCCTTGAGAGTAAAGACACCCGGTTTAAGTGCTCCTTTAAGCCTATGTTGATCCTATGTGGTTAGAGCATTCTCGTAAAACAGAGTGACTCTGACCGGTCACCTTAAGATTTTATTTAGTGAGAGTGACCTGACATACCCATTGTGTGGTGTGTCTTGTTATGCACTCCTAAGCGCCCTAGCGTGGTTTTTCACTAACATGTTATCACATTGCATATAGGCTTGAGTCTTAGTATAATTGTTGCATAACGCGTGTGAATTGTGTTATGATGAAATTGATGAGTGTTGTTAAGTCTTGACTCGAGTGTGTGATTCATGTGTAATATGATTGATGATTGAAATACGAATTTTAAATGATATAGTATTGAAGTAACGTGAATTGAATTAAATTGAGTTATGTTATAAATAATTGTATAATGTATTTTTCTTATGTTTTTTTTATCCGTATTTTATTTAGAAATGTGATAACTCACTCCCGGTGTGTGTTTGTGTTTGGGCTTATTGCCATTTTGTTTCAGGTGAGCCAATATATGATGAGTTCCATGCTAGAGATGGAGAGACTTAGCGTGTGACAGGAAATACTTTGATAAATGTGACATCGAGGCATAGGTTTTTATTTCATATGTTATAATTCCATGAATGATATAGTTGTTTTATGTTTTCTGCTCTAGTGTGATTTCTTTTCACTCAGAATGGGCGGCCTTGTTTTGAGCCGGGATAATTTTATCATTTATTCGAACAAGTTCTATTATGATTTCACTAAGTGGATGTGAACCTTTTACCCTTTTGAATTGTTTTTATTTAAATTTGTTTTAAAACTTTTAATTAATTTCACATGGTTTTTCCTTTTGTTATTAGTTTATATTTGTGTGGGGAAGAGGGTGTCACATTTAGTGGTATCAGAGCAGGTCGGACCTTTCGGCCATGTGTGTTATGAGCTTTCTATGTTTCATTGTGTACTCTAATGTATTGTGTGTTTTGTTTTGTTTTGTTCAGAAGTGTACTCTATTGTGTTGGTATATTTCTCAAAGTTATGCTTCTTGCGTGAAATAAGAAGTAATGGCTGGGAGAAATGAGCGAGAACAACTTCTTACCGAGGCCCTGAATAACTTGGCACAAGTTATGGCCAATCAGGGAGGTGGTGGAGGAGCAGCCGTGTTCCATGGTTTAGATCGTTTTCAGAGGAATAACCCACCTACCTTCAAGGGGGGTTATGATCCTGAGGGTGCTAAGGCTTGGCTGAGGGAAATTGAGAAGATCTTTCGGGTGATAGAGTGTCAGGACCAATAGAAGGTGTTGTTTACTACTCACATGCTGGTAGATGAGGCGAAGTACTGGTGGGAGAACACTCGCCCACGTCTGGAGGGAGCAGGTGGTGTCGTTGTCCCATGGGGGACTTTCAGACGGACTTTTTTAAACAAGTATTTTCTAGAAGACGTGAAGAACAAGAAGGAGATGGAGTTCCTCGAGCTGAAATAGGGGAGCATGATGGTGGCAAAGTATGCAACTAGGTTTGAGAACCTGGTAAG
Organism: Glycine soja; assembly: GCF_004193775.1. Classification (NCBI taxonomy): domain Eukaryota; kingdom Viridiplantae; phylum Streptophyta; class Magnoliopsida; order Fabales; family Fabaceae; genus Glycine; species Glycine soja. The sequence goes on from NC_041011.1 coordinate 30,351,022, forward strand.
GTATTTTCCACATTATCAGGGGGAAGTTGGGGAGAGGTCCAAATGTGTGAAGTTTATTAATGGCCTCCTACCAGAAGTGAAGATGATGGTGAATTATCATGGTATCCATAATAGCTGACCTACATGTGTAGGATCTTTGATGAGGATCAACTAGAGAAGGTCACATTTTATAGGAATGCTAATGTTAGTCATGGGAAAGAGAAGAACCTTGTGACTCACAATCGTGCTAAGCCGTATTCTGTCCCTCCTGGGCAATATGGCAACCATTTTGGGGGACAGAAGACCAGCGAAGGACTTCACCCAGCTGGTGGGAGTTCCCAGCTAGTTAACAAAGTGTCTTAGCCTGCTGGTAGAGGTGGTGGTGGTGGTGGTGCTCCTGCCATTGTTTCTACACCACTCAGGTGTGGGAAGTGTGGTCGGCTTGGGCATATTGCTTGTGAGTGCATAGATAGAGAGGTGACTTTCTTTAACTGTCTAGGTAAGGGCCACCTCACTACCAGTTGCCCATATTCGAGGAAGAAAAAGAGGAGTGGAAGTTTGAATAACAAAAGTGGACAATCGAGGACCACGGGGAGTGTGTTTTCTCTTAATGGTGTTGATGCCGCATAGTTCGAAGACCTCATCCAAGGTATGTGTTTCATAAGTCAAGTCCCCTTGATTGTGTTGAATGATTCAGGTGCGACACATTCATTTATTTCTCGTGTTTGTGTTAAAAAACTTGCCTTGTGTGAAATCCTCTACCCCGACATACATATAAATAAGTAAAACATATAAAAATACTGATAAACAAATTCACATAGGTAAAAGGTTCACATTCACTTCATTATTACCAAATAAAACTTACTAAAAACATATTCGGCTCAGAACAATGTCATCAAAGTTTACAAAAGAAATTTTGATAAATCAGTGAGGTAAAATAAAATAAAATAACATCATGCAATTAAAATAAAAACTCATCCTCAATGTCATGTCCTATTAGAGCATTGTGTCCCAACATCCTCTAGCACGAGGTTCTTTAAAGTCATCCACCTAGTCATCTGCTCCCACGAATACAAGGTTCAACATCATCACAAGATTTAAACACAAGTAACACACAGAGAGTGAGTTGTCACATTTCTAAAAAAATACAAATAAACAAATACATAATTAAAATAAATTATGGAAGTATTTATAACATAGCTCAACTTAATACAATCCACGTCACTTCACCGCTTTATCATTTAAAATTCATTTTTCAATCACCAATCACATTACACATGAATCACACACTCGGGTCAAGATGTAATAACACTCATCAATTTCATAATAAACAATTAGCAATCATTATGCAACAATTATACTAAGACTCAAACCTATATGCAATGTGGTACCATGTCAATGAAAAACCACCCCGGGGCGCATAGGAGTACATAACAAGACACACCACACAATGGGTATGTCGGGTCACTCTCACCAAGTAAAATCATAAGGTGACCAGTCAAGATCACTCTATTTTGCGAGAATGCTCCAACCACATGGGATCAACATAGGCTTAAAGGAGCACTCAAATCGAGTGTCTTTACCCCCAAGGCCTAGACTCCGAAGAATCCATTAGGGCCTCACCTTCCTGATTTAGGTCCAACCCCTAAAATAATTTTTGCACGCAGGCACTGTTCATGAATTATACAATGCCCACAACTTCACACTTATGTTTCATACACATTTAACATATTGCACTAGAATTTAACACTTCAAGTTCCTAACTTGGAACCCTACATTTTTCTTTTAACACTTCACACATCAACATTTTTTTTTCAAGAAAAACACCAGTTGGGTTATTGTATAATTCACAACTCACAATATAAGTATTGTCACATCAAGTGTTAACCACACACTTATTCCCAACCAAATTTCATAATAAACAATTTTAACATATCACAACGTCACAATCCACCATCACATGTTTACGTGTATCTCACAAATGAATGCATGTTCAACTTTGCACTTATACTCAATCCCAATAACAATGTTATGATCCCAAAGCAGTATGTTATCTCACAATTCATCACATATTCAATTTATCCCTTAGACACAATTTTAATCACAATTTCATAATCTCAATATAAGAATTTATTGTGCCAATCTAACAAATCTTCTCCAAAGTACAAACAATATATAAAAAAATGCTTCTCAGAACATGGGGAGTAAAACACCTCAAACAATTTCACACAATCATATCAAAATCAATGAATCAAAATTCTAGGTTAAAAACATGAAAACACCAAGAGCATTCAGTTTTGTCAACCAATTCACATCAGAACATCAATTGGTCCATCAGATACAACATCGTATTTATAATCATAAAGGAAAAATTATAATTTAAAAAACATCCCAAAATAAACCTCAATTTGATCCTTTAAGGATTCTTACACATGTTCATTCTAACCCCAATTGTGATAAATCCAACTCTTACCTCTAAGCGGGCTCACGTGTGTTGTTCGGCAGTGATAGCGGTGTCTCTAGCAGTTCCTTAAGATTCCTCAAGCTTTCCCTCTATTTTCTCTATTAGGGTTTCCAAGCGTTAGATAGAAGGGGAAGAGATTGTAGCCTCCATTTTACTGTCAACATGCGAGACTAATTTCTCTCTGCAAAAACATTAATTTGCAAATCCCAACGGTGAGAGTCAACATGGGTTCCTAAGGTGGTGTCCAAATTTCCCGATGATCCAACGCTTGACGATTCTGGGATCGTAGTTTTACTGGGACAGGTTTTGGGTGTCTGCGGGAAAAGAGAAAACTCAATGCGAGGGACATTTCTTCCACCACAGACATTATCTCAAAAATCCCAATGGTGTGTGTGTGTGTGCAAAAATAAGTTCTGAACCACGAGTTCAAATTTCACGATGATCCAACGGTTAGCGAGTTCGGGATCGTCATTTTACTGAGATAGGTTTGAGTGTATACGGGAAAAAAAGAGGGTTTTGGGAAAGGAAAAAGGGAAAACGGTTTTGAAAGGAAAAGAGAGCGTAAAGACATATTTGTAAATGTAAAGAGTGACCTATTACATCTCTGTTTATATCTAGGGTACTCTGGGCCTTTTATTTAGTCTATTTATTTATTTATTTATTTCATAAAAATGAACTCTATTTTATTTCCTATCATATGAATAAATAAAATATCATTTTTATTTTCCTTGAAACCATTATTTCAATAAAGTTATTTCTCCTTATTTATTTAATTATAAAAACCTCATCATTTTTGTAAAACTATATTTATTTTAAATAAAAATTCTTTTTAATTTATTTTACAAAAAATGGGGTGTTACACCTTGCCTGTGTCTTCTTTGAAATTTGACTTGATTATGGATACACCAGTAGAAGCATATTTAATATGAAGTTTTGATGATGTCATAAGATAAGCGCTTCTCAAGATTTATCCAAATAAAGAACTCAAAAATTCAAGATAAATGATGAAGTTAGTCCCTAGAATCTTAGAAAGCATTATTTAATTGATGATGCTAAGGTTTGGCCAAAGGAATTTTTCCAAGTGCATTTTATGATTTTAAAAAGATAATATTTTCTCTCTGGTAATCGATTACTAGAGGATGTAATCGATTACCAGTGGCCAAATTGATTTGTGAAATAGTTTTTACAAATTTCGAATTTGAATTCAAAAGCCTGCAATTGATTACACAAGGTATGTAATCGGTTACCAGAATTTGAAACTATTTTTAACAGCTATTAGAAATTTGAATTCAAATTTTAAAGCCTGTAATCAATTACAACATTTATGTAATCGATTACCAGTATGGAATTTTGAAAAATAACTCTCAAGAGTCACATCTGTTCAAAAGATTTTGAATGGCCATCAAAAGCCTATAAATAGGTGACTTGGGACATGAAATTCCTTAGTGTTTTTCTGAGCAAATTGTCTTATCCTCTCAATACCAAATTATCACATAACACTCAAAAAGAATTCCTTGGCCAAAACACTTGCAAATTCAATAAGAAATCTTGAGTGATCTTCAATTGTAATATCTTTCTCTTAAAGAGAGAATTCTTCTTTTTCATCTTATTCAAAGAGATTGATTAAGGGACCGAGGGTCTCTTAAGTTGTAAGGAATTCTAAATACAAGGGAAGGGTTATCCCTGTGTGGTTCAGACTTTGTAAAATGCATTTTACAAGATAGTGGAAATCTCAAGCGGGTTGCTTGGGGATTGGACGTAGGCACAGGGCGTGGGAACCAGTATAAAACTAAGATTGCATTCTCTCTTCCCTTAAACTTCTTTTATTTATTGTTATTTATCTTTTGCGTTAAAGAATTTTACTTTGAATTTTAATTTTAGTAATTCAAATTAAGGGTCCATTAATAATTCAAAAAGAGAGTTAAAATTTTAATTGGGGAGTAGTCTTTGATATATTAATTCAACCCCCTCCTCTTCTTAAGATATCTGAGGCCACTTGTTTAACAACACCTGCTAGTAGGCTTGTTTTAACTTCTGATGTGTGCATGCAATGTCCTGTCTTAATTTTTGATAGACAGTTTCTGATTGATTTGGTTGTTTTATCTTTGAGTCAAATTGATGTTATTCTTGGTATGGACTGGTTATCTTCCAACCACGTCTTATTAAACTATTTTGAGAAATATGTTGTCTTTCCTAAGTCTGGTGTGAGTGAAGGTGATATGTTTTTTTCTGCTAACAAAGTTGAGGCATCTTTGAAGAAGGATGCACAGGTATACATGATCTTAGCTAGTACGAGTGCCAAGACCAAAACCCCTATAAGGGATATATCATTGGTGAGAGAGTTTCTGAAGGTGTTTGAGGAGGTGTCTGGATTACCACCTGAGAGAGAGGTTAAGTTCTCTGTAGACCTAGTGCCCGGTACTGGACCTATATCCATAGTACCTTATAGGATGCTGCCTATAGAGTGGAGCGAGCTTAAGAAATAGTTAGAAGAGCTCTTGGAGAAATAGTTTGTGAGGTCTAGTGTGTCACCCTGGGGAGCGCCGATGTTGTTAGTTAAAAAGAATGATGGGACTATGAGGCTATGTGTAGACTATCGTCAACTGAACAAGGTGACAATTAAGAATAGGTACCCTTTGCCTATAATAGATGACCTGATGGACGAATTAGTAGGGGCTTGTGTGTTCAGTAAGATAGATCTCAAGTCAGGTTACCACCAGATTAGAGTGAAGCCTGAGGATATTCCGAAGACTTCCTTTAGGACCCGATACGACCATTATGAGTACTTGGTTATGCCTTTTGGTGTGACCAACACCCCTGGTGTGTTCATGGACTACATGAATAGGATCTTTCATCCCTACCTAGATAGTTTTGTAGTGGTCTTCATAGATGATATCTTGGTGTATTCCAAGACTAGAGAGGAACATGAAGAGCATCTGAGGGTTGTGTTTCAAACCCTCAAGGATAACAGACTGAATGCTAAGTTTTCCAAATGTGAGATTTGGCTAAAGGAGGTGACCTTTCTAGGGCACGTTATATCCAAGGGAGGGATAATAGTAGATCCTTCCAAGGTAAAGGCAGTGATGAGTTGGGAGAGTCCTAAGTCAGTGTTTGAGATTAGGAGTTTCCTTGGTTTAGCAGGTTGCTACCGTAGGTTCATAGAGGATTTTTCTAAGTTAGCCTTACCTTTGACCTAGCTTACTCGTAAGGGTCAAGCTTTTGTGTGGAATGCCCAGTGTGAGAGTATTTTTTGTACCCTTAAGGAAAGGTTAACCACTGCACCAGTTTTAGTGTTACCTGACCCGAGCGAACCCTTTGTGATGTACTGTGATGCATCTAAGATAGGTTTGGGTGGAGTACTTATGCAATAGGGACAGGTAGTGGCCTATGCTTCTCGATAGCTCAAGATTCTTGAAAGGAATTATCCCACACACGATCTCGAGTTAGTAGTCATAGTTTTTGCTCTTAAGCATTGGAGGCATTACCTTTATGGATCTAAATTTGAGGTGTTTAGTGACCATAAGAGTCTTAGATATCTGTTTGATCAAAGAGAGCTTAACATGAGGCACAAGAGATGGTTAGAGTTCCTTAAGGATTACAATTTTGAGCTTATCTATCACCCAGGTAAAGTTAATGTAGTAGTTGATGCCTTGAGTAGGAAATCCATTCAGGTGTTTGCTTTGATGGTTAGAGAATTAGACCTCTTAGAGCAATTTAGAGACATGAGTTTAGCATGTGATATCACCTCTGGTAGCATTAAGTTGGGTATGTTGAGAGTCACTAGTGAACTCTTGAGCGAGATCTGTGAGGGTCAGAAGTCTAACCCATTCTAGTCAGCCTAGTTAGAGTCCATAACTGTTGGGAGAGAGAGTAGTTTTAGGGTGGGGCCCGATGGAGTCTTAAGATTCCAGGATAGAGTGTGTGTTCCTAGTGTACCCAAGCTTAGGAGAGAGATCTTAGAGGAAGGCCACAGAAGTAGTCTGAGTATCCACCCGAGAGCAATTGAGATGTACCAGGACCTTAGGAAGATGTTTTGGTGGCCGGGTATGAAGAAAAAGGTTAATGAGTTTGTCCTTGCGTGCCTAGTGTGTCAGAAAGCTAAGATATAACACCAGAATCCTTCGGGGAAGTTGCAACCTTTAGAGATACCTGAGTGGAAATGGGATAACATCTCTATGGATTTCATGGTCGGGTTACCTAGGACCCCCAAAGGTTTAGATTCCATTTGGGTTATCGTGGACAAGTTGACAAAATCTGCTCACTTCATCCCAATAACATCAGATATTCCTATGAGAGGTTGACTAGCTTGTACATCAGTGAGATAGTTAGACTACACAGTGTTCCTTCTAGCATAGTCTCTGATAGAGATCCCAGATTTACCTCTAGATTTTGGGAGAGTCTTCATAAAGCCTTGGGGACCAAGCTTAGGTTGAGTTCTGCTTACCACCCATAGACTGACGGTCAGACCGAGCGCACCATCCAATCCTTAGAGGACCTCTTGAGAGCCTGTGTGTTAGAGCAAAGGGGTAGCTGGGATAGTTTCTTACCCTTGATAGAATTTACATACAACAATAGTTTTCACTCCAGTATAGGTATGGCACCTTATGAGGCATTGTATGGTAAGAGATGTAGGACACCTCTATGTTGGGTAGATCTCGGTGAGAGCATTGCCTTAGGACCTGAGGTGGTTCAATAGACCACTAAAAAGATCAAGTTGATCCAGGAGAGGATGAGAATAGCCTAAAGTAGGCAGAAGAGCTACCATGATAGGAGAAGAAAGGACATTGAATTTGTTGTAGGTGATCATGTATTCCTAAGAGTCACTCCGTGAACTGGGGTTGGTAGGGCGTTGAAGTCCTGTAAGCTCACACCTAGATTCATTGGTCCCTTTGAAATCCTAAATCTTTTGGATCGAGTGGCCTCGGAATAATTAAGAAGGGGGGGTTGAATTAATTATTCATAAACCTTTACTAATTAAAAATTTACTCTTCTAAGGCTTTTACTTATGTTGTTAAGAGAATAAGGAGTAGAAGAGAAAATTAACAGAAAGTAAAAGCGGAAATTAAATGCACAACAGAAATTAAAAGAGTAGGGAAGAAGGAGACAAACACACAAGAGTTTTTATACTGGTTTGGCAACAACCCGTGCCTACATCTAGTCCCCAAGCGACCTGCAGTCCTTGAGATTTCTTTCAACCTTGTAAAAATCCTTTTACAAGCAAAGATCCACAAGGGATGTAGCCTCCCTTGTTCTCTTTGAACCTAGTGGATGTACCCTCCACTAGAACTGATCCACAAGAGATGTACCCTCTCTTGTTCTCAGTCAAACCCAAGTAGATGTACCCTCTACTTGTACCACAAAGGATGTACCCTCCAATGTGTTAAGACAAAGATCTCAGGTGGTTAAACCTTTGATACTTTGTGAATGGGGATATAAAAGAATTCTTAGGCGGTTAGTCCTTTGAACACTTTTGTATAAGGGAATGGGAAGAATCAAAAGAATTCTTAGACTGTGTCGTTTTGAATTCTTTGACAAGGGAGAAGGGAGACACAAAAGAATTCAGGCGGTTAGTCCTTCGTTGTTTTGGAAGAGGGAGAAGAGAGACACAAAAAGAATTCAGGCGGTTAGTCCTTGGCGAATTCTTTTTGGCAAAGGGAGAAGAGATGAAAAAAATGAATAGCACAAGTTTTCAAGGTTTAGAAAACCAGAAAACTTTGGAAAGCTTTTGGCACAAAGAAGAAGAAGAAGTTCAAAGAGATTCAAGGCTTGTAAAGGATTGTATAATATTGATTGGAAAAGTATATTGAAAAGCAAATCAAAGCCTTGCTTTTATAGACTCTTCATGTCTGGCCAAGAGGTCCATTTAGAAGAGTTATAACTTTTAGAAAAACTTAAAACCAATTTGAAAAAGTCAAAAACCAGTTGAAGGGTTACATCTTTTGATTTATTCAGAAACAATCACTGGTAATCGATTACCAAATCAGTGTAATCGATTACACAAGGGTTTTATGTGAATGGATGTGACTCTTTACATTTGAATTTGAATTTCAACGTTCAAAGGCACTGGTAATCGATTACAAAAACATTGTAATCGATTACAACTTTTAGAAATTAATTGGAATGTTGTAAATTCAGTTTGAAAACTTTTTCAAATCCATTTTGCTACTGGTAATCGATTACAACAATCTGGTAATCGATTACCAGAGAGTAAAAACTCTTTGGTAAACATGTTTTGAGAAAAATCCATGTGCTACTCAATTTTTGAGAAAACCTTTTCATACTTATCTTGATTAAGCCTTCTCTTGATTCTTGAATCTTGAGTCTTGAATCTTGATCTCTTGAATCTTGATTCTTGAAATCTTGAATCTTGATTCTTGAAATCAACTTTCCTCTTGAATCTTGAAGTGTTCTTGATTCTATCTGGAATATCTTGAACTCATCCTTTGATTGACCTTTGAGCTTTTTGTCATCACCTTTGTCATCATCTTTTGTTATTATCTTTGTTATCATCAAAACATCTTTGAATCACTCTTGATTCATCATGAAGCTTTGCTTCTACAAAAGCGTGTTGGTCCAGTTGCGTATCAGGTGGCCTTGCCACCATCTCTCACAAATCTCCATAGTGTCTTCTATATCTCTTAGCTTAGAAAATATGTTCATGATCCATCGCATGTGATCAAGTTGGACAATGTCCAAGTGAAAGAGAACTTGACATATGAAACACTGCCACTAAGGATCGATGACCGTATGGTTAAGCAACTAAGGGGGAAGGATATTCCCTTAGTCAAAGTGGTATGGGGGAGTGCTTTGATTGAGGATGCCACCTGGGAACTAGAGGGTCAGATGCGTGACACATATCCTACCTTGTTCGATACCGGTAAATTTCAGGGGTGAAACTTCTATTAAGGGGGATGGAATTGTAACAACCGTCCCTTGGTTTCTTTTAAATAAATAAAATAAGATTAGGTCATTGGAACTCACAATATAAAGGAACTTTAACCCTGAGTAGCTTTGTAAAAACATTTTTGTTCCTTTTTCTCTGACTCTCCAGAGCCCTAACAAAGCAACCGGAGGAGGAGCTCTAGAGAGCACCAGAAACGTCAACATTTCTAACAAAGAACGCTTGAGCGACTACCTCAAGGTAAGGGATGAGTTACTCACGCTTGAGGATTATAATGAACATGTGTAAGGATCCTAAGAGGATCAATTTTTGGATTATTTTGGGTTGTTTTATGAAATTCAATTATATTTTTATGTTTTTAATTGCCGATTGATTGTGTTTGACGGACCAATTGGTGTCCCGATACGAATTTGTTGTGAAATTGATGTGTTCAAGAAATTGAGATTCTTTATAATTAGCATAAAAATTGTGGCAATGATTTTTTTTTTATACTTGATATATTGGCCTTTTAATCTTGTTGATTTATTTTTCTTCTTTCTAAAATTTTCGACGCTGCATTGTATACACATACACATATTGACACTTTTATTTCACAAGCTTTATTTTTCTTCTTCCGTGTATGTGACTTTTCATCATGAAATGCATAGGTGCAGTGGTTATTAGATAATTGAATTAACTAAAGCTATTTGAAGGAATTGATTAAAGCTTTATTCACATTTATAATTAGACATTTACTGGATGTCCATGGCTTCGTTGAAATATGTTTAGGATATAGGTATACATGTTTTCCATGTAAATCAATATAAGTATATAAATTTTGGATTTGTTATATATGTATACTATATATTTATCCAATGATGTGTTTGATATTATTGTTATTAATTTATATATTTAGCCACACAAAAAAAATACCAAAAGGCTGTCATTGGGTGGAGAATTCCCATCCACTTGCTGTCTCATTCGGTCATAATTATGCTATTGGCCCAATTGGAGTTCTAACTATAGCTGCAATCTATCCCATTTTGGGGAGAAGTGTACTGCAGTGGAGTTGGTAAACAAAATTACCAGACCAAAACAATAGAGCTCATTGGAGATATTGATACGTTTCTTACTTTTATATATTTACTAGTCAATAACCCGTGCATACGCACGGGTCACTCGATTAACCAAACTTTAAAGGTTGATGTTTATGTGAATTTGAAATCCATGCATATGTATGGGTCACTTGATTGAGAGGCTTCAAAGGTTGATGTTTATGCCAATTTTAAACGTTGATTAAGGAAACTTGATGTTCATGCAAAATAATTATTTCAGATCACAAAATTAACAAACTATATTAGGACGAATCTCATACGGCTCAAACATAATAAACAAAATAAATATTTGAAACCAAAAGGGTTAAAAAGTAAAAAGAAAGTGTAATTAAATTGAGAATTGAAATTTCAAATAAGTCAAAAACTTTTTTTATAAATATATGACAGCATCTCAATTATAATATAAATTACTCCATATTTACATTTGTCAGATCACATAACAATTGTTAATTTACATTTAAACACTTGAATTTCAAGCACCTCAACAGTGACCACACTATTTCCTTCTAAAGTGTCAAATAGATAATTTTTATATAATTACTCGTTATTGTATATGTCTGATTTAAAAAATAAAACATAAAAAATGATATATAATAAGTTGAAAAGTTAATAAGATAAAAAAATAAACACACTTGCTAAAGTTAAATCAACAACACATAATAATAATAATAACAATCATAATAATAATAATAATAATAATAATAATAATAATAATAATAATAATAATAATAATAATAATAACAAAATTAATTAATTAATTAATTAAATACAAAAAGAGAAAGTAAGGAAAATTTCTAATTTTCATTGCACTACCGACGTGATTTGTCTCCCGTGTGAATCTCAGCATTAAAGTTGGTAGAGTATTTTCAATTACAATAAATAAGAAATTCAGAGTATAATTTGTTTTCATCCATAAATATAAAGAGAAATAACTAAAATACACAAAAAATCAAAAATATATTATGTAAATAAAAATGCAGGAAACAATCACCAAGATAAAAATAGAAACATTATTAAAAGGTGATTTAAAAAATAAAACATAAAAAAGGATATATAATAAGTTGAAAAGTTAATAAGATAAAAAATAAACACACTTGCTAAAGTTAAATCAACAACACATGATAATAATAATAATAATAATAATAATAATAATAATAATAATAATAATAACAAAATAAATAAATAAATAAATTAAATACAAAAAGAGAAAGTAAGGAAAATTTCTAATTTTCATTGCACTAACGACGTGATTTGTCTTCCGTGTGAATCTCAGCATTAAAGTTGGTAGAGTATTTTCAATTACAATAAATAAGAAATTCAGAGTATAATTTGTTTTCACTCATAAATATAAAGGGAAATAACTAAAATACACAGAAAATAAAAAATATATTATGTAAATAAAAATGCAGGAAGCAATCAGCAAGATAAATATAAAAACATTATTAAAAGGTGATTTAAAAAATAAAACATCAAAAAGGATATATAATAAGTTGAAAAGTTAATAAGATAAAAAATAAACACACTTGTTAAAATTAAATCAACAACACATAATAATAATAATAATAATAATAATAATAATAATAATAATAATAACAAAATAAATAAATTAATTAATTAAATACAAAAAGAGAAAGTAAGAAAAATTTCTAATTTTCATTGCACTACCGACGTGACGGGTTGCTTGATTAGTTCAATTATACTCACATTGTATATGTCTAATTTAAAAAATAAAACATAAAAAATGATATATAATAAGTTGGAGAGTTAATAAGATAAAAAATAAATACACTTGTTAAAGTTAAATCAACAACACATAATAATAATAATAATAATAATAACAACAACAACAAAATTAATTAATTAATTAATTAAATACAAAAAGAAAAAGTAGGGAAACTTTCCAATTTTCATTGCACAACCAATGTGATTTGTCTCCCGTGTGAACCTCAGCCTTAAAGTTGGTATAGGAAACATCAATTATGGGATTGACATACAAATAGATAATTTTTTATATAATTACTCACCATTGTGTATGTCTGATTTAAATAACAAAATAGATATATAATAAGTTGGAAAGTTAATAAGATAAAAAATAAATGCACTTGCTAAAGTTAAATCAACAACACATAATAATAATAATAATAATAATAACAAAATTAATTAATTAATTAATTAAATACAAAAAGAGAAAGTAGGGAAACTTTTTAATTTTCATTGCACTACCCACGTGATTTATCTCCCGTGTGAATTTCAGCATTAAAGTTGGTATAGGAAACATCAATTATGCGCTGAAGGACCACAATAATAAATGTTAGAAACATTACTTAGCCTTAGTTACCACCACGACAACTTTAACTAACAAAGTACAATTTATGTACATCGTCATCAAGGTTTAGGTACAAATTTGAATGGGGCAAATACGAATAACTACGTACCTATAAAATGCAATTAAGTGTTGAAACATAAAAAGCTAAATATTAATAACTAAATAATTGTTCAACAACTAAATTAACAAAACATTGTTTGAAAATTTCAACAGTCCAAGTATGATATGTGGATATATGTCTTGCTTTGCCACATGTTTGTTGGTCTAGTGGAGGAAAAAAATGTATGTCAAACTGGTAGCTATGATCAGAGGCAAAGAACTTGATTAGAGAGGAGTGTTGATGTCTAAATTATTGATGAATTCAAGCAAAACATGATTGAACTTTTTAAGTTTAAAATGATCAAAACCGTTTTCTTTGTTTTGATTTTTTAATTTAATGGTTGGCTTTTTTTTTTTTAATTCAAGCTAATCCAATAATAATAATAATAATAATAATAATAATAATAATAATAATAATAATAATAAATTACCCTTACATTTTCTATATTTTTTTAGTAAATTACAGTATTGCACCCGATACTCTTTTGTTATTCGATCTTACAAAAAATCCATTATTTTCTATGTCTAACACCTAGTATTCCTTCCTCCAAACGTAATTGATACTATTAACGAAAAGAAGACTTATTATTGCACTCGCACCTCTTTTTCGTTAATTTTATTAGTATTAGTATAGTATTTATATAAATATATAAATATATAAATATATATATAAATAAATATATATATATATATATATTGTTATTTTTCACGATTTTAATGTTATTAATTGAATTTATATATAATATTTTATTTCATAATTTTTATTCGGCTGAATTAAATTTGATGAAATTATATTACAAAATATAAGTTTTTATTTGTGAAATACATTTTTTTTACCTACTCATATTTTTTTAATATATAATTATATAATATTAAAATAATTATTTTACCCCTCTCTTAATTGTTTGCATTTATAAATAATGTGTTGCTGTAAGAATTGCTCAATGCAAAATATGCATAAAAAAATAAAAGCAAAATAACAAAGGAAATTTTAAAGATACCGAAAGTAGCTACTAATGTAATGTAACATCAAATCAAATGGATTAAATATTGAATATTGTCCACACTCTGATATGATTTTAAGCCCAACGCATGAGACCCCTGTAATAGCCTAACCAAGTTTGTTTTTTTCAAAGATCTGATTTTATAAAAAACCTAGATAAGTGGACTTAGAACGTATCGTTGCTATTAATTCAGCTTTTTTTTTAAGATTAAAAAGTAAAATACTCAAAAAAGTATTAAAAAATTATCTGTATTTTTTTCAAACTATTTTTTAATGAATAAAAGGAGTTGAATTCTTTCCATTTCTACTACAAAGGTTAACATTTGCTCTCTTTCTTTTTCCTTAATATGTTTTCCTACTGTCCAATAAAATATTTCCCACGTACACACGCATAATTTGGAAAAAATACAATTGTCAGGCCATTTATGTTCTCATTGTTTTTTTTTATATCCCAAAAGAGATATGAAAAGAGACCAAAGAATTATGAGCATTTTGGAAGTGTTTTTTTTTAACTCATAAAATTATCATGTCATTTATCTTCTCATTTATTGATTTTCTTGTTTTTTCAAATTAAGAGTGATTAATATTTTTTTATTAAATATAAATTTAAGTGATTGTTACGCTTAAGAAAAATATTTTGTATTAAGGTTCATATTTGTAAACTAATCAAAGTTACTCGTGCATATACACGGATTGTTCCGCTTACCTTTTTTATCTTTTCTAATATCTCTTTAATAGGCTGATGTGTTGCAATTACACACAAATTTTGCAGTATAAGGGCAAGCATCAAATATTGAATAATAGTAACATTAATTTCAAAGAATAAAGTAACAGGAAAAAGAACACCAGCAACCCGTCCAAGGTTTTTGAACATAAATTTTATCAAAAGAACTCAAGGTTATTACAAATGCAGCGTCTCTATCCTCTTCTTCAAGACATTTAAATCTGTATCTATGTTGGTGAATGTCCCTGTTGATTATTGATCATGGTTATTACAAATAATCAGTTGAATAATGCAAAAGAAAACCTATTTAAAAAAAACACTATTGTATAGTATAATACATGAAAGAGAATAAGAGATTAAATAATGAAATTCAACTTTAATCATCTGTTACCCTCATGGAAGTACCAATTTTTTGTGTATGCAAGTACTTATTTTGGATATTTCATCAGTCACCTAATTTACTTCCTATTTTGAATCTGAACAGCGATGTCGTTTTGATGAACAAAGCCATTCACAAATTCTTCGGCAGTAGCGGAAAATACTCGCAGAGAAAATGAAGGTTAAAAAAAAATTAGATACCAAGCTGTCGTGAAAGGAAAAAAAAGGAAAAAAGAAGGAAATACTTGAGGTCAATGTGCTGCGGTAAAAACTCGTCCTCAGCAACTTGCGGGCATGGAGCCGGAATCGCCTGCATGAAGGAAGAAACAAAAAGAATAAAGGAAAAGAGAAGAAGATTCAGAAGAGAAAGATGGAGAAAGAGAAAATTGAGGGAGAAAACACAGAGGGAGAAAACACAATAATGGAGAAAACTCAGGAGAGAAGTGATGTTTCCCTACCCATCATATTCATGCATAGACAACAAAATAACAGATATTCTCCTCCCATATGCAATATGGGAAGATTTTCTTATTTAAACAACAAATCAACAACACCACAAAAAAAACACAAAAAAAAATTAGATACCAAGCTGCAATGAAAGAAAGAAGAAACTACCTTTGGGGGGATTGCGGGTTATGACAGCGATGCCGTTTTGATGAACAAAGCCATTCACAAATTCTTTGGCCATAGCGGAAAATACTCGCAGAGAAAAGGAAGCTTCAAAAAAATAGACATCAAGAAAAAGAAAGGAAAAAAGAAGGAAATACCTGAGGTCAATGTGCTGCGGTAAAAACTCATCCTCAGCAACTTGCGGGCATGGAGCCGGAATCGCCTGCATGAAGGAAGAAACAAAAAGAATAAAAGGAAAAGAGAAGAAAATTCAGAAGAGAAAGATGGAGAAAGAGAAAATTGAGGGAGAAAACACAGAGGGAGAAAATGCAATAATGGAGAAAACTCAGGAGAGAAGTGATGTTTCCCTACCCATCATATTCATGCATAGACAACAAAATAACAGATATTCTCCTCCCATATGCAATATGGGAAGATTTTCTTATTTAAACAACAAATCAACAACACCACAAAAAAAACACAAAAAAAAAACATTAGATACCAAGCTGGAGTGAAAGAAAGAAGAAACTACCTTTGGGGGGATTGCGGGTTATGATAGCGATGCCGTTTTGATGAACAAAGCCATTCACAAATTCTTTGGCCATAGCGGAAAATACTTGCAGAGAAAAGGAAGCTTAAAGAAAATAGATATCAAGAAAAAGAAAGGAAAAAAGAAGGAAATACTTGAGGTCAATGTGCTGCGGTAAAAACTCGTCCTCAGCAACTTATGGGCATGGAGCCGGAATCGCTTGCATGAAGGAAGAAACAAAAAGAATAAAAGGAAAAGAGAAGAAGATTCTGAAGAGAAAGATGGAGAAAGAGAAAATTGAGGGAGAAAACAAAGAGGGAGAAAACGCAATAATGGAGAAAACTCAGGAGAGAAGTGATGTTTCCCTACCCATCATATTCATGCATAGACAACAAAATAACAGATATTCTCCTCCCATATGCAATATGGGAAGATTTTCTTATTTAAACAACAAATCAACAACACCACAAAAAAAAGAACACAAAAAAAACATTAGATACCAAGGTGCAGTGAAAGAAAGAAGAAACTACCTTTGGGGGGGATTGCGGGTTATGACAGCGATGCCGTTTTGATGAACAAAGCCATTTACAAATTCTTTGGCCATAGTGGAAAATACTCGCAGAGAAAAGGAAGCTTAAAAAAAATAGATATCAAGAAAAAAAAAGGATAAAAGAAGGAAACACCTGAGGTCAATGTGCTGTGGTAAAAACTCGTCCTCAGCAAGTTGCGGGCATGGAGCCGGAATCGCCTGCATGAAGGAAGAAACAAAAAGAATAAAAGAAAAAGAGAAGAGGATTCAGAAGAGAAAGATGGAGAAAGAGAAAATTGAGGGAGAAAACACAGAGAGAAAACGCAATAATGGAGAAAACTCAGGAGAGAAGTGATATTTCCCTACCCATCATATTCATGCATAGACAACAAAATAACAGATATTCTCCTCCCGTATGCAATATGGGAAGATTTTCTTATTTAAACAACAAATCAACAACACCACAAAAAAAAACACAAAAAAAACATTAGATACCAAGGTGCAGTGAAAGAAAGAAGAAACTACCTTTGGGGGGGATTGCGGGTTATGACAGCGATGCAGTTTTGATGAACAAAGCCATTCACAAATTCTTTGGCCATAGTGGAAAATACTCGCAGAGAAAAGGAAGCTTAAAAAATTAGATATCAAGAAAAAAAAAGGAAAAAAGAAGGAAATACCTGAGGTCAATGTGCTGCGGTAAAAACTCGTCCTCAGCAACTTGCGGGCATGGAGCCGGAATCGCCTGCATGAAGGAAGAAACAAAAAACATTAGATACCAAGATGCAGTGAAAGAAAAAGAAAAAGAAAGAAGAAAATACCTTTGGGGGGATTGTGGGTTATGACAGCGATGCCGTTTTGATGAACAAAGCCATTCACAAATTCTTTGGCCATAGCGAAAAATACTCACAGAGAAAAGGAAGCTTAAAAAAAATTAGATATCAAGCTGTGATGAAAGAAAAAAAAGAAAAAAAGAAGGAAATACCTAAGGTCAATGTGTTGCGGTAAAAACTCATCCTCAGCAACTTGCGTGCATGGAGCCGGAATCGCCTGCATGAAGGAAGAAACAAAAAGAATAAAAAGAAAAGAGGAGAAGATTCACAAGAGAAAGATGGAGAAAGAGAAAATTGATTGAGAAAACGTAATAATGGATAAAACTCAAGAAAGAGAAGAAAGAGTAATGGAGAAGACACGCATAGTTTCGAGTATTAAGCGCAATTAAATCAGCCGTTAAATCCGCCAATTAGCAAGCGACATATGGCGAAGGCAACAAAAAAATGATGGAGTGAAGAAGGTGGAAGGGCAACGTATGGAGAAAACTCAGGAGAGAGAAGAAAGAGTATTAAGTGCAATTAAATCAACCGTTAAATCCGCCAATTAGGAAGCGACATGTGGCGAAGGCAACAAAAAAATGATGGGCTGAAGAAGGAGAAAGGGCAACATATTGAAAAAAAATACGACACGTGTCAATCCTACAAAATTTTCAAAATTCCAATTTTGTTAACTGGAGGGAGACACATGTCACAGCTTCAGCCATGGGTATTTCGGTATTTTCAATTTCCTTCTCTTTTATTATATAGATATTGATATATAGTGAATACGTTTAATCACTCAAACCATATATATACATATAATTACTTATATATATATATAGTATTACATGTATTTATATAGTCGTGAGTTATACATATTTGCTACATGAAAATATATTTATAAGTTTTGAAGTTAGATATATTTTATTATTATAATACATGCTTATCTATTTGTTAAGTATATTTTGTAGTTAGTTAATTTGTGAGATGTTAAATTATGAACATGAGATATGGTAGTTAATAAGTGTGTGATTAATACTTGATGTGATATTACTTGTGTTGTAAGTTGTGAATTATACAATAATCTGACAGATGTTTTTCTTGAAAAAAAATGTTGATGCGTGACGTGTTAAAAGAAAAATGTAGAGTGCCAAGTTAGGAACCTGAAGTGTTAAATTGTAGTGCAATGCGTTAAATATGTTTGAAACATAAGTGTGAAGTCGTGGGTATTGTATAATTCATGAACAATATCTGTGTGCAAAAGTTATTTTAGGTGTTGGACTTGAATCCAGAAGGTGAGACTCTAATGGATTCTTCGGAGTCTAGGCCTTGAGGGTAAAGACACTCAATTTGAGTGCTCCTTTAAGCCTATGTTGATCCCATGTGGTTGGAGCATTCTCGCAAAACAAAGTGACCCTGATTGGTCACCTTATGATTTTACTTAGTGAGAGTGACCTAACATACTCATTGTGTGGTGTGTCTTGTTATGTACTCCTAACCGCCCTAGTGTGGTTTTTCACTGACATGGTATCACATTGCATATATGCTTGAGTCTTAGTATAATTGTTGCATAACGCTTGTGAATTATTTATAATGAAATTAATGAGTGTTGTTATGTCTTGACTTGAGTGTATGATTCATGTGTAATGTAATTGGTGATTGAAATACGAATTTTAAATGATAGTGGTGAAGTAACATGGATTGAATTAAGTTGGGTTATGTTATAAATAATAGTATAATGTATTTTGCTTATGTTTTTGTTTATCCGTATTTTATTTAGAAATACGATAACTCACTTCCGGTGTGTGTTTGTGTTTGGGCTGATTGCCATTTTTTTTCCAGGTGAGCCAACATGAGTCCCATGCTGGAGATGAAGAGACTTAGCGTGTGACAGAAAAATGTTCTGATAAATGTGACATTGAGGCATAAGGTTTTATTTCATATGTTATAATTTCATGAATGATATAATTATTTTATGTTTTCTACTTTAATGTGATTTCTTTTCACTCAGAATGAACGGTCTTGTTTTGAGTCGGAATAATTTTATCATTTATTCGAACAAATTCTATTATGATTTCGCTAGGTGGATGTGAATCTTTTATCTTTTCACATGACTTTTTTTCTTTTATTATTAATTTATATTTGTGTGAGGTAGAGGTATCACATATATAAAAAGAAGAAAACGTGAATTACTAAGATACAAATTAAATGACCAAGCTAATTAAGCTCACTGATAAGAACAATAATAACGATAACTAGATATGATTCGAGGGAAGCCTAGCGGCTTATGAGGAGGGAGAAAAAAAATATTTTTGATATATGTCCCAGAAATGTATTAATTAAATCATCTTAAACGATGAACAACATATCGAGATTTTATTTGATGAGCTATATAAAAAAAAAAAGGGAAATTATGATGTTATGTGATTCTAAAAATAACAATAAATGAATAAAACAAAATCAATCAAATGATGTTAGCTATAATATAGTATAGCTGTCCTCACTGATGGAAAGTCACTACAGAAAATGAAATAAAACCTTCTTTATAAAAAAGACTAAATTATTGAATAAGTGAATAAAAATCTAAAATATTACCATATTTCTCTATATAAAAGACTAAAATATTTACACAAAAATTAATTAAGCAACTTTTTAATATTTCGACAGTATAATTTTAATTTAATTATAATAAATTTAAATAAATTAATCCAATGACATTTGGTGTTTAACAGACTGGTTTATTAATAAAAAAATATTGAAAATATGATATACACTTGACAATAGATGCCCAAAATTGGAAGAGAAATATTTGGTGACACACATGCATATAGTTTCCCGCATTCACACATTCAATAAACTAAGCTATCAAATATAGATTATATAGTCTAAATTACATCTCAATAAGTCACATTTAAAGTATATTAAAATATCAAATTTTCATCCAATAATTCGATGACTATTTGAATGTGCAAATTTGGTGGCTACCCCAAATCCATTTCCAAGAAACGTAGGATGTGGCAGACGAAGAAAGAAATCACGTGTTTCATTTTTGTGGTATGTGGTTGAGGTGCCTTTTCAAATAAACCAAAAGCCAATCATGCACATTGGACCACATCCACAAATTCAATGCAAAGCCTCTTTTGATTTTCCTCCATAAGCCATTACCCCAAAAGGATATAACTCCTCTGAATCACATATTCGCCCAATATATATTGTATCTAATTATAGGGCAGGCGATATCAGTAACAAAATAGGTAGAGTGGGCTATCACCATAGTTAATTGGTTCTACCTTTTTCTCCATAACGCAGTCTTTAATAATTGGGCCTATGCCTTCTCCTGAAATTCTATACTCGTCTAAAAGTATTTTTTAATGAATTACAATTTATGCCCTTTTTTATTTTGCATATGTGCAGATTAAACGTTGAAATTTGGTATGTATAACGTCACATTACATTCCATGGAAATAAATAAATAAAAACATTACATGGAAAAGAAAATTAGTTTTGGTACATATCACAGTTTGAGATGGATAACACTATTATAAATAACATTTTTTAAATATTTAAGTGATAATTATTTTTTCAAGTAATTAACGTAGTTACATAATGAGAATTTATACTTAAAATCAATGGTTAATTTATGATAACTCCGCATTATATTTTTTTTTTTGGTAAAGATAACTCCGCACTAGATGATTCACACATTTGATGACTAAATATTTAAAATTATTATCACCAAATAAATATATTGTTATGCTATATATAAATTGGAATCTCTAATTTCAACAATAATTTTTTATTATCTAAATACTTTATATAGAAAGAGCAATGATACTTAAATACTTCTAAATATCAAACACTTCATCAATACTTTTATTTTCTTTTTATTTCTCTCTTTTTAATCATATTGTACATATCATCTATCTTATCTACATTTTCTCTCACCTAGGGACAAATCCATCATTGGAAAAAGGTGGGTATTTAGAAACAAGATGGACAAAGCATATAAAGTTGGGAGAAACAAAGCTAGGCTTATAGTCAAAGGTTACTCACAACAAGAAGGTATAAATTTCACTAGAACTTTTGCTCTTGTTGCACATTTAGAAGTCACTCACAATTTACATTTATTTATTGCTCATAGAAGTATGAAGTTATATCAAATAAATGTAAAGAGTCTATTTCTAAATATCATAAGTGAAAAAGTTTATGTGGAACAACTACCAGGTTTTAAGAGTAATGTTTTCTTAATCACCTTTTCAAACTCAACAAAGCATTATATGGTTTAAAGCAAGCACCTCATGCTTGGTATGAAAAACTTAGTTCTTTTCTTTTGGAAATTTTTTTTACAAGAAAAGTAGACACCACTTTGTTTTGCAAAAACTTTGACTCACAATTTATCATTATGCAAATTTATGTGGGCAATATCATATTTGGCATGCATCTAATGAAAATCTTATATAAGGAATTTTCGAAGATGATATAGGCTAAATTTGAGATGAGCATGATGGGAGTATTGAAATTATTCCTAAGTTTGCAAATCAAATAAACAGGGAATGGGATCTACATACATTAAACCAAGTATGTGAAGAAAATTTTCAAGAAGTTCAAGTTGGATGATGCCAAAGATATGAAACACCTATTCATCCAACTTTAGTACTTGGACACGATGAAGAGTCAAAGCAGGTTATCATACTTTTTGTAATGGAATGATAGGCTCACCTGTATATCTCACTATATGTCCAGATTTGACATAATGTTCAGTGTATGCATATGTGCTAGATTTCAAACAAACTCAAAGGAAGCATACCTAACTACTACTAAATGCATTTTCAGATATTTGATAGGAAGCAATAATCTTGGTCTTTGCTATAAGAAAGAAAAGGATTACATATTAGTTGGATATTGCGGTGTTGATTATGCTAGAGATTGTATTGAAAGAAAAAGCACTAGTGGATGATGTGACTTCATTGGTGAGAACTTAGTCTCTTGAAAGACCAAAAGACAAGTAACAATAACTCTATCTACAACTGAAGAAAAATACAATTCAGTTGTAAGTTGTTGCTCTCAACTCTTATTGATTAACCATCAACTTGAGAGTTATAGTATCCACTAAGTAAAATTCCTATTGTATGTGATAATATTGTTGCTCTTAACTTGTCTCAGAATCTCATACTCCATTCACGTGTCAAACATATTGAAATTAAACGTTACTTTATAAGAAATCACATTCAAAAAGGGACAATGTGTGGTGTCCCTAAATAATGACTGGTTTAATAGTAATAAATTAAATAGCAGAAACCATGGGAAATTTTTTTTTCGCCCTGTTATTCATTTCAAGATAATTAATTTCATAAGGAAAATTATCACTAGAGTCCTGAATGGCCAGTTCACAACTCTATTCGGATTCATTTCTTTCTGATCACTCATAACCTCCCAACTATTTTTCTCTTTCAAAGAAAATATACCAACCATCATTCTAGGTCGTCACGTGAGAAATAATACGATGCGGTCGATAAACTCTTTTCAAATAAAGTTCGTTAACATTTCTTTTTCAAACAACAAGATAAAACATAATTGTTTTTATCATCTAAAACTTTCCAAAATATGGGAGTTTGCAAAATAACATAGTGACATCCAGAGCAAAGGTAACAACTGTGGTGGCTTCAGCCACAATATATACAATCATCAAAATTCCTATACAATAGGCCTACCCACCCAAAAATCAAAAGAGTAAACCTAGCAGTCTGAACTAGATACACCCACAAAAAGTATGTACGCCTAGTCTAAGGAGCCATCTGCTATGATGAAGAGTCGTCACTATTCGCTGTCCCTCCAGGGCCACTCTCCTCTATAAAGTCTGCCTCAGACGCTGACATAATATCCTCTGGAGAATCAACATCAGGGAGTGGGTCCTCATCATCCTCTGGTAGATCAGGGGCGTCCATAGCAGGTTCAGGAGCTAACTCCTCTGGGTCCTCTTCAAGATCCTCTTCAGAGGATGACACCTCTATCACTTGAACCGGCTCAACTAGTCGATATGGAGTGGGTGTACGTAGTATCCACTCCAAAGGCTGTTGAAGTGTGCGCGCGGGCTGCTCCGGATGTACTAGCGAAGTAGCAGTGAGTCGAATTGTGCCACGAAATCGGCACCTCTCATTGCCTTCGAGGGTCTCCAAAACACCCTATAGGCACTCCATCACAACGCGATCATGGATCAACTGCGCTGCCATCACGATTTACAAGATATAAAAGAAAGTGATGCAAGCTCCATTGGAGCTTGTAGGCCTAGGATCTTCTTCATCAATGGATTCCTTTGCTTCTTGGAAGATGAATGGCAGCGGAATGGAGAAAGGAAGAGAGAGAGGAGACGCCACTTCAAGAAGAAGATGAGTCTAGAAGAAGCTCACCACCATAAGAGGCCATGGATAAGAGCTTGGAGGAAGAAGAAGATGAATGAAGGGAGAGGGAGAGAAGAGCACGAAATTTTGTGCTCTAAATGAGCTTTGAAATCTGAAGTTTAATATTCAAATGATCAAAGTTGAAAAAAATGCACACACATGACCTCTATTTATAGCCTAAGTGTCACACAAAATTGGAGGGAAATTCAAATTTCACTTGAATTTGAAATTGAATTTGTGGAGCCAAACTTTGGAGCCAAAATTTCACTAATTATGATTAGTGAATTTTAGTTATGGTTCAGCCCACTAATCCAAGATCAATTCCAAGATTCTCCACTAAGTGTGCTTAGGTGTCATGAGGCATGAAAAGCATGAAGGACATGCACAAAGTGTGACTATATGATGTGGCAATGGGGTGTAGTAAGCAAATGCTCACCTCCCCCTCTAAAATTTAATTGGATTGGGCTTCTACCAATTCAATTAAATTTATTTCCAACCACACACATCAAATATCCACTTAGTGCATGTGAAATTACAAAACTACCCCTAATACAAACACTAGTGTAGGTGCCCTAAAATATAAGGGCTGAAAAATCCTATATTTCTAGGGTACCCTACCTACATTGTGGAGCCCTAAATACAAGGCCCAAAAATAATGAAACCTTAATCTAATATTTACAAAGATAAGTGGGCTCGTACTTAGCCCATGGGCCCGAAATCTACCCTAAGGCTCATAAGAACCCTAGGGCCTTCTCTTGCATCTCTGGCCCAATCTCCTTGGAGTTTTCTATCCAATGCCCTTGCGGGGTAGGATTGCATCATTCCCTCCCCCTTGAAAAGGATTTGACCTCAAATCCCGAGGTTCTTGAAACTCTGGGCTTTTTTCCTAAACACCTGTAAAAAGAACAAAAACATATGTATTAGTGGTGTTTAGTATGTTGAAGTAAGGTAAGGTCTGAAAACTCATTTCCTGGGCATCTTCCCATGAAGGAACATGGTTCCTCACCAACTCAATGAGTGGTGCTACAAGTATAGAAAAATATGGGGCAAACCTTTTGTAAAAGTTTGTTAAGTCTTGGAAGCCCCAAATTTTTCTTACACTTGGTGGAGCGGGCCACTCAGGAATGACCTTTATTCTCTTAGGGTTCATGGGAACCCCTTGATCACAATTTAAAAAATTAAGAAAAGTAAAGCAATAGAACATACCTTTTTCTGTATTTTCATGTTGATTATTCCTACCAAAAAGTATGACAAACCTAAGGTGTCCCATATGAGTGCCTAAGTTTGTATTGAAACTAAAAATAAGAACAAACCTACCCAATGAGTCCCTATGTACACAAATCATGAAGATGTTGGGTGCACGAGTGATTTTACAAAAGAGTGTTGCACCACCCAAAGCATTCATCACACCACCTATTTTAGGGATTTGGTGCCTAATAATACCTATTTTGGGCACCAACAAAGCACAAGGATTTAAGCTCTTGCGAAACAAACCCTCATCCAACAACTCCTTTACTTGAGGAATAAACTCAAGCCTAAAAGGTGTGGCAATGCTAACAAGTGTCTTTTTACAATGGAGAAAATGTGGAGGTTGTCTAAGAGGGGAAATTTCTTTAGTATTTGTCTTTATTTCAAAATGTCTTTCCTTCTTAGCTAACCTCTTGGATGAGACACTTACCTCCTTACACTCCTCCTTAACCATTAAAGGTTGTCCTTCCTCTTGGGGGTAGATCTCTTCACTAGATTCTTCCCCTTTTGCTTCTTCACTTTTACTAGAGGAAGGTGAAGTAGTAGCCTCATCTTGGCTACTATAAATGTCTTGGCCCCTCATAATTATGGTTTTCTTGGTGGGGCATTGAGAAGTAATGTGTCCTCTTCCAAGACATTTAAAGCACTTCATGGAGCTAGTCTTCTCTTGCATACTAGCCTTAAGGGGTTGCTTTTCTATTGTCTTCCCCTTTTCATCTTTGGGCTTAGAAGGTGTCACCCCTAAGATGCCTTGACCTTGGTCTTTCTTTGGATAAGAGTGAGAGCCATAAGATTTTGAAGTAGACTTCCTTTTAAGTTGTTGCTCTACCCTTATTTCCCAATCTAAGTTAGCCTCTACATTGTCCTTCCCATGGAAGTATGGGAGGTTAATGTTAGCCTCTTGAGGCTTTCTTTCCTTTTCTCTCTTATGGGAGTGAGGTCTAAGATGTGACCTATGCCTTCCTTCATAATAGTCACGAAGTTCTTCACTTAGGCTCTTGCAAGAGTTATGACTACTATAGGAGGCATGTTTTTCTTTTCTTAACTCTTTGAGTATTTTCCTTCTTTCTTCTTCCCTTATTTTCTCTTTTTCATCTTGACTTATTTCTTCCACTCTATTTTTCCCTTTTTATTTTCTCTCTTTTTTTTCTTTCCACAACTTAAAGGATCTCAACTCATATAATATCTTATACAAGGGGTCCTTAGGAGTAGAACCCTCACCATTAACACTAGATGAAGAATGAAGACTCATGTTGGTTCCTAAGTTATGGTTCTTTCTTGTTGGGGGTTTGAAAACAAAAGGTAAAAGAAACTATGGTTGAAACTAGCCAAAATAAACACTAAAAGAGGTGTGAAAGATAAGGTAAAAACTAATCGGTAAAAGGCAAGCTACCTAGGCGGTTTAACAATGGAGAGTAAAGGAAATAACCTATGAAAGTAAGCAAGAAATTGAAGTGCAAGAAATGCAAACTAGGCGGATCCTAAGAGTGTTTGGATGACCTCATTTAAGGTTCCCAACAAAACACTCACTATCCTAAGGGAAAATTGCCTAAAATTATTACACACAAATGGAAGTAGGGTGACCTATTGGAGGCTCCCAACTTACTTCCAATGAAAGACCTTTTTGTTACAAAATTTGAAACCAAAGCAAATTGCCAATTACAAAATTACAAAAAAAAGTCCTTAATTGTGGTGGCTATTCTCTCTTTGGTGTTTCACTCAATTTGGAGTGCTTCTTAGTCCAATAGTTCTTAAGGTGGTTGGCCCCTTGCTTCTTGACTCAAATTCTTCAAGGTATGGCATCAATCCTCCTTTCCAATTCCCTATATGGCAACTCACAACCAAGGAAACAAAGAGACAAGCAATAACCAAAGACCAAGAAATATGAAATGAAAGCTAAACCAATAGAGTTTTAACAAGAAAAATTTCAAAGGATTATTCAACAATTAAAGCAATGAAAAGCACAAAAAAGCAAGCTAGGACTCAAAGAGAAACCTAGAATGGCTCTAGAGTAGAGTAGAAAAACTAAAAAGAAAAAAGACTCAAGAAACCTCTAGTTTTGGCACTTGTTTTCACAATAATTTTCAATTGAAGTTTCAGAACTAGGATTGGTATAAAATATGCACCAATTATAGAGCAAATTTTGAGCCAAAACAACAAACACACTTTCCTTTCACTTTTTTTTTTCCTGGACACTGATTTTTCTGCCAACTTGTGCGATTTTTATTATTTTTTCCTTTAATCCAAATCGCTTGGTTATTTTTTTATAATTTTGGTCCAGATGTCTAGAAAATTCAGTAAAACTTTCAGCTACAAAAACGTAGTGGCCAATTCCCAGTAATTTATGCAAGTTTGTATGTTCAAGCTGCCAGCACCAGCGATTTTAACCTAGAAATCAAGAGTAGTGTTTATGTTGCTTAAGGCTTGGATAGTTACAATTTGTGTTTGCTTATGCTCAATTATCTTGAATAACACAATTCAAGAGAGCTTAAGACTTATTTTGATTCACAAATCCAGCCACAACTCAGCACCACAACTCAACTTCATCATAGGCATCATGTAGGAAACTTAGAAAACAAAAAAAAGTTCAAGAACAAGACTACTTCTAGGAATTGATTTAGAACATGTTATGAACTAAATAACATGCATGAATTAGACTCAAAATTCAAAAGATAGGCTAAGAATGACAAGAATACATGAACAAATGTATCTAGAATTCAATCAACAAAATAAAAATTCAACACAAACTTAGAACATAATGTGACAATTACTATGACTAAACATGACTCTAAGACAACATGGATTAAGTGATTTACACTTAGATTTTTGTGTTTTTTTTTCTAATCAATATTTTGGAAGAAAATTTAGATCTAAGGTTCAGCACAAGAATATTATGAATGAAAAATGATAGAACCTAAAATCAACACAAAAACATGATTCAAGAGTAGATCTACAAAATTTGAACCATAGCAATGCAAGAACAAGTGTAGATCTAAGATTTAATCGATTTATTTATTATTTTTTTTTTGAATCTACTCCAAACAGCACCAAACCACAAGACAATGGAGGATATACATGGAGAATAAGATGAAGAACAAGGAATTAAAGAGAATTCACCGAACAAAAAGATAGAGGAAGCAAAAGAACATCACCTAGATGAAGATGCTCTTGATACCACATGATGCAAGCTCCATTGGAGCTTGTAGGCCTAGGATCTTCTTCATCAATGGATTCCTTTGCTTCTTGGAAGATGAATGGCAGTAGAATGGAGAAAGGAAGAGAGAGAGGAGACGCCACTTCAAGAAGAAGATGAGTCTAGAAGAAGCTCACCACCATAGGAGGCCATGGATAAGAGCTTGGAGGAAGAAGAAGATGAATGAAGGGAGAGGGAGAGAAGAGCACGAAATTTTGTGCTCTAAATGAGCTTTGAAATCTGAAGTTTAATATTCAAATGATCAAAGTTGAAAAAAATGCACACACATGACCTCTATTTATAGCCTAAGTGTCACACAAAATTGGAGGGAAATTCAAATTTCACTTGAATTTGAAATTGAATTTGTGGAGCCAAACTTTGGAGCCAAAATTTCACTAATTATGATTAGTGAATTTTAGTTATGGTTCAGCCCACTAATCCAAGATCAATTCCAAGATTCTCCACTAAGTGTGCTTAGGTGTCATGAGGCATGAAAAGCATGAAGGACATGCACAAAGTGTGACTATATGATGTGGCAATGGGGTGTAGTAAGCAAATGCTCACCTCCCCCTCTAAAATTTAGTTGGATTGGGCTTCTACCAATTCAATTAAATTTATTTCCAACCACACACATCAAATATCCACTTAGTGCATGTGAAATTACAAAACTACCCCTAATACAAACACTAGTGTAGGTGCCCTAAAATATAAGGGCTGAAAAATCCTATATTTCTAGGGTACCCTACCTACATTGTGGAGCCCTAAATACAAGGCCCAAAAATAATGAAACCTTAATCTAATATTTACAAAGATAAGTGGGCTCGTACTTAGCCCATGGGCCCGAAATCTACCCTAAGGCTCATAAGAACCCTAGGGCCTTCTCTTGCATCTCTGGCCCAATCTCCTTGGAGTTTTCTATCCAATGCCCTTGCGGGGTAGGATTGCATCAGAAAGAGATTAGACTCTTTCACAAGAAATCTAACTATACAGATAACCATACAATGCGTCCCATAACGGCTACGCATACTCAAAAATGTCTTTTTCAAGGAATTTCCTCTCTGGCAATCGATTACCAAAGTATGTAATCGATTACCAGTGCCCAAAAATGAATTACACAGCCTTTGCACATTGGAACCTAAAAGTTACACTGTGTAATCGATTACACATAAATGGTAATCGATTACTAGTAGCAGGTAGCACTATGGAATCGATTACACACAATTGATAATCGATTACCAGAAGCCATTTAACATCCTGTCTCAATTTTTAACCCTTGTAATCGATTACCCACGAATGGTAATCGATTACCAGAGGGTATTTTTCAGATAACACCCAAGATAAATATCTGGCCAGCCGCCACACAAACCTCCTTGCTTCATGGACTTTATTCTTTTATTGGTTGACTTCCAGGAGCCCGCCTACTTAGGTACGTCACAGGTTCTCACTGACTGGCTATGCCCGGGTTGGGTCGGGATTAGCCAAGCTTGGTTTAGAGCAATAGCACCCCACCTGACGTCCCCAAGGTCTCCTGACCCCAGCGACATATCTCCAGGTACCACTCTGTGGTCAACAAATAAAAGTAGGAAGACTGACTCTTTCACGCTTTCTCACCTCAAGCTTATTGGATTATGGGGCACCCGTCATATGTGGTACTAGGTGGTGATCGGGCGATGGCACAAATCAATTCTCCCATTTCCACAAGTCAGGCATAAACACACCATCCCCAGTTGCCCACCTTTACATTGAGCTCACGCACTCCTACGTATTCCTTATCCTCGTTCCTCTCAGCACCGGGTCCCCATCAACCCCTCCAAGCTTTCACAATATCCAAACAATTCAATTTCATTTGTCATGAAACTACCCTAAACCAAGAAAACAGATTGGAGGCAGAAAACTCTGCACAAAACTCATTCAAATTCCACAGTTTTTCCTACTCACATACCCCAGTAACATTCTCTTTGTTCTGATTTGTTAACCGTTGGATCGCCTTGAAAATTTAACTGGATGTTCTTAATACATAAATCTAAATTTTGACCGTTGGGATCTGCTATAAAATATCTAGAACACGAGTTTTACTGCCTTTCCCGTGACCAGCACTGCACCACTATTTTTCTGCATAATAGGCAAAATTTACTACACAAATTTGACAACTTTTGCTGCACAATTTGACAGATTTCGAATTTTAGCTTGCTTGTGTCCAATTTCACTCAAATTGGATCCTACAAGTCCTAAACCATGTCCAAATCATGTTCAAAACAAAAACAAACTTCAAACCAAGGTAAATCAAAATATAGGTATCCAAAACCCACCAATTTAGTGCATTTTCAAGGTTTGAAAGGTGAAAATGAAAATTTGGTAATTTTGGGATAAACTCTCATCTTTATCAAGTCTATAACATTGATTTAGACTTGCTCAAACTGGTTTTAAGGTGAAATCTCCACCTATTCCAAATTTGGCCTCTCAACACCCAATTTACCCTAGAAATGGTTCTTACCTTCCACATTTGTCATTCATTTTTCTCATTTGCTCTGACCAAGCTCTCCTACAAGTCCTAATTGACATTTTAAACAAGAATCAACTCACTTTAGACTCCAATTTCCACTAACCCCAAATTTGGCTTTTCTAACCCTCACAATTTCACACTTTTCCACCTACAACACTACCATTCTCACATTTGACTCTAAGTTAGCTCTCCTCATCATCTCTACCAGTTTTCTATCAACATTTTAAGCATACACATATCACAAAGCATCATTATAAAACCCCAAATCAGAATGGGTAGTTTTGCTCACATCAAACATGTCAAGTTTAGCATGATTTCAACAAATTCCTTCACAAATAACTACCCTAAGGCAATAACCTAGTAGCACTACCCATTATAGCTCCCAAAAACCCAACACCCACAAATTTCAAGTGAGAAGAAGTCCACCCTTACCTGAAATTTAAAGCCCCACGAAGTAGAGGTGTGCTCCAAGACTCCGAAAATGGCTTCTCCTTGCAATTTGGGGTAGAAAGGAAGAGGAATTTTGGAGCTTCAATGGAGGCACAATGGAGAAGAAGAAGAAGAGAAAAGCAACGTGGAAGAGAGGAAGAAGCTTCTGAAATTTGCTGAAGGAAGAGAGAGAAGAGTTGGGTTTTTTATAAAAAAAATGATTTTCTTTTCTTTTTCCTTTTCTTTTCTAAAAATAATTGCCACATGTCCCATTTTAAGTGGAGCAAAAGGGTCCACCTTTTTCCTTTGATTTGACATCATACTCAGCCATAAGGAAGAAAAAAAATTGACCTTTTGGATGCTGAAATCCTGCCTCGGTTTGCATGCCGCCTCTCTGGTTCCAGTTCCTCGCGTTTCTCTGCACCCGTCGGGGCCCGTTTTTGAAAGTAGGCAATATATATATCAAAACGCTCAGAATGAGACCCTGAGCATGGTTCAGAGGTTGGTTTTGTTAAATTTTGAGTTGAACGCAAAACGATAATTTTTAGACTAATTAATTGCGAATTAATCTATAACCGTCCGGTTATGGGTTACTCTTCGTTAATTAGTTTAACCCACGTATTTTTCCCCCAATGTACATACTTCTACCAAGAATATATATATAATTATTTAAATGTAACATAACACTTACAAAATTCTGGGTAGAAATTCTAGGATGTCACACAATGGATTTACAGCTTGTAAGCACCAAAAATCAGCTTTGTGATATAGTTACGAAACCCCTTCCTAAGGATAGATTGATTAATTCATTTAAGAAAGGAACTTGGAGTAGACTTTATAAAGGAATAATTAATTTGAAAATGTGTGTGTCCATCAAGACGTATCATCCAAGGACTCATCTTCCAAAGAATGGTAGCATCCAATGCATGCTCATGTCCATCCATATGTTGTGTCCAACGCATGGTTTTTTTAAGGAAAAATAAACTTTAAATTAGCGTCCAACAAATGGTGTATCATATGCTTTTGTGATTATCTATTTATGTGCATTTGTGCACACAATGAAATATTTATCTAATGCATTAATTAACAATTATTTGAAATAAATATTAAGTTCCATGTTCAATCACATCAACAGCTAAACCCTACACTGTTACCAAAGTTGATTTTTGTTGAGTACAAACCCTTTGTGTTTTAATTATAATAAACCTTCTAAACACAAACCATAAGCCTTCTAAGTTTATGCCTATTGATGAGTTTGCTTAAGTGTATTAAAAAAAAGACAAGTTTTATAGAGAACAATAATTAAAGTAAACTTAGGGTTGTCATGAGTCACTCAAAAAAGGATGATAGGCTTGAAAGCTCAAAAGAAGAGTCAATGTGTCCTTGGTTGTGTACTGCAATGAAGTCAACATGCTCACTGGATGAAGAAAAAACTTCAAGCCATTAGAAATAATCAACAACTAAAGGACAAGAATAACATTGCTCTAGATAGAACTATTATGAGCAATCATGAAGAACAACATTATTGCAACACACTCAAAATAGAATTTCTCATGCAGGATGTGTTCATTTTGGGCATCATATCTGAAGTTCTAGAAATGAAATTGAGTTTTTCTTGGTGGCTTTGGAAAGCTTGAAGAAAGAGCTTCAACTTTCATGAACAAGTCATGGTCTAAAACAACCTAAATCATGGACAAAATTGAGCCTAAAGTTGAAGACGCTAATTTGCTTAGACAACTTGATGTGTGTGCAATAATTTAAAGATTGCTTGATCTACAAAAGTGAATTTGAGATTATCTCATTGCCTATGGGAATCTAATAAAAATATCTACATATTTCATGAAGAAGTCATGAGCTAATATGGCTTTCATCTTGGACGAAATTGGTGATCAAGATAAAAATGTCATTTGATATGTGTGCAGTAGTTTGCGAGTGCAACAGAGCAAAAAGCCCTAAAACTGGCGGTTATAATTTTACATTCTTTAGGCATTTATGGGTTGATGTAACTTGTAAAGGAGGATGTGATGACATAATTTACCTCCTTTGGGAAGCTTCCTAGAGGAGTGAATACCTTGTTAGTAGCCCTTATCCCGATTAAAGATTTTCCTAAATGGTTAGGGGACTATAGGCCAATTTCATTGATCAGAAACCTATATAAAATCATTGTGAAGGTGCTTTTGGTAAGGATATGGGAAGTTATGCATAAGGTGGTGGAGAATACTCAATCTGCATTCGTTGGAAGGAGACAAATGTTGGACAGTGTTATAGTTGCCAATGAAGTTATCCATGAAGCCAAGAGCAAAAGGAAGCCTTCTCAAATTTTTAAAGTAGATTTTGAGAAGGCCTATAATGCTGTTAATTGGAAGTTCTCATACTATATGATGGCCAAATTGGGATTCTGCAATAGGTGGGTTTCGTGGATAAAAGGGTACCTTGAGTCATCCTCTATCTCCGTCTTGGTGAAAGGGAGGGCAACCCGTGAGTTCAACGTCCACAGAGGGATTCGTCAAGGCAACCCAATTGCACCATTTTTGTTCCTTATAGTCGCTAAAGGACTAGGGTGACTTATAAAGAAAACGGGTAAGAGGAATTTGTTGACAGGCATTAGGGTGGGCAGGGAGGGACTATAGGTCACACTCCAACAATTCACAGATGAAACTCTTATGTTCATGGAGCCAAAGTTGGATAATGTTATCCCTCTCTGAAAAGTGTGTTAAGGTGCTATGAATTAGCCTCCAACCTTAGAGTGAATTTTCACAAGAGATCTTTGGTGGGGTAGTGGTGGCGGATGATGTGGTGAATAGATGCACGCGACTACTGAACTGTAGAACAATGAAGATGCCATTCAAATACCTAGGCCTTCTACTCGAGCCAATGAAATGAGCGTAGAGTTGTGGAGACATGTCCTTGATAAAATAAGGGAAAATCTTAATCTGTGGAGGCAAAAGAACCTATCTCTGGGAGGGAGGATATGCCTCATTAAGTCTAATTTGTTGGTGATCCCTTTGTTTTATTTATCATTATTCAAGTTGCTTAAGGAAGTTATGAAGCAAATCATTAGCCTGCAAAGGTAGTTCCTCTAGGAAGTAAAGATGAAAAGAAAATAATAGCCT
This sequence comes from Glycine soja, assembly GCF_004193775.1. Classification (NCBI taxonomy): domain Eukaryota; kingdom Viridiplantae; phylum Streptophyta; class Magnoliopsida; order Fabales; family Fabaceae; genus Glycine; species Glycine soja. The sequence continues at coordinate 30,385,350 of NC_041011.1, forward strand.
GAATGAGCTAGGAAGCGGTATGTAGAAGGAAGGAAGATAGTGGCCTAGGCTTCATATAGATATTGGGAAATTCAGTACGGCCCTCTTGTGTAAATGGCGTTGGCGGTTACTGAAGGAAGATGAGGTTCATTAGGTGAGGGTCATAGAAGCAAAATATGGAGATATCATGTGTAAATCATCTAACATCTAGAGGAATAAATGATCTTAGTGGTGGTTGGATCTATGTAAGGTGATAGATAATGGGATGGGCAGTGGTGACTTTGAAGATAACGTTCAAGTCAGGTTGGGTGATGGGAGTAAGGTGCTGTTATAGGATGATCCTTGGCTGGAGGGAGGACCTCTTTGGGAAAGGTATGTGTCGCAACCTACCCTTTTGCGGGCGAGCGAGGCGTGGCTCACGGGTGCGTCTTCCATGGGAGGAAAATGTGCGGAGTCGCCACCAACGTTTATTGAAAGGAAAACGTTAGAAAAATCAAAGGAAACCGGTCATAAAGAATATTCCAAATTCGGGAGTTATCTTTACGCTTGAGGAAGGTATTAGCACCTCTCACGTTTGTCCCAAAAGGACAACAACCTTAGATTAGAGTCATGTGAAATCATGTATCTAAAATTTTTGTCTCTTTTTATTTTTGAGGTCGACAAAAGCGGGGCTTTTTCTCCTACGTATCCTCCATCGAAGAGGAAATCAGACCTACGTAGTTCTTTCCAAAGGCAGTGAAGTGATGTGTTGATTTTACGCTTTCGAACAGTCCATGTTAACCGATAAAAAACAAAGAGGACAGTTTAAGGCGTTGGACCTTAAAACGGCTTTCAATGATTTTTGTGGACAAAGCTTGATTTTGTGAGTCGATTTTAGCTTTAGTTTCACTTTAGTTATTAGTCAATTCAATTAAGAAAGAAAAATCCCAAAGAAAAATGTCCGATTGATTTTTTTTATTATTTTACTAAAAGATATTTTTTATTATTATATTATTATTTTGCCTCTTTTTTGATTTTAAACGTGGTTACGGCACGACCGAACGGTCGGATTTCATTTTAACAGAAATTGAAAGATGTTACAATTCAAATGATCGGTGTAAATTTATTTTATTTTTTGATTAGATGACAAAATGACTTAAATAATTGACTAAAGCACGTCAAAAGGGGGTACGGAAAGTAAATGAAATGAAAATAAAAGCATGCGAAACAAGTGGGGACCACTAAGGGTACATAGAATGAATTGAAAAGTTCGATTTCGGGAACTTACCGGTTGAAGATCGAAGAACGACGAAGAACGGCGGAAAATCTTCGCGAAATCACCTAGGGAAACGTCTCGGAAGCCTTACGGAAGCGCCTCAGCTTGGATTTTCTTCACGGAAACAATTTTTCTAACTAATTTTAAGTGATTCTCAGCTACCAGGAGGGTTGCACATTTTTGTTCTACCCTCCTCCCCCTATTTATAGGGAAAAGAGGGAGAAGCTTGCCACCCAGCTCGCCTAGGCGAGCTAGGTTGCTTCCTCCAGAAGGCACCGTCTTCTGGTGGAACTTCCTGGAAGGCCCAAGTGGGCCTGGTTGCTATTTGCACCCCCCTATTTACTAAATACATCCTTGCCATTTTTTGCTGATTCTTTTTCTGTAACGTTACGGAACTTTACGAATTTCGTAACGATACTTGTTTTCTTTCTGTAATGTCACGGAACCTTACGGATTACATAATCATCCCTTTTTTGGCTTCCGGAATGTTACAGAACCTCACGAATTGTGCAACAATGCTTCCTTTTGACTTCCGGCATGTTACGGAACCTCACGGGTTGTGCAACAATGCTTCCTTTTGACTTCTGACGTGTTACAGAACTTCACGGATTGTGCAACAATGGGTGCCAAGTACGTCGAAGCAGTCAAGCAAAGGTTGCATGCCATCAAACAATGGTCCCCGGACGAAATTAGGATATGAAAGTTGCCCCTCTTTACTTACCTTTTATCAGAGATAGGAGGAAAGCAAAGATAAAACATTGATTTCGTCTGTCTTAGCCCTTTTCCGTAATTAATCTATGATGACTCCCGAAGGCCATCCTTTGCCCATCATGGGGATTTAATTGATCTCAATCACAATAGTTCCAACCCAAAACGATTTGAAATAAGTGACCCCCGTCTCTCCTTCTTCTTTCTCTGCACAACCCAAAACAAAACAAACAAACAAACAAAAAATAATATAATATATACGTATACACATGTTTGGTGAAGGAACCGATTGAGAAAATAACAAAAACCATATTTTCCCATGACCGAAGGCTCCGGACTCGATGGCGGAGGATGCATGAATGACAATCAATTCATGGGGCTCTGAATAAGATTTGATGGGGAGGATGCACGAACAGCGCTAGGCAATCAATTCGTGTGGCTCCGGACTCGATGGTGGAGGATGCATGAATGGAAATCAATTCATTGGGCTCCGAATAAGATTTGATGGTGGAGGATGCACGAACAATGCTAGGCAATCAATTCATGGGGCTCCGGACTCGATGGTGGAGGATGCATGAATGACAATCAATTCATGGGGCTCCGAATAAGATTTGATGGTGGAGGATGCATGAATGACAATCAATTCATGGGGCTCCGAATAAGATTTGATGGTGGAGGATGCACGAACAGCGCTAGGCAATCAATTCGTGTGGCTCCGAACTTGATGGTGGAGGATCCATGAATGAAAATCAATTCATGGGGCTCCGAATAAGATTTGATTTTAGGACCGAATGGTCCACCGGGTTCTTTCACCTAAAAGGCAAACATGCTTCAGCAAGGAAAAAATAAACCATTCACGAGAGCACCACATTTTAGAGAAACAATATGCTTATGCCAAAATAGTTTTCCTTGTAACCGAAAATGAAGGGTAGGATGTCAACGTTTAGCTTTTAAATGAACATTCAGGGGAAACGTCAGGTCAAATTGAAACTGGGAATAAAATCACTCATGGTGTATAAAAACTCACGCAGGTAAGTGTTTTACCCTAATTCCAAACCATAGTTGCACCATGACTTTATTTTGCACATGATTTCCTATCGAATTAAAAGATTACATGCGCGATCACGGATCAATAGGATTTTCCCGAGGGTAGTGTTTTTGGAGAGGAAACTGGGTGTCTCGGTCTTTTCTTCTTTATTTATGTGGGGCGGGACATCGCCAGTTGGGAGTGACCTTGAATGGCAATCCCAAAGGAAGAACCACTTCAAAATGGGTTTTCCCTTTACCGGCGGTCATTTACCTTGCCAAAAATTTATCTGATCCGAAGACCTTCTGTTCTCTTTCTTGGTTTCCTTTATTGATCGGGAATTATTCTGTGTTCCTCCGATCTTTTCCTTTTTACTTTCTTCCGATCTTCGATCGGGAATCCTTCTTTTCCTTTTCTTTTCTTTCTTTTTATTTCTTCCTTTTCATTTCTTCCTTTTCATTTCTTTCTCTCCTTTTTTTGATCTCTGATTGGGAATTCGAGTTTTAGCATTCATTATTCGCTCTCCCTTGAGGAGATTCTGCTGTCCTCCTCTTCGGGGGAAAGGATGAGGATTCTTTTCATTGTGCGTGCCCGATTTTGATATTTGGGGCAAAACAAATTCATGTGTTAGGGTGTCGGTTTCGGGTTAAACTTCCATATTATTTCCACAGGGCACGCGTAACAATGATGATTTGGAAACAACATGCAAAATGAGTCATGCATACAACTAGGTGGGTACTCAAGCATCTAGTTTATGGCATTATGATACTAAGGCTTGGGATTTACGCAAGTAGACCCCACGTTTCCAAATTATGTTCTTTCATTGGTTCAACGAATCCATCCATTCTTATCTCGGTTATTTTGGAAAATAAACTCTTAGCATCAATTTCTTGTTTCCAAAAGATATGTTTGCTCTCTACGAATGATTTGTGCTTCTTTATGACCATAATATGCCGACCTTCAAGGTCTTTCTTCCTCTTTTCTTTTTGTTTCATTTTTTCTTATGCATGTTTGAAAAAAAAAACTATACATCCATCGCCATCTATGAGAAAAGCTTTTTTCTCTGTACACCTACGTTCCTATACACAAAAAAAAACTTTTTTCTCTATATACACACGCATTGAAAAACTCTTTCTCTTTATATCGACACGGTCTATATAAAACCTCTATTCCTTTTCAAAGATTTCTTTTTCCTTTTTCAATATACACTCGTTGTTTATACAAAAAAAATTCTTTATATACACTCATTGCTCACACACAAGAATTTCTTTTCACACATTGTTTATATACAAAAAAAACTTTTCATACATTTTTTATATACAAAAACTCTTTTCACACATTGTTTATATACAAAAAATTTCTTTTCTTTTCTTTATATACAAATATGACATTTGTTCACAACGTCTGTTTCTTTTTCTATTCTTGGTGTTATCACGACATTTGTTCCTTTTATTTTAGGACAACATTCCTAAATGAAAACTCTACACAGTTCCAGAATTTCAACAAACATTATCGATAATAACGAAATAAGCACTAACGTAACAATCCAAACAAAATGTATGCACAAAACAAATGACAATCGAAAAAACAAAAACAAACATTAGTCCCTCAAGTCATAGCAATAAAATAACATGCAAATGATAAATGATGAAACATAAAAAAGAATACGAATCTGGGGATCCCATGGTCATGTGACTCCGCTCCCTCCCAAGAAATCGAATATGTCAGTCATATCCTTGTCCATGCGGGGCTTTTCCATCCTATCGGGGGATCCTGTAGGCTCCTCCCCTGCCTAGGCATCGGGCCAGTCTCCCGGCCATGCGACCTCAGCTGCAAACTGCTCCGGGGTAGGGCACACAAAAGGGGTGGAACTCTGCCCTTGCTGACTGTGGCTGAAATGGTAGAGACACTCCTGTATCTGCACCTGTTCGCGGTGGTTGGCCGCCTGCTGGCGAACCAAGTGCTGTAGATAACGCTCCATGCCTAGTGATCCAGCGGGATTGGCCTGATGAGGTGGTGGCGGTGCCTCTGCGGCTTGAGGTGCATCACCCTGCGTTTGACTAGGCGTGCAATACTTCTCAATGAAAGCCCGGGTGATCGGCGGTCGGATCACCTTACTAGGGGTGACGGGAACCCCGAATGACTGGCAGAGTCCCATGATCAATGTCGGAAACCCCAGGGCCCTATTAGACTTATCCGGGTCTAGAGGGTGCCTGGTGGGTGGCATACCTGCAAACAAATAGATGGCGTCAGCAATCAACTGAGCCACGTGGATGCTCATCCGTGTCAGGATGGCATACACCAGCTGACACTTCGGCAGAGGGAGATCAGAGTTATGATCACTAGGCAAGACATTGCTGAGCAGCAATGTCATCCACATCTGGGTCAAGGTGGCCATGCTGGTGCGCATGATCCGTACCCGCCTCCTTGCAGCGGTCCGGGTGAAATCCTGCCCCGATATGCATAATAGCTAGGCAATGGCCTCCTCGTCGAACCCATCGGCCATGTTCCTCCTCTGACTGAACTCGCACTCCTGGCCTTCCTCTAACACTAGCAAGTCACCCAGGAACTGGCTGAGGGCATCTGCGTCAAAAGGAATCCACTGACCCCTCACCCATGAACGCATGTCTCGCACTCCCTCCTTCGTGGGCCAAGCATTAGCGTAAAACTCCAGGACTACCTCAGGGTCAAACTTAGCCATGGGAGTCACCAGCGACGTCCAATGTCGGCGAGCTATCTCCTCCTAAAAATTTTTGTACTCATCCTCCCTGAGCTGGACGCGCCTCTCTCTGTGGAACGACCATCCTTTGATGGCCTCGAAACGCTGCTGGTGCATGACGCTCCGGAAACGGTGGCTATCAAACGGTGGCTCTTCTAGATCTCTTCGCGAAAAGCTTTTTCGGAGCCATTTCCTGCAAGGACAAACATTTGGAAAGTTAATTTACAAGGAAACGCTATTTTAAAGCAAAAACGGCATACTAATCTTTTCGACTTAGAACAGACTTGTGCACACATTTCCCTGAAGAAAAACATTTATGAACGCGCATACGCGCCAAATGTCCTGCTATCTACATCAATATACAAGGATATTCAAAATATTCGAGCTACTTATATCCCACACATATTCTTTTGAAAAGAACTCATATATGCATGCTCAAGGTATTGTGCCAAAATTACATATGTCCGTATTCAAAGTATTTTGCTACCAAAAATTACATACGCACATTCAAAGTATTTTATTAACATACAAATTAACATAGGTTTTTGTTGTTTCATTCACATTTATTTATACATACATGCATATTTGAGAGCCAATTTCATGTCGTGCACACACTTGCATTTATTTGAAAAGGAATTTTCATGCCATCTATCTACACTTTGAAAGGCAATTCCACATTATATGTTCATTTTGGGAAGCATTCTCGTGCCACATTCAAACATGTGTACATTTATAAAGAGCTTGACCATCTATTCAAAATAAACACGTTTTATTTGAAGGGTATTTGTCTCTTGCTACCTATTCTATATATACACGTACATGGTGAATAACATCTCAAACAAACTACGCAAACATCATGGCGCAGCCCCAAAAATAGCCGCTGGCCTAAAGGGAAATCCCTATCATAATGCCTTCGTTTTTATGTTTTCTTGCACTCAAAACCAAATGCTTGGATTCCTAAGTCTAAGTCCTTAATTTGGGAACTTATTTTAACCTCCACATGCTGTCGCTATACACACAAAACAGCCCCTCAATCCAAAGTTCACAAAACCATGCCCAAATGTCATTGAGGCATTTCACCGAGCACTTGGTGGGCACACTTTTGGGTGCCAATAACAAGGGAATAGGGGCAATGTGACTTGCCCAATTATTTCAGAACACAACCTAAGCCTAAGGCCATCCCTTACAACCCCTCAATTCAAAGAAACAAAGCATGAATCCAAGCATACATTGTCTCATGAAATTGGCAAAAATTGAGCAACTAAACCACTAAAATACATCAATGGAGAGCCAAAGAATAAAGGGGAAGTGCACTTACCTGTAGGGAGCGAATCAAAATGCAAAAGGGGAAGCAAAAAACCCTACAATGGAAGCTTGGGGGGCTGCCTCTCTTGCTATTTCCGTGAGCAATGAAGTTCTTGAGTGAGGGGGGGGGGGGGAGAGTTTTGGGTGAAGAAAACTCACCCCAACCCCCTTTTTTATCTAATTCTTGCAGGGGGTGCTCGCCCAGGCAAGCTAACTCCCTTTTTTTTTTAAAAAAAGATTCTTACCTCTCTTCCTGCCCTGGATTGTGTGCGCCATGCAGCATTACTGTAGGTTCTACAAGATAAAAAAGATGCAGATGCACGCGCATGCCCTTACTTTTGGTTATTTCTTTAAATTCACGCTCGTGGCACCCCTATGATCCAAGAAATAAACATTTTAAAGAAAAAAAAGACTAATGCTATCAGTGGTGAAAAAGAACAGATACTCATTTTATTAGGCCCTTCTTGGTCAAGCGCTATCAACCTATACATGCGAATGAAATGGCTATTTTAGTGCCGCTCTAGGCATAATATCTTTTGACGACATCCGAGTTTACTGGCGAAAGCAGTTTCTCGTCGTCCATGTTAGCGAGTATCAAGGCCCCCCTGAAGAAAACCTTCTTAACAATGAAAGGCCCTTCATAATTCGGGGTCCACTTCCCTCGGTTGTCTTTAACAGTGTGGGACACCTTTTTTAGCACAATGCCCCCCTCGTTGAACTTGCGCGGGCACACCTTCTTGTCGAACACGTTCTTTATCCTTTGTTGATATAGGCGCCCATGGCTCATGGCCGTCAAACGCTTACCTTCAATAAGGTTGAGTTGGTCGTAGCGTGTTTGAGCCCACTCTGATTCTTCTAGGCCCGATTCCGCTAGTATCCTCTGGGAAGGGGCCTCTACCTCAAATGGGAGTACCGCTTCCATCCCATAAACCAAGGAGTACGGCGTTGCCCTAGTAGAAGTTCGTACCGAGGTTTGGTATCCATGCAGGGCAAAAGGCAACATCTCATGCCAATCTTTGTACGACACTGTCATCTTCTGAATAATTTTCTTAATATTTTTGTTTGCAGCCTCCACAACCCTGTTCATCTTCGGCCGATAAGGGGTGGAGTTATGATGGTGGATTTTGAAATCCTCGCACATTTCCTGCATCATTTTGTTATTCAGATTGGTGCCATTGTCAGTAATGATCTTCCTAGGGAGTCCATACCGACAAACCAACTCCCTCTTTATGAATCTGACCACCACGATCCTCGTGACATTGGTGTAGGAAGTCGCTTCGACCCATTTGGTGAAATAATCTATCGCCACGAGAATGAAGCGATGACCGTTCGAAGCCTTGGGTTCGATGGCCCCTATGACATCTATCCCTCACATGGATAAAGGCCAAGGGGCGGACATGACATTCAGAGGATGTGGCGGAACATTGACATTGTCTGCGAACGCTTGACATTTATGGCATTTCCTTACATGGGTGCAGCAATCGCTTTCCATAGTGAGCCAATAATAACCTGCTCTAAGGATCTTCCTGGCCATAGCATGCCCATTGGCATGCGTCCCAAACGAACCCACATGGACTTCCTCGATCATGTGGTTCGCCTCTTTGGCATCTACGCATCGCAGGAGGGTCATGTCATGGTTTCATTTGTATAGGACGGTACCACTCACAAAGAAACCAGTAGCCAATCTCCTTAACGTTCTCTTGTCATTGTCAGAAATCCCTGGTGGATATTCTTTGTTCTCGACATACTGTTTGATGTCGAAATACCACGGTTTCCCATCTTGCTCTTCCTTTATCGCACAACAATGTGCCGGTTTGCCCCGAGATCTGAATTCAATGTACGACAGATCCCCTTGTGGGGCAAGTTGAAATATGGATGCCAAGGTGGCCAATGCATCGGCCATTTGGTTCTCTTCCCGAGGTATGTGGTGGAAAGAAATGTCGTCAAAGAATTCGGCTAACTTCAAGATATAAGTTTGATAGAGTATCAATTTTTGATCCCTAGTTTCCCATTCCCCTCTCAACTGACGTATCACCAAAGCCGAGTCTCCATACACTTTGAGTAGCTTCACGTCAAAATCAATGGCAGCTTGAATCCCAAGGGCGCATGCTTCATATTCGGCCATATTGTTGGTACAATCGAAACCCAGCCTGGCCGTGAAAGGGATACATTGATCATCTGGGGATACAAGGACTGCCCCTACTCCATGGCCCAAAGCATTAGATGCCCCACCAAAACAAACAATCCATTTGTCTATATCCTCGTGCGTCCGCTTCTCTTCGAATAGGGCCATGATGTCTTCATCCGGGAACTCAGGATGTATTGGCCGATAATCTTGGAGAGGTTGTTGGGCCAAATAATCTACCAAGGCGCTTTCCTTTATCGCCTTTTGGGTGACATACACAATATCGAATTCAGATAGTAGTACCTGCCACTTAGCGATTCGTCCCGTGAGGGTCGGTTTCTCAAAGATGTATTTCACGGGATCCATTTTGGAAATAAGCCAAGTAGTATGACTGAGCATGTACTTCCTAAGACGATGTGATGCCCATACCAAGGTGCAACACGTCCCTTCCAACATTGAGTAATTCATCTCACAGGCGGTAAACTTCTTGCTTAAATAGTAAATGGCTTGTTCCTTCTTCCTAGAGTCATCGTGCTGACCCAACATGCACCCCATAGACTCGTCTAACACAGTCATGTACAGGAAAAGAGGTCTTCCTGTTACAGGCGGCATGAGCACTGGGGGATTCGCGAGGCTCTGTTTGATTTTTTCGAAGGCCTCTTGGCAGTCGCTATTCCACAGGACCGCCTGGTTTTTACGCAAGAGTTTGAAGATGGGCTCATAGGTAGGGGTGAGTTGCTAGATAAATCTCTTGATGTAATTCAACCTGCCCAGGAAACCTCGAACCTGCTTCTCCGTGCGTGACTCTGGCATTTCAAGAATGGCCTTCACTTTCTCGGGATCTATCTCTACCCCTTTCTGGCTCACGATAAAACCCAACAACTTCCCTGACTTTACCCCGAAGGTGCACTTGGCGGGGTTTAGTTTCAGTTGATATTTCCACAACCTTCCAAACAGCTTACGCATATTGATGAGGTGTTCGTCCTCAGTCCGAGATTTGGCAATCATGTCATCTACATAGACTTCTATCTCTTTATGCATCATGTCGTGGAATAAGGCTACGATGGCACGTTGATAGGCTGCCCCAGCATTTTTTAGTCTGAAGGCCATCACTTTGTAGTAGAATGTTCCCCATAGGGTGACGAAAGTGGTCTTCTCCACATCTTCGGGTGCCATTTTTATCTGGTTATACCCTGAGAAACCATCCATAAATGAGAAAAGGGCGAAATTAGCCGTATTATCTACTAGTATATCAATGTGTGGTAAGGGAAAATTGTCTTTAGGACTGGCTTGGTTTAAATCCCGATTGTCTACGCATATTCACACTTTGGCATCTTTTTTTGGGACGGGGACAATGTTGGCTACCCACTCAGGGTATCGAGCCACGGCCAAGAAACCTGCATCGAACTGTTTTCTCACTTCTTCTTTAATTTTCAAAGACATTTCGGGTCTCATCCTTCGTAATTTTTGCTTAACCGGGGAACACCCAGGATTCAATGGCAGCCTATGTTGCACAATGTCGAGGTCCAGACCTGGCATGTCTTGGTACGACCATGCGAAGATGTCTTGATATTCTTCAAGAAGGGTTATCAAACCTTGGCGGATAGGTGCGGTCATACTGGTCCCAACTTTCACTTCTTTCTTTCCCTCTCCGGTCTCTAAGTTTATCAGTTTGATTTCCTCTTGGTGAGGCTTCATTTCATGTTCTTCCTGAGCGATCAACCTCTCCAACTCCGTTGAAAGGACATCCTCTTCCTCTTCTTCGTTTATTGTTTGACTTACCTCTCGGTCAAAATCGATTATCAAGCCCTCGTTGTTAGGATCCTCCAAGGATCGATCCTCACATCAATACCATTCAAGACAAAAAACAAAAACATGCAAAATGACATGAGAAAAAGTGGAATCGCAAGAACAGATGAAGCAAGATCTCTTTGTTATTTAATAAGGTAGGTTTCACAAAACAAAAGAGAAAGGAATCTATAGCCTCCAATTACATTGAATCAGCGGTAGACTTCCGACTGGCTCGTCACGTGCCAATTCCCCAGTTGGAAATTGGGATGGCACGGTCGCACGAAACTCGGTGGATCTTGTGGAGCTTCTCCTCCTATTGCCGCCACCTCTTCCTCGAACATTATCCCGACACTTGTGAAACACTGGCTAACATGACCGGGCCACGCCCTATCTACCCGGAGTCTTGATGGTGCATTCCTTCTTCCAGGTTTCCCGGGCTCATACCCCAACCCATATTTGTGTGGGTTACCCCTAATGTCAACCACATCGTCATTCTCGTGGCTGTCCTTGCCTAGACCCATTCCAGGCTCATAACCGTGCCTGAGAATTACCCGTGCCACCATCAGGGCTGCATTAGAGAAACAAGGTAGCAATGGACTTGTTTCCACAGAGGCACAACTTACCACCTCGAAGGATTGGAAAGATGTTTCCAATGATTCCTCCGCTGCCTATACATATGGTGTCGAGGAGAGGCAGCTTACCAACATATCCTCTTCGCCCGACACTATCACCAAGAGTCCACAAACTACGAATTTCAGTTTCTGGTGAAGCGTCGAGGGGACCACTCCTAGCGCGTGGATCCATGGCCTCCCCAAAAGGCAGCTGTAGGCGGGATTTATGTCCATCACTTGGAAAACCACATTGCAAGTGTGGGGGCCTATCTGAATGGGGATGTCAATTTCCCCCATCACCTCCCGCCGACTACCATCGAAAGCTCCTACTACCATCGAACTCGGTTTTAGATGTGACGCATTAAAAGGAAGCTTCTCCAAGGTGGTCTTTGGCATAACATTTTAACTTGAACCATTATCGATCAGCACCTTAGCGACGACATGGTCCATGCATCTGATAGACACATGTAGAGATTTGTTGTGCCCTCTCCCCTGAACTGGAATCTCCTCCTCTGCGAACGCGAGGTAGTTATTGGTAGTTATGTGATTAACAATGCCTTCAAAACCCTCGACTAAGATGTTGTGTGCTACGTGGGCTTCGTTGAGGACCTTTACTAATAGTGCACGATGAGGCTCGGAGCTTATGAGCAGTTCGAGCAAGGAGATCCTTGCTGGAGTTTTATTCAATTGCTCAACCACTTTAAACTCACTTTGTTGGATGAGACGAAGGAACTCATGAGCCTCTTCCAAGGTCACCGCCCTTCCTTGTAGATCTTCTTTCTTTTCAGCTCCCTTTACTACCAGGGGATCCACTTCTTTTGAGGGGGTGGCCGCACCTGCTGACTCTTAGGTCATGGGTGCTTTCCCCTTGGAGGGTAATTCCGCCGAGTGAGGGGGAGGAAACACTCGGCCACTGTGGGTTACGCCACTAAGGCCGGTAATGTTGGTCACCTTGGCTGATAAGGAGTCAACCTCGGTTGTAGCCCCTTCTCCAAAAGCGGGAGGGGTATATTTCCATGGGACGACCTTATTGCTTTGATAGGAAAATGGCGTCGGCTTGGGCACTGCCGGGGGGTACTCGGACCTGGGGCTGGTCATATTCCTAGTGAAACATATTACTAGGGCTTTGGGGGTTGGGGCAGCCTTCCTTTCTGCCGACTGCGTGCAAATCTGCGGCTCTTCCCCACCTCTCTCAGACACTTCGAGCTGCCCACAGTCCATGAGCCGTTGAAGTAGCTCTTCCACCGCGGGGCATGTTTCTATGTCGTGTAATTCCCTGAGACAAAACAGACATTCGTCGCTTTTGTCTCCGCCACGAGAGACCATGCATGCTGCCTGCAGCGACTGGTAGATGAATCTTCTGGATGTGGCCACATCTTCTAATCTCTTTGACCCTGACGACTTATCCTTTCCGATGGCATTTACGCTAGCTCCTCCATGACTGGCTAGCGGATTGGTCTTAACGTTGGGGCCCTCTTCTTGAAATGATAGCCAACCTACATTTATTAGGTGTTGCACCTTATACTTGAATGGTAGGCAAAAATCAATGTTGTGTCCGGGGGCTCCACTATGGTATGCGCACGTGGCATTTGAGTTGTACCACTTGGGGTATGGTGGCTGGAAGACCTTTCCAGGTATGGCCACCACCAAATGGTTTTCCAACAATGAGGGCCATATCTCGGAATACGCCATGGGAATAGGAGAGAACTGGTCTCTCAAGGGTCGTCGCGGATTGTCATAGCTCATGCCAGGAGTCGTATTATTGGCTGGCCGGGGTGTGGCTGGAGCCACGCATTGTGCAGGTGCTTTTTCTGTCGTGGCAGGCCCTTCTACTTGAGTTGGGAGGGAACTTCCGGCTCGGATCGAGAAGTTCGGGTGATTGTGTTGGTATGAGTTTTGAGCATTTTGGGGCGTTTTCATCCACGTTGGGGCGGTGGTGACCGCGTGGGTATCCCCTTCCTTTTTCCGTGTGCCCACCACTGGGGCTCTTCTATTGCTATTGGGGCCAGCGTTGGAGGCGTATTCAAACTTGCCTTTCCTTAGTCCGGACTCGATTCTTTCTCCAGCGAAGACAAGGTCTGCAAAGTTGGCCGGCATATATCCTATCAGCTTCTCGTAGTAAAACGTAGGTAGCGTATCTACCATGATCGTGATCATTTCCCTCTCAGTCATGGGTGGGATGACTTGGGCTGCTAGGTCTCTCCACCTTTGAGCATATTCCTTGATGGACTCATGTTCCCGTTTGCTCATGCTCTGAAGTTGGTTCCGATCGGGAACCATATCTGTGTTGTATTGGTACTGCCTAATGAAGGCAGTTGCCAAGTGTCATACCCTAATTTGGTCCGGGTACCATTGTTTGATGGCATGCAACCCTTTGTTTAACTGCTTCGAGGTACTTGGCACCCTTTGTTGCACAATACGTGAAGTTCCGTGACATGCCGGAGATCAAAAGGAAGCATTGTTACACAATCCGTGAGATTCCATAACATGCCGGAAATCAAAAGGAAGCATTGTTACGCAATCCGTGAGGTTCCATAACATTCCGAAAGCCAAAAAAGGAGTAATTACGTGACCCGCAAGGTTCCGTAACCTTACGGAAAGAAAACAAGTATCGTCACGAAATTCGTAAAGTTTCGTAACGTTACGGAAAAAGAATCACCAAAAAAGCAAAGGGGGTGTATTTAGTAAAAACGGGGTGCAAATAGCAATCAGACCCACTTAGGCCTTCCAGAAGCGGTTGCTTTTGGAGGAAGCAACCTGGCTCGCCTGGGCGAGCTAGGTGGTAAGCTCCTCCCCTATTTTCCTATAAATTGGGGGAGAAGTGAAGGAGAAAGGGGTTCAGCCCTTCTGGTATTTCGAGATCACTTAAAATTAGTGAAAAAAATTCTTTCGATGAAGAAAATCCAAGCCGAGGCGCTTCCATAACGTTTCCGTGGGTGATTTCGCGAAGATTCTCAACCGTTCTTCGTCGTTCTTTGGTCTTCAACCGGTAAGTTCCCGAAATCGAACTTTTCAATTCATTCTATGTACCCTTGGTGGTCCCCATTTGTTTCGCGTACTTTTATTTTCGTTTCATTTACTTTCCGTACACCCTTTTGACGTGCTTTAGTCATTTACTTAAGTCATTTTCTCGCCTAATAAAAAAATAAAATAAATTTCCACCGATCATTTGAATGGTAATATCCGTTAATTTCTGTTAAAATGAAATCTGACCGCTTGGTCATGCCGTAACCACATTGGAAACCAAAAAAGAGGTAAAGTAGTAATATAATAATCAAAAAATATCTTTTAGTAAAATAAACCAAAAAAATCAATCGGACGTTTCTCTTTGGGATTTCTCTTCCTTAATTGAATTGACTAATAACTAAAGTGAAACTAAGGCTAAATTCAATCGGACGTTACTTCAACGGCTCATGGACTGGGGGCAGCTCGAAGTGTCCGAGGGAGGTAGGGAAGAACAGTAGATTTGCATGCAGTCGGCATAAAGGAAGGTTCCCCCAACCCCCAAAGCCCTAGTGATATGTTTCACTAGGAATGTGACCGGCTCCAGGTCCAAGTACCCCCCGACAGCGCCCAAGCCAACACCGTTTTCCTATCAAAGCAATAAGGCCGTTCCATGGAAGTATACCCCTCCCGCTTTTGGAGAAAGGGCGACAACCGAGGTTGACTCCTTGTCAGCCAAGGTGACCAACATTACCGGCCTTAGTGGTGTAACCCGTAGTGTCCGGGTGTTCGCTCCCCCTCACTTGGCGAAATTGCCCTCCAAGGGGAAAGCACCCATGATCCAAGAGCCCGCAAACACGGCTACCCCCTCAAAAGAAGTGGATCCCCCAGTGGTAAAAGGAGCTGAAAAGAAAGAAGGTCTTCAAGGAAAGGCGGTGACCTTGGAAGAGGCTCATGACTTCCTTCGTCTCATCCAACAAAGTGAGTTTAAAGTAGTTGAGCAACTGAATAAAACCCCGGCAAGGATCTCTTTGCTCGAACTGCTCATAAACTCCGAGCCTCATCGTGCACTATTGGTAAAGGTCCTTAACGAAGCCCACATAGCACTTGACATCTTAGTCGAGGGTTTTGAAGGCATTGTTAATCATATAACTACCAATAACTATATCGCGTTCGCAGAAGAAGAGATTCCCGTCGAGGGGAGAGGGCACAACAAAGCTCTACATGTGTCTGTCAGATGCATGAACCATGTCGTCGCTAAGGTGCTCATCGACAATGGTTCAAGTTTAAATGTGATGCCAAAGACCACCTTGGAGAAACTTCCTTTTAATGCATCATGTCTAAAACCAAGTTCGATGGTAGTATGAGCCTTTGACGGTAGTCGACGGGAGGTGATGGGGGAAATCGACATCCCCATTCAGATAGGCCCCCACACTTGCAATGTGATTTTTCAAGTGATGGACATAAATCCCGCCTACAGCTGCCTTTTGGGAAGGCCCTGGATTCACGCGCTAGGAGTGGTCCCTTCGACGCTTAACCAGAAGTTGAAATTTGCGGTTGGTGGACTCTTGGTGATAGTGTCAGGCGAAAAAGATATGTTGGTGAGCTGCCCCTCCTCCGCACCATATGTAGAAGCAGCGGAGGAATCATTGGAAATAGCTTTCCAATCCTTCGAGGTGGTGAGTTGTGCCTCTGTGGAAATAAGTCCGCTGCTACCTTGTCTCTCTAATGCGGCCCTAATGGTGGCACAGGTAATGCTCAGGCACGGTTATGAGCCTGGAATAGGTCTGGGCAAGAACAGCCACGGGAATGCCGATGTGGTCGACATTAGGGGTAACCCACACAAATATGGGTTGGGGTATGAGCCTGGGAAACCTGGAAGAAGGAATGCACCATCAAGACTCCGAGCAGATAGGGCGTGGCCCGGTCATGTTAGCCAGTGTTTCACAAGTGCCGGGATAATGTTCGAAGAAGAGGTGGCGGCGATAGGAGAGGAGTCTCCACAAGATCCGCCAAGTTTCATACGACCATGCCATCCCAATTCCCAAGTGGGGAACTGGCACGTGATGACCCGGTCGGAAGTCTATATCGCTAACTCAATGTAATTAGAGGCTATAGATTCCTTTCTCTTTTGTTTTGTGAAATCTACCTTATTAAATAACAAAGAGATCTTGTTTCATCTGTTCTTGCGATTCCACCTTTTCTCATATCATTTTGCATGCTTTTGTTTTTTGTCTTGGATGGTATAGATGTGAGGGTCGATTCTTTGAGGATCCTAACAATGAGGGTTTGATAATCGATTTTGACCGAGAAGTAAGTCAAACAATAAACGAAGAAGAGGAAGAGGATGTCCTTTCACCAGAGTTGGAGAGGTTGATCGCTCAGGAAGAATGCGAAATGAAGCCTCACCAAGAGGAAACCAAACTGATAGACTTAGAGACCGGAGAGGGAAAGAAAGAAGTGAAAGTAGGAACTGGTATGAACGCACCTATCCGCCAAGGTTTGGTAACCTTTCTTGAAGAATATCAAGACATCTTCGCATGGTCGTACCAAGACATGCCTGGTCTGGACCTCGACATTGTGCAGCATAAGTTGCCATTGAATCCTGGGTCTTTCTCGGTTAAGCAAAAACTACGAAGGATGAGACCCGAAATGTCTTTGAAAATTAAAGAAGAAGTGAGAAAGCAGTTCAATGCGGGTTTCTTGGCTGTAGCCCGATACCCAGAGTGGGTAGCCAACATTGTCCCGGTCCCAAAAAAGGACGGCAAAGTGCGAATGTGCGTAGACTATCGGGACTTAAACCGAGCCAGACCTAAAGACAATTTTCCCTTACCACACATTGATATACTGGTAGATAATACAGCCAAGTTCGCCCTTTTCTCCTTTATGGATGGTTTCTCAGGGTATAATCAGATAAAGATGGCACCCGAAGATGTGGTGAAGACTACTTTCTTCACCCTATGGGGGACATTCTGCTACAAAGTGATGACCTTCGGGCTGAAAAATGCTGGGGCAACCTATCAACGTGCCATGGTAGCTTTATTCCATGACATGATGCATAAAGAGATAGAAGTCTATGTAGATGACATGATTGCCAAATCTCGGACCGAGGACGAACACCTCGTCAATCTGCGTAAGCTGTTTGGAAGGCTGCAGAAATACCAACTGAAACTAAACCCCGCCAAGTGCACCTTCGGGGTAAAATCGGGGAAGTTATTGGGATTTATCGTGAGCTAGAAAAGGATAGAGATAGATCCCGAGAAAGTGAAGGCCATTCTTGAAATGCCAGAGCCACGCACGGAGAAGCAAGTTCGAGGATTCCTGGGCCGGTTGAACTACATCGCGAGATTTATGTCGCAACTTACCCCTACTTGCGAGCCCATCTTCAAACTATTGCGTAAAAACCAGGCGGTCCTGTGGAACAGCGACTGCCAAGAGGCCTTCGAGAAAATCAAACAGAGCCTCGCGAATCCCCTGGTGCTCGTGCCACCTATAACAGGAAGACCTCTTTTCCTGTACATGACTGTGTTAGACGAGTCTATGGGGTGCGTGTTGGGTCAGCACGATGACTATGGGAAAAGGAACAAGCCATTTACTATTTAAGCAAGAAGTTTACCGCCTGTGAGATGAATTACTCAATGTTGGAAAGGACGTGTTGCGCCTTGGTATGGGCGTCACATCGTCTTAGGTAGTACATGCTCAGTCATACCACATGGCTTATTTCCAAAATGGATCCCGTGAAATACATCTTTGAGAAACTGGCCCTCACAGGACGAATCGCTAGGTGGCAGGTACTACTATCTGAATTCGATATTGTGTACGTCACCCGAAAAGTGATAAAGGGGAGCGCCTTGGCAGATTATTTGGCCCAACAACCCCTCCAAGATTATCGGCCGATGCACCCTGAGTTCCCGGATGAAGACATCATGGCCCTATTCGAAGAGAAGCGGACGCACGAGGATATAGACAAATGGATTGTTTGTTTCGATGGGGCATCTAATGCTTTGGGCCATGGAGTAGGGGCAGTCCTTGTATCCCCAGATGATCAATGTATTCCTTTCACGGCCAGGCTAGGTTTCGATTGTACCAACAATATGGCCGAATATGAAGCGTGCGCCCTTGGGATTCAAGCGGCCATTGATTTTGACGTAAAGCTACTCAAAGTGTATGGAGACTCGGCTTTGGTAATACGCTAGTTGAGAGGAGAATGGGAAACTAGGGATCAAAAGTTGATACTTTATCAAACTCATATCTTGAAGTTAGCCGAATTCTTTGACGACATTTCTTTCCACCACATACCTCGGGAAGATAACCAAATGGCCGATGCATTGGCCACCTTGGCATCCATGTTTCAACTTGCCCCACACGGGGATCTGTCGTACATTGAATTCAGATCTCGGGGCAAGTCGGCGAATTGTTGTGCGATAGAGGAAGAGCGAGATGGGAAACCGTGGTATTTCGACATCAAACAGTATGTCGAGAACAAAGAATATCCACCAGGGATTTCCGACAATGACAAAAGAACGTTAAGGAGATTGGCTACTGGTTTCTTTGTGAGTTGTACCATCCTGTACAAACGAAACCACAACATGACCCTCCTGCGATGCGTAGATGCCAAAGAGGCAAACTACATGATTGAGGAAATCCCCGGGGGTTCATTTGGGACACATTCCAATGGGCATGCTATGGCCAGGAAGATCCTTAGAGAAGGTTATTACTGGCTCACTATGGAAAGCGATTGCTCTGCCCATGTAAGGAAATGCCATAAATGTCAAGTGTACGCGGACAATGTTAATGTTCCGCCACATCCTCTGAATGTCATGTCCGCCCCTTGGCCTTTTTCCATGTGGGTGATAGATGTCATTGGGGCCATCGAACCTAAAGCTTCGAACGATCATCGCTTCATTCTCGTGGCGATAGATTATTTCACCAAATGGGTCGAAGCAGCTTCTTATACCAATGTCACAAGGAGTGTGGTGATCAGATTCATAAAGAAGGAACTGATTTGTCGATACGGACTACCTAGGAAGATCATTACTGACAATGGCACCAATCTGAATAACAAAATGATGTAGGAAATGTGTGGGGATTTCATATCCAGCATCATAACTCCACCCCCTATCGGCCAAAGATGAACGGGGCTGTGGAGGCTGCAAATAAAAATATTAAGAAGATTATTCAGAAGATGACGGTGTCATACAAAGATTGGCATGAGATGTTGCCTTTTGCCCTGCATGGATATCGAACCTCGGTACGAACTTCTACTGGGGCAACGCCGTATTCCTTGGTTTATGGGATGGAAGCGGTACTCCCATTTGAGGTAGAGGTCCCTTCCCAAAAGATACTGGGTAATCGGGCCTAGAGGAATCAGAGTGGGCTCAAACACGCTACGACCAACTCAACCTTATTGAAGGTAAGCACTTGACGGCCATGAGCCATGGGCGCCTGTATCAACAAAGGATAAAGAACGCGTTCGACAAGAAGGTACGCCCGCGCAAGTTCAATCAGGGGGACCTTGTCCTGAAAAAGATATCCCATGCTGTTAAAGATAATCGAGGGAAGTGGGCCCCGAATTACGAAAGACCTTTCGTTGTGAAAAAGGCTTTTTCTGGGGGGGCTCTGGTGCTCACCAACATGGATGGCGAGGAGCTACCCTCGCCTGTGAACTCCGATGTCGTTAAGCGATATTACACTTGAAATCTGGGGCAATTGAGGAAACCGCTGCATGTTCTTTTTATTTTTGTGTTTGTGTGTTCTTCTTGGTTTCCTCTAGGGATTCTTATCCGCTATAATTGTCTCGTCACAGTTCTTTAAAAGAAGAGAATATGGGTCTGAGGCTTCAGTCCTCACTTTGGTTTTAAACCATGTGCAGTTTGTGATAACCTAAGCCCTTTCGCTCAGTTCATGGGTGACCCGCTAGTGTTAGAGGAGGGCCAGGAGTGCGAGTTTAGTCAGAGAAGGAATTGGGCCGATGGATTGCCATTGCCCAGCTGTTATGCATACCGGGTCAGGATTTTGCCCGGACCGCTGCCGGGAGGCGGGTGCGGATCATGCGCACCAGCATGACCACCTTGACCCAGATGTGGAAGACGTTGCTGCTCAGCAACGTCCTGCCCAGCGATCATAACTCCGACCTCCCTCTATCGAAGTGTCAGCTGGTGTATGCCATCCTGACACGGATGAGCGTCCATGTGGCTCAGTTGATCACTGACGCCATTTATTTATTTGCAGGTATGCCACCTACCAGGCACCCTCTAGACCCATATAAGTCTAACAGGGCCCTGGGGTTTCCAGCGTTGATCACGGGTCTCTGCAGTTGTCTTCAGTCAGGCTCAGCGCACGACTGACGCTAAGTTCAAATCCACTTACTCGTGCTAAGCGTGAGGGTGGCACTAAGTGCAATGTCGCAGATTCAGAGCCTATTTAAAGCCTGTCTTGTGCAGAATTAGGGTACACCCACTTTTACAGAGATTTTTGCACAAAATTCCAGAGCACACCACAGTGCCTATTTCGGGAATAGAGCTCTGGAGGCTGCAAGAGGAACAACTTTTGCAGAGAGACCTAGATTTTGTAGTTAGAGAAAGATTAGTGAGTTGTAAAGTGATTGTGAGATGCTGAGAACAGGAGGAGGGATCCCCCTTCTTGTGTAAGGATAAGTTATTCTCTACTCTTAATCTCATTATTGTTAGGGTTTTTTTGTAATGGCTGGCAAAACACCCTTGTTGGGGATTTCTAAAGAACAGCTGATGTAATTACTTTAATATCTAATTGATTGTGTTTCTTGTGTTCAATGCTTCTTTTAGTGCTTACATTCTGTATGCTCTTGGTCTGATCAACCATTTGTGTGCATAGTTAGGTGACTTTAGCATTAAGAAATGTATTGTTGCCTTAGAACTTGAATGAAGCAAGATTAGAACTTAGTCTTAAATGAGGGATCTGCGGATTAAGTTATGGTTTTAAATATGTTGTTACAATAATGTTGTTTGGTCTTAGTCTAGTCCAACAAGAGGGATTTGAGAATAAAGCTTAGGCTAAATTAGTCTAAACTTTCGTAAGCTATTTAAGCTGAGTCTAGTCCAACAAGAAGGATCTGAGGACGAAGCTTAGTTTAAGTTAGTCTAAACTTAGGAGGGTTGTCTAAATTGAGCCTAGTCCAACAAGAGGGATCTGAGGATGAAACTTAGATTGATTCAGCCTAATTAGGGATCGAAGTTTAGTAATTTAGGCTACATCATAGAACACAAAAGCATGATTTATTAGAGAAACATCTTTATATATATCAGTTGGTTTGTTAGAAAGACCCAACACCTTTACCTACTGTTGTCAATCTTACATACTTGCATTTTTAATGTTTTTAGCCTAGACTTAGTTTAATTCTGTTCTAAATCATCAATTATCACTGTTTCTTTCAACAATGCCTTACTTTTGAATTTAACCCTGTCTAATACTAGTTCCCTGAGTTCGATACTCGGATTCATCCATTTTAATTTTAAATACTTGACGACCCCGTGCGCTTTCCGGAAAATCGGATTTCCCTTGAACATATTTGTATAAAGAAAAAGTGGACCAAAAAGTAATTGCAGGGGAAATCCAACACAACTCTTCAGTGAAACATAGTGCATCATCTTCTGAACCGCCAAAGCCAACAAGGATCATCCCGGTGTTGGACCAATTTGCGCCATTTATACAGGGTTTCATTCATAACGTTGTGGATGTCAAAGCAGACGATAATTGTGGATATCGGTCCATTGCCACTTTATTAGGTATGGGGGAAGATTCTTGGTCATTGGTGCACAACGAATTGATTAAAGAACTTGACAGATGGTCGCATGACTACATCAACCTCTTCGGTGGCCCAGAGAGATTTGAACAATTAAGGTTGTCCCTGCTTGTTGATGGGTTTTCCAAGGTATGTTGTTTAGGCTATTTTTTTTAAGAACAAACTTTAAATAACTTAGATTTGTATGTTTGTTTGATTCAGGTTAGTGTGGACAAGTGGATGGATATAACAGAGATGGGATATGTCATTGCATCAAGGTATAACGTAATCCTTGTATCGTTGTCCCGACAATAAAGCATGACATTTTTTCCTCTTAGAAGTCAACCACCACCCGATTCTTCTGTGCATCGCATGATATGTGTCAGTCACGTGCTTGGAAATCATTTTTTTCAGGTACATTGAAGATAGTTAGTCTAACTTTTAGAATTATGTAATCACTTCCCTGGTTCATTTGAGTTAATAATGTTTGTTCTCGTACAACAGGTTTATTTGAAAGACCATTGTCCTTTACCACCTCTAGCGTTGTTGTGGTCAAGCAATTCTTATCCTCAGGCAAAAAGGTGGCCAATTCCATATATTAGTATAATGCAGCAGTACACAAGCTTCATGACCTTCAAAAGAGACTATGTCAACCTAAATGAAGACTGAACATGCATTGTTTATCTAATTGTATTCATTATGTGATATAATTTATTGTAAGTCGTTAGTCAATAAATAGTAAGTAATTATTGCATTAAGAAATAAATTGGTTGGTGCAACCAAAATCAATTACGCATGTATGATACATCATTGTCATAATTGACAACACATAATGAAATGCATGCATATTAAAGTTTGAGCGTGACATGACATTGACTGACTTGACAAGACATTCTGATGCACGATACAGCTTGACACCACATTGGTTTAGTAGGAAACATAAACACGAAACTTGTTAATGCGTATCTATTTTTTTTAAAAAAAAGTGAACCAATCTGTCGGTGAAAAGCATCTATATATATGAGACACGACAAATGCTAAAAAATGACACATGAGCTTGCTTTCACATACTCTCCCAATTGTTACACAAAGTATGGCATTTTTAGGAGAAACTAGCTGTCAGACAATTGTCAACTCAAGGTTGGGTTTCATTTTTCCAAATGGATCGATTATTCACAATGATAGTGGGGTTTACTTCTAAACTTCCACTCCGGTGCCCATTTGAGTACCAAACAGTTGTGATTTTGCAACGCTAAAAACCAAAATACACAATACCCTTCAACTAACCAACAAATAATTTTTGGATGAAATTCACTACCGGCAGTCATTCACAGATACAGGTAACCAAATTCGCTTTCAATGTATGCAATTGATAAATGATGACGATGTCAACACAATGTTAATGTGTAATGATCAATTTGCATGTGTTCGTCTGATTGAGTTATTATGCACCGCTGGAAGAACACCACATGGAATAATAAGCTTACTTGAACGCACTATGACCCCTACTCATGATGTGTTTTTGTATTACAACGGGAGGTAGAACATGCCACGCCAAAACAACTTTGTAGGTTACGCGTTCATAGGAAAAAATCCTAAAAATTTTGAAATTCCTTCAAGATGTACCATTGATGAACTGAAGGATTTGATAAAGCAAGTTGCACCTGAAGGGATTCTCCCTCATGGAATTCATGCATCACAAACGGTAAGGCAATTGTTTTTTCGACAACCAGGTCATTTTGAGTATTCAGACAAAGTTATCAAATTTGAATTCATTGAGTTGAAAAATAACGATGACGTGCTGAAGGTCTTGGTACAGTCTAACTATTGGAAACAGTTTGGGCCAATAAAAATTTTAGTTGTTTTTACTAAATAGGTTATGCAAATCGAAGATGACATGCCTATGTCGCTACAGGATTGAATGCAAGTTTTATTTCCTAGTTTTTCATGCAAATTTTATTTCTTTCTAGCATGTTGAAGTGAATGTAATGTTTGAATTTGAGAAAAGAAAATAGTGTTTGCCTTTTTTATGATTATTGTAGTTTCTAACGCAGTTGTATCACACATGTATTTTTATGATGCCAAGGTTAGACAAGTGGCAGTGACCGCAAAAACATTTAAATGTTCAAAAGCCACCGCAAGAGGTTTACCACAACTAAGTTCAACAAAAATAAAAATATATTAAACAAATGACATGCTAGTCGCCATTAACAAGAAAACAACAACAAGGAATGTGACATCGGAGTAAAATAACCAGAGACCTCATGCCATTATCTTGGCATACCTAACGTAAAGACTGTTCACAACTTTCCCAACACTGGAAATCAGTGTTAGGATCGTCAAATATGACAAGTCTTGCCATCAATACGCCTTACTTTCCATCAGAAGTGCTGCAAGCCTTGCCTCAAGTCGTTCTTGTATCTTTTATACACAATATCACTTTTTTTCTTATTTTATGTTGTTTATTTGTTTATTTATTTGATATTTTTAAATTAAAATAAACTTAAAAACATTATTGGTAATAGATCATAAATCTACATGTAGTTATCTTTTAAATTGGTTGATATTTTTCATCTTTTATTTGTAGTAATTTGTAGTAGAAATTTAAAATCATTATATTTTTTTTGTAAAAAAAGTGTTTTATCATATGCATACTTTTAGCATTGAACTTCTAAACATGTTTAAAAGACAAGTGCACAACAAAAAGCAATGCAAAAAATAAATTCAATAAAAATTGTAACCAAAATAATATAACAAATACAAAAATGTTATCAAATACAATAAAAGACATGTATCAAGGATCTATGCGGCGTCTACATCGCACCCTAAGACTTCCATATGAGGCATCACCCCTAGCGATCCTGAGGCAATTGTTAGCCGATGAATACAACTAACTTTTGTGTATAAAACCTGTGTAAATTGTATCAAACTCCTCCAACTTATGGTTATTTCGTAATGATGTAATTACTTTTTGTTAAAGATAGGTAATAAATACTTAGTACTCCCATTTTGTGTGTTTAGTAATTATTTTCTCTCAATTTCAAGTTAATTAAGCAAGTTTGTTAAGTGTTGATTTTTATCCGCTCACTAAGCCAATTTGTTGGCTTAACGAGCCATCCACTGAGCGCAACTGTCATACCCCAATTTCGTCTGGGGACCATTATTTGTTGGCATGCAACCTTCACTTGACCACATCAAAATATATAACACCCATTTTTGTGTAATCCGTAAAGTCTCGCAACATTCTGCAAGTCAAAACAAGCATTGTTGCGCAATCTGTAAAGTTCCGCAACATTCCGGAAGTCAAAAAGAGCATTGTTGCACAATCTGTAAAGTTCCGCAAGGTTTCGAAAAGAAATCGATATAAAAAGACAAAAGGGGGTGTATTTAGTAAAATGGGGCAGTGCAAATAGCAATTTTCAAATCTGGACCCTTCTAGAGGATTCTGGGCATTTCCTTCCTTAAGGTGGAAGCAACCTAGCTCGCCTGGGCGAGCTGGGCAGCAACCTCCTCCCCATTTTTTCTATAAATAGGTCATGGGAGGCTGTTGCAAAGGGTCCATAACTCCTATGCTATGCATTTCAGCTATTATGGGTGAAAAAATTGTTTCTGTGAAGAAAATCCAAGCCGAGGTGCTTCCGTAATGCTTTCGAGACATTTCTGTGAGCAAATCCGTGAAGGTTTTTCGCCGTTCTTCACCGTTCCTCGTCCGTTCTTCATTCGTTCTTCGGTCTTCAACCGGTAAGTTTTCGAATCTGAGACTTTCAATTCATTTATTGTTTTGTTGGCTTTCATCTTTATTTCGTTCACTTTCGGTTTTCTTTTCTTCCGTTTTTAACGAGCTTTAACCGATCGTTTAAGCCTTTATCTCGCCTAATAAATGATAAAATGAATTTCAACCGATCATTTGCGTTGTAATCTTGTTTAATCACTGTTAAAGCAAAGTCTAACCGATCGTTCACACTGTAACCATGGTTAAACCAAAAAAAGGCAAAATAATAATAAAATAATCAAAATATCTTGAAAAAATAATAATAATCAAATAAATCTTTGAATAAAATAATCAAAAAAATCAATCAGAAGTTTTTCTTTGGATGTTTCCTTGAATGAATTGACTAATAACCAAAGTGAAACTAAGACTAAAATCAACTCACAAATCAAGCTTTGTCCGCAAAAATCACTAAAAACCGTTTTAAGGTCCAACGCCTTAAACGGTCCTCTTTGCTTTTATCAGTTAACATGGACCGTTTGTCGCAACCTACCCTTCGGCGGGAGGGCGACGCGAGACTCACGGGAGCATCTTCCAAGAAATGAAAATGTGCGGAGTCACCACCAACGTTTATTCGAGGAAAACGTCGGAAAAACCGGAAAAGGGCGTGGTCTATGAACTTTAAGTGAAAGGTTCGGGAGTTATATTTATGCACGGGGAAAGTATTAGCACCCCACGCGTCCGTCACAGAGGATGACAACCTTTAATCAAGTGTGCAAATATGACTTCAATTTGTTTTATCTTCCCTTTTTTACGCTTTTTATGTCTTTTTATGCCTTTTATATTTTTATCTTTTTGTTGTTGACAAAGGTGTTTCCCTTGCTCCTACGTATTCCTTAATTGTGATAAGGAAATCAGATCTACGTAATTCTTTGAGAACTAAACGTTGGTTAAATTATTTTTATTCTTTTTTGCAAGATATATTTGTATTGAATGAAAGGTCATTTAAGGCGTTGGACCATTAAACCATCTTTCAATTCTTTTGAAAGGAGAGAAAACATTAAGGCATTGGACCATTAATGATCTCTTGGTTTTTTGAAAGAGGTGACACAGCTATGTGTTGTTTTTAGGCTTTAAAATCCACGTCTAACCAAATAAAAGCGAAAAGAACATTTCAAGGTGTTGGACCTTTAAAAATGGTTTTTAGGTGATGACAAAAGCTTGGTTTATGAATTGATTTTAGCCTTAGTTTCACTTTGGTTATTAGTCAATTTGATTAAGAAAGAAAATCCCAAAGAAAAATATCCGATTGATTTTTTTGATTATTTTATTAAAAGATATTTTTTGATTATTATATTATTATTTTGCCTCTTTTTGGTTTTAAACGTGGTTACGACATGAAAGATCGGTTGGATTTTATTCTAACAGAAATTAAAAGATATTACAACTCAAATGATCGGTGGAAATTTATTTTATTTTTTGATTAGGCAAGAAAGTGACTTAAATAAATGACTAAAGCACGTCAAAAGGGGGTACGAAAAGCAAATTAAATAAAAATAAAAGCACGCAAAACAAGTGGGGACCACTAAAGGTACATAGAATGAATTGAAAGGTTCGATTTTGGGAACTTACCGGTTGAAGACCGAAGAACGACGAAGAACGAACGAAGAACGATGAAGAACGGTGGAAAACCTTCAAGAAATCGCCCACGAAAACGTCTCGGAAGCGTTACGGAAGCGCCTCGGCTTGGATTTTCTTCACAGAAACAATTTTTCTCACTAATTTTAAGTGATTCTCAGATACTAGGAGAGTTGAACGAATTTGTTCTGCCCTCCTTCCCCTATTTATAGGGGAAAAAAGGGAGGTGGTTGCCGCCCAGCTCGCCTAGGCAAGCTGCGATGCTTCCACTAGAAGGCACCGCCTTCTGTTGGAAGATCCTGGAAGGCCCAAGTAGTCCTGAATGCTATTTGTACACCCCTGTTTACTAAATACATCCTCCTCTGCCCTTTTTTGCCGATTCTTTTTCCGTAACATTACGGAACTTTACGAATTACGTAACGATACTTGTTTTATTTCCGTAATGTCACGAAACCTTACAGATTACGCAATCGTCCCTTCTTTGGCTTTTGGAATGTTACGGAACTTTACGGATTGCGCATTAACGCTTCCTTTCGACTCCCGACATGTGGCGGAACTTCAAGCGAAGGTCGCGTCCCAACAAATAGATGGTCCCCGGACAAAATTAGGGTATGATAGTTGCCCCTCTTTACTTTTCTTTTATTGGAGATAAAAGGGAAGTAAAGATAAGACACTAATTTCGTTCGAGCGGAACATCATTCGGCCGGTCAATCTCCCCGCCAGCGGAACCTGCAAAAATGTCAAAAATGATCAGCACTGAACGACCAACATCATCCTGATACTGCCGAATTCGTTCCTCTTGATTGACGAAAGGCGCAGATGACCATAAGGTATCTCCGCATGTCATCGGGCTCGCCGCCTCTGGATGACGAAAGGCGCAGAATGACCATAATTTGTCTCTGCATGCCATCAGACACGATCGTATCTGGATGACAAAAGGGCGCAGAATGACCATAATTTGTCTCTGCGTGCCATCGAACACGATTGTCTTCGAATGGCGAAAAGGTGTGCGGAATGACCATAATTTGTCTCCGCATGTCACATGACCTCAGGGTCAGTATGACAGAAGGGCGCAAAATGACCATAATTTGTCTCTGCGTGCCATCGGACATGATTGTCTCCGAATGACGAAAAGGTGTGCGGAATGACCATAATTTGTCTCTGCATGTCATCGGGCTCACCGCCTCTGGATGACAAAAGGCGCAGAATGACCATAATTTGTCTCTGCGTGCCATCGGACACGATTGTGTCCGAATGGCGAAAAGGTGTGCGGAATGACCATAATTTGTCTCTGCATGTCACATGACCTGAGGGTCAGTATGACAGAGATTGTGGGGCGGTCGACAAAAGCGAGGCTCTTGCTCCTACGTATCCTCAATGAGGAACTCAAACCTACGTAGTTCTGGATAACTGTGAGACTAAAATAGTCTCGGTGTTTTCTTCACTAAAAACGCGAACATGCTTTAGTAAAGAGACAAAACTTCCAACTGATCAGAGCAACATAGGCTTTTTGGATGAAAAACAATGTGTCTACCGGGGAAGGAGAGTATGCTGATGAAATTTTCTCATAACCATAAATGAGATTTTGGATGTTAGCATTTCGCTTCTAAATAACCATTTAAAGGAAACACTGGGTTCAACAAAATAGAAGAAAATCACTCAAAGTGTATCAATCTCACACGGGTAAGTGTTTCATCCTAATTCCGAACCATAGATATGTCATGAGTTGATTTTGCAAATCATTTCCTATCAAATCAAAGATTACATGCGTGATCATGGATCAATAGGACTTTTCCTCAGGAATGTTTTTTTGGTGGGAAATTTGGCTTTGAGTGTTTTTGGCCCTTTTCCTTTTCTGTTTTTGTTTAGTGTGAGGTGAACAAGCCATCGACGCATAGGATTTTTGTTGGCAATCAAAGGGAGAGGACCACTTTAGGTCGTGGTTTCCTTTATTTTCTTGTTTGTTTACTTGGTGACAATTCTGTTTTGTTCAGATGTTGTCTGGTCCAAAGACCTTTCTGCATATTTCTTCTGTTTTCTTCCGATCCTTGATCGGGAATTTTCTTTCTTTCGTGTTCTTGCTTTCTCTCACTTTTTGATTAGGAATTTTCTTCTTTTGCTTTCTTTTTTTGTTTTCTTACGAGGGCAAGGTTTATGGTAAGTTGGGATTTTGGCTCAAGGCTTGTAGAACGGCTGGACATGATATATGCAACAATGATGATTAGGAAATTTTATGCAAAACTGGTCATGCATGCACCCATGTGGACACTCAAGCCTCAAGTTTTTATGGTCATGTGACACTAGGGCTCAGGATTCATTTTCTCTATTTAAGTTAACCCAGTGTTTCCATAATATGCTCTTTTACCAATTTATGCATTCATCCGAGTCTATTTTGGGTGTTCGGAAAATTTTCACAGCATTCACCCTTCAAGTGTATTCACATTTTTTTTCAAAAACTGATTATGATCATTGAAAATTTGCAAAGAAAAGCTGGAAATTATCTCTTTTCAAAAGCATGTAGGGTTTTTTAGCTAGACAACTTATTATTGTTGTCTTCTCCTTTTTCTTTTCTTCTTTTTTTCTTTTTCCTTTCTCTTTCTCTTTTTTAAGTTATTATCATTTGTTTATTTCCTCTCTCCCTCCTTTTTTCATTTTCTCTCTGAAAAGGTCATGCGGACGAGGGCACACACTACCTACTTACGTCTAACCACAAGGTAAACGAAAAAACGCATGAAATGGTAAGTCGCAAAAAAAATGGTGACGAAATAACCGAGAGCCATAACGCCAAACATAAACAACAAAAAATAATAACAGCAACGTTAGTAACTGTCATACCCTAATTTCGTCTGGGGATCATCTGTTTGTTGGGGTGCGACCCTTGCTTGACCACTTCGAGGTACTTGACACCCATCGTTAGGCAATCCGTGAAGTTTCGCGACGTGTCGGGAATTGAAAGGACGTGTTAAGGCGCAATCCGAAAAGTTTCGTAACATTCCGGAAGCCAAAGAAGGGATGATTGCGTAATCCATAAGGTTTCGTGACATTACGAAAAGAAAACAAGTATCGTTACGTAATTCGTAAAGTTCCGTAACGTTACGGAAAAAAGAATCAGCAAAAAAAGGGGGCAGGGGGTGTATTTAGTAAACAGGGGGTACAAATAGCAATCATGCCCACTTGGGCCTTCTAGGATCTTTCAACAGTAGGCGGTGCCTTCTGGTGGAAGCAACCTAGCTCGCCTTGGCGAGCTGGGCGGCAACCACCACCCTCTTTTCCCGTATAAATAGGGGGAGGAGGGCTGAACAAAAAGGTTCAACCCTCCTAGTATCTGAGAATCACTTAAAATTAGTGAGAAAATTGTTTTCGTGAAGAAAATCCAAGCCGAGGCGCTTCCCTAACGCTTCCGAGACGTTTCCGTGGGCAATTTCACGAAGGTTTTCCACCATTCTTCATCGTTCTTCGTTCGTTCTTCGTTGTTCTTCGATCTTCAACCGGTAAGTTCCCGAAATCGAACTTTTCAATTCATTCTATGTACCCTTAGAGGTCCCCATTTGTTTCGCATGCTTTTATTTTTATTTCATTTACTTTCCGTACCCCCTTTTGACATGCTTTAGTCATTTATTTAAGTCGTTTTCTCACCTAATCAAAAATAAAATAAATTTCCACCGTGCATTTGAATTGTAACATCTTTGAATTTCTGTCAAAATGAAATCCGGCCGTTCTGTCATGTCGTAACCACGTTTAAAACCAAAAAGAGGCAAAATAATAATATAATAAAAAAAATCTTTTAATAAAATAATCAAAAAAATCAATCGGACGTTTTTTCTTTGGGATTTTTCTTTCTTAACTGAATTGACTAATAACCAAAGTGAAACTAAGGCTAAAATCAATTCATAAACCAAGCGTTTGTCATCATCTAAAAAACCATTTTTAAGGTCCAACGCCTTGAAATGGTCTTTTCCGCTTTTATTGTTTAAACGTGGATTTCTAAAGCCTAAAATCAACACATAGCTTTGTTACCTCCTTCAAAAAAACAAGAGATCATTAATGGTCCAATGCCTTAATGTTTTCTCTCCTGTCAAAAGAATCGAAAGATTATTTAATGGTCCAACGCCTTAAATGACCTTTCATTCAATCAAAATATATCTTGCAAAAAAGGATAAAAATAATTTAACCAACGTTTAGTTCTCAAAGAACTACGTAGGTCTGATTTCCTTACCACAATTGAGGAATACGTAGGAGCAAGGGAAACACCCTTGTCAACCACAAAAATATAAAAAAATATATAAGGCATAAAAAGACATAAAAAGCGTAAAAAAGGGAAGATAACACAAATTGAAGTCATATTCGCACACTTGATTAATGGCTGCTGTCCCTTATGACTGATGTGTGGGGTGCTAATACCTTCCCTGTGCATAAATACAACTCCCGAACCTTTCAGTTAAAGTTCGTAGACCACGTCTTTTTCTGGTTTTTCCGACGTTTTCCTCAAATAAACGTTGGTGGCGACTCCGCGCATTTTCCTTTCTTGGAAGACGCACCCGTGAGTTTCGCGTCGCCCTTCCGCCGAAGGGTAGGTTGCGACAGTTGGCGACTCCACTGGGGACTATTGTTAGAGAGTTATGCCAATCAATCAGTGTGCTTTCTTTACAATGACTTCCCTTTTGTTCTTTTTCTTTGTCTTTTTTTCTTATGTTCTTGTGTATATAAACTCTTTTGATGCTTTTAGTGTGTTTTAAAATGTATGCATGAGGTAAATATGTATTCATTTGATGCACACAAACACCAACACTATTTGCACACACGGTGAGTTAAAAAAGGGCCCTATACCCGGGTTTGTGGGAACATAAGGAGTGGAGGTGAATCTGTGATCATGCTAGGTCTCTTACTTGCTTGATTACAGTGAACCCTCATCTAGAGTTTTTCTCTTTGATAACATATTGTTGCTAGTAGTCCCTACTGCTGTAATATGTTATTCGAAGGGGATGATACCTCTAGAGACCATCAAGAGAGATATGACCACCTTGGGAATTATCACTAAAAGCCCTTTTAGCTCCCTTCCATGTAGGTCCCTAAAATAGGGGCACGAAGCAAACACGCTGCGTGCCATTTTTCACACTGCCATGCATGTAGTCAAATGTCGTGTACCCATTTGATTATATTTGTTTGTGGATAGTGTCGTACTATGTACATTCCCATGTTGTGCCTTATCATGCACGGGTTTCATCTTGATCCCCTCTCTTTGGCAAACTAACGGAAGGTCCATGTCACCTTCTTAAATACATACGTCGGGCACCGTGCTACCCCAAGACGTTGTATCTAAGAAGGAGACAATTTCCCAGGTTCCCGTATTCATAAATTGCATCTATGTCATATGCATTTCTTCATGCATTCATCCATTCCACCCATGATAGATGTCGGAGTTTTGATTCGCACTGGGTTTTTGTTTCACTTTAGTAAAACATGGGAACAAATCATACTGGAAAAAGGTTTTATCAAGTCAAGATTAAGGGCCTAGATATCACCAGCATTAAGGAGTTGGGGCGATTGATGGGACCTCTCCAAATGCAAGCCTTCCGCAAGGCGTACGGAAAGATTTTAGATTTGACCATAGTAGAGATATGCACGGAAGCCATTGTATCACTCACCCAATACTATGACCAGCCTTTGAGATGCTTCACGTTTGGAGATTTCCAATTAGTACCGATTGTTGAAGAATTTAAGGAGATTCTAGGATGTCCTCTTGGGGGAAGGAAACCGTATCTTTTCTCCGGGTTTCTTCTCTCCTTGAGCAAGATTGCAGTTGTGGTTAGGGATTCGGCAAGAGAATTGGATCGTGTAAAGCAAACTCGAAACGGCGTAGTGGGCCTACCACGGAAGTACTTAGAAGGCAAGGCAAGGGATATGGCGAATCAAGAGGAGTGGGTCCCGTTTATGGACGTATTAGCATTTCTAATCTTTGGGGTTGTCCTCTTTCCAAACGTGGACGGTTTGGTGGACCTAGCCGCAATTGATGCTTTCCTTGCATATCACCATAGCAAAGAAAGCCCGGTGGTAGCTATCTTGGGAGACTTATTTGACACATTTGACCGAAGGTGCGAGAATAGTAGTGCACGGATCATCTGTTGCTTACCCGCTCTTTGTGTATGGTTGGTTTCGCACCTATTCCAACAAGACATAAGGCATCCATGTCCACTCCGAAGCCATCGCTCGTGTGTCGAAAAGAGAAGAGTAGATTGGGACCAACACTTGGCTGGGATAGGAGGCAGAACAATCAACTGGTTTCCTCAATGGAAGGAAGGAAAGGAGGGAGTTTTCTTCTCATGTGAGGACTACCCAAACATCCCGTTGATAGGAACGAGGGGTTGCATTAACTACAATCCCGCACTTTCTATAAGACAGTTAGGGTACCCCATGAGGGGAGCATCGACGAAAGAGAGCCTTTCTCCTTTCCTTGTGAGAGATTTCGGCGTACAAGGTTTCAAGGTTATACAAAGAGTCCATAAGGCGTGGGAAGGTCCGTTAAGGAAAGATAAAGAACTTAGGGGCATCCGTAATGGCATCATCAGTGGTTATCATGAATGGCTGAAAGTTCGTACACGAGGGTTAGATTGGCTCTCCAAGTTGAAAATTATCAATGAGGAGAACTTCAAAGCTCTGGAAGAGGATGAAGAAGTCCGAGCTCTAAAAACCGAACTAGGAAAAGCAAGACTTGCCAAAGAAAAATTCAAGTTGGTCGCTACAGACATCCGGAAAGAGTGTGTCGAGTTACGAGAAGAAAATGCAGCTACCGCAAGAGCCCTTGAACAAGAAACCATGAGGGCTCGCAAGGAAGAGCATGGCCGAGACAAATTCCGTGGAGCTTTGTGGGGTAGCAGCAGTGAGCTCAAGCTTCGAAGGGAAGAGAGAGACCAATCACGAGCACATAGCATGGTCTTGAAAGAGGAGTTAGCTGCTTGCTCAAGGTCCAAAAGAAACTTGTCTCAGCATTTATGCGAGACAGAGACCAACATGTTAGCCATCGTCAGCAAGTACCAAGAAGAACTAAATCTAGCCACAGCCCACGAGCATAAAGTGGCAGACGAGTATGCCCAAGTGTACGCGGAAAAGGAGGCTAGAGGAAGGGTGATCGAATCGTTACATCAAGAGGCAACAATGTGGATGGACTGATTTGCTCTTACCTTGAACGGGAGTCAAGAACTTCCCCGATTGCTAGCCAAGGCCAAAGCAATGGCGGACACCTACTCCGCCCCCGAGGAGATCCACGGACTTCTCAGCTATTGTCAGCATATGATAGACTTAATGGCCCATATAATTAGAAACTGCTAGGAAGTTTGTATTGTCGCTCAGATCTTGACTAGTTATAACTTTCTGAATAAAATGAGTTTATCCCATGTTTTTACTCCAAAGATCAGTGCGAATCAAATCACTCCCGCATTTTATCTCTAGCATGCATTCATTTTTCTTTACCTACTCCTCACGTTTGGTTTTTTAGGAAAAACACCATAACTAAACACGCCCCAAGGCATCCCTATCGCACCAGATCCAAATCTAGGACGATGGGTGACCAAGAGGAGACACGGGAACAGATGAAAGCCAACATGTTGGCTTTGAAAGAGCAAATGGCTTCCATGATGGAGGCCATGTTAGGGATGAGACAACTCATGGAGAATAACGTGGCCACTGCTGCCGCTGTTAGTTCGACTGCCGAAGCAGACCCAACTCTCCCAACTACCGCACACCATCCTCCCCCAAACGCGGTAGGACGAGAAAGGAGCACACTAGGGCACATCAGCAACCCCCATTTGGGATACAACCGGGTGGCTTACCCTTATGGACTACCACCTAATTACACACCACCAGTCATGCGTGATGACGCGGGTCATGTCCCTTCCCCCGTCCTTGAAGGGGAGCCTCCTTGACAGTCAGACAAGATTCACGAGGATCATAGAGAGTATGCCCAAGTAGACGTCGATTTCTACCCCCCAGTCCCCGTCGAGGGTCCGGCACCCAACTTACTGCCTCAACCCAACCTCCCAGCATAGCCAATATTCTTGTCCATAAATGGACCACCCCCGACGACGGAAGAAAGAAGGAAACTCGATCTCATCGAGGACAGATTGAGAGCTATTGAAGGCTTTGGCAACTATCCGTTCGCGGACATGGCAGATCTTTGCTTGGTACCGGACGTCGTCATCCCCCCAATATTCAAGGTACCTGATTTCGACAAGTACAAAGGGACGACTTATCCTAAGAACTATCTCAAGATGTATTGTCGCAAGATGGGGGCGCATTCTAAGGATGGAAAGTTGTTAATGCACTTCTTCCAAGATAGCTTGGTTGGAGTCGCGGTCATTTGGTACACTAATCTGGAAGCTTCCCGCATCCATACTTGGAAGGATCTGATCACTGCCTTCCTTAGGCAATATCAGTACAATTCTGATATGGCTCCCGATCGCACTCAGTTGTAGAGCATGGTTAAAAAGGAAGGTGAGACCTTTAAAGAGTACGCCCAGCAGTGGAGGGACCTGGCAGCACAAGTGGCCCCTCCCATGGTCGAAAGGGAGATGATTACCATGATGGTAGACACCTTACCAGTGTTTTACTATGAGAAGTTGGTAGGCTATATGCCCTCCATCTTTGCGAACTTGGTATTTGCTGGGGAGAGAATCGATGTAGGTTTGAAGAGAGGGAAGTTCGATTATGTCTCCTCCACAAGTACTAATGCTAGGAGGATCGGAGCAACTGGGGCAAAAAGGAAGAAAGGAGATACCCATGCCGTCACTTCAGCACCTGCATGGGTCAAGCCACCACAGACCTCTCATGGTACCCATCAGTACGCGCAACATCACCCGAGCTTCTTAGCTTGCGCTAGGGACTCTTCCAATTCAGCACACGTACAGCCTAGAGCGCCCGCACCCATCCAGAGGGAGGCCCCCCAAGCTCCGGCTCCAACCACGACTCGCCCGGCCGGCAACGCCCACTTTGGAAAACAAACCCGTTCGCCAATCATGGAGGGGGAGCAGTTAATGTCGTCGAGTCAGGTAGGCCACGCAGGTCTAAGCCTTTAAAGGACGTGACGACCCCCAGGAGGTTTATCTACGAGGCCCTACAAAAGGGGGGCGTAATTCCCCATGGTGGGCACGGAGAGGATTCCTGTTTGATGCATCCCGGCGAGCTACATAACATGGAAACATGTTTAGCAGTGGAGGACCTGTTGCAACAGATGATAGATCGAGGCCGACTGGAAGTCGACAATAAGGGGAGTGAAGAGCAGCATATATGTATGCAGTCCGCAGATGAGAGAAGTTTTGGAAGGCCTAAGCCTTTGGTGGTGTATTTCACCAAAGTCGCAGCTCCCCAAATGCCCCGATACCCCTCGGTAGTTAAACCCGTTCCGTTTCCATACCGAAACAGCCACGTAGTTCTGTGGAGGTATACGCCTCCAAGCGAAAGGAAGGAAGAGGCCACTGACATCAGCTCGTTGTCAGCCAAGGTAACCAATATCAAGGGGCTGAGTGGCGTGGCCCGCTGCGGTCGTGTGTTTCCACCCCTTTACCTGCCGACACATCTTGCAAACATTAAAGGGAAAGCAAAGATAGTGGAAGAAAAAAATGACAAACGACCCTCACTCCGAATAAGGATATTCCAGTGAAAGGTCTTCCGGAGAAAAGGGATGGTTGTGGCAAGAAAGAAGTATCGCTAGAGGAGGCAGGCGAGTTCCTCCGCATTATTCAGCAAAGCAAGTTCAAGGTCATTGAGCAGCTCAACAAAACCCCAGCCAGGGTCTCTCTTTTCGAACTACTCATAAGCTCTGAGCCTCATCGGGCTTTGCTAGTGAAGGTCTTGAATGAAGCTCATGTGGCCCAAGATATCTCTGTAGAAGGCTTTGGAGGACTTGTCAATAACATCACCGCCAACAACTATCTCACCTTCGCCGAAGAAGAAATCCCTACCGAGGAGAGAGGGCATAATAGGGCTTTGCATGTGTCCGTCAAATGCATGGATCACGTCGTGGCCAAGGTACTCATCGATAATGGTTCCAGTTTAAATGTAATGCCCAAAAGCACGTTGGAGAAATTGTCGTTTAATGCTTCCCATCTAAAGCCAAGTTCCATGGTGGTCCGTGCCTTCGACGACACCCGCCGAGAGGTTAGAGGGGAGATCGACCTCCCTGTACAGATAGGCCCCCATACCTGTCAGGTTACCTTCCAAGTAATGGATATTAACCCAGCTTACAACTGTCTTTTGGGATGCCCGTGGATTCACTCGGTGGGAGTCGTTCCCTCCACACACCACCAAAAATTGAAATTCGTAGTAGAGGGGCATTTGGTTATTGTGTTGGGCGAGGAAGACATCTTGGTAAGTTGCCCGTCCTCTATGCCATATGTGGAAGCCGCGGAGGAGTCATTAGAAACAGCCTTCCAGTCTTTTGAGGTAGTAAGAATTGCCTCTGTAGATGCCTTCTTTGGGCAACCTTGCTTGTCCGATACGACAGTAATGGTGGCCTGGGTGATGTTAGGGAATGGTTACGAGCCCGGAATGGGTGTAGGCAAGAACAACGGCGGCAGAACCAGCCTGATAAGCACCAGAGGAAACCGTGGGAAGTTTGGGTTAGGCTATAAACCCACACAGGCGGACATAAGAAAGAGTGTTGCGGGAAGGAACAACGGAAGCCAAGGCTCGCAATTGGGACGAGAAGTCGAAGGGGGCCCGCCCTGCCACATCAGTAGGAGCTTTATAAGCGCGGGTCTAGGACATGAAGGCCAAGTCATTGCGATATGCGAAGATGACTCTCCGAGTGCGTCGGATTTGGTACGACCATGCCCTCCTGGTTTCTGACTAGGAAATTAGTGAGTGGAGGAGCGCCCGGACATTTACGCGACAAGCATAATGTAACCCTTTGTGGCTTTTAAACTCTACGGTTAGGCCTAGGCTTTAGAGTTTCCTTTTGTTAAGGCTTTATGTCTTTTGTTCCTGAATTTATAATATAAAGATCTTTCTTCATCAGTTCCTACATCTCTACCCATTCTCATTCATTTGCATGTTTATTTCTTCACGCTTAAAACGCCAGATCCAACGACGAGTCCCTCGAAGGTACTAATACCTGGGACCCGACCATCGATTTCAAGCAAGAAACAGACCAGACGGATGGTGAAGAGGACGAAGATGTGGGACTTCCCCCGGAGTTGAAGATAGTCGCCCATGAGGACCAAGAGATGGGGCCTCATCAAGAAGAGAGGAACTAGTGGACTTAGGAACCGGCAGTGGGGAAAAGGAAGTAAAGATAGGCACGGGTATGACCGCACCCATCCGTGAAGAATTGATAGCCCTGCTAAAAGACTACCAAGACATCTTTGCTTGGTCATACCAAGATATGCCCGGTTTGAGTTCTGACATCGTACAACACAGATTACCTCTAAATCCTGAGTGTTCCCCGATAAAACAAAAACTGAGGAGGATGAAGCCCGAGACATCCTTGAAAATAAAAGAAGAGGTAAAGAAATAATTTGACGCTAGTTTTTTGGTTGTCGCTCGGTACCCAGAATGGGTTGCCAACATTGTACCAGTCCCTAAGAAGGGTGGGAAGGTGTGAATGTGTGTGGATTATCGGGACCTGAATCGAGCCAGTCCCAACAACAATTTTCCTCTGCCGCACATCGATATCCTCGTGGATAATACGGCCAATTTCACTTTGTTTTCCTTCATGGATGGGTTCTCTAGTTACAATCAAATAAAAATGGCGTCGGAGGATATGGAAAAGACTACCTTCGTCACCCTGTGGGGGACGTTCTGTTATAAGGTGATGTCCTTTAGACTCAAGAACGCCAGAGCAACTTATCAACGGGCTATGGTAGCTTTGTTCCACGATATGATGCACCGAGAAATTGAGGTCTATGTGGACGACATAATTGCCAAGTCTAAGACCGAGGAGGAACACCTTGTCAACTTGCGGAAGTTGTTCGAAAGGCTTAGGAAATATCAATTGAGGTTAAACCCCACTAAGTGCACCTTCAGGGTCAAGTCAGGAAAATTGCTAGGTTTCATCGTAAGCCAGAAAGGGATAAAGGTGGACCCCGAAAAGGTAAAAGCCATCCATGAGATGCCAGAACCGCGTATCGAGAGGCAGGTCCGAGGTGTCCTGAGGCGTTTGAACTACATTGCCAGATTCATATCATAGCCCACCGCTATCTGTGAGCCGTTGTTCAAACTCTTACGCGAAAACCAATCCGTCCACTGGAATGAGGATTGTCAAGAGGCATTTGGAAGGATCGAACAGTGTCTCATGAACCCTCCCGTGTTTATGCCGCTGGTACCCAGAAGACCTCTCATCTTGTATATGAAAATTTTGGACGAATCGATGGGATGTATGTTGGGGCAACATGACGAGTCCGGGAAGAGAGAGCGCGTTGTCTACTACTTGAGTAAGAAGTTCACGGATTGTGAAATGAACTACTCCCTACTCGAAAGAACGTGTTGTGCTTTATTCTGGACGTCCCACTGTCTAAGACAATACATGCTGAGCCATACCACCTGGTTGATATCCAAGACGGACCCGGTTAAGTACATCTTTGAGAAGCCTGCTCTCACAGGACGGATCGCCCGGTGGCAGGTTTTGCTATCCGAGTTCGATATAGTCTACGTCACCCAAAAGGTGATAAAAGGAAGCGCCTTGGCGGATTATTTGGCTCAACAGCCTCTCAACGACTATCAGCCCATGCATCCCGAATTCCCGGATGAGGACATCATGGCCTTGTTTGAGGAAAAGCTAGACGAGGACCGGGACAAGTGGATCGTGTGGTTTGATGGAGCTTCAAACGTTCTAGGCCATGGCGTTGTAGCAGTATTGGTCTCTCCGGACAATCAATGTATACCTTTCACAGCCAGGCTGGGGTTTGACTGCACCAACAATATGGCTAAGTATGAAGCGTGTGCCCTGGCCGTCCAGGCGGCAATTGACTCCAATGTCAAGCTACTCAAGGTGTACGGGGACTCAGCACTGGTGATCCACCAGCTGAGAGGGGAATGGGAAACTAGAGACCCCAAGTTGATACCCTACCAAGCCTATATCAAGGAGTTGGAAGGTTCCTTTGATGAGATCTCCTTCCATCATGTTCCCCGAGAGGAAAATCAGATGGCGGATGCGCTTGCCACTTTGGCGTCTATGTTTCAGCTAACCCCGCACAGGGACTTACCGTACATTGAGTTCTGGTGTCGTGGCAAACTCGCACATTGTTGTCAGGTGGAAGAGGAACGGGACGATAAGCCTTGGTATTTCGATATCAAGCGATACGTTGAAAGCAAAGAGTACCCACCGAAGGCTTCCGACAACGACAAAAGGACATTGAGGAGATTGGCGGCCAGCTTCTTCATGAGCGGAAGCATCCTCTACAAGAGAAACCATGACATGGTTCTGCTACGCTGCGTGAATGCTAAGGAAGCAGAAAGCATGCTGGGGGAGGTCCATTAGGGCTCTTTTGGTACGCACGCTAATGGGCATGCCATGGCTAGAAAAATCTTAAGGGCAGGTTACTGTTGGCTCACCATGGAGAGCGATTGTTGTCTCCATGTGAGGAAATGTCACAAATACTAGACATTCGCAAGCAATGTCAACGCTCCGCCCCTGCCTCTGAATGTCTTGGCCGTGTTGTGACTGTTTTCCATGTGGGGGATAGACGTGATTGGGGCCAAAGAACCCAAAGCTGCAAATGGACATCGTTTCATCCTAGTGGCAATTGATTACTTCACTAAGTGGGTCGAAGTCGTGTCATACGCTAGCGTCACCAGGAGTGTGGTGGTCAGGTTCATTAAGAGGGAAATCATCTGCCGATACGGTTTGCCTAGGAAGATTATCACGGACAACGGTACCAACTTGAATAACAAGATGATGGGGGAAATGTGCAAAGAGTTTAAAATCCAACATCACAATTCCATGCCTTACCGACCAAAGATGAATGGAGCCGTGGAAGCAGTCAATAAGAATATTAAGAAAATTATTCAGAAGATGACGGTGTTGTACAAAGATTGGCATGAGATGTTGCCTTTTGCCCTGCATGGATACCGAACCTCGGTACGAACTTCTACTGGGGCAACACCGTACTCCTTGGTTTATGGGATGGAAGCGGTACTCCCGTTTGAGGTAGAGGTCCCTTCCCAGAGGATACTAGCAGAATCGGGCCTAGAAGAATCCGAGTAGGCTCAAACACGCTACGACCAACTCAACCTTATTGAAGGTAAGCGCTTGACGGCCATGAGCCATGGGCGCCTGTATCAACAAAGGATGAAGAACGCGTTCGACAAGAAGGTGCGTTCGCGCAAGTTCCACGAGGGGGACCTTGTGCTGAAAAAGGTGTCCCACGCTGTTAAAGATAATCGAGGGAAGTGGGCCCCGAACTACGAAGGGCCTTTTGTTGTAAAAAGGGCTTTTTCCGGAGGGGCTCTGGTGCTCACCAACATGGATGGCAAGGAGCTACCTTCACCCGTGAACTCCGATGTTTTCAAGCGATACTACGCTTAGGATCTGGGGCAATTGAGGAAGTCGCTGCATGTTCTTTTATTTTTGTGTATGTCCTTCTTGGTTTCCCCCAGGGATTCCTGTCCGCTGTAATTTCTCATCACAGTCTTTTAAAAGAAAAGAATATTCAATTGAGGTTCCGGTCCTCACTTTGTGTTTCAAACTATGTCTAGAATTTGATAACCTGAGCCTTTTTGCTCAGTCCATGGGATGCCCCAAGCGTTTAATTAAAACTGAACCTGACCAGCTTTCACTAAAAGGTTTATTGCATTTGAAAATGCTCATGCATACGCATACGCATGCATGTTTTGTTATCTTATGACAGGAGCATAATCGTCTTAGGCAGTGGTCAAATACCGGGATGGGTCTAAAGGCATAAACCAATCGAGGTAAAACGGTAACGCGACCATGGTTTACTGTGCAATGTCGTTTCCTGCTTTCAGGTGCGTAGGGACGGACGCAAGTAGAGACTAGGATCACGATCGATGGATCGTCATCTCCTGCCCAGCACTGGACAAGCGGGAAGCGCAGTTGGGGGACAGCCTAGTATCCTTTAAACTCCCAGTAATTATTACTGTTGTGTCCTTAAAGTAAATATCGGATGCCTAATCTACCCTAAAGGGGGTTCGAGTAAGAGAACGCCGACTCGTAGAGAGTGCATACCTGTGTCTTCCAAATATATATAGGTTAGCTTGCCTGGGCGAGCACCCCTGCACCTGGAAACATAAAAACGAGGGAGGGAGAGTTTCTCTCCACCCAAAACTCTCCCCCCTCATTCAAAAAATGCAAACACCCACGAGATTTGTGGATTTTCACCCATAGGCCCCCATTTTTGCACTTTTGCTTCCATTCTTAGTTTTTTTAGTCACTCCATACAAGAAATTGCTCCGAAAAAGCTTTCCACAAAGAGGTCTAGGAGAGACGCCGCGGCAGAAGGGTCCAGTGCCGCCCCCGAGTTTGATAGCCATCGCTTCCGGAGCGCCGAGCACTAGCAGCGCTTCGAGGCCATCAAAGAATGGTCGTTCCACAGAGAGAGGCGCGCCCAGCTCAGGGAGGATGAGTATACAGATTTCCAGGAGGAGATAGCTCGCATGCATTGGACGTCGTTGGTGACTCCCATGGCTAAGTTTGACCCTGAGGTAGTCCTGGAGTTTTATGCTAACGCTGGTGGATTCCCTTTGATGCAGATTCCCTCAGCCAGTTCCTGGGTGACCCGCTAGTGTTGGAGGAAGGCCAGGAGTGCGAGTTCAGTCAAAGGAGGAACAGGGCCGACCGGTTCGACGAGGAGGCCATTGGCCAGCTGATATGCACACCGGGGCAGGATTTCGCCCAGACCGCTGTAGGGAGGTGGGTGCGGATCATGCGCACCAGCATGACCACTTTGACCCAGACGTGGATGACATTGCTGCTCAGCAATGTCTTGCCTAGCGATCATAACTACGATCTCCCTCTGCCGAAGTGCCAGTTGGTGTATGCCATCCTGACACGGATGAGCGTCCACGTGGCCCAGGTGATTGCTGACGCCATCTATTTGTTTGCAGGTATGCCACCCACCAAGCACCCTCTAGACCCGGATAAGTCTAACAAGGCCCTGGGATTTCCGGCATTGATCATGGGCCTCTACCAGTCGTTCGGGGTTCCCATCACCCCCAGTAAGGTGATCTGACCGCCAATCACCCGGGCCTTCATCGAGAAGTATTGCACGCCTAGGCAGGCGCAGGGTGATGCACCTCAAGCCGCAGACGCACCGCCACCACCTCATCAAGCCGATCTCGCTGGATCACTAGGCATGGAGTGTTATCTACAGCACTTGGTTCGCCAGCAGACGGCCAACCACCGGGGGCAGGTGCGAATACATGAGTGTCTCTACCGGTTCAGCCTCAGTCAGCAGGGGCAGGGTTTCGCTCCTTTTGCATGCCCTACTCCAGAGCAGTTTGGGGCTGAGGTCGCATGGCCTGGAGATTGGCCCGAGGCCCAGGCAGGGGAGGAGCCCGCAGGATCCCCCGGTGAGGCAGAGGAGGCCCGTATAGATGAAGAAATGACAGACTTGCTTGATTTCTTGGGAGGAAGCGGAGCCACGTGACCGAGGTCACCCCACTTTTGTTATTGACATTACTGTTTTCTATTATTGTCTATATTGCTATTGACATCACTGTTTTCTGTTATTGTCTATATTGCTATTGACATCACCGAGCTAACCTTTTTTTTTGGGGGGGGGGGGGGGGGAAGAAATAAGTAAGGCTTTCTATAGGTCGACATTCGCTTACTCAAACCCCCTCAGGGTATATTAGGCATCCAATATTTATTTTAAAAACACAACAGTAAATAATTACT
The DNA here is from genome assembly GCF_004193775.1 of Glycine soja. Taxonomy (NCBI): domain Eukaryota; kingdom Viridiplantae; phylum Streptophyta; class Magnoliopsida; order Fabales; family Fabaceae; genus Glycine; species Glycine soja. The sequence continues at coordinate 30,429,765 of NC_041011.1, forward strand.
GGGAATTTTAAAGGATACAAGGTTGCCTTGCAGCGGCGCTTTCCATTTGTCCAGAGCTAGGCAATGGACGATGACCCATCGGTTGTGACCCTAGCCTCTACTTGCATCCGTCCCTAAGTACCTGAAAGTAGGAAACAACATTGCATGGTAAACCATGGCCGCGTTACCGTTTTACCTTGATGGGTTTTGGCCTCCAACTTCATCCTGGCATCTGACCACGGCCAGTTGATTCTGCCTCTGTTATGACAAAATATGCATGTGTATGCGTATGCATGAATGTTTTCAAACGCAACAAATTTTTATTGAAAGCTGGTTTAGGTTCAGTTTTAATTAAGCGCTTTGGGGCATCCCGTGGACTGAGCGAAAAAGGCTCAAGTTACCATAAACTGCACATGGTTTTAAAGCACGAAGTGAGGACTGAAACCTCAAACTCATGTTCTCTTCTTTTAAAAGACTGTGACGAGAAAATTAGAGCCGACAGGAATCCCTGGGGGAAACCAAGAAGAACACATAAAAAAATAAAAGAACATGCAGCGATATCCTTAATTACCCCAGATTCGAAGCATAGTATCGCTTGACAACATCGGAATTCACGGGTAAAGGCAGCTCCTCGCCATCCATGTTGGTAAGCACCAGGGCCCCTTCGGAAAAAGCCCTTTTCACAACGAAAGGTCCTTCGCAGTTTGGGGCCCACTTCCCTCGATTATCTTTAACAGCGTGGGACATCTTTTTTAGCACAAGGTCCCCTTCATGGAACTTGCGCAAACGCACCTTCTTGTCGAATGCGTTCTTCATCCTTTGTTGATATAGGCGCCCATGGCTCATGGCCGTCAAGCGCTTACCTTCAATAAGGTTGAGTTAGTCATAGCGTGTTTGAGCCCACTCCGATTCTTCTAAACCTGATTCTGCTAGTATCCTCTAAGAAGGGATCTCTACTTCAAATGGGAGTACCGCTTCCGTTCCATAAACCAAGGAATACGGTGTTGCCCTAGTAGAAGTTCGTACCGAAGTTCAGTATCCATGCAAGGCAAAAGGCAACATCTCATGCCAATCTTTGTATGATATTGTCATCTTCTGAATAATTTTCTTAATATTCTTATTGGCTACTTCCACGGCTCCGTTCATCTTTGGTCGGTAGGGCAAGGAATTGTGATCCTGGATTTTGAAATCTGTGTACATTTCCTGCATCATCTTGTTATTCAGATTGGTACCATTGTTGGTAATGATCTTCCTAGGGAGTCCGTACCGACAAATCAGCTCCCTCTTGATGAATCTGACCACTACATTCCTCATGACATTGGTGTAGGAAGCCGCTTTGACCCATTTGGTGAAATAATCTATTGCCACGAGAATGAAACGATGACCGTTCGAAGCCTTGGGTTCGATGGCCCCTATGACGTCTATCCCCCACATGGAAAAAGGCCAAGGGGAGGACATGACGTTCAGAGGATGTGGTGGAGCATTGACATTGTCCGCGAACACTTGACATTTATGCCATTTCCTTACATGGATGCAGCAATCACTTTCCATGGTGAGCCAGTAATAACCTGCTCTCAGGATTTTCCTAGCCATAGCATGCTTGTTGGCGTGCGTTCTGAACGAACCCTCGTGGACTTCCTCGATCATGTGGTTCGCCTCTTTGGCATCCACGCATCGCAGGAGAGTCATGTCGTGGTTTCTTCTATATAGTATGCTCCCGCTCATGAAGAAACCGGCCGCCAATCTCCTCAATGTCCTTTTATCATTGTCGGAAGCCTCCGGTGGGTACTTTTTGCTTTTGACATATCGCTTGATATCAAAATACCAAGGCTTACCGTCCCGTTCCTCTTCCACCTGGCAACAATGTGCGGGTTTGCCACGACACCAGAACTCAATGTATGGTAGATCCCCGTGCGGTGTTAGCTGGAACATGGACGCCAAAGTAGCAAGCGCTTCCTCCATTTGATTTTCTTCCCGGGAAACATGATGGAAGGAGATCTCATCAAAGGAATCAGCCAACTCCTTGATATAGGCTTTGTAGGGTATTAGCTTGGGGTCTCTAGTTTCCCATTCCCCTCTCAGCTGGTGGATCACCAACGCTGAGTCCCCGTACACCTTGAGTAGCTTGACATTGGAGTCAATCGCCGCCTAGACGGCCAGGGCACACGCTTCATACTCAGCTATATTGTTGGTGCAGTCAAACCCCAGCCTGGCTGTGAAAGGTATACATTGATTGTCTTGAGAGACCAATAATGCTCTAATGCCATGGCCTAAAATGTTTGACGCTCCATCAAACCATACGGTCCATTTGTCCCGGTCCTCGTCTAGTTTTTCCTCAAACAAGGCCATGATGTCCTCATCCAGGAATTCGGGATGCATGGGCTGATAGTCGTTGAGAGGCTGCTAAGCTAAATAATCTGCTAAGGCACTTCCTTTTATCGCCTTTTGGGTGACGTAAACTATATCAGACTCGGATAGCAAAACTTGCCACCGGGCGATCCGTCCTGTGAGAGCAGGTTTCTCAAAGATGTACTTAATCGGGTCCATCTTAGATATCAACCAGGTGGTATGGCTCAGCATGTATTGTCTTAGACGGTGGGACGCCCAGACTAAAGCACAACATGTTCTTTCGATCAAGGAGTAATTCATTTCACAGACCGTGAACTTTTTACTCAAGTAGTAGACAGCGCGCTCTTTCTTCCCGGATTCGTCATGTTGCCCCAGCATACATCCCATCGACTCGTCCAAAATCGTCATATACATGATGAGAGGCCTTCTGGGTACCGATGGCATAAGCACATGAGGATTCATGAGACACTTTTTTATCCTCCCGAATGCCTCTTGGCAATCCTCATTCCAACGGACGGTTTGGTTTTTGCGTAAGAGTTTGAACAACGGCTCACAAATAGCAGTGAGCTGTGATATGAATCTGGCAATATAATTCAAATGTCCCAGGAAACCTCAGACTTGCCTCTCGGTACGGGGTTCCGGCATTTCAAGGATGGCCTTCACCTTTTCGGGGTCCACCTCTATACCTTTCTAGCTTACGATGAAACCTAGCAATTTCCCTGATTTGACCCCAAAAGTGCACTTAGCAGGGTTCAACCTCAATTGATACTTCCTAAGCCTTTCAAACAAATTCCGCAGGTTGACAAGGTGTTCCTCCTCAGTCTTAGATTTGGCAATTATGTCGTCCACGTAGACCTCGATCTCTTGGTGCATCATATCGTGGAACAAAGCTACCATAGCCCGTTGATAAGTTGCCCCAGCATTCTTGAGTCCAAAGGACATCACCTTGTAGCAGAACGTCCCCCATAGGGTGACGAAGGTAGTCTTTTCCATATCCTCCGGCGCCATTTTTATCTGATTGTAACCGGAGAATCTGTCCATAAAGGAAAACAAAGCAAAATTGGCCGTATTATCCACGAGGATATCGATGTGCGGCAAAGGAAAATTGTCTTTGGGACTGGCTCGATTCAAATCCCGATAATCCACACACATTCGCACCTTCCCATCCTTCTTAGGGACTGGCACTATGTTGGCAACCCATTCTGGGTACCGAGTGACAGCCAAAAAACCAGCGTCAAATTGTTTCTTCACCTCTTCTTTTATTTTCAAGGATGTCTCGAGTTTCATCCTCCTCAGTTTTTGTTTTACCGGGGGACACTTGGGATTTAGGGGTAATCGGTGTTGTACAATACCAGAACTCAAATCGGGCATATCTTGGTACGACTAAGCAAAGATGTCTTGGTAGTCTCTTAGCAGGGCTGTTAATTCTTCACAGATGGGTGCGGTCATACCCGTGTCTATCCTTACTTCCCTTTTTCCACTGCCAGTTCCTAAGTCTACTAGTTCTGTCTCTTCTTGATAAGGCCCCATTTCTTTGTCCTCATGGGCGACTATCCTTTCCAACTCCGGGGGAAGTCCCACATCCTTGTCCTCTTTATCCTCCGTTTGATTTGTTTCTTTCTCGAAATCGATGGTCGGGTCCCAGGTATTAGTACCTTTGAGGGACTCGTCGTCAGATCTGGCGTTAAACGTAAAGAAATAAACATGCAAATGGATGAGAATGGGTAGAGACGTAGGAACAGATGAAGAAAGATCTTTTATTTTATAATTCTAGGAACAAAAGACATAAAGCCTTAACAAAAAGAAAACTCTAAAGCCTAGGCCCAACTGTAGAGTTTAAAAGCCACAAAGGGTTACATTATGCTTGTTGCGTAAATGTTCGAGCCTTCCTCCACTCGCCAATTTCCTAGTCGGAAACCAGGAGGGCATGGTCATACCAACTCCGACCCACTTGGCAAATCATCTTCACATATCGCAATGACTTGGCCTTCGTGTCCTAGACCTGCGCTTATAAAGCTCCTACTGATGTGACAGGGCGGGCCTCCTTTGACTTCTTGTCCCAATCGCGAGCCTTGACCTCCGTTCTTCCTTCCTGTAATGCCTTTCTTTATGTCCGCTTGTGTGGGTTTAAAGCCTAACCCAAACTTCCCACGGTTTCCTTTAGCGCTTATCAGGCTGGTTATGCCGCCGTTGTCCTTGCCTAAACCCATTCCGGGCTCGTAACCATTCCCCAACATCACTCGAGCCATCATTACTGCCGCATCAGACAGGCAAGGTTGCCCAGAGAAGGAATCTACAGAGGCAATGCTAACCACCTCAAAAGACTGGAAGGCCGTTTCTAATGACTCCTCCGCGGCTTCCACATATGGCATAGAGGACGGGCAACTCACCAAGATATCTTCCTCGCCCGATACGATAACCAAATGCCCTTCCACTACGAACTTCAATTTTTGGTGGAATGTAGAGGGAACGACTCCCACCGAATGGATCCATGGGCGCCCCAACAGGCAGCTATAAGCGGGGTTAATGTCCATTATTTGATAGGTAACCTGACAGGTATGGGGGCCTATCTGTACAGGGAGGTCAATCTCTCCCCTAACCTCTCGGTGGGTGCCGTCGAAGGCACGGACCACCATGGAACTCGGCTTTAGATGGGAAGCATTAAATGGTAATTTCTCTAAAGTGCTTTTGGGCATTACGTTTAAACTGGAACCGTTATCGATAAGCACCTTGGCTACGATGTGGTCCATGCACTTGATTGATACATGTAAAGCCCTGTTATGCCCTCTCCCCTCGGCAAGGATTTCTTCTTCGGCGAAGGCGAGATAATTGTTGGCGGTGATATTATTGACGAGTCCTCCAAAGCCCTCTACAGAGATATCTTGAGCCACATGAGCTTCGTTCAAGACCTTTACTAGCAAAGCCCGATGAGGCTCAGAGCTCATGAGTAATTCCAAAAGAGAGACCCTGGTCGGGGTTTTGTTGAGCTGTTCAATGACCTTGAACTCGCTCTGCTGAATAATGCGGAGAAACTCGCTTGCTTCCTCTAGCGACACTTCCTTCTTGCCGCAGCCATCCCTTTTCTCTGAAAGACCCTTTACCGGAATATCCTCGTTCGAAGTGGGGGTCGTCTTGTCATTTTGTTCCTCTACCATCTTGGCCTTTCCCTTAATGTTTGCAGGTTGTGTTGGCAGGTCGGAAGGTGCAAACACGCGACCGCTGCGGGTCACACCACTCAGCCCCGTGATATTGGTTACCTTGGCCGACAATGAGCTGACGTCGGTGGTTTCTTCTTCCCTTTCACTCGAAGGTGTATACCTCCACGGGACTGCGTGGCTGTTTTGGTATGGGAAAGGAACAGGTTTAGTTGTCGGGGGGTATTGGTGCTTTTGTGGAGCTACGTCCTTGGTGAAATATATCACCAAAGGTTTAGGCCTTCCAAAACTTCTCTCATCCGCGGACTGCATACATATATGTTGCTCTTCCCTCCCCTCATCACCGACTTCCAGTCGGCCTTGATCTATCATTCATTGCAACAATTCCTCTACTGTCAAACATGTTTCCATGTTATATAGCTCGCCAGGATGCAACAAACAAGAATCCTCTTTATGCCCACCTTCGGGAATCACACCTCCCTTTTGTAGGGCCTCAAAGATAAACCTCCTAGGGATTGCCACGTCCTTTAAAGGTTTAGACCTGGGCGGCCTATCTGGCTCAATGGCATTAACCGCTCCCCCTCCATGATTGGCGAGCGGGTTGGTTTTCACGTTGGGCTGATCCTCTTGAAATGTTAGCCATTCAGCATCTATCAAATGTTGGACCTTGTACTTAAGGGCCAAGCATTTTTCGATGGAATGCCCCGAGGTATTCCCATGGTACGTGCAAGTTGCGTTAGGATCATACCACTTTGGGAAAGGGGGTTGGTAGATCTTCCCGGGAGTTATTACGGCCATTTGGTTGGCGATAAGGGACAGCAAGAGGTCTTCGTACGTCATTGGGAGTGGGGTGAATTCTGGAATTGGCTTCGGGGGAAAGTTCCTCATTGCGATGGAATTGCCGGCCGGGCGAGTCGTGGTTGGAGCCGGAACTTGGGGGGCCTCCCTCTGGATGGGTGCCTTAGGCTGCACGGGTGCTGAATTGGAGGAGTTCCAGGCGCGAGCTGAAAAGCTCGGATGATGTTGCGCATATTGATGTGTACCATGAGATGTCTGCGGGGGTTTGACCCATGCAGGCACCGAAGTGACGGTGTGGGCATCTCCCTCCTTCCTTTTTGCCCTAGTTGCTCTGATTCTTTTAGCATTGGCACTTGTGGAGGAAACGTAATCGAACTTCCCTCTTTTCAACCCTACTTCGATTTTTTCCCCGGCGAATACTAGGTCCGCGAAGCTGGACGGCATGTAACCTACCAACTTCTCATAGTAAAACACTGGCAAGGTGTCTACCATCATGGTGATCATCTCCCTTTCGACCATGGGAGGGGCCACTGGTGCTGCCAGGTCTCTCCACCGCTGTGCATATTCTTTAAAGGTCTCACCTTCCTTCTTGAACATATTCTATAGCTGAGTGCGATCGGGAGCCATATCGGAATTATACTGATATTGCCTTAGGAAAGCAGTAATCAGGTCCTTCCAAGTACGAATGCGGGAAGCTTCCAGATTAGTGTACCAAACAACCGCGGCTCCGGCCAAGCTATCTTGGAAAAAGTGTATTAATAGCTTCTCATCCCTAGAGTGCGCCCCCATCTTGCGACAATACATCTTAAGATGGTTTTTAGGACAAGTCGTCCCTTCATACTTGTCGAAATCGGGCACTTTGAATTTTGGGGGGATGACGACATCTGGTACCAAGCAAAGATCTGTCATGTCCACGAATGGATAGTCACCGAAGCCTTCAACAGCTCTCAATCTCTCCTCGAGGAGATCGAGTTTCCTTCTTTCCTCGGTCGCCGGGGGTGGTCCTTCTTTGGACAAGAATATTGGTTGTGCTGTGAGGTTGGGCTGAGGCAAAGTGTTGGGTGTCGACCCCTCGATGGGGATCGGGGGGTAGAACTCAACATCCCCTTGGGCATACTCTTGATGATCTTCATGGACCTTGTCAAGCTGTCGAGGAGGCTCCCCTTCAAGGATGGGGGAAGAGACATGACCCGCATCATCTTGCATGAATGGCGGCGTGTAATTAGGTGGCAATCCATAAGGGTAAGCCACCCGGTTGTATTCCAAATGGGGGTTGCTGTTGTGACCCAGTGTGCTCCTTCCTCGTCCTACCGTATTTGGGGGAAGATGGTGCGCGGTAGCTAGGAGAGTTGGGTCTGCTTCGACAGCCGAACTAACGGCGGCAGCGGTGGCCACGTTTTTCTCCATGAGTTGCCTCATTCCTAACATGGCCTCCATCATGGAAGCCATTTGTTCTTTCAGAGCCGACATGTCGGATTTCATCTGTTCCTGTGTCTCCTCTTGATCACCCATCATTCTAGATTTGGATCTGGTGCGATAGGGATGCCTTGAGGCGTGTTTAGTTATGGTGTTTTTCCCTAAAAAAACCAAACGTGAGGAGTAGGTAAAATAATGAATGCATGTTAGAGATAAAATGCAGGAGTGATTTGATTCGCACTGACTTTTGGAGTAAAAACATGGGATAAACTCATTTTATTCAAAAAGTTATAACTAGTCAAGATCTGAGTGACAATTCAAGTTCCCTAGCGGTTTCTAATTATATGGGCCATTAGATCTATCATATGCTGACAATAGCCGAGAAGTTCGTGGATCTCCTCGGGGGCGGAGTAGGTGTCCGCCATTGCCTTGGCCTTGGCTAGTAGTCGGGGAAGCTCTTGACTCCCATTTAAGGTAAGGGCAAATTGGTTCATCCACATCGTTGCCTCTTGATGTAGCGAGTCGATCACCCTTCCTCTAGCTTCCTTTTCCGCGTACACTTGGGCATACTCGTCCGCCACTCTATGCTCGTGGGTCGCGGCTAGATTTAGTTCTTCTTGGTACTTGGTGATGATAGCTAACATGTTGGTCTCTGTCTCGCATAACCGCTGAGACAAACTTCTTTTGGACCTCGAGCAAGCCTTCAATTCATCTTTCAAGATCAAAATGTCTACTCGTGATTGGTCCCTTTCCTCTCTTCGGAGTTTAAGCTCGCTGTTGCTACCCCACAAAGCCCCTCGGAATTTGTTCCGGCCATGTTCTTCCCTACAAGCCCTCTTGGTTTCTCGTTCCAAGGCTTTGGTGGTAGCCACATTTACATCTCTCAGTTCGGTATTCTCCTTTCGGATTTTTAGAGCCGCTGATTTGAACCTTTCTTTAACTATTTGGGCTTGCTCAAGTTCCGCCCTAAAGGCCTGCACCTCTTCGTCTTCCTTCGGTGCCTCAACTTCCTCCCTTTTAGCGGTTCTCAAACTCGGGAGCCAATCCAAACCTTGCACGTGGGCTTTCAACCACTTACGGTAGCCACCGATGGGCCCATTGTTACTGCCCTTGAGTTCCTTGTCCTTCTTTTGCAACATCTCCCATGCCTTGCGGACCTTCTGAAGTGTCTCCACGTTGGTCTTATTGAAACCTCGTGAAATGACAAGCGTGAGCTCATCCTCTAGTGGCGCCCCTCTCATAGGGTAGCCAAGTTGTCTTATAGCAAGAACGGGATTGTAGCTTATGCAACCCCTCGTCCCCATCAAGGGAACATTTGGAAATCCTCCGCATGAAATAAGAACTCTGGTTCTTCCTTCCTTCCATCGAGGGAACTAGTTGACAGATGCTCCTTCTTTGCTTGCTAAGAGTTGGTCCCAATTTGCCCCTCCTTTCTCTGTGCATGAGCGGTGACTTTCTAGCGGGAAAGCATGCCTCGCCTCTTGGCGAAAAAGGTGTGAAACTAACCATACATAAAGAGCTGGAGTACATCAAACAATCCTTGTATTGCTCTTTTCACATCTTCGATCGAAGGTGTCATATAGGTCGGCTAGCATAGCGACAACCGGGCTTTCCTTGTGGTTATGATAGGCGAGAAAAGCGTCGATCGCTGCCAGGTCCACCAACCCATCCACATTCGGAAAGAGGACTCCTCCGAAAATCAACAGTGCAAGAATATCTATGAACGGGGCCCACTTGCCTTTACCTGCCAAGATTCTTGCTTTTGCCTCCAAATATTTTCTCGGTATTCCAACCACCCCATTTTCGACTTGCTTCCTGTGGTCTAATTCCTGCGCCAAGATTTGGACTATCTTGGAAATTCTAGCTAATGAAGGATAGAACCCTGAGAAGAGGTAGGGTTTCCTTCCCCCTAGAGGGCATCCTAGGATCTCTTCAAATTCTTCTACCATAGGTGATAGCTGGAAGTCCCCAAAGGTGAAGCACCTGATCGGCTGATCATAATACTAGGCGAGGGAGGCAATGGCCTCTGTGGAGACTTCTACCATGGCTAAGTCCCAGATTTTACCATAAGCTTTGCGAAAAACTTGCCGCTGGAGCTGACCCATTAACTGCCCTAACTCTTTTAGACTGGTGATCCCTAGGCTCTTAACCTTGACTTGATAAAACCTCTTTTTAAGCGAAGGTGTTTGACTTGATCCCATGTTTTACTAAAGTGAAACAAAATCGGTGCGAATTAAAACTCCGACATTTATCATGGGTGGAATGGATGAATGCATGAAGAAATGCATAAAACACATATGCGATTTATGAATACGGGAGCCCGAGAAATTGTCTCCTTCTTAGATACAACGTCTTGGGGTAGCAAAGTGCCTGACGTATGTATTTAAGAAGGTGGCATGGACCCTCCGTTGGTTTGACAAAGAGAGGGGACCGAAACAGAATCCGTGTGTGATGCATATGCAAAAGGCGCAACACGGGAGTGTACAATATGACAATATTCACAAAATATAAGCAAAAGGGGTACATGCCACTTATGCATGGCAGTGTGAAAAAATGGCACGCAGCGTGTCCGCTTCGTGCCCCTATTCAAGGGACCTATATGGGAAGGAGCTAACAAGGCCTTTAGTGATAATTCCAAGGTGGTTATATCTCTCTTGATGGTCTCTAGAGGTATCATTCCCTTTGAAGGACATATTGCAGCAGTAGGGACTACTAGCAACAATATGTTATCAAAGAGAAAAACTCTAGATGAGGGTTCACTGTAATCAAGCAAGTCGGAGACCTAGCATGATCACAGATTCACCTCCACTCCTTATGTTCCCACGAACCCGGGTATAGGGCCCTTTTTCAACTCACCATGTGTGCAAATAGTGTTGGTGTTTGTGTGGATCAAATGAATAAATATTTACCTCACGCATACATTTTAAAACGCACTAAAAGCATCAAAGAGTTATATATACAAGAACATAAAAAAATAAAGGGAAACCAACAAAGGAGAAAGTCATGATAAAACATTGCACAAGATTAAATGGCCTAACTCTCTAAAAATAGTCCCCAGTCGAGTCGCCAACTGTCGCAACCTACCCTTCGGCGGGAGGGCGACGCGTGACTCACGGGTGCGTGTTCCATGAAAGGAATACGCGCAGAGTCGCCACCAACGTTTATTTGAGGAAAACGTCGGAAAAACCGGAAAAGACGTGATCTACGAACTTTAAGTGAAAGGTTCGGGAGTTGTATTTACGCACGGGGAAGGTATTAGCACCCTACACGTCTGTCACAAGAGACGGCAGCCTTTAATCAAATGTGCAAATATGACTTCAATTTATGTTATCTTCCCTTTCTACGTTCTTATGTCTTTTTTATGCCTTTTTATATTTTTATCTTTTTGTGGTCGACAAGGGCGTTTCCCTTTGCTCCTACGTATTCCTCAATTGTGATGAGAAAATCATACCTACGTAGTTCTTTTGTGAACAAAGCGTTTTGGTTAAGTTATTTTTTATCCTTTTTTGCAAGATGTGTTTTTTATTGAATGAAAGGTCATTTAAGGCGTTAGACCATTAGACAATCTTTCGATTCTTTTGAAAAGTGAGAAAACATTAAGGCATTGGACCATTAATGATTTCTTTATTTTTGAAAGAGGTAACAAAGTTACATATTGATTTTAGGCTTTTTAGAAATTTACACTTAACCAATAAAAGCGGAAAAGACCATTTCAAGGCATTGGACCTTTGAAAATGGCTTTTTTAGGCGATGACAAAAGTTTGGTTTATGAATTGATTTTAGCCTTAGTTTCACTTTGGTTATTAGTCGATTCGATTAAGAAAGAGAAATCCCAAAGAAAAATGTCTGATTGATTTTTTTGATTATTATATTATTATTTTACCTCTTTTTGGCTTCCAATGTGATTACGGCATGACCGAACAGTTGGATTTCATTTTAACAGAAATTAACGGATGTTACAATTCAAATGATCGGTGGAAATTTATTTTATTTTTTGATTAGGCGAGAAAATGACTTAAGTAAATGACTAAAGCACGTCAAAAGGGGGTACGGAAAGTAAATGAAATGAAAATAAAAGCACGTGAAAACAAATGAGGACCACTAAGGGTACATAGAATGAATTGAAAAGTTCGATTTCGGGAACTTACCGGTTGAAGACCGAAGAACGACGAAGAACGAACGAAGAACAGTTGAAAATCTTCGCGAAATCACCCACGGAAACGTTACAGAAACGTTACGGAAGCGCCTCGGCTTGGATTTTCTTCACGGAAACAATTTTTTTCACTAATTTCAAGTGATCTCGAAATACCAAGAGGGCTGAACATTTTTCTCCTTCACTCCTCCCCCTATTTAAAGGAAAATAGGGGAGGAGCTTGCCACCCAGCTTGCCCAGGCGAGCTAGGTTGCTTCCTCAAGAAGCAACCGCCTTCTGGAGGAACATCCTGGAAGGCCCAAGTGGGCCTGGTTGCTATTTGAACCCTTATTTTTACTAAATACACCCCCCTTCCCTTTTTTTGGTGATTCTTTTTTCTTAAAGTTACGGAAACTTACGAATTTTGTAACGATACTTGTTTTCTTTCCGTAATGTTGCGAAACCTTATAGATTATGTAAACATCCCTTTTTTGCCTTCCGGAACGTTACGAAACTTTACAGATTGCGCACTAACACTTCCTTTTAATTTTCGGCATGTCACGGAACTTCACGGATTGTGCTACAACGCTTTTCTTTTGGCTTTCGGCATGTCTCAGAACTTCACAAATTGTCTAGCGATGGGTGCCAAATACCTCGAAGTGGTCAAACAAGGGTCACATCCCAACAACAGATGGTCCCCGGACGAAATTAGGGTATGACAACAATCCTATAATAATTGATTAATTTTAATTAAATGATGTTAGGATACAATCAGGCATTAGAGTTGCTTCACATGAAAGGAAAACCATGAAAGTGAAATATTAAGAATTTGGAGACATGAGTACATGACTGCAGCATTGTAAAGTGAGGTTCTGCTCATAATTAAAAAAAGAAAAAAAAATGGGGTTTTGTGAGTATTCGTAAGTTAAGTGGCAAGTTTCCCAGAGATAGGTGAACAAAGGTAAGCGCAAAAGGATATTTATCAGTCACGTGCTTCATTAAAGTGAATATATTTTAATAAAATTAACGGTTAAGGATTGGTGTAACTGTTTTAGAATTACACTGGTGTAATTTGATCTCTCTCTCTCTCTCTCTCTCTCTCTCTCTCTCTCTCTCTATATATATATATATATATATATATATATATATATATATATATATATATATATATACACATATATATATATATATGGATATATCAATATTTCTCTGTCTGGTAGTTTGAGTATCTCAAAGGTGTCATGGCCTTTATTGTGAATAACATTATTCGCTTGAAGAATCTTTTGCAAAGGTTTTTGTTTTGTCATCATGCAGGTAAAAAATCCTCAACGAGACTTGCCAATTGGCATATCAATAGTGTTAACTATATGTTGCATTCTGTATATGCTTGTAGTAGCAGTTATTGTTGGCTTAGTACCATATTATGAGTTGAACTCTGATACCCCAATCTCCTCACCATTTTCTAGCTATGGGATGCAATGGGCAGTGTAAGGTTTGTTGTGGCACACTATTTAATTGTTTAGGCTAAAAATAGATGGATGTCTCTTGAATATTATGCTTCAAGCTCCATTTTAGCTGACATGTATATAATAACAACTGGAGTTGTTACTGCTCTTTTTGCCAATTTGATGGGTTCTATTCTTCCTCAGGTGCATAAACAAGTGCTTAAGATTTTATTTATTTATTTAGCATCTGTGTTGATCATTTTGCTTAGTTATGGTTGTTACTTGTTAGATTTTGGTTTTGAATTTTCTTGACCTCAATAATTACTTTTCAACTTCATTTAAGCCCTAATTTTTTACTCATTTATTTTATTCTCATTTTTTAGTACAATAATGGAAAGCTTCCTATGCCTCTTTTAATCCTTGTGGAGTAATTTTATTCACTTGTTTAGCAATTTGATTTACCTGTTGCCTTTTTTTACATGTTAAAAATATCGGAAATAACTTTTAAAATCATCACTTTGCTATATATAAAACATTGATTATCCATTTACTCTTTTCATTTTTTTCAAAACAATTTTTTGACACTATATCTACGTATTGGAAAACAAATTAATCCTCAATAGAGTAATTCAAGGAAGTTGTTTTTACTTTATATCATACTATTCTTTTCATTTTCTCAAAACAAATTTCTCATGCAAATTGCTATTCAAGGATTGGTATAGATAATTTTTTAACTTGCAAAAACATGATTCAATGCATTTCGTCTACCTTGCTGGTAGTTGAAATGTATCTGTCAGTCTCTTTTGTGTTGTTTCTTAGATTTAGTCTGTTACAAATTGTATGACTTCCATATGCTTAGTGTATGCTCCAAAAGTTTAGGAATGACATGGAATCAATTTATTTTGAAACTCCAAAAGCCACATCTTCATTTTTATATATAGTTTTTTTTCTGCTTTTACTAGAATATATGTAATTTTGCAATCCTATAGTGTCTGCATGTATAGCAACTAATAGATGTATCTCTTAGTTGACTATTGAATATCATGTATAAATCTGTATATACATGTGTCTGTGAATTAGATATGCTAGATATATAATAGTTATTATAAGTTGTTTCTTGCACATGATAAATATATCTTTCCATTGGATGTGTGTTTTGCAGCCACATTCTTTATGGCAATGGCTAGGGATGGCTTATTGCCTCATTTCTTCTCAGGCATCCATAAAGGCACACAGATTTCTTTGGAAAGCACTATTGTCACTGGTGTCTTTGCAGCTACTATTGCATTCTTTATGGATGTTTCCCAATTAGCAGGGATGGTGAGTTAAGTTGTAAAATAATTTGAGACAATAACTAAGGAGATGCATCTTATAATATTATAAATATAAATTTTTTGTTATATTCATTTCTTTGGGAATACAGGTTAGCGTGGGAACATTGCTTGCATTTACCACCGTTGCAGTTTTAGTTTTGATAATCAGATATGTTCCACCTGACGAGGTACCCTTTATGTCTTCACTTATAACATATGTTGATCCATTATTGAGGCATTCTGGTGGTGATATTGGGGAAGATGGGGCCATAAGTGATGCAATCCTACCCCCCAAGGGCATTGGATAGAAGACTCCAAGAAGATTAGGCCAAAGATGCAAGAGAAGGCCCTAGGGTTCTCATGAGCCTTAGGGTAGATTTCAAGCCCATGGGCTAAGTATGAGCCCACTTATCTTTGTACATATTAGATTAAGGTTTCATTAATTTTGGTCCTTGTATTTAGGACTCCATAATGTAGGTAGGGTACCCTATAAATATACGATTTTTCAGCCCTTGTATTTTAGGGCATCTAGACTAGTTTTTGTATTAGGGGTAGTTTTGTAATTTCACATGCACTAAGTGAATATTTGATGTGTGTGGTTGGAAATAAATTTAATTGAATTGGTAGAAGCCCAATCCAATTAAATTTTAGAGGGGGAGGTGAGCATTTGCTTACCACATCATATAGTCACGCTTTGTGCATGTCCTTCATGTTTTACATGCCTCATGACACCTAAGCACACTTAATGGAGAATCTTGGAATTGATCTTGGATTAGTTGACTGAACCATAACTAAAATTCACTAATCATAATTAGTGAAATTTTGGCTCCACAAATTCAATTTCAAATTCAAGTGAAATTTGAATTGAAATTCAAATTTCCCTCCAATTTTGTGTGACACTTAGGCTATAAATAGAGGTCATGTGTGTGCATTTTTTTAACTTTGTGTTAGACAAGTGGCCTCAGATATCTTAAGAAGGGGGGGTTGAATTAAGATATTCCAAACTACTTCCCCAAGTAAAAACCTATTTCACTTTTTATTTAAGTTATAAATTTCCTTAACAATGAACTTCTTAAATATTGATTCAAATAAAACAATTTGAATATGAATATAAAGCCCACATAAGAATCAAATCCTCCTCAGAGGCTTGTGCTAAATTTGAAGACCGAGGAAGCAAAATTCTAACAATTATATAGTGCATGATGCGATTATCAAATGTTAATGACCCGACCAGCAATCTACCGGTCATTTCAGCTTGATCATTGCAGACCATACGACGAGCATCATGACTCGAATAATCAAATTTCCAGTCATCAACAATGGTGCCCTCAAAAGGTGCACCTTGACTGGGTAAATTAGTTAAAGAAAAGAACAATGACTGATCAATGACCATAAGAATACCATGCACCTCAGAAATAATAATGCCATCCTGAATTTTAAATTGCAGTAGAAGACCTTTACAAGTTTAGGATAATATGGCAATTTTAATGACATGAAATTAACAAGGCCAGAATTTTGAAACACTTGATAGCAATCAAACGTTTCATCATTAAAGAATTCTACGTCTAAGTACTTAGGGTCTAAGATGATTCTAGAAGAAAACTGAGAAAGGTACCGTAGACGCTGATCATCGGATGAAAACAATGTGGATGATCTTGGAGATGACAAAGAAGGAGGAATAGGTGTTGTGGGTGCTCCGGATGGTCCGTAGCGGCGATGGGCAGCAGCAGCGGTGGTGGAGGATGATCCCTTTCTCTTCTTCGATGGTTCTGCCATTTTGATGAAGTTTCAGTGGATTTCAATCGGTGGAAGTGAAAGAGGAGTGAAAAGAAGGAAGATTGGGCTTTACGGGACGCGATTTGGTGAAGATTTGAGTAAGATACGAAGTTTGGAATATTTAGGTATGGAGGAGACGTGAGGGGAGGTTGTGGCTGCGAAGCAATTCTGATTTCGTGAGTATTTATAGACGAGAACGATTTGTAATCGATTACAGGGATTGGTAATTGATTACAGGAGCAATAAGCCTTCTGGTAATCAATTACAGGATGTTGGAATTGATTACAGGCTGCCTGTTCATGTGTAATCGATTACACTGGATGGTAATCGATTACCAGAGCCTATCCTAGGCTAGTTTCTTAAGAGAGTATCTATGTTTATGCTAAAACACATCCAATATGATTAATTATTACTACTAATGCACTTAATTCAATCATTCAACTATTAAATACAAAAGAAATTATAAATTCTATCATAATAACAAGAATTTAAACAAGATCAATCAAAATAATCAATCATAAGAGTAAATTAATCAATCAATCCTTATTTTTATAAATTACTAACATCTAAAAGGCCTAATTCTCTTCTAATAGAGAAGAATACTCCCTTGGGGAGAGGTTTTGTTAAAATATCAGCAAGTTGTTTCTTAGTATCAACAAACTCTAATACACAGTCTCCCTTTAGGACATGTTCTCTAAGAAAATGGTGTCTAATCTCTATATGTTTAGTTCTAGAGTGTTGAACTGAGTTTTTGGATAGATTTATGGCACTAGTATTATCACACCCAATAGGTATGCGATCAAGAAGGATGCCATAGTCAGATAATTGTTGCTTCATCCATAAAATTTGTGCACAACAACTTCCGGTAGAGATATACTCCGCTTCAGCAATGGATAAAGCAACACTGTTTTGTTTCTTACTATGCCATGAGACAAGAGCTGATCTAATGAATTGACAAGTTCCACTTGTGCTCTTTCTATCAGTTTTAGATCCGGCAAAATCAGAATCAGAATATCCTATTAAGTTACATGTTGAATTCTTAGGATACCATAATCCTAAATTGATTGTACCTAATAGATATCTCATGATTCTCTTTACTGCACTCAAATGTGATTGTTTGGGGTTGGATTGAAACCTAGCACAAATGCATACACTAAACATAATATCAAGTCTACTAGCAGATAAATAGAGAAGAGATCCGATCATACCTCGATATTGTTTTATGTCTATAGACTGACTAGATTCATCTTTATCTAAGTAACAGCTAGTGCTCATTGGTGTAGACATGTGTTTTGAACTTTCCATCCCAAATCTTTTGATCAATTCCTTGCAGTACTTGGATTGATTGATGAATATACCTTCTTGAGTTTGCTTGATTTGTAATCCCATAAAGTACTTTAGTTCTCCCATCATTGACATTTCAAATTCACTTTGCATATCAAGGGAAAACTCCTTGCACAAAGAATCATTAGTGGATCCAAAAATTATATCATCAACATATATTTGAACCAACAAAATATCATTATGCTTTCTCTTTATGAACAATGTGGTACTTTACCTCTAGAGAATTCTTTTTCTAGAAGAAAATTGCTTAAGCGTTCATACCACGCCCTAGGGGCTTGTTTCAAACCATAAAGAGCCTTTTGTAATTTATAAACATGATTTGGTTTATCCGGAATTTCAAAACCAGGGGGTTGTTCAACATATACCTCTTCTTGAATTAAGCCATTTAGAAAAGCACTCTTAACATCCATTTGATAAAGTTTAAAATCCATTATGGATGCATATGCTAAGAGCATTCTAATGACTTAGGTACCCAAACTTTATTGGGTCCTTGTATGTTAGTATAAACTGGGGATCCTTTTGGGACCCATATCATTTTAATGTTGCTGTAATTTTTCTTGAAGTAGCAGGTTGATATGCCATGTCCTCTTCTTCCACAGTAGAAACAAGTGATAGAATTAGAATTACATTTTTGTGTGGAAGTAGAGAAGTTTTTATGAAACTTTTGTTGTTTTTCATATTTATACCCTAGTCCATTCTTATTGGAAACATATCTTTGTTTACTTAATATAACATCTAAATTATTTTTACTATAAGAAAATTTTGCAAGTGAATTTTTCAACTCTTTAATTTCTTTTTCATATTTTTCACAACAACTACAAGAATCTGATATTTTCTTGTCAGAAATAGTGGAGATATTAAATTTTTCATTTGTTTTAGAAATTGAAACTTCATTTCTAAGATGATCTAATTCTTTGTTTAATTTTGAAATTTCATTTTCTAAATTTGAAATTGTTTTCTTAGAAGATGAAACTAACTTTGCAAGTTTAATTGACTCTTTATGCAGATCAGCAAATGCATCTTGCAATTCATCAAAAGAAATAGATACGTTATTTGAAGATGTTACCTCTTCATCACTTTCATAAATTTTAGCCATAAGGCAGAGATTTATCTCTTCATTTTCTGAATCTTCAGAAGATTCCATATCGTTATCATCCCATGTGATGTATGCTTTCTTCAGTTTCTTTTCACTAAGATTTTTCTTTTCAGATTTCTCCATCTCTTTCTTGAAGATGGGACAATCAACCCTCAAATGTCCAGGTTGATTGCATTCAAAGCATTTTAAAGTAGAGGATGAAGTTTATGTCCTTCTCTTTGATTTAAAATTGGGTCGCCTCTGATTTCCTCTTACTTTAAGAAACTTGTTGAATCTTTTTACAAAAAGACTTAGATCATCATCATCATCTGGATCATTTTCCTGATCACTTTCTTCTTGAATTGAGGATGATGCTTTAAGAGAAATTCCTTTCTTTTTCTTGTCATTTTCTTCATGTTGGTGTAATCTCAATAATTCCATCTCGTGTTCCTGTAACTTTCCAAATAAAGTAGCAAGGGACATGTTAGACAAATCTCTTGATTCAGTAATGGTCGTTACTTTAGGTTGCCATTCTCTACTTAAACATCTTAACACCTTGTTTATGAGATCCTCATTTTGAAATTCTTTACCTAAGGCTGCTAGATGATTTACTATATGTGTAAATCTCTTTTGCATGCTTTGAATATTTTCATTTGCATTCATTCTAAATAGTTCATACTCATGAGTTAGTGCATTTATCCTAGATCTTTTAACATCTGTAGTTCCTTCATTTGTTAATCGAAGAGTGTCCCACATTTCCTTAGCACTCTTACAATTTGAAACCCTGAAATATTCATCCATTCTCAGGGCAGATGTTATTATGTTTTTGGCTTTTAAATTGTATTGTACTCGTTTTCTATCCTCTTCAGACCATCTATCTCTAGGTTTTTCTATTGTTATACTTTCACTTGATGAACTGCCATCTATTGTAACTCTTTCTACTGTGGTGGGTATATAAGGCCCTATTTCTATGGCTTCCCAAATATTTAGGTCTATTGCCTCAATAAAAATTTGCATTCGAGTTTTCCAGTAGTGGTAACCCTCTCCATTAAAGATTGGAGGTCTATTGATAGAATTCCCTTCTGGAAATAAGGAGTTTGCTGAGGCCATCTTTTTCTTGAAGCTTCTAAACTTTATACAAGAATGAAGCTCTGATACCACTTGTTAGACAAGTGGCCTCAGATATCTTAAGAAGGGGGGTTGAATTAAGATATTCCAAACTACTTCCCCAAGTAAAAACCTATTTCACTTTTTATTTAAGTTATAAATTTCCTTAACAATGAACTTCTTAAATATTGATTCAAATAAAACAATTTGAATATGAATATAAAGCAATAATAAATAAAGGAGTTTAAGGGGAGAGAAAGTGCAAACTCAGATTTATACTGGTTCGGCCACACCCTTGTGCCTACGTCCAGTCCCCAAGCAACCCGCTTGAGAGTTCCACTATCTTGTAAATTCCTTTTACAAGTTCTAAACACACAAGGACAATCCTTCCTTTGTGTTTAGAATTCTTTTACAACAAGAGACCCTCGGTCTCTTAATCCCTTAGAGAATTAGAAGGAGAGGAAGAATGAATCTCTCTTGAAAGAGATAGATTTTACAGATTGAGCACTCAAATAATTCCTTAATGAATTGCAATTGAATTGGCCAAGGAATTCTTAAGAGGATAAAATGATTTTGCTCTTTTAGAGAATAAACAATTGTTGTTCTGAAAAACTCTGAGCAAATTCGTGTTATAAATCACATATATATAGACCATTGGTGGTCATGAAAAAGCCTTTTGAGAAGTTGTGACTCTTAGAATTATTTTTCTGAAAGTCTTGTCTGGTAATCGATTACAGGATTTGTGTAATCGATTACAACTTTTAAAATTTTAATTTAAAACGTTTATTAACTGCTGGTAATCGATTACCAAAATTGTGCAATCGATTACACAGTCTAAAATTTGAATTCAAATTTTTAGTAGCTGTTGTAAAGCATATTTGGCCACTGGTAATTGATTACCAGAGAGTAAATTCTTTGAAAAATACTTTTTAATTTAAATTACTTGGCCAAACCTTTTGCTAATTCAATTAGGAATTCCCTTCCTAATATACTAGTGATCATCTTGATGTTGTGACTTGTATTCTTGAAGTACTGTCTTGAAGTTAAACTTGAAAAGCCCATTTGCATCAATTGCATCATATCATCATGATCATCATCAAAACACCAAAGGCATTTGCATATACACTTTGATCATTTGAAAATTAAACTTTGGATTTCAGAGCTCTTTTAGAGCACAAAATTTCATGCTCTTCTCTTCCTCTCTCTTCGTTCATCTCCTTCTTTGTCCAAGCTCTTATCCATGGCCTCCTATGGTGGTGAGCTTCTTCTAGACTCATCTTCTCCTTGAAGTGGCGTCTTCTCTCTCTCTTCCTTCTCCATTCCGCTGCCATTCATCTTCCGAGAAGCAAAGGAATCTATTGATGAAAAAGATCTTAGGCCTACAAGCTCCAATGGAGCTTACATCAATAAGTCATGTAGATCCTTCTAGTTATTGTGAGAATAGTCACCTACATGACAAGTCAGAGGCTCTGATTGGGCATCCTTTAATCATAAAAGAAGTGACCAAAGGTAATTATTGTTTGAATCTTCTACCATTCTTTTGGAATGAATTTTAAAGAAAATGTATAGGTTAGATGTATCTGCATTTCTTTTGTATGTAGATAAAAGACACCCTTTATTGGTATATGATTTCTGTAAGATATGATTGCCTATCTAGATTAGTTAGGCTTACTAGAACATTGACAGAAATAATCTACCAATGCTCCTGAATCATTTGAAACAATGGTGTGGACCACTGAACTTGATGGTTTGGTTTCATTAACAAAACAACTAGAGCTTATTGTATTTACACATGATATTCCTGTTGATGGAGATAATCTTTTTACCTAAACTTGTCAACCATTTTGCTATATTTGCGCTCATCTAGTTACACTCTTCCCTGGACAGCCTGCATTTATTTTTATGTTCTATCCGGATATGTAAATAACATGAAGGCATGTCTCTCCCGTCCTGCATTCTTTCACTGATTTCAACTTCTTGTGCCCCTTCATATAACTTTGTAAGTTCTTCATTTCAAAAGAATGCAGAGTAAGTATTTTGGTTAGAATTTTTGGCTCTACTTCAGTGTCTTAATTGGAAAACTTGAAGACATATCATCCGCAGAAACAAATATTCTCTTTGTTAGTCAACCACATGTTCTTTGTATCCTCTTTGCCTGTATGGAGTTTATTATGCTTCAAACTGCAGGCATCATGTTAAAAACACCACCCATTCTGCTAAATTGTGTCAAATTTGTTATATGTTGCTAGGATGAGATGAATTGGACCGTGTTTATGAATTCATTGGGTTCACTCTTTCCCAAAGTTGGAAGTTGCATGGGTTATCTTTTTCCTTTTCTTTCATTAAGCATTCTACTTAGTTGCAGAAATATCATAAAATACACGTGTGAATTGTGCAAGCTTCAATGGTTTGGTTGTGGAGATTAAATAGTACGCCGAACATGCTTTTAATATGTTGGATTATCATTTTTTTGTACTTTCTTTTGCCCCTAGTTATTACCCTTGCTTAAACTTCCCTCCTTATGATGATCAATTCTCCTACTCATGGCTTGGTTCACCTCGGCCAGCTTGTTGTAATCTTTTATAATTTCAAAGCTTTAACATGATCAATAATTGTTCTGCCAATATGATTTCTTTGATAAGATTGTTCAAGACTAATTTATATGATTCTCCGTGACAATAAATCTTATATAGTTGTATTAGAGTTCTAACAGAATCATAAAGAAGATGAGATATTTGAGAGGAAGAGAATTTAACAGAGAGAAATGAAAGTGATATTAAGCCACTCAACAGTGTAGTACAATATGGAATTCATAGACCAGAAAATTCAGTTATAACAACTAACTAACTCACTTTAGCTGAGAGTGCAGTTGAATACTGCAACTCTCTATATATTACTCTAATAAATTGTAACCACCTAAGAATGTTTAGTGAGCAATGACCTGAATAGGAGTGTCTACTTTTATAGTCATAAAGAAGCAAGAGCTTTCCCGTCATATGTTTTTTATCTGTTACAGAACCTAAACCAACTCTGGTAATCATTAGTTAGAACAAAATGCCTACATGATGTCATGTACATTTTGGAGAATACTCGCATAGGTTTTAATGTTGGGCTCCTATGCTAAATTGCATTATGGCTTGGTTCTATACTCTATGGGTAGAAGAGAGCAAGTTGAAGAAATTCTAAATTCTTATGTATAAAACTCTTGGTTCTCATATATTGCTTATGTGGATTTTGATCACAATTTCATTTGAAAGCGCATGGTTATATCTAATCAATATATAGCATCAACAAAGAAAAAAGAATATTTGTTTAAAACATTTGTCAAAATCCAATAACTGACCTTTTTGTTTCTGCCTGTTGGTTTCATATGTAGAGGAATGCTAGCATGCCCAAGTCAAGAAGTTTGGCATCATGCCAAAGTGAATTTTATTCATTAGATTTCTTAGCTTTTCAATGGAGGGACAAATTTTTTTTCTCTTTCTTTTATTCATTAAGCTGTATATGCGAAGTTCTAATATTTATTTTCTCTTCTTTGGCTTTTGGTTGCTTCTCTGCGGCAGATTTAGTTGCAAGGTGTAGGGAGTACCTCTACCTTGGTGGTTTGCTTTCTTCTGGGTTGTCCATTCATCAATTGTACTCTTCAAGTTTGAGGTAACTAGCAATTTTCTTCTATTCTTTTAGTGTGACTGATAAGCTATATTATTAATAGAACCATCATGTATTAGATATATTCTATTCTGGATAATAAGCAAGTAAATCCTAATGTTGAATGATCCCTTGGTCCAAATGACTACATAAATCAATATGAATTAGAGCAATATACTACTGACATAGTACATAAACAAGTCATATCAGCATTAGGCATAATTTATGTACTGCCCCTTTGTTTATGTACTACTGACATAGTACATAAACAAGTCATATCAGCATTAGGCAAAATTAATAAGCCTTCATTCCAAGAAAGAAAATAGAAATCAACATAGAGACTTGGAACCATAATGCCTTCTTTTCCAGTTTATAAACACCTTGGTACCCCCCGCAATATTTTAATGGAATCAAGAATTTCTTAATTAAGCACAGGAAAAAAAAACTCTTAACACTCGCTACATACAACTAAATCCATATTTTGGGAGTGCCCTAGCCTACGAGGTTTGGCATCTTCTGCAGTAGGACTTACAAATGGATTAAGGATAAGCCATAAATACACTGTGCCACTTTCAGTAAGAAACTAACAACATAAATAATATAAACAAATCCACATTAGCTCCCCATTGCCTCTCACCACAATAAACAATGGTCAACTAGGAAAAAAAGGATACGAAGAAGATTCTGCTTCTCCTTGAAGATTATGATGGGGCTCTTTCTTCGATAATTAAGATGAGGATTCTTTATAGGTATTCTTTCTTGAACTAATATACAATGAAACATTCAAACATAAATTCTAACCATAACATACATTCATTCTTCAGAATGTGATGCATTAGAGTTTCCTGGGTGCTGAAAGTTTAAAAAGTAAAAACTATCAGGAAGTGCCAAAAATTAAATTTTTTCTACTCAAAACCAAAATGAAAAAAGAAACAAAGCCACAACTATTTGAATATACAGCAGATGTGACATATTCCTCTGCTTATGATTCACACACTCAAGTATCTAAATCTACCTTTTATTTAGAGGTTACGTTTTAGGGAGAAACTCTTTTTTTATTAGTATTTATAGTACCATATGACAAATAAAATTCCCTGTTTTATAGCTATTGATTATTACTTGTTGAGATCCATTGAAATTTTTACCAAAACAACTTCAATAAATAATTGCCTCTTATAGATTTGTGTTGTTGTTGTTAACATCGGTTTTTTTGAAAAAACTGATGTTAACGTACATTAACATTAGTTTTTTTTTACAGGAAACCGATGTTAACTTTTAACATTAACACATACATTAATATCGATTTTCTGTAAAAAAAAAATGATGTTAACGTACGTTAATATCAGTTTTTTCAAAAAACCGATGTTAACTTTCAACATTAACACATTTTTTTGGGTGTAATTTTTATTATCAACATCGGTTATTTAAATAACCGATGTTGTAAATTTAACGTTAACATCAATTTTTAATTTTTTAAAAACTGATGTTAATGATAATACATTCAACAACAGCACTTTCAACATTAGTTAAAAATCGATATAAAAAGTCATAAATAACTGATATAGAAAACATATTTTCTAATAGTGTCCCCTCAATCAAACACGTCAAAATTGACACCACAACACCATTCGAGCATTAATCAACAGTACTACATTCAGTTACTTACAATGCAAGGCAAAAACACTAAGGTTCTCTCAATTTATGAGATAAAGGGTTCACCCACAAATTAAAACTCTTATTTCTTCATTCGGAAATCATTGATCAATTTATGCTCTTCAACTTCCCTCCGATATCACTTGCCATGAGACTGAACAATGCCAACCGAACCCACATATAGCCGCATCATTAAAATTGAGTTAGATTATATTTAATGACAAGGACTAAACTGTAAATTTTTTATGTATAGTAATTAAAACAAAATTAATGCAAATAAAGGGACAAATGATTAAATAAACTTCAGAATTATTTTGTCGATTGCTATTATTAAAAAAAAAAATTAATAATTAAAAATTAATATTTGTCGATAAAAAAATATAAATATACTAAAAATTAATAATTCTTTCTTCCATTTTTTAAGATGCAAAATTATGCTAACCTTACATCAGGCCATCAACAAGCCTCAGTGCGCATGCAAATAGAGTTGTGAATATTGATCAACCTTATATCAGACCACCAAGCCGATGAGGGTTGCTTAAAAATGAATACTTGCAGGAATAATATATATCTATTTTAGAAATGTATTTCTGGAATTATGTATCATAGTTTTGAAATTATATTTCTGTAATAAGTATATATTATCTAAAAAATTGATATTAAAAAATAAACGTTTATTTTATATCTCATTTGTTAGTTTTATATTCATCCTATCATTAACGATTTTTAAATTATTTCTATTTTTTTTTATCGTATCTTCATTGTTCTTTTAACCTTAATTTTGTAGCCGGTATTCATTATATAATTAGGGACAGAACTACATAGATTGAAACATATGCAATAATATTCATTTCCCCCTTTGAATTACGTTCACAGAAAATTATCACTGGTATCAGCACATCTATCTATTTATTTAATATTATGTTTAGTAAAAATTCAAATACACTAGAAATCCAAAATGAAAGCAATAGTTATTATATTACTTTTTTATATAAAGTTTTAGTTTTTCCTTTATTTGTGTTAAAAAAATTTGTTTACCGCAATAGCTATTAATAGAAAGAATTAAAATATATCATACAATATTTTTTTTTTTCATTTTACGATATAATTTTGCTTTTAATTAATTTTATACAGTTATATAGATAGAAAGAAAGTGCATTTATTTTAAATTTGGAATGCTTTTAATTGGTTTTATAAATTGTTTTAGGTTTAATATATCAGTAGGTCCTTAAATTTTTTTCAAAATTGTTAATTAAGTCTCTAAATTAATATATACATATATATATATATATATATATATATATATATATATTGGAATCAGGTTATTTATCTTGTAAAAATTGTCATTGGATTTCTGGAATTAGTTTATGGGTCTTCAAAATTGCAAGAACAATAATAATTTGCGCCGATTTTACTAATTCCACTATCTAATTACAAAAAGTATAGAAGGTGATGCACATAATTACAAACGTTTGTTTTTAATTTAGAAATCTAATTAAAAATACAAATAATTAAAGGATGGTGTATTCAACCATAATTTTATTTATTGTAAAAAACCATTATTTTATTTATGTTAAGATATACATCAATTTTTTTTTATGATGCGATAAATTTTTGGCCCCTCATAAAATTTTATGGTTCCATTCCTATATATAATAATGTATAGGCTTAATTACAAAAATAATTTCTTATCTCAACTTACTAAACCAGCCTTTCTCTAATTTAATTCATTAATATAGTCTCATTTTTTTTTCAATATAACTATTTCAGTTTCTTATCTCAACTTACTAAACCAGCCTTACTTGAATATTGTTTTTTTTTTTTTCTTGTGTAAAAAAAATATGATGTACATTGTATAATAGATGGTAAGGATAGTATGCAAATGAGGTTTAAAGAATAACGACGACAACAACAACAACAACAACAACAATAATAATAACAACAGTACTAAAATGTAATTTCCATTCCTTTATTTTTTCAAATTCGCAATATTTTTAATTGAAATATTTTATCTCCCATTTTTTTAATAAATCTGCAATTTAGTCCACTTTTTTCAATTTCAGACTTAATTATGCACTTTTTAATTCTTTTTTTTAATAAATTAAGTTTGTTAACAATTAAATAATTAAAAAAAAATATCTCGTGGATAATAAATAAACACGTGTCAGAAAATATTTACATAGTATATATATTAACGTTTGAAATTAATCACAAGGACTAAAGTTGTAAATTTTTTAAAAGTGAGAGACGAAATAACTCAATTAAAAAATAGGAATCTAAAATTGTAAACTTTTAAAAAATAGGGGATGAAATGTCTCAATTAAAAATTAAGAAAACTAAAATTGTAAATTTGAGAAAATAGAAGGATGAAAATTACATTTTAACCGAATAATGAAGATGAGACATACCTTAAAATGTGGTGACACATGAAGGAAAACACACAATATTACATGCAATATATGCAATATTATACAATGAATATGGGGTATAAAATTAAGGTATGAAGAACAGTAAAAATAGCATGAAAATAAGATTTTAAATAAGATTTAAAAATCACTAGTGATAGGATGAAAATAAGACTAACAAACATGATATGTAAGATAAACAAAAATTTTCTAATACCAAAAATGTGTTCTAGAATAATATATACTTATTTTGAAAAATATATTTCTGAAACAATGTATCATAGTTCCAAAAATACATTTCTGAAATAGACATATATTATTCTGGAAATACATTTTCACAAAGAAAAAATGATTCCTAAGGGGTGTATCTCTTTAAGGAAAAAAGATATAATGAAGAATTAAAATGTAAAAAGGAGAAATGGGGTGTACTTAACAAAAAATGGAGGTGTACTTAGCAAGTGGCTACTTGTAGTCATAAGCAAAATGCAATGCATTTATCATATTTCTTATTTAAAATTAAAATTTGAATGTTAATTCAAAATTAAAATTAAATTTGAAAGAGTTTTTATTTTTATGCAAAACTAAATATTTGAATTTTAATTTATATCTTAATAAAATTTTAAATAAGAATAATTACAAAACTAGGATTTTTACTAAGAACATTTAAGAATTGTAAACAATTGTACTCGAGAAATGCTAGCAAATTGGTCAAACCGACATTGATGGATAATCAATTAAAATAACCTATTTGTTCTGGAGTAACATCTCGGCATTACTAAGATCGAGATATCTTCAAAAGACTAGTTCACACAGGTCAAATTCTCGAGTGAAACTTGATAGAAGTTGATCACTTCTATAAATAAGTCATTGACTTGGCAACAACATTTCTGGAGTAGCATCTTGACATCACCTAGACCAAGACAGCCTCAGGAGATCAGCTCACGCAGGCTAAATTCTTGACTCAAACAGATCAAGGCACCCAAGAACAACTCAGGCTAATCAAGTCAATTATCCTCCAACATTGGATAGAAGGTACACATGCTAGATGCATGACCAAAACCTGGGTTACGAAGCCCACGTGACCCCTCACACAATATTTGTCATCCTAGCTATATAACATTTTTCCGCCTAAATATTGGTTATATAAGATGATTTCTAGTATGTTTCTAAATTAACTACCGTTAATAAGTTAACAGAATGTGATCAACCCTTACTCTATATTTCAATATTAGAATTATTTTGTTGGAATATCATTAAATTACTAAGAAAACTTGTTATTTTCTAGGACTAAATACAAAAATTATCAAATGATGATGAACAAATATGATAAAGATACATAAAATACATAAATATTAAATAATATCCAGATCAAGATAATAATTATTAGTTATTATATATCTTTATCAAGTTTAAAATAATATTATAAGAGCATATTATATGCTAGTATTCAATAATTAGCTATTAATTAATAGTTTGACATGTTTTAGCAATTGTAAAAAACCTATAAAAAAAGAATTGCAAAAAATATAATTTAACAAATGATCAATCGGACTAATCCGATCTGGGTCATTGGTTCTGGGCAAACCTGACTGAGTCAATCCGGGTTGACCCTGGTTAACAGCATCTCTGGTCCAATAGCTTAACCGGACAGGTTAGACTACCGATTCCCACTACAACCGATCAAGTCGGTCTAGTTTTCACAACTATACTTCTAATAAAACTAATAAATAGATATTTGCGGATAAAAAAAATCATGGGAATTTTTCATTGAAACAGCCACTTACCAAAGATGACACAAGGCACAACCAACTCATGAGGTCAAACACCAATTGCTGCTCTCATCTTTGCGGCCAAGGTGATGCACATGATTATTGTAAAGGCTGTTGCCATCACCTCACTAGGAGCATTATTAGAATTTAAGTTTGGACTTAATTTAAGTCCAAAAACTAATAGAAAGAGAATTTTCTCCAACTTACATACAATATTCAAACATATTTTAACTAATTTGGAACTTAAGTTGTTCCTAATAAGCACCGATACTTCCTACTGGTATGTAACCTTATTTCCATCATTTTAAAAATTATGTTAATCTCATTTCTCCTCCAACAAACACCAAATTATTTTCATCCACCTTTCCCCCTAATTTCCACCTACCATACAAGGGGTTAATTTTCTATTACAATCATACTTTCGTAAATTAATTTTTGAAACATTAAAAACTGAAATTATTTTTCAAAATAAGGATATATATATATACACACACACATGAATAGGGAGTGTTCAAGTATAAGAGTAAAAAAGCAACTGCCTAGAGGAAATTGGCATTGATCTAATCCCATGGAGCACCAAACAAAATAAGTATGAACAGCCCATTTCAATTTTGTGAAAAACTGAGTATATTTCGAAATCTATTTGTACCCTTTAAAAAAAGTTTGGACATTTCAATGCACCAAATGTAAAAGGACTGAAGAAAGAAATTTAGGGTGAGCTGAAATCAATGGATTTCAAAACACACTAAATTTTCAACCTAGAGGTATGCCACAACTACAAGTGCACATATCTTATTCCAAATACCTAATTTCGAGTCCATTGCACATCAATTTTCATGAGAGCATTCACAGGCAACGGTAATGGTTAAAATCATCTAAACGGGTCTCTGAAAACCACATAACATAATCTTCTATCATCGCACCAATAGTGTAGGCATATCTTTTTTTTATTATTATTATTAAGAACGTAATCACTCGATTTAGGGTTTAATCATACTTAATGATTATCACCCCTCCCCAAGAATGTATTCTGCAGAGGGATCAAACCCATGTCTCTCCTCACAAACTTAGCACACCTACTACTTGGTGTGTATGTAAATCTTTTATACTAATGCAATGCCTACTTCCTTGACTGTTATTATTCATATTTTAACATTTTTTATTTAAAAAACTTGAAATTAAAAAAAAATAGCCATACATATTAAATGCCACAAATCTAATGAAAAAAGTTCATCTCCTAGACAAGTGAAATTATGGGGAGGATAGAGGAATACACTAAGATCAATTAGCACAAACTTTCAGCAAGTAAAAAAGGAATAAGTTATAAGAGCATCCTGAAAAACCATTTTACACTTTTAGAGAGAGAAAAATTACTTAATTCTGCTAGCTTCTAGAGAGAGCTTTTGAAAAATAAGATATTACTTCATCAAATAAATCTCAACCAAACATTTGCTAAGTACTTGAATTCTGCTCAATCTCACATTCCTATTTCACAGTCACCACTCATCAGCGTATTAAACTATCTTATATCTGAATTTAGACAAGCAAAAGCTAACGATTAACATACTAATGCGCTTAAAAATTACTAACACAGTGACACATATAACCAATACGACTAGCATCAACTTCCATCCCTCGGAAGGTTAACTATAATTGTCGAATGACTATTGATATTGATACAGAACCAGGGTTCAGAGTAGAGAATTTGAAACGATCGGGATGGAGAATGATGGCAACTACAAAAGAGGGTCAGTTGACAAAGCTATACAGAAAACTAGAAAATGAATTACAAAACTACTGAACTATAACTAAAGGAATCCTACAACAAAAAATATCTCTTAACAGAAAAATGGACGACCAGATGAATTAACATTCTGGTTACCTACCTACTTCAGCAGCCACTAGGTAAAATTTTGCTTCAGCAATTCATTCAGCCAAACTTAGCCGCCACATCATCATCAACACTCCCTGAAATGAGAATTACAAATATCATTTTTTGTACATACAATATTGGTTTCAAATTAGAAGTCAATTTGAAATAAATGTACAGATTGTATCAAACCACACACAAGAATGGTGCAAACAAATAAAACACATTTTTTCCCTTTATATTTTAATTACTCCCAATTCTTGGCAGTCACAACTGTATCATTTGTATAGAAGGACCATTAACCATGCTAGTAACTAAACCAAGAACAATGCAATTCAAATTCCTTTTCTCTACCAAAGAAACCAGTTGATTTACTTATCAAAATTTTCAAGAATGCCTGCTCCCAAACAAAACAAACTCACATAGGATGCACTGGGATCAAGAAAGTCAAATAGTAATGAACAAACTTTCCAAGCACATAATAGACCCTTATTCTTTTCGAAAGTTTTTTCTTCAGTAGCCTCAGATTGTCACAAGACAATCATTTCTTTCCTTAAATGTTTCAAGCTGGGTAAAATCTTATGAGTTTAATTTACATGCACTGTCAGTGTAAAAAAATTTGCAAACATCCTATAGGAATTCGATTGGACAATTTGGCAATATAGTAAATTTTGATTGGCTGTGCCTGCATAAAAGTTTTACACTGACAAATGCATATAAATTAAATTCAAGTCCTGAGCATCCTTTTCCTGATTGTGTTCTATTTTGATAGTCTGCTGGCATTTTCTTTATAAGTTTCTATTTTCCCTAAATATCTTTGGCCAATTAAGGTTACAGAATAATTCAATGAACCATCAAATCATAACCACAGCTGAATAACTAAGATGATTGATAAAGGCTCCTCTAAGTCTAAAGTGAGAGTGTCTTTAAAATAAGCAAGGATGCATCCAGCCTTGTACTAAGATCAGAAGCAACTTAGATCTAAGTATGAGTGAATTCACCATTACTCTCTCAATTTACAAACAAACTCACTTTTAAGTAGTCTTTTACATGATAAATGGATCCCCAAGCATATTTTTTTTTCTTGAAGCTAATGCATACCCCATCACGAAAGCATAAAATAACTATAGCCTAAAAGTGAACCTATCCAAGTGAACCAATCAACATATTGAGCACAAAATAGCAATTGAAGTTACCTACCAATCATATGAACTTCAAAATTGGAGAGATCAAGATGCATCTCCTGGTCCTGTGTTGTGGCAACAGACGAAGCTTTGAACAATGCACTAGGAGTATAATTAAGCTGGTAATTTACAAGTATTGAACCAAATATGTTGAACTTTTGAGCACTACTACAAGCAACCTCTGCATCAACACACTTTTTAAAAACCACTCTTGCCCGGCTGCTTACTGTATCAACTTCTGTCTCTGCTTCCTTTAGAGGTCCAAAATGCCTAAACATTTTGTTTAGGTTTGTTTCTGAGGGAACAGAACCCAACTCAGCAAAGTTCATAACAAGTTCAGCAGGGGCATTCTCATCTATATAACCAGGAGGTTTTGCAGGAGCCTCAATATGATTGTTGTTAGAATAGTGTTTCTTGGAATATGGCCTATGACTAACTTGAACAGGCTTCCCTGGCTCAGCAGGAACAAGTTGATGGTCTTTTTTCCTGTTTCTCCGTGCTGGTTGTGATGGTTGTGACAGTTGCACTGGTTTCACTTCACTGCCATCGTCAATGACCCTGTCTGTCCAATATGTGTCACTCATATCATCAAATTCAAATGATTCAGGCAATCCAGCTGGGGGCACTTTCTTCCTTTTAGTACCAACTTTTTCTTTACAAAAGATACCTTTTACAGAATCATCAGCCACAACTATCGAATTCCTGAAAT
The DNA here is from genome assembly GCF_004193775.1 of Glycine soja. NCBI lineage: Eukaryota > Viridiplantae > Streptophyta > Magnoliopsida > Fabales > Fabaceae > Glycine > Glycine soja. The sequence continues at coordinate 30,462,892 of NC_041011.1, forward strand.
CAGAGAAGAAGCTTACAATAGGATTCAGGAAGTTGTAATCTCCAAGGGGTTCTTGTGCCACCAAATGAAGTGAAGATAGCAAATTGTCCAGAGATGAATACTCTGTTGGAGCAGCCATACTTGACCTCTGAGCCTCCTCAAAAGAAAAATCAGTTCCATTCCCAGAAAAACCATCAGTGCTTCCATCTGTCTTTTGAGACCGGTCACCAGAACTCTTCACCGTAGAGGGTGAACCAGTAAGTTTACTAGCAACCCTACGAATACGGTCACCAATTAAAAATGACGGCTTTGTGGTATTAGAAACTTTTGCAACAGAAATTGTTTTTCTTCCATCTGGCTTCCCAAAGTCATCAGCATAGTGATCAACAGTCCTCCTTTTCTTGGAACGGCCAGGTGAAACCAGATTATCAATTACCTTCTCCTCAGACCAATAATCACCATCAGGAGAGTCTGGAGTCCCACCCATTAGTTCTGACAAGCTTCTTTCCTTCTTTGTTTCATGCATAATATCCTTCAAATTATGTTTCCGTTTACGGTGAGAGCTGCTTTGGTTTTTTAAATTTCCAGAACCAGCTTGACCATCATTCTTGCTTACAGGCGCTGCATGATTATTCTCATCATCATGAACTAAGGAGTCCATGTCATCATCAAAACCTCCACAATATTGTAATTCTGGCAAGCACGAGTAACCTTTAAAGCGATAGAATGAAAGCAGTTGAGCCTTAGCAATCTCAAGCTCTAAACGATCAAACCCACCAGTTGGCAATGCAGACAGTGTTTTCAAGTATTCTACAAGATTACCAGGTGAAAAAGAGCTGGCATTTAGAGATTCATCCACCCCATGTCTGGCACTTAGTTCTGATCGAATCCCAGTGTTTTCTACCGTCTGGAATTTAATTGAGTCATAGGTATCTTTAGGTATACAAGAACATGCCAGCCCATATTCGGCTCGTCTTGTGACTTCATCCACAGCACAATCTACAGCATTCTGAAATGATTCTGAAGTGCTCTGCTTTTCAATGGAGGAGAAATGTGTCCTAAAAGGTTTTAGCTGGGATTCTTCATTCCATGCAAATGTTCTATCCCCAAAATATGCTACCAAATGGCAGTCCTTTTTATAATGCTTCATTGCCTTCTCAGATGAATCTGAGGGATCAAATATCTGTCCAGGCCACCATGGGTGGCTTCTCACCTTTCCCCAAACCATATCAGACACAGAAAACTCACCTTCCTTTTCTATCGGTAGCAAATATCTTGCATTATGCAATGATTCCAAACACATTGACTTCATTAATGATGAACGTCTCGTGACTCTTCCCTCTACTTTTCTCTGTTCAGCTTCAATAAATTCTTCAACTTCAACTTCAAATTCCTGACCTCCATTTGAACCAACCTGCTCAGAAATGCCAGTTTGTACTTCAACATTTGGCCTAATATTAGACTCATCATAGATTTCTTCATGTCCAGCGTCCATCAGTGCAAGGTTATCCTGGTCATCAATTTGAGTGTCTTCTCCTACAATCACAAAATTGCATCAGCATCTAAAGTTTTCTCACTCTCAAAAGAAACAATTGAACCAGCATCCACAGAATTACAAGGATAATTTTATGGAACCAAATGAAAATTTTTATTTTTGGTTACAATTTCATTTTTGACCACTGATCAAGATGGGAAATAAGCAGTTATGAGATCAACAGAGATCTTACCTTCAATCTCTGAAGTGTGGTTCGTTGTTTTAGTACTTTCTGCTTCTGGTTGACCTCCAGCTTCTACTTCTATCCCCTTATGCAAACCACATTTTTCAGCATCAGAAACATTCTTGTTTAATTCTTCTTCTATTGTTGAATCCTTATCAACTCCCTGCCCTGTATCTGAACTAACTTGTACATTCTCTCCTACTAACAGGCATCCTAAAGCATTATTCACCTCGTGATCTGAGGCCTCGGCATCTGGTGCATTTGTGCACTCAACCTCAACGTCCACCACACTAGGATCTTCAACATTGCTAACCTCAGTCCCCACTTCTTTCTGAGCTCTACTATCCAAAACAGACTCCTCCAGTAAAGATGGAGCATCAACTTCTCCACTTCCAACTACTGCTTCATCCCTCTCTTCCCTCCCCAACACCACACTATCCAACTCCATTCCTACATTCTCACTCCTATCTTCTTCGGATTCCAAACACCGAGAGTCCCCACCGCCTACCCCTCCAGACCCCACGTCCTTAACCAAACCTTCCCCGCCATCAATTGATCCACCACCACTCAACTCATCACCATTCTCATGAGTGCAATCACCATCTATGTACAAATCAGACCCCAAAACCTCCACCATTACTTCCTTCCCATTACAAGCCCCACCCTCCCCAACCAAGTCTGCAGTGAATGAACCCTCCATCAGAACTACACCCCGACAATCCACAGACCCTTCTAGGGTTTCAACCCTCACTTTCTCCTCGTGAGTCACTGTGGTTTCTGATACTCCAGACAAACCCTTCTCTTGTTCCTCCATGGATATTGTATCTAAGAAAAATTAGAACTTTCAAACATTCAATAAACATAAAAAAAAAACCGTTCTGCGCTCTTTTCACCCCCAAGAATTTGGCAAAATGTAAATGACCCAGATGAAAAAACTGCACAGATTTCTCCACTGCGAGTGCGAACAGACGAAGGGTACAAAAAAAATACAATTTTGCATGAAACCCAGAAGAGAAAATACCATAAAGATTCAAACTTTGATGCCCATCAAAGAGAAACGAACAACAAAAAAGAAATGAGTGAGTACCAGGGTTAGATCTTGTGTTTGTTGGAGTGAAAAGTATGCTGAGGGTTTCGCGTAGGTTTTTAGAGAGAGAAAGAGAGAGTGTGTGTGTTTAGAGAGAGAAAGTAAAGTCACGATTCTTAAATCCGGATACAACTCATCCTTGTCCTTTTCGATTTTCAACCAGCGGCTTCGTTAAGATAACATGCCGGTGTTGGGGTGTCTGTCACCACCAATAGAGTTTTTGGCCTTTAAATTTTTTGATACGTGGCACTCGCTTATTGGACCACGGTTGGTGGTAAAATGTGAAACTGTAATCGATCAATTGAATTAGTAAGTGAAATCTGGAATTCGGCTTTTCAATTTCTAGTGTTGTCTATGATTTATAATTTATAATAATAACGAAAGAGGATATCATTTGTATTAATTATTTTTATTTTTTTATGATCATTTTATTCTTAAAAATATTAAATATTACATACATTCTAATTAAACTGACCTAAACTACTCACTCTTCCAAATCGTGATTCAAACAATTTTTCCGCCCCTTAAATTACTAGCGACCACAATTTTTCCATTCATTTAGCCTTCTGACTTCACTCCTCTCTCTCATATGATTGCACATGAAGAAGAGAATTCTTAATTTTAGCATTCGTATGTATTTACCGTTTCCCTTCTCTTCATCAATCCACTGAAATTGGAGATATTATAATATTGTCTTTCATATTATATTCAATTTAATTTGCTCTGCCTGTAAAATTCAAACTCTTAATCTATCATACTAATTTTAAATTTTCTTTTTATCTCTTTAAAAAGAATTCTTATTATATTTCAACAATTTTTTAACTGGTATTTTTTATTTTAGTTTGCTTTTCAGTGAAACACTCTGACCAGGCTGACATGACTAGCAAATTACTTGCTAGGTCATTTACTTTTGACTGTCGCATCATGCACTACATTATTGCTCACATTTTGCTTCCTCAGTCTACAAATCTTGCCCAAGCCTTTGAGGAGGATTTGATTCTATTGTGGGCCCTTCAAACTGGTCGTCAGATCGACTGGGCCCATCTTGTTCGGTACCGGATGCATAAGGCATTACGGGCCAATGCACCTCTGCCATATCCCCACCTTGTTACCCTCTTTCTTCATCATTTCAATGTTCCTTTGGATGACGAACCCTTTGTCAAGGTTAAAAGGTCTTTTTCCATTGGTAAAAGGTCTTTTTCCATTGGTGCTGGTGTTGTTGCCTCCTTTGGTTACCGAAAGGACATGGATGGTCAGTGGGTTCGCTAGCAAGATTTGCCACCGCCTATTCCCGACGAGCATACACCATCTCCTCCACCACAAAGGAACGCTTCCTCTTCTCTACTGACTGAAATCCTTACAGAGCTCCGCGATCTTTAAGCATTTGTGGGTGAGCATTTTGATGTGATGGATACTCACTTTGATGGGATGGATACTCGTATCACTAGGCTTGAAGAAGATATGAGTTTCATCAAGCGTTGCTTAGATCCCCCAGCCGATTCTTAGTTATGTTTCTTATGTTTCATGTCCTTAGTTTTATGGTTATTTCTTAGCCTTGTATTTTTGGCTTTTAATGCTTAGTACTTTGGTTACTTTTCTTGTGTTCTTACTTGTCTTGGATGTTTTCAGTTATGGTTGCTTTGTGTTTGGATATTTTAGCCTTTGTTTGGCTTTTGTCTTGGTTTGATTAGACTTGCTTGAATTATGTTATGGATTAAATCAATTGGATTATGCTATGGTTTATCATTTTCTGGATGTGTTAAGCTCCTAATTTAGTTCTTTTCTCCAAACTTTTTTGGCTTTTTGATGTTGCCAAAGGGGGAGAGAACTTAAGGGAAGAATTTAGGCATAAATTACAATCTTAAGGGAGAGTAAGGAATGAGAGCACGCATTATCAATTGTGTATCATTTATCTTCATTTCAGATTATTGTCATCATCAAAAAGGGGGAGATTATAGAAGCATATATGATATGAAGTTTTGATGATGTCAATGATAAGCGCTTCTCAAGTTTGATCCAAGTCAAGAATCAAGAAATTCAAGAAGAACGATGAACTTAGTCCATAGGATCTTAAAAAGAATTTCTTAGATGATGCTGCACAGGTTTGGCTAAGGAAAATATCTTACAAATATTTTTAGTAAAACTATGTTTTCAAAATAAGATGTTTTTATCTTTGGTAATCGATTACTAGAGGATGGAATCGACTACCTATAGCTAAATGCTTTCTGAAACAGTTTTACAAATTTTGAATTTGAATTTTAAATTGTGTAATCGATTATACAATGGATGTAATCGATTACCAGAAGTAAAAACTGTTTGTAATAGCTTTTAGAAATTTGAATTTAAAATTTAAAAAGCCTGTAATTGTAACATCCTGGAAATTTCTACCCGGAATTTTTGGAAACGATGTATTTTGAATGATTATATATATATATATAAGTATTATTCAGTGTATATGCATATATGTTCTTGGTAAGGGTAGGAATAGTAGGGGCAAGATACGCGGGTTAGACTAATTAAGGAAGAGAAATCCATAACTGGGAGGTTATGGGTTAATTCTTAATTAATTAGTTAAAAATCATCGTTTTGCGTGCGACTTAGAATTTAACGAAACCAACCTCTGAACCACGCTCGGGGTTTTATTCTGAGCGTTTTGATATACATATTGCTTGCTTTCGAAAACTGGCCCCGACGGACACAGAGAAACGCGAGAAATTGGAACCAGAGAAACGGCACGCAAATCGAGGTAAGATTTTAGCGTTTCAAAGGTCAGATTTTTCTCACTTTTGTGACTGAGTATGGGTCACAGTCAAAAAGAGAAAGTGGGCCCTTTTTGCTCCAATCAAATAGGGACATGTGGCAGAGCTTGAATAAAATAATAAGAAAAGAGGAAAAAGCCTTTTAAAAACCAAAAAAAAACAAGTCTCTCTCTCTTCACTCAGCAGAAAACATTGCAGAAGCCTTCTCTCTCCCTCTCCCTCACGTTGCCTTTCTTCTCCCTCATTCTCCATTGAAGCTCCACACAAAGCTTCAACCTTTGGCCATCATTTCTGCCCCAAATCGTGAAAGGAGAGCATTTTCGGGGTCGTGAAGTGCGTGGCTACGAGTGGGACTTCGAAAATCCAGGTTTGGGTGGACTTCTTTCTCCTTTGATTTTCGTGGGTATGGGGTTTTGGGAGATATGATGGGTAGTCTTGCAAGGTTTATGCTGTGTGATGATTATTTGTGAAGACATTTGCTGAAAACTTGTTGAAATCGCCATGTTTGGATGAGTTAAACATACCCATACTGTTTTAGGGTTTTTGTGATGATGTTTGTGATGTTTATATGCTGAAATTGCCCATGGAAAACTGTTAGAGATGAAATGTAGAGTTAACCTAGGGTTAGAAAGTGAGAATGTAATGTTATGAGTGGAAAAAGAGTGAGACTTTGAGAGTTGGAAAGCTAAGTCTGAATTCTGTGGTAAATGGAGGTTAAAGTGAGTTAATACTAGCTTGAAATGTCATTTAGGACTTGGGAGAAAGCTTGGACTGTGCTAGGGAGAAAAACAAATGACCAAGTGAACAAAGAGCCATTTCTAGGGCAAATTTGGGTGTTGAAGAGTCAAATTTTGATTTGGTGGAATTTTAGGTGTAAATCCAGTTTGGGCAAGTTTAGATTGATGTTATGGATTGGTGTGAGGTGAGAGTTTACTTCAAATTTACCTCATTCTAAATTTCACCTTTCAAACCTAGAAAAGCCATTGAATGGAGGGGTGTTGGACACCTAGATTCTGTGTTGCTGTGCTTTAAGGCTTGAATTTGGTTTAGGCATGATTGATACATGATTTGGGACTTGTAGGATTTGATTTGGGCAAGATTGGATGAGGGGAAGTGTGGTTTTCGAAATCTGCATTTTGTGCAGATTTTTGCTGTGAAATTGTGCAGCAGGATTTTGCACAAGTGCAGAAAAATACTAGGCATTTGCTGGTTGTGGAAAGAGCAGTGCAGAATGAGTTCTGGATTTTTGCTAGTAGATCCCAACGGTCAAAACGTAGGCTTATGTACTAGAGACTTCCAGTAAAAATTTGGAGTCGATCCAACGGTTAACGAATTGGAACGAAGGAATTGTTACTGGGGTCTTTAAGTGAGAAAAGCTGTGATTTTGGTTGGTGTTTTGGCAGAGTTTTCTGCCTTTGCTCTGTTTTCTTGGCTGTGATAGTTTGTGCTGTTTGAATGTTGCATTACTTTGATGTTGGGGAAGCTTGGGAGGATTGATGGGGACCCGGTGTTGAGAGAAACGAGGATATGGGCTACGTGGGAGTACGTGAGCTCAGTTGGAGGTGGGCTACAGGGGATGGTGGGTTTATGCGCGCATTGTGGATGTGGAAAACTTGTTGTGCACCATCGCCCGACCGCCACCTAGTACCACATGTGATGGGTACCCCATAATCCTACAAGCTTGAGATGAGGAAGTGTTGAAGGGTGAACTTCCTGCTTTTATTGTTGACCACAGAGTGGTACCTGGAGATATGTCGCGGGGGTCAGGAGACCTTGGGGACGTCAGGTGGGGTGCTATTGCCCAAAACCAAGCTTGACCAATCCCGACCCAACCCGGGCATAGTCGGTCAGTGAGAACCTGTGATGTACCTAAACAGGCGAGCTCCTGGCAGTCAACAGATAAAAGGAAAATAAGACCACAAAGCAAGGAGGCTTGTGGTGGCTGGCCAGCTGTGAATTTTGTGTAATATGTGGATTGTGGCCTCTGGTAATCGATTACCAAGGGTGGGTAATCGATTACAAGGCTTAAAATTGAGGACAGGAGGCTAAGATGGTCTCTGGTAATCGATTACCAAGGGGTGTAATCGATTACCAGGCTTGAAAACGAAGTCAGGAAACTTAGGGAGCCTCTGGTAATCGATTACCAGCCTGTGTAATCGATTACACAGAGGAATGGGTCACTGGTAATCGATTACCAGGCATGTGTAATCGATTACACAGTGTATTATTGCATATTTCATGTCCTGAGGCTGTGTAATTCAAGTTTAGCCTCTGGTAATCGATTACCAAGGTTGTGTAATCGATTACCAGAGATGGAAAGCCTTAAAATACCCCTTTTATTGCATGTAGTGTTTGTGAGACGCATCGTGTGCAGCACAGTTAGATTCTTGTGAAAGAGTCTACCCCTTTCTCTTCTTTCTTGTAGATCGTGATGGCGGCACAGCTAATTCGTGATCGAGTAGAGGTGGAGTGCCTAGAGGGAGCTTGGGAGACTCTCGAAGGCAACACGAGGTGCCGATTTCGGGGCACCATTCGATTCACGGCTACTTCTTTGGTGCATCCAGATGAACCTGCACGGACGCTTCAGCGCACTGTGGAGTGGATACTACCCACGCCTCCACCATATCGTCTAGTGGAGCCCGTTCAAGTGATCGAGGTAACGTCATCCGAGGAAGACCCTGAGGAGGACCTGGAGGAGCTACCTCCTGAGCCTGCTGTGGATGCCCTTGACTTTCTAGAGGGTGATGAGGATCCACTTCTTGAGGTGGATTCTCCCGAGGAAGTCATGTCGGCATCTGAGGCAGACTCTACGGAGGATAGCGGCCCGAGGGAGATGGCGATCAGCGGAGGCTCTTCATTCTAGTGGACAGCTTTTTGGATTAGTTTTGTATACTTTTTGAGGGTGGGTGTATCTAGGACTAACTGTTAGGTTTACTCTTTTGTTTTTGTATGGGTAGACCTGATGTATAGGCATTTGATGATTGTATACATGTGGCTGAAGCCACCACTATGGACACCTTTGCTTTGGATGACACTATATATTTTGTAAAACTCCCATACTTTGGACAGCTTTAAATGATGAATGCATTTATGATCGATCTTGTTCTTTGAAAAGAAAGCGTTAGTAACTTTATTTGTAAAAGAGTTTATCGATCGTATTTTATTCTTTTATTTTCACGTGACGACCTAAAGTAATGGCTGGTACGTTCTTTCCTTTGAAAAGCAAAATAGTTTAGAGATTATGAGCAGTGAGAAAGAAATGACTCCGAACAGAGTTGTGAACTGGCCATTCAGGACTCTGTAGTGAGGATTTTCCTTCGAAAACTTGTTTTAGTGAAAAGAGAAAAAAAATGAGAAAGAAAAAAGAAGGAAAAAAAAAATACCATGGTTTTGTTAATTAAATCATTACTATTAAACCAGTCATTATTTTGGGGACGCCACAATTGGTGGTATCAGAGCAAAAGTTGGATTCTAGTGAACCTGTTATGGTCTTACTGTGTGAATGCTGTGTATCTCTGAAACTTGGAAGTAGGTTTCGGGGAGTGACGTTAAGTCACACATTGTGTGTATTTCTGCCTTATTGTCTGAGCATGGATGTGTGACTGATTCATAGGGTTGTTGTGTGTATGAGTATGTATAAAGAGAAGGATGTTGTTATAACTGTCATAGCCTGTGTGGTACACTCTCTCATTAGGATTTCTTGGGTGCTAATAGTTTCCCTACAGGATAGGTATGGCAGGACGTGGTAGGGATCAGAACCGTGATGTCCTTGACCGCATCACCGCTGTGCTGGAAACTCTAGTGCAGGAACGTGATGTGGAGCCGGCGGAGTATCGGGGACTCATGGCTTTCCGTAAGAACCACCCGCCAAAGTTCAGTGGAGACTATGATCCGGAAGGTGCTAGGTTGTGGTTAGCTGAGACGGAAAAGATTTTCGAGGCGATGGGTTGCCTTGAGGAGCATAAGGTCCTTTATGCAACATTTATGCTCCAAGGGGAGGCCGAGAATTGGTGGAAGTTCGTGAAGCCTTCATTTGTTGCACCTAGAGGCGTGATTCCTTGGAATGCCTTCAAGGACAAATTCCTGGAGAATTACTTCCCGCGAGATCTCAGGAAGCGGAAGGCGAGGGAATTTCTGGATTTGAAGCAAGGAAACATGTCTGTTGGGGAGTACACGGCTAAGTTTAATGAGCTTCTACAGTATTGGCCTCAATACCAAGATGCTCGGAATGAGGAAGATTTATGTGCTCAGTTTGAGAATGGGCTTCGGTTGGAGATCCAACAAGCGGTTAGTTATATGCAGATCACGGATTTTAATCAGTTGGTGACAAAGTGCAGGATTTTTGAAGATAAGATGAAGGAGAGGCAAGCTAGAGGAGTTGGAGGACCTCAGAGGAACCATCCTTTTAGAGGAAATGGTAACAAGAGGATGAAGCCGTATGCTAGCAACAAGGGGAAGCAACCTATGGCTACCTCCAACATGAGCCAGTCAAGGGGGATTGGGGTACAATGCTTTCAGTGTGGAGGACCGCATATTAAGAGAAATTGCCCACAGCTCCAGCAGACACAGGAGAATCGTTGTTATGTGTGTGGCAAGGTGGGCCATTATGCTCGAGAATGTAGGGTGACCGGGAGGCCGACAGTGACGGCCAATTCTAACACCGTCAATCGTGGACCCACTAATTCCACAAGGAGCGGTAATGTTAGCAACAACAACACTAGTGGTGGAAGACCAAAAGTACCCTCTCGGGTATTTGCTATGAGTGGTTCAGAAGCGGCTGCCTCCGACGTTTTGATACGGGGTAAGTGTTTGATTGCTGATAAACTGCTAGATGTACTTTATGATTCAGGTGCCACGCATTCTTTCATATCTCATGCATGTGTGGAGAGGTTGGGGTTATGTGCAACGGAGTTACCATATGATATGGTGGTGTCTACTCCGACGAGCGAGCCTGTAACCACCTCTCGGGTGTGTTTGAAGTGTCCTATAATTGTTGAGGGTCGATCTTTTATGGCGGATTTGATTTGCCTACCTTTAGCTCATCTAGATGTGATCTTGGGGATGGATTGGTTATCTACTAACCATATCTTTCTAGACTGTAAGGAGAAGATGCTAGTGTTTGGTGGAGATGTAGTTCCAAGTGAATCTTTGAAAGAGGATGCAGCCAACGAAGGAATGGAGGATGTTCGAACTTACATGGTGTTGCTCTCTATGTATGTGGAAGAGGACGGGGTTGCGGTGGATCCGAACAAGGTGGAGTCGGTTATGGAGTGGCAACAACCGACAACTCCAACAGAGGTTCGAAGCTTCTTGGGGTTGGCAGGCTATTATAGAAAGTTCATTGAGGGATTTTCTAAATTGGCATTGCCCCTAACTAAGTTGACTCGTAAGAATGAGAAGTTTGTCTGGAATGAGAAGTGTGATCAAAGTTTCCAAGAGTTGAAGAGGCGGTTGACGACAGCTCCAGTGTTAATTTTGCCCGACCCTAAGAGGACATTTGAAGTGTATTGCGATGCAAGCGGGCAAGGCTTGGGATGTGTGTTGATGCAAGAGGGAAGAGTAGTGGCTTATGCTTCGCGTCAATTACGTCCTCATGAAGTTAACTATCCGACTCATGACTTGGAACTAGCAGCGGTGGTTTTTGCCTTAAAGATTTGGAGGCATTATTTGTACAGTACTCGTTTTGAAGTTTTCAGTGATCACAAGAGTCTCAAATACTTGTTCGATCAGAAGGAACTCAATATGAGACAACGAAGATGGATGGAGTTCCTCAAGGATTATGATTTTGGACTTTCCTACCATCCAGGAAAGGCTAATGTAGTAGCCGATGCGCTAAGCCGGAAATCTTTACATGTTGCGACTATGATGAGTTTGGAGCGGAGATTGATAGAGGAGTTCCGAGATTTGAATCTAGCAATCGAGGTGCGACCCAAGAGCTTATTTGTGGGAACGTTGCAGATTACCAATGAATTTGTAGACCACATACGCGAGGCTCAAGGGGATGATCCGTTTTTGCAAGGCAAGGTGTTAGATGTAATGGGGGATAGGGGTGTGGAGTTTGAGAAGGATACAACCGGGTTAATTAGATTCAAGGGGAGGATATGTGTGCCGTCTCTAGATGATTTGAAAGTTCAGATTTTGGAGGAAGCACATAAAAGTCGTCTTAGTTTCCATCCAGGAATGACTAAGATGTACCAAGATTTGAAGAGAAGTTTTTGGTGGCATGGCATGAAGAAAGATGTAGCTGAATATGTAGCAAGATGTTTGACATGTCAAAAGGCTAAGGTTGAGCACCAACGACCATCGGGAGAATTGAAGCCATTGGAAATTCCGGAATGGAAATGGGAGAGCATATCTATGGATTTTGTATCTAGTTTACCCAAGACTAGTCGTGGACATGATGCTGTGTGGGTCATAGTAGATCGACTCACCAAATCTGCTCATTTTATCCCAGTGAATATGAAGTATAGAATGGAGAAACTCGTGGAGTTGTACATCAGGGAAGTAGTGAGGTTGCATGGGATTCCTTCTAGTGTTGTATCTGACAGGGATCCGAGGTTCACTTCGCGATTTTGGACGAGTCTACATGAAGCCTTGGGGACAAAGCTGAAGCTTAGTTCAGCTTATCATCCTCAAACAGATGGTCAGACTGAACGAACCATTCAGACTCTAGAGGATCTACTTCGGGCGTGTATTATAGAGCAACAAGGTAGCTGGATGGATTGTTTGCCGTTGATTGAGTTTACTTACAACAATAGTTACCAAGCCAGTATTGGTATGGCTCCTTTTGAAGCCTTATATGGACGAAAGTGCAAAACTCCTATTTGTTGGTATGATGATGGAGAAGCAGTACTTCTTGGACCTGAAATGCTACAACAGATTAATGAACAAGTGAGGTTGATTCGAGAGAAGATAAAAGCATCTCAAGATAGGCAGAAGAGCTACTACGATAGAAGGAGGAAGCCACTAGATTTTCAAGAAGGAGAACATGTGTTTTTGAAGGTTTCTCCCTTAACCGGAGTCGGAAGGGCTCTTAAAGCTAGGAAGTTGACACCCAAGTATCTAGGTCCATATCAGATTTTGAAGAAGATTGGGCCTGTAGCTTATCATATCGCCTTACCTCCGAGTTTATCGAATTTGCATCCTGTGTTCCATGTCTCTCAACTGAGACGGTACAACCCAGATCCATCACATATACTTGTAGTGGACGAGGTACAGGTGAAGGATAACCTCACCTATAGAGCACAACCTCAGGAAATCACTGACCGAAGGACGAAGTCGTTGAGAGGAAAGGAGATCGCGTTGGTGAAGGTGCAGTGGGGAACCGATGAGGGTGATTCTACATGGGAGTTGGAGGATAGGATGAGAGAATTGTACCCAAGTTTGTTCATAGAGTAGTTAATTTCGGGGACGAAATTCCTAAAAGGGTGGGAGTATTGTAACATCCTGGAAATTTCTACCCGGAATTTTTGGAAACGATGTATTTTGAATGATTATATATATATATATAAGTATTATTCAGTGTATATGCATATATGTTCTTGGTAAGGGTAGGAATAGTAGGGGCAAGATACGCGGGTTAGACTAATTAAGGAAGAGAAATCCATAACTGGGAGGTTATGGGTTAATTCTTAATTAATTAGTTAAAAATCATCGTTTTGCGTGCGACTTAGAATTTAACGAAACCAACCTCTGAACCACGCTCGGGGTTTTATTCTGAGCGTTTTGATATACATATTGCTTGCTTTCGAAAACTGGCCCCGACGGACACAGAGAAACGCGAGAAATTGGAACCAGAGAAACGGCACGCAAATCGAGGTAAGATTTTAGCGTTTCAAAGGTCAGATTTTTCTCACTTTTGTGACTGAGTATGGGTCACAGTCAAAAAGAGAAAGTGGGCCCTTTTTGCTCCAATCAAATAGGGACATGTGGCAGAGCTTGAATAAAATAATAAGAAAAGAGGAAAAAGCCTTTTAAAAACCAAAAAAAAACAAGTCTCTCTCTCTTCACTCAGCAGAAAACATTGCAGAAGCCTTCTCTCTCCCTCTCCCTCACGTTGCCTTTCTTCTCCCTCATTCTCCATTGAAGCTCCACACAAAGCTTCAACCTTTGGCCATCATTTCTGCCCCAAATCGTGAAAGGAGAGCATTTTCGGGGTCGTGAAGTGCGTGGCTACGAGTGGGACTTCGAAAATCCAGGTTTGGGTGGACTTCTTTCTCCTTTGATTTTCGTGGGTATGGGGTTTTGGGAGATATGATGGGTAGTCTTGCAAGGTTTATGCTGTGTGATGATTATTTGTGAAGACATTTGCTGAAAACTTGTTGAAATCGCCATGTTTGGATGAGTTAAACATACCCATACTGTTTTAGGGTTTTTGTGATGATGTTTGTGATGTTTATATGCTGAAATTGCCCATGGAAAACTGTTAGAGATGAAATGTAGAGTTAACCTAGGGTTAGAAAGTGAGAATGTGATGTTATGAGTGGAAAAAGAGTGAGACTTTGAGAGTTGGAAAGCTAAGTCTGAATTCTGTGGTAAATGGAGGTTAAAGTGAGTTAATACTAGCTTGAAATGTCATTTAGGACTTGGGAGAAAGCTTGGACTGTGCTAGGGAGAAAAACAAATGACCAAGTGAACAAAGAGCCATTTCTAGGGCAAATTTGGGTGTTGAAGAGTCAAATTTTGATTTGGTGGAATTTTAGGTGTAAATCCAGTTTGGGCAAGTTTAGATTGATGTTATGGATTGGTGTGAGGTGAGAGTTTACTTCAAATTTACCTCATTCTAAATTTCACCTTTCAAACCTAGAAAAGCCATTGAATGGAGGGGTGTTGGACACCTAGATTCTGTGTTGCTGTGCTTTAAGGCTTGAATTTGGTTTAGGCATGATTGATACATGATTTGGGACTTGTAGGATTTGATTTGGGCAAGATTGGATGAGGGGAAGTGTGGTTTTCGAAATCTGCATTTTGTGCAGATTTTTGCTGTGAAATTGTGCAGCAGGATTTTGCACAAGTGCAGAAAAATACTAGGCATTTGCTGGTTGTGGAAAGAGCAGTGCAGAATGAGTTCTGGATTTTTGCTAGTAGATCCCAACGGTCAAAACGTAGGCTTATGTACTAGAGACTTCCAGTAAAAATTTGGAGTCGATCCAACGGTTAACGAATTGGAACGAAGGAATTGTTACTGGGGTCTTTAAGTGAGAAAAGCTGTGATTTTGGTTGGTGTTTTGGCAGAGTTTTCTGCCTTTGCTCTGTTTTCTTGGCTGTGATAGTTTGTGCTGTTTGAATGTTGCATTACTTTGATGTTGGGGAAGCTTGGGAGGATTGATGGGGACCCGGTGTTGAGAGAAACGAGGATATGGGCTACGTGGGAGTACGTGAGCTCAGTTGGAGGTGGGCTACAGGGGATGGTGGGTTTATGCGCGCATTGTGGATGTGGAAAACTTGTTGTGCACCATCGCCCGACCGCCACCTAGTACCACATGTGATGGGTACCCCATAATCCTACAAGCTTGAGATGAGGAAGTGTTGAAGGGTGAACTTCCTGCTTTTATTGTTGACCACAGAGTGGTACCTGGAGATATGTCGCGGGGGTCAGGAGACCTTGGGGACGTCAGGTGGGGTGCTATTGCCCAAAACCAAGCTTGACCAATCCCGACCCAACCCGGGCATAGTCGGTCAGTGAGAACCTGTGATGTACCTAAACAGGCGAGCTCCTGGCAGTCAACAGATAAAAGGAAAATAAGACCACAAAGCAAGGAGGCTTGTGGTGGCTGGCCAGCTGTGAATTTTGTGTAATATGTGGATTGTGGCCTCTGGTAATCGATTACCAAGGGTGGGTAATCGATTACAAGGCTTAAAATTGAGGACAGGAGGCTAAGATGGTCTCTGGTAATCGATTACCAAGGGGTGTAATCGATTACCAGGCTTGAAAACGAAGTCAGGAAACTTAGGGAGCCTCTGGTAATCGATTACCAGCCTGTGTAATCGATTACACAGAGGAATGGGTCACTGGTAATCGATTACCAGGCATGTGTAATCGATTACACAGTGTATTATTGCATATTTCATGTCCTGAGGCTGTGTAATTCAAGTTTAGCCTCTGGTAATCGATTACCAAGGTTGTGTAATCGATTACCAGAGATGGAAAGCCTTAAAATACCCCTTTTATTGCATGTAGTGTTTGTGAGACGCATCGTGTGCAGCACAGTTAGATTCTTGTGAAAGAGTCTACCCCTTTCTCTTCTTTCTTGTAGATCGTGATGGCGGCACAGCTAATTCGTGATCGAGTAGAGGTGGAGTGCCTAGAGGGAGCTTGGGAGACTCTCGAAGGCAACACGAGGTGCCGATTTCGGGGCACCATTCGATTCACGGCTACTTCTTTGGTGCATCCAGATGAACCTGCACGGACGCTTCAGCGCACTGTGGAGTGGATACTACCCACGCCTCCACCATATCGTCTAGTGGAGCCCGTTCAAGTGATCGAGGTAACGTCATCCGAGGAAGACCCTGAGGAGGACCTGGAGGAGCTACCTCCTGAGCCTGCTGTGGATGCCCTTGACTTTCTAGAGGGTGATGAGGATCCACTTCTTGAGGTGGATTCTCCCGAGGAAGTCATGTCGGCATCTGAGGCAGACTCTACGGAGGATAGCGGCCCGAGGGAGATGGCGATCAGCGGAGGCTCTTCATTCTAGTGGACAGCTTTTTGGATTAGTTTTGTATACTTTTTGAGGGTGGGTGTATCTAGGACTAACTGTTAGGTTTACTCTTTTGTTTTTGTATGGGTAGACCTGATGTATAGGCATTTGATGATTGTATACATGTGGCTGAAGCCACCACTATGGACACCTTTGCTTTGGATGACACTATATATTTTGTAAAACTCCCATACTTTGGACAGCTTTAAATGATGAATGCATTTATGATCGATCTTGTTCTTTGAAAAGAAAGCGTTAGTAACTTTATTTGTAAAAGAGTTTATCGATCGTATTTTATTCTTTTATTTTCACGTGACGACCTAAAGTAATGGCTGGTACGTTCTTTCCTTTGAAAAGCAAAATAGTTTAGAGATTATGAGCAGTGAGAAAGAAATGACTCCGAACAGAGTTGTGAACTGGCCATTCAGGACTCTGTAGTGAGGATTTTCCTTCGAAAACTTGTTTTAGTGAAAAGAGAAAAAAAATGAGAAAGAAAAAAGAAGGAAAAAAAAAATACCATGGTTTTGTTAATTAAATCATTACTATTAAACCAGTCATTATTTTGGGGACGCCACAGTAATCGATTACAATAGTTGTGTAATCGATTACCAGACACGGAAATTTCAAATTTCAAGTCTGAAGAGTTATAACTCTTAAGAACTAACTGTGTAATCGATGACCACATTTATGTAATCGATTACCAGTACGGAAATTTTAAAATAACTCCCAAAAGTCACAACTGTTCAAAAAGTTTTTGAATGGCTATCAAAGGCCTATAAATAGGTGACTTGGGGTTCGAATTTCCTTACAGTTTTTCTGAACAAAATTGTTTTATCCTCTCAAAACCAAATTTTCTTATCCTCTCAAAGTATTCCTTAGCCAAACACTTGCATATTCAATAAGGAATCTTGAGTGATCTTTATACTGTAATATCATTCTCTTAAAGAGAGAAATTTCTTCTTCTTATTCAAAGAGAATTGTTCAAGAGACTACGGGTCTCTTAAGTTGTAAGGATTTCTGAACACAAGGGAAAGGTGTCCCTACATGGTTCAGACTTTGTAAAAGGCTTTTTACAAGATAGTGGAAATCTCAAGCGGGTTGCTTGGAGACTGGACGTAGGCACAGGGTGTGGCCGAACCAATATAAAATATGAGTTTGCATTCTCTCTTTTCTTAAACTTCTTTTACTTATTGTTGTTTATCTTTTGCTTTAAAGAAGTTTATTTTGAATTGTTTTTTTGAGTAATTCATATTAAGGGTGTATTGTTAATCCGAAAAGAGAATTAAATTTTAATTGGGAATAGTTTTGTATCTTAATTCAACCCCCCTACTTAAGATAACTGAGGCCACTTGTCTAACACCACTGACGTTCTTATTTGTGCTTGGGAATCAATGGAGGGCAAATCGTAATCTTTCGTTGACGTTCTTTTACATCTGCTTCAAAGGCACTACTAGAGACTATAGATTTAACATCATCAGGTTAACATCGGTTTTTGGTAAAACCGATGTTAACATAAATGCGGTGGCATAATTGTAAATAATGTGCATTAGTTGACATCGATTTTGCAGAAAACCGATGTTAACGAACTTACATTAACATCGGTTTTTCAAAAACCGATGTTAACATGACTTCATTAACATTGATTTTTTTCATAAAACCGATGTTAACGTTTACATCACATAGTTAACATCAGTTTTGTATTGAAAACTGATGTTGAAGCTACATTTAAAAATATTAGAATGCAAGCCCTATTTTCCTCGCACTCTCTTCTTCTCCATCCAAGCTTCGTCTTCGCAACTCTATCTCTCTCTGTAGCCATTGTGACAGCTCGCCACCGTGACAACTCGCCACCGTACCCAGGTATTTTGCTGCAACATTATTTTTCGTGACTCTATCAATACCATTGCTGCAACCTTGTTTTTATTTTATCCACACATTGGTCAAGCATAAGTACCTTTTTTTCAAGTGCTTCAGATATAATTAGGTAAACACAAACATTTAAACCAATGTGAGGTAACTATTGTGTGTTAGTATCATTTAGAAACTGCTATTTATGTGGTTGTTGAAGTGTATACCAAAAAAAAGGATTTTCAGGTGTGGGGTCATATGTATTATAGGAGGCAAGTTGGCAGCACCAACTTAACATCTTAACAACAGCTAAGTTATGTCTGGTCTCTCACTTGGATCACCAACTTAACAGCTTCCATCTTTTGCTTTTTTTTCTTTTTTTTTTTTGTTCTCAACTTGTGGACATTCGTGGTTAATATAATAACTCAAGTGCTAAACTATGGTGATGTTTGAATAGAGTGAGAGAGAGGGTGAGGACTATAGGAGGAAGTGGTGGTTGATACAGGTAGTGACTAGTGAGGTAGCTCTTCTACTTATGCTAGAAGCTACTTTAGGACTAGTTGACACTTGATTTGCTACAGTGTCAAAGTCAAGATGCCAAGCCAAGATTCATCAAGGGCTAACCCAGAGGCAATTGGTTCTCCAATTACCCTTTGTCCTGCAGCATAAGAACAGGTTACCTTACCATTACAAAAACTAAGTGATCAAGGAACAATAACACTTAAAATATCATAGTGGAAATGTATAAAGATCCTTTTGTTCATCTTCATATATTGAGATTCAGTCCATCAGTGAATTTTTTCAGGACTATATGGAAAAAGGGAAAGTACACCAGGGAGAGGATAAATACTCCTCCAAATCATAGAAGTACAAAACAAGGAGATAGAAAAAAAAATATAAAAAGCAGCTAGGCAAGTCTCTTTGTGTATCAAAAATAGAATCTTTCTCAAGAAGCTATTGTCATGGGTACAAAATATAGAGAAAAAGGGTACATAAGTAATTGTGAACAGTAAAAAAAAGTCACAAGACATGAATCATAATTAAGTCTCAAACTCTCAATTAAGTTCAAGTGACTTGAGTTGCTCTCAATTTCTATACTCTATGATAGAGTGGAGACAATAGTAAAACACAAGAGTTGATTGATAAACTGCTCTCAAGTTAACCAATTTATGGATGTTATAAATTAAAGTGAAATGTCTTCCTTTTTCAATTCTCTCTCAAAAAGATTGCAAAAGTATTAGTTTTGCTTCAAAAAGGATTTCTAATTTTATATGCTATAAATCATGTACTTTCTCTTAATGAATGAGTACATTAATAAAAATTGAGACTGACACTAGAAATATTAAAGAACCTGATTTCCGGGCTTTTGCAATTTCTTCCATTGCATCTATGCTCATTACATGAACCACATAATTTATGTGGGGGGGGGGGGGGGATGTAACTTTTGTAGACAAAGATTAAATTAAGTGTGTACTTAGATTAGAAGAATTTATAATTTTTTCTTACTAGAACTTGATTTTGCAAAGTTCATAATTAGTTGTATATTTTTTTTAATAATGAATCATTTTAGATTTTATTCTTTAGAAAAAAAACTATCCTCTAAAGTAATCTTTACGCAAAATATACCTCGCCTATTTTTTTTCCTATTAAAACAATAACCCCTTCATCTATTTTGATAATATGCTCACAATTGAAGAGTGTATATATACTGCAAGAGACATATAAAGTATAAACATAAAAATAATTACTAAAAACTTGAGTCAAACCAAGAAAATACTTAACAACGATTTTTATATTCTGATCCAACCCAAGCATATGTAGTGGTCGAATGTGTAAGTGTTCTTGTCTTCTTGAGTTGGTCAATACTTCACAATAATTCAGTTTGCTTTGGTGTAGAGGCAAATTGTCATATGAGAATCTCACTTCCTCATCCCTCTCTCCTTTTGTGCGCGTTTTTGGATGATAACTTTATCATTATTTGGTTTGAGTGTTGTTTCATTTGTTTTCTTATGCTCTTCTTTCGTTGTTTAGTTAGGATTCTTTTATCAGCTCGTTCTTTTAATCCAACACAATTTCAGTATTTTGGTCTAAAAGTTAAGATAGTTCCAATGATTGCCTTTTATGCATATTTTTTGTTTGTGAAGTGATCCCAAGAATTTTTGTTGATGCCTAATCATATAAGTCATCAAAAGCAAAAAAATAAAAAAAGAGAAAAAGAAAATTGATATTTGGATACTAGCAATCTGATAACAAACCCCATCTTTTCCTCATTTTTCCTTTGTTTATAGACTCGATCACTTGCTTTTCCTCTTGTTGATTGCTTTATGGGTCTCAAATAAGATGAATGTGTTTTGCTAGGCTGAGACTTGTTTTGTAGTGGTGGTTTGATCACTTGATTTTCCTCTTCTTGATTGCTTTATGGGTCTCTAATAAGATGAATTTGCTTTGGAAACAAATTCATTGGTTCTTGGTCAGAAATTGGTATGGATTCCACTGCTAGACTCAAATATGTGTAAGGCACTTAAATCCCTTTAAGTACACTTCTTATTTATCTTTGGGTCTGTGTGCATGCTTGGTCTATTTTGTTATTCATAATTTCTCTAGCACAAATAATTTGTTTAATTACTGGACAAGTTCAAAACCTCCAGGCAATATCACTGTCACCAACCCTAATTGCTTCCTCTAACTTTGAGGTACATTCCCCTATGGTTTATTATTTGTGCTTACTGATGGTGTGATTATTGTGTGCATGTGCTACGACGTGATTTTCCATTCTTTGACTTTTACACAATAAGTTTGTTTGTTTCCATACTTAATTGAGAGAATATTTAAAGAGGTTACTTACAGATTGGTTGATTACACTTTGACATGGTCTTCCAATAGGGTATCTTTGGTTTGAATAATTTCCCCAGTGAAAAGTAGGTATGCTAACCTTAGCACTGTTTGTTTGGGACTTGGGACTAGTTGACACCAACGAGTACTCGATGACAGTGATTGCTAAGAGACTTAATACAGATATACCCGTATGAGTTAAAGTATGAGTTGAAGTATTATTCATTTGTTATATCTCTTTCTATGTGTGGTTATGTTTTGTTTCTAATCTATTTTAGTAGCAGATATAATATATAAACTTGAATGTAGTTACATGGAAGCATTCAAATATAAAGTTAAGGGTCATTGTTCATTTCATGTAAAGTCTTACTTGATATATCCAAGTTTGTCTTATATCTCACTTAGCATTCAAATATTTAATTTGTAGGCATTATTTGTCTTCTTGTTTGCATCGTGATCACGACATTCGTTGTTAGACATTATACTGATCATCATCACAAGTACGAAAGTTTTTCATAAACTTTTGATGCTCATTTTTGTTACCAATGCTTTTGTACGTTGTTGTCTGTGATTAATGACCAGTGCTTTATATACAAGTTTTGTTCATCATGAGTGAATCTTAGATTCCCGTTTGAGATTGAATACAATGATTCTTGCGGACAATTAGCATTAATCGTTGTATTGAATCTTGAATTGTCCGTGTTGAACAAGTGGCCTCAGATATCTTAAGAAGGGGGGGTTGAATTAAGATATCACAAACTATTCCCCAATTAAAAATTCTACTTTGATTTTAACCCAAGTTCCAAGATTCCTTTTAAATTGAATTCCTAAATAATAATTCAAATTAAACTTACTAAATAGAAACAATAAGCAACAATAAATAAAAGAGTTTAAGGGAAGAGAAAGTGCAAACACAGTTTTTATACTGGTTCGGCAAAGTCTGTTGCCTACGTCCAGTCCCCAAGAAACCCGCTTGGGAGTTCCACTATCTCATAAATCCTTTACACCTTCTGAAACACACAAGGACAACCCTTCCTTTGTGCTCAGATGCTTTACAACAAAAGACTCATAGTCTCTTAGCCCTTTTTCAGAAGTAAGAAGAAGAAGAAGAAATGATCTCTCTTGAAAGAGACAAATGTTACAATGAAGCCCTCAATTCCTTATTGAATAACACAAGTGTTTGGCCAAGGAATTTTTGAAGATAAGAGATTTTTGTTTGAGAGGATTATGCCTTTTGTGAACAGTGAAAACTCTGAAGAAAATTCGTGCCCAAGTCACCTATTTAAATGCCTTTGATGGTCATTCAAAAATCCAATGAAAAGTTGTGACTGTTGGCAGATTTTCTCGAAAATCCTCTCTCGTAATCGATTACAGCATTGGCGTAATCGATTATACAGTTATTTTTATTCAAAATTCAAATGTCCAACATTCAAAAGCTCTGGTAATCGATTACATATGATGTGTAATCGATTACACACTTACAAAATCATTTTTAACCATTTTAAAGCATTGATAATCGATTACATCGTTTTGGTAATCGATTACAACTTCGAAAATAACTTTGAAAACATTTTCAAAAAGCTTTGTGGCCACTGGTAATCGATTACAACCTCTGGTAATCGATTACCAGAGAGTAAAATGCTTGGAAAAGTTTTTGTTAAGATAGAAACTCACTTGGCCAATCATTTGTGCTTTTCAAAAACTTTTCTAAGAGTCTATCTTAATTCTTATCTTGAGATCTTTGCTTTGCTTGACATCTTGCTTTCTTCATCCTTGAAATTCATCTTGAATGATCTTTGAAATTCCTTGGCATCATCAAAATAATTCTTGAAGCTTTGCTTCTATAGTCCATTTGGACAGTTTGGGAAGAGTCATATTTTTATGGTAGATTCATGCGTTAAGGTTAAGATTATATTGTTGAATTTGATGAAATTTTGGAACATTGCATTTCTAGTTGTTCTCTGTGCATACTTGACTGTTGGGGAATTAATGTCACCGGTTTTATGTCATGTACTTAGAGATCAATGCGAAACGCGGCCAAAATTTTGTCAAATTTAACAAAAGCGAGTTAACCTTGACGTATGAATCTACCATAAAAAAATGTATTCCTAAATGGGATAGGGCCACACCTTTAATGAAAAAGTGAGATTTTCATGCATCAAATAACTTTGTGAGTATCACGGAGTTATTATTTAGATGGATCTAAGTTGGATGAACAAAAGTCGTATGAGCCCTGCATATGAGGAAGGCGTGGAGCAGTTCTTGCAATTTTCTTTAGAAAGAAGTCGACCAGATGAGGACGAAATTTTTTTTTGTCCCGACATAAATTGTTTGAACGGGAGATGACAAATACTTGATGACATACGGGAGCATCTGTTGTATGATGGGATTAAGAAGAACTATACGACGTGGATATGGCATGGTGAATTGACAGACATGCAGAGTGGGTCCCAATTTGAATCGTTTGATGTAGAAATGGGAGATCGCTTGGAGGATATGATTCGTGATCTTAGACAATAGTCTTTTTAGCAAGCACATACCCCTATGTATGATACATTGCAAACTGATTCAAAGAAGCCTTTGTATTCGGGGTGCAAAAATTCCTTGACGTTGTTGTCAGTGGTGTTAAGTCTGGTTAATATGAAGGCCAGATATGGGTAGAGTGACAAAAGCTTTAGTTCACTGCTTTAAGTAGTGCTCGGTATGCTTCCGGACGAAAACACGTTGCCAAAAAGTTACTATCAGGCGAAGAAGATATTGCGTCCAATGGGTATGGAGTATCAGAAGATTCATGCTTGCCCTAATGATTGCATATTATATAGACATGAGTTTGAAGAAATGCCCAAATGCCCTAGGTGTGGGGTATCACGGTACAAAGTGAAGGATGATGAAAACACAAAGAAGGGCCCCCCAGCGAAGGTGTTGTGGTATATTTCGATCATTCCAAGGTTTAAGCGTCTGTTTGCTAATGGAGATGATGCAAAAAACCTTACATGACATGCAAATGGGAGAAATTGCGATGGAATGCTCTGTCATCTGGCTAATTCCTCCCTGTGGAAGAAGCTTGATCGTTTGTATCCGAATTTTGGCAAAGAGGAAAGAAATCTTAGGCTTGGACTTGCCACTAATGGAATGAATCCATATGACAATTTAAGCACTCAACACAGTTCATGGCCAGTTTTGCTAGTAATTTACAACTTGCCTCCTTGGTTGTACATGAAGCGAAAATACATGATGTTGTCTATGATGAT
Organism: Glycine soja; assembly: GCF_004193775.1. Lineage (NCBI taxonomy): Eukaryota > Viridiplantae > Streptophyta > Magnoliopsida > Fabales > Fabaceae > Glycine > Glycine soja. The sequence goes on from NC_041011.1 coordinate 30,487,063, forward strand.
ATCGAGCCCAAGACAGCCAGGAAATGACATCGATGTTTATCTCAGTCCGTTGATTGAAGACTTGACAAAGTTATGGGATGAGGGGGTTTCAGTGTTTGATGGGTTTTGAAATGAGACTTTTGATTTACGTGCAATGCTTTTTTGTACCATTAATGACTTTCTAGCATATGGGAATTTGAGCGAGTACAGTGTTAAGGGCCATTATGCATGCCTCATATGTGAAGAAGACACAAGCTACATACAACTGAAACATGGTAGAAAAACAATATACACCAGGCATCGACACTTTCTGAAACCATATCATCCTTACCGGTGAATGAAAAAAGCATTTAATTGAAGTCAAGAGCATGAAACTACGTTGATACCGTTAATTGGTCATCTGGTCTTTCAACGGGTTCAACACTTGAATACTATATTTGGAAAGACCAAAAAGAAGGGAAAAAGTAACACTTGCATATGGAAGAAAAGGTTGATTTTGTTTGATCTTTCGTATTGGTCAGATCTAGATGTTAGACATTGTATTGATGTTATGCATGTAGAGAAAAATGTCTGTGATAGTGTCATTGGGACGCTCCTTAACATTCAAGGCAAGACGAAAAATGGTTTAAATACTTGTCAAGATCTAGCTGAGATGGGTATATTAGCCCAGTTACATCCAAGGTCTGATGGTAAAATAATATACTTGTCTCCATGTTGCATACTTTGTCGAGAAATGAGAGGATGAGTTTTTGTCAGTGTGTGCACCGTGTCAAAGTCCCACAAGGATACTCTTTAAATATTAAGAGTCTTGTGCAGTTGAAAGATCTTAAGTTGGTAGGCTTAAAGTCTCACGATTATCACGTCTTGATGTAACAATTGTTAGTCGTGGCCATATGATGCAATCCTATCCTCCAAGAGCATTGGATAGAAGACTCCAAGATGATTGGGTCAGAGATGCAAGAGAAGACCCTATGGTTCTCATGAGCCTTACGATAGATTTTGGGCCCATGGGCTAAGTATGAGCCCATTTATCTTTGTACAAATTAGATTAGGATTTCATTATTTTTGGGCTTTGTATTTAGGGCTCCATAATGTAGGTAGAGTATCCTAGAAATGTAGGATTTTTTTGCCCTTGTATTTTAGGGCACCTAGACTAGTTTTTGTATTAAGGGCAGTTTTGTAATTTCACGTGCATTAAGTGAATATTTGATGTGTGTGTTGAGAAATAAATGTAATTGAATTGGGAGAAGCCCAATCCAATTAAATTTTAGAGGGGGAGATGAACATTTGCTTGCTATACCCCATTGCCACATCATATAGTTATACTTTGTGCATGTCCTTCATGCTTTACATGCCTTATGACACCTAAACACACTTAGTGGAAAATCTTGGACTTGATCTTGGATTAGTGAGATGAATCATAGCTAAAATTCACTAATCATAATTAGTGAAATTTTGGCTCCAAAATTTGGCTCCACAAATTCAATTTCAAATTCAAGTGATTCAAATTTCCTTCCAATTTTGTGTGACACTTAGGCTATAAATAGAGGCCACGTGTGTGAATTTTTGGATCTTTGATCATTTGAGAATTACACTTCAAAGTTCAGACCTCATTTGAGGCACAAAATTTCGTGCTCCTTTTCTCACTCTCCCTCCACTCATCTTCTCCTACCTACAAGCTCTTATCCATGGCTTCCTATGGTGGTAAGCTTCTTCTTGACTCATCTTCTCCTTGAAGTGGTGTCTCCAATCATCTTCCTTCTCCATTTCAATGTCATTCATCTTCAAGAAGCAAAGGAACCTATTGATGAAGAAGATCCAAGGCCTACAAGCTCCACATGGAGCTACGTCATGTGGTATCAAGAGCATCTTTGTCTAGGTGATGTTCTTTTGCTTCCTCTATCTTTTTGTTCGGTCAATTCACTTTAATTCCTTGTTCTTCATCTTATTCTAGATGTATATCCTCCATTTTCTTGTGGTTTGGTGTTGTTTAGAGTAGATTAAAAAAAATAAACTTATTAAATCTTAGATCTACACTTGTTCTTGCATTTTTATGGTTCAAATTTTATAGATCTACTCTTGAATAATGTTTTTGTGTTGATTTTAGGATCTATAATTTTTCAGTCATAATCTTCTTGTGTTGAACCTTTAGATCTAATTTTTTCTTCCAAAATATTGATTAGAAAAAAAACAAAAAAATCTAGCTGTAAATCACTTAATCCATGTTGTCTTAGAGTCATGTTTAGTCATAATAATTGTCTCATTATGTTTTAAGTTTGTGTTGAATTTTGATTTTGTTGATTGAATTCTAGATAAATTGTTCATGTATTCTTTCTATTCTTAGCCTATCTTTTGAATTCTTAATCTAATTCATGCATGTTATTTAGTTCATAACATTTTCTAAATCAATTCCTAGAAGTAGTCTTGTTGTTGATCCTTTTTTTGTTTTCTAAGTTTCCTATATGATGCCTATGAAGAAATTGAGTTGTGGCTGAATTTGTAAATCAAAATAAGTCTTAAGCTCTCTTGAATTGTGTTATTCAGGACAATTGAGCATAAGCAAACACAAACTGTAACTATCCAAGCCTTAAGCAACATAAAACACTACTCTTGATTTGTAGGTTGAAATTGCTGGTGCTGGCAGGTTGAACACACGAAATTGTAAAAATTACCGGGAATTGGTCACTACAAATTTTGAGCTTCAATTTTTATTGAATTTTCAAGACATATGGAAAAAAATTAGAGAAAAAGAACCAAGTTATTTGGGTAAAAGGAAAAAATAATAAAAATCACACAAATTGGCAGGAAAATCAGTCTCCAGAAAAAATAAGTGAAAGGGAAGTGTGCTTGTTGTTTTGGCTCAAAATTTTTTCTATAATTGGTGCATATTTTATACCAATCTTAGTTCTGAAATTTCAATTGAAAAGTAGTGTGAAAACAAGTGTCAAAATTAGAGGTTTCTTGAGTCTTTTTTAGTGTTTGTTTTACTCTACTCTAGAGCCATTCTAGGTTTCTCTTTGAGTCCTAGCTTGCTTTTATGTGCTTTTCATTGCTTTAATTGATGAATAATCCTTGAAAATTTGTCTTGTTAAAACTCTATTGGTTTAGCTTTCATTTATTTTTTTGGTCTTTGGTTATTGTTTGTCTCTTTGTTTCCTTGTTTGTGAGTTGTCATATAGGGAATTGGAAAGGAGGATTGGTGCCATCCCTTGAAGAATTTGAGTCAAGAAGCAAGGGGCCAATCACCTTAATAGCTATTTGACTAAGAAGCACTCCAAATTGAGTGAAACACCAAAGAGATAACAACCACAAAAATTGAGGACTTTTTTTTTTGTAACTTTGTAATTGGCAATTTATTTACCTTCATTGCTTTCAAATTTTGTAGCTTTGTAATTGGCAATTTACTTACCTCCATTAACTTCCAAGGGTATGCACTCTATTGGTGGACTTCCCTTGTTAGGGAAATAAGGATTCATGGGGATCCTCCAGTAGAGTATTGGAGTGACTTGAAAAGTGCCCTTAGGAAGAGGCACACCTCTCCTACTATGAAAGGGAGCTTATGGACAAGCTCTAAAGGCTTAGATAAGGGAGTATGAGTGTTGAAGAATATAGACAACAAATGGAACTACTCCTTTTAAGAGCTAGACTTAGGGGTCAAGACATTTATAGTAGTCAAGAGGAGACTACTTCTTCCCCTTCCTCTAGCGAAAGTGAAGATGAAGTAAAGAGGGAAGAGTCTAGTGAGGAAGTCTACCCCCATGAAGAAGGTGACCTCCTAATGGTTAGAAGGCTTCTTGGAGGTCAATCTTGTGATCTATCTCAATCCCAAAGAGAGAACATCTTTCATACAGGATGCAAGATTTTAGATAAAACTTGTTCTCTCTTTGTGGGTAGTGGATCTTGTTGCAATTGTTGTAGCACAAAATTAGTTTTCAAGTTGAACCTCACTATCATTCCCCACCCAAAACCTTATAAACTTCAATGGCTCAATGAGCAAGGGGAAATGATAGTTAACCAACAAGTGAAGGTACCTTTCCCCATTGGGACATATAAGGATGAATTTAATTGTGATATAGTTCCCATGGAGGCAGAGCATATTCTTTTAGTAAGGCCATGGCAATTTGATAGGAAAATCATTTGCAATGGCCTAACTAATGAGATTACCCTCACCCATCTTGGCACTAAATTTGTGTTGCATCCTCAAACACCTTCATAAGTGGCCAAAGATCAACTGATTATGAAAGATAAGATGGATGATGAAGAAAAACTAGAAAAACAAAAGAAAAAGAAGGATAGTAAGGCCTTGTCTTCAAAGGCCAATGGGAAGGAAAAAGAGGAAAAAGATTCCTCTAAGAAGATTGTTAAGAAGGAAAATCATTTTGCAACAAAGGGTGATATCAAAAGAGCACTCCTTCTTAAACAATCTTTCTACCTTCTCCTATCAAGGGAAACATCCCTTAGCACTACCATACCTCTTGAGCTTGAGGTTATTCTCAAGTAAAGGAGTTGTTGGATGAGGGTTTGGTTTGCAAGAGCTTAACTCCTTGTGCTTTGTTGGTGCCCAAAAAAGGTATTATAAGGCACCAAATCTCTATAATAGGTGGTATGATGAATGTGTTGAGTGGTGCAACCCTCTTTTGTAAAATCACCAATGCATCCAACATCTTCATGATTCACATACATAAGGACTCATTAGGTAGGTTTGATCTTATTTTTAGTTTCAATACAAACTTAGGGGCTCATATGGGACACCTTAGGTTTGTCGTACTTTTTGGTAGGAATAATCAACATGAAAATACAGAAAAGGTATGTTTTATTGTATTAGTTTCCTTAATTTTTTAAATAGTGATCAAGGGGTTCCCACGAACCCTAAGAGAATAAAGGTCATTCTTGAGTAGCCCACTTCACCAAGTATAAGGAAAATTTGGGGCTTCCATGACTTAACAAACTTTTACAAAAGGTTTGTCCCATATTTTTCTATAATTGTAGCACCACTCATTAAGTTGGTGAGGAACCATGTTCCCTCATGGGAAGATGCCTAGGAAATGGGTTTTCAGACCTTACCTTACTCCAACATACCAAACACCACTAATATATATGCTATTATTCTTTTTACAAGTGTTGAGGGAAGACGCCGAGAGTTTCAAGAACCTTTAGATTTGAGGTCAAATCATTTTTAAGGGGGAGAGAATGATGCAATCCTACCCTCCAAGGGCATTGGATAGAAGACTCCAAGAAGATTAGGCCAGAGATGCAAAAGAAGCCCCTAGGGTTCTCATGAGCCTTAGGGTAGATTTTGGGCCCATGGGCTAAGTATGAGCCCACTTATCTTTGTACATATTAGATTAGGATTTCATTATTTTTGGGCCTTTTATTTAGAGCTCCATAATGTAGGTAGGGTATCCTAGAAATGTAGGATTTTTTAGCCCTTGTATTTTAGGAAACCTAGACTAGTTTTTGTATTAAGGATAGTTTTGTAATTTCACATGCATTAAGTGAATATTTGATGTGAGTGTTGAGAAATAAATTTAATTGAATTGGGAGAAGCCCAATCTAATTAAATTTTAGAGGGGGAGGTGAGCATTTGCTTGCTACACCTCATTGCCACATCATATAGTCACACTTTGTGCATGTCCTTCATGCTTTACATGCCTCATGACACCTAAGTACACTTAGTGGAGAATCTTGGACTTGATCTTGGATTAGTGGGCTGAACCATAGCTAAAATTCACTAATCATAATTAGTGAAATTTTGACTCCAAAATTTGGCTCGACAAATTCAAGTGAAATTTGAATAGAAATTCAAATTTTCCTCCAATTTTGTGTGACACTTAGGCTATAAATAAAGACTATGTGTGTGCATTTTTTGGAACTTTAATCATTAGAGAATTACACTTCAAAGTTCAGACCTCAAGCTCTTATCCATGGCTTCCTATGGTGGTGAACTTCTTCTTGACTCATTTTCTCGTTGAAGTGGCGTCTCCAATCACTTTTCCTCCTTCTCCATTCTGTTGCCATTGATCTTCAAGAAGTAAAGGACTCCATTGATGAAGAAGATCCAAGACCTACAAGCTCCACATAGAGCTACATCATGGTGTTAATGTTGAAGATGATGATTCATACATTGATACTTATGTTAGTCATTTGTCCACACAAATGTCACCTAACATCATCAGAGAAGAAGAAGTAGACGACGTTCATGCTAATTGTAATGATCATGATGAAGGAGAATTAATTAACATCATCTAATGTAATGTTTGTATTATGTACTTGATTTCAGTCCATTCAATTACATAAGTTATTGAGTTTTTTGATAATGTTGAAAATTAATGTTTTTTTCTTTATAGGTAAATGGCTACACCACCCAGCTCTCCTCCTCCTCCTCCTTCTCCTTCTCCTACTGGTACAACATCACATTCGTCGTCTACCTTGTAGCAGACAAGAAAAGCCATACACCTAAGATCATTGGCTACTAGACCAATTGGGGCAAAGAGACCCTTGGTCCATGTGGATCCCGCAATCGGGAAAGCCAACGGTCCCCACAAAAAGAAGTTAAGAACATATTTGGGGATCATCACTCGTGATAAGGTGGATGTGACATACGAGAATTGGAAACAAGTCTCTACTACTTAGAAGGATTTGATATGGGAGGATATTCAGGTATTTTAGTTAAATGTTGCATTTTGTTCATTAATAATAAAATTGTAATTTAGTAACAATAAAATGTAATTTTTTGTTTGTCAAACTAAATTTGATATCCCTGAAGCATCTGATCTAAGGATAAAAAAGAAAATACTTCAGATTGTGAGGGAACGGTGGAGATAGTTTAAGTCTGATTTGACGTCGAAATGGGCACTTGCAGTCGACAAGGACACTATCGATGACACTATATGCGAAAAGTATGACATTAGCAAGGAGAAGTGGGCTCAATTTTGTCAGAGTCGTAGATACCCTTCATGGAAGGTAACTTTGTGATTTTCATTGTTTTAAACTTTAAATTTCTTATTATTATCAGTAATGATAACTTTCAATAATATTTAATTTTTACAGGATGTGCGAAAAAAGACACAGGCCATTCAGAAACAAAATAGTGCCCCTTACGTGTTGTCTCATGGGGTTATGAATTTCTAGAAAACAACTTGATGGAGGAGAAGAAAAAGAAACAACTAGAGGAAGCTGCTAAATCTGGAAGCATTGACACCGTCATTGATCCTCCATCTCCCATCAGACACACGTGAAGTGGAAGATGGCCCGCACCAAGAAAACTGGGCAAATGATGTCTGATCCATCTAAGGAAATTGCTGACAAGATTGTAAGTCACTTTCAATTGTGAATTGCAATTATTTATGTTTTTTATTTGATTGAGTAAACAAATAAATGTGTTCATTACAGGATTCCTTGGAGGAGCAGGCCTCACAGGGTTCCTTTGTCGCCCATGGACGTCAAGATGTACTGACTGCTGGCATTGGGCGACCAGAACACCCTGGTCATGTGCGTGTTGCTGGAGCCAGTGTCGCGATCAAACAATACTTTGGACTGGCTCCAAGGACCTCCCACTCATCTTCGTCCATGGCTCTCGAAGACCTGGAGCAACTAACACAAAAAATCAGGGATCAGCTGGAGGAGTCGATCAAAGAAAAAGTGACTAGACAACTAATGTTGTCCTTCAGCCAGATGCATTCCCAATTTCAGTTGCAGATTCAGAGGGACTCACACTGCCTCTTAAGCCTGAGGTTGGTCCTTCAGCTGCTAGTGTCAGCACAAAGGAGAGTTATGTTGATCCCTCAGTGAACGATCCAAACATGGGTGACTCAGAGAAATGCGGGTTGTACGTCGAAGAAAATCCTCCCTGCCTGGTTACCCTAGGAAGACTTTATGAGGGGTCGAAAACCGTTCACAACATCCCTTTGCGCCATGATCAAGTCAAGGTTGGTGTTGAGGAAGTTAGAGATGCAGATGCTCCCATTCCTGTACCCACTAAAGAGGTTTAGTTAGTGGGGCAAGCACTTAACACCTTCATTGCCTGGCCGACACATCATGTCTAGAGTTTATCAGAACAAGTATTTCACTATCATTAAATGTTTTTTTTCAATTAAAGTGTTCATTGTAATTAAATTATTTTAATTACGTGTGTTGGATAAACAAGGAGCTGTGGGACCGGTGAAACTTCCAGATAGGCAGGATCATGATGTCGATGATCCCCTATATCTGATGACATTGACCATCCCACAACTTTTTCTTAAGCCGTTGCAGGTTATGTGGGATGCTACCATGTTTGGGGTGTTTAATGGCAACTTCCCCTTGTACATAAAGCATGAAGATCTGTCTAAAATAGCACATGGTGGTCAATGTCTCAACATCTCTGTTATACAGTTGTGGATTCTGTAAGTCAGTTTACATTATTGTTTTTTTACCTAACTTATTGTTTTAAATTCATACATAATTTACTCTATTTTAACAACAATAGGCATATGACTGAGACAAGTATGTGAGCGGGGAATGCTGATGTGTATGGATTCCTCGAGCCACAGTCCATACAGAGATCTGGGCAATCACAATTTGAATCAAAAAATGATATTAAGAATTGGATGCAGAAATCAAAGAGGGATGTGTACCTAGGAGCCTACTTGAATGGGTAAGTTAAACTGAACAAATGAATTTAAATAATGTATAATAGTATAATAACTTCTATTTTTCTCCACTGCAGTGCACATTGGCAAATGGTCGTCATTTTACATAAGGAAAATGTTGTCATCTAGTTTTGTTCATTGCATAATAGGACAGACAACTACCTCAAAGGAATAATTAATAGGTTAGTTTTATTTTTCAATACATTTGCATTAGCATTAGTCGGGAACATCAATATTATAATTGTAAAATACGCATCCATGTTTGTATTGAACAATGCTTTGAAAGGACTTGACGGTACTCCACAAAGTAAGTCCAAGGCTGCTGCTAGGTGGATTGTTGTTAAAGTAAGTCATATAAACAATGTTTCTAGTTATATTTTAATACTGTGTAGACTAATTTGTACTTAACATTCAATATCTAAATTTCATAATATATTTAGTGTAATAGACAAAAAGGAAGCACTGAGTGTGGGTATTCGTCATGCACTGGATGTCAACTATAATCTTAGGAAGTTTCAACAATAATTGGGAAATGGTAATTATTCAATTCAAACATATTTCATTTTGTTATGATTGGTATTATACATTATTAACTTATGTTTTATTATATCATGCAGTATTTCAATGATGCTAGACCATTGGAATCAGAGAGACTAAAGGCGCTTTGCATCCAGTGGGAAACCTATTATTTGAAAGTTAAAAATGAAACAATTAGTGTTTAAGTAATTTTGGAATTGCAGTTTAGCTAATTTAAATTTTTTACAATTCAATTCATGTTATATGCACATTAAATATTCTTTTAATTCATAGTAAATATTTAATTTTTTTATGGAATTTCTGCCAAAATTTGTCTGAAAAAAGAATGAAAATTATCTCTGTTGTGGTTCTGCTTTTAAATTTTCAGGTTAATTTGCGGTTATTAAAAAAACATACAGCATATTAAAAAAAATCCAAAAAACAACATCGCTTTTAAGTAAAAACTGATGTTGTATGCATATATTAACATCGGTTTTTTCAAAAACCGATGTTAAGCTTTACTCACAACATCGGTTTCTATAAAGTCAATGTTGTTGGTGAACATACAATATCGGTCTTTTACCAATAACCGATGTCGGTTATCAGAAAACAACATCAATTTTTAGTAAAAACCGATGTTGCATGTATATATTAACATCGGTTTTGCTAAAAACCGATGTTGATATGAAGATATATATGACTTTTTTTTTTATAATTCTTACTGTGAAACATCGGTTTTGTGAAAAACTGATGTTGTCATTTTTATGTTAACATTGATTTTGTATGTTAACGATATTACTTTTAACGTCGATACTTTCAACATTGGTTAATGTTGACAGTCCTTAATAACTGATGTTAAAACCCTATTTTCAAGTAATGACTTGACTGCCCCGCTATTGGCAAATAGTTTGGTGCTAAAGAAATTTTTGCCCAGGCCTGTCTATTTTTGCTTTACTTGTTCTTATCTTGCTATCTAATGTTATTATTATTGATACCAAGGTTTTTGTACTATTTTTTTTTATTATTATTATTATTATTGTTATTATTATTATTATGTTATAGGTTCTGAGGAAGCTTGTGGATGATGCTTCCAAGTTTTTGAACGATAAGGTTACCAAGGTCGTTGTTACTGTTCCTGCTTATTTCAATGACTCCCAAAGGACTGTCACTAAGGATGTGGTCAAATTATTGGTCTTGAGGTTCTTCGTATTATCAATGAACCAACTACTGCATCCTTGGCCTATGTAGAAGCAAATGACTTTGATGTTTTGATGATGATCATGATGATTTGATGCAAATGATGCAAATGCGCTTTTCAAGTTTAAATTCAAGACAATGATTCAAGAATACAAGACACAAACATTAAGATGATTACTTGTACATTAGGAAGGAAATTCCTAATTGATATAGCAAAAGGTTTGGCCAAGTAATGCATGTTAAAAAGTGTTTTTCAAGAGATTTACTCTCTGGTAACCGATTACCAGAGGATGTAATCGATTACCAGTGGCCAAAAATGGTTTACAACAGCTACTAAATATTTGAATTCAAAATTTAGACTGTGTAATCGATTACACCATATTGGTAATCGATTACCAACAGTTAATAAACGTTTTAATTCAAATATTAAAGCCTGTAATCGATTACACAAATATTGTAATCGATTACCAAAGGAGATTTTCAGAAAATAACTTTCAAGAGTCATATCTATTCAAATGGTTTATGAATGGCCATCAAAGGTCTATTTATATGTGACTTGGAAACACGAATAAAGAGAGAATTTTTTATTGCCCAAAAAGTTTTATCCTCTCAAAAGATTAAGAGAGTTTTTCTAAATTGAAATGTCTTATCCTCTCAAAGATTCCTTGATCAAACACTTGCATATTCAAATAAGGAATTGTGATTGATCTTCATTGTACAATCTGTCTATTTCAAGAGAGATTTCTTCTTCTTTTCTTTTTACTTCTGAAAAGGGGTTAAGAGACCGAGGGTCTCTTGTTGTAAAGGATTCCTGAACACAAGGGAAGGGTTGTCCTTGTGTGATTCAGACTTTGTAAAAGGATTTTACAAAGAGAGTGGAAAATCTCAAGTGGGTTGCTTGAGGACTGGACGTAGGCACAGGAAGTGACCGAACCAGTATAAATCAAGTTTGCATTTCTCTCTTCCCTTAAACTTCTTTTATTTATTGCTATTTATCTTTTGCCTTTAAAGAAGTTTATACTGAATTGCCTTTTGAGTAATTCATGTTAAGGGTGCATTGTTAATCTAAAAAGAGAAAGTGAAATTTTAAATTGGGGAATAGTTCTTGTTATCTTAATTCAACCCCCCCTTCTTAAGATAACTGAGGCCATTTGTCTAACAGCCTATGGCTTTGAAAAGAAAAACAATGAAGCAATTCTTGTTTTTGACCTTAGAGGTGGCACCTTTGATGACTCTATGCTCGAGGTTGGTGATGGAGTGTTTAAGGTCCTCTCTACTTCTAGGGATACCCACTTGGGTGGTGATGACTTATATAAGGTACCTTTCCCCTTCTTTCTTCTCTTGTCTTGTCTTGTCTTTAGTATTGTGAGTAATGAATGATATTTTTTATACTTGCTAAGTGTTTGTTTCCTATTATAGAGAATTTTTTATTGGCTAGCTTCCAACTTTAAGAGAGATGAAAGCATAGGCCTTTTGAAAGACAAACAAGTTCTTTAGTGTCTCACTGAGACAGCCGAGAAAGCAAAGATGGAGCTCTCAACATTGACTCAAACTAACAACATGTATTATTTACTTTTCTCCTCAATCATATCCTATTGCTTTTTCATTGTGCTCTTATTACCAAACCATTGTTGACATTAATGCCATATGTTTTCAGTTTTCCATTCATAATTGCCATAGCTGATGGACCCTAACATATTGTAATTTATGACAATGGCTAAATTTGAGGAATTGTGTTTAGATCTTCATGACAGGTACTGAATTTGATGAATGGATGGCAAACATGACTTCCCTAAAGCTAAACAAACTACTCAGCTACAATAATACTTTTGTTTCAGGCTCAGGACACTTGTTGAAAACTCATCGAGGGATGCAAAACTCTTGTTTAAGGATCTTGATGAAGTCATCCTTGTTGGTGGATCAACACGTATCTAAGTTGTTTAGGAGCTTGTAAAGAAGTTGACTGGCAAGGATGCAAATGTCATTGTCTATCCAAATGAATGTTTGTTTAAGCTTTTCAGGTGCCCTTGGAGCTACAATTCAGGTGGGATTTAGCTTTTATCATTAATTGGAAGGGGGCAGAGAATGTTTGTTTAAGCTTTTTAGTGTTTGGTCAAATGTTTTGTTTTCTGGATAGCATATTATTCTTTTTGTTAATTAATGCTTCTTATTGTAATTTATGTTTTTAGGCTAGTGTCTTGGTTGGAGATGTCAGCAACATTGTGTTGTTGGATGTCACTCCATTATCTTTGGGTCTGGAAACTATAGGTGGTGTGATGAAAAAAATTATCCCTAGAAATGCTACTCTTCCCACCTCAAAGTCTGAGGTTTTCTGAACTGCTGCTGATGGATAGACTAGTGTAGAGATCAATGTTCTTCAGGGTGAGAGAGAATTTGTTAGGGACAATAAATCACGTAGTAGCTTCCGCTTGGATGGTATCCCTCTTACACCTTGTGGTGTTCCCCGGATTGAGGTAAAATTAGACATTAATGTCGATGATATTCTCTCTATCACTGCTATTGACAAAGGCACACGAAAAAAGCAAGATATTACCATTACTAGTGCTTGTACCTTGCCTTCAAATGAGGTATCCACTATCACTAATAATCAATTACTTAAATAGCTTGTATATGTTATGTATGTGTGTGTGTTTCTTTTTAATTTCCAGTTGCTTGCTTCTTTTATGAAAAAAATGCCAATGTGAAGGGTCATTTGAGGTATGAATCTTTTTATGATGCTTACGACTAACTCTGGAATGAAATATAGGTGGAGAGAATGGTAAACGAAGCTAACAAATTTTCAAAGGAAGGCAAAGAGAAAAGGGATGCCATTGACACAAAGAACTAGGCAGATCTGTGGTGTACCAATTAGAAAAGCAATTGAAAGAGCTTGGAGACAAGGTTCCTATGCCAATTGATTGACCTTTTAGTTATATGACCCTTATGTTAATTGTTGATGTTGACCTTTACATCATTTGTGATTGAGATATTGCAATAGACTATGATGAAATTCCTGTCAGATTTATACATTGCCATAGTATTTGGTTGTCAATATGATCAAGGATCGTATATGCGTTCTTTGAGATTGATGTATGAAATTAATAATATAAGCACCATAGAGGAGTAAGACTTTGATTACATAACTACATAAGCAACATTGACTATGGTGGATGTCTCTTTTGAAGTGCATACCAGAAAACCAGACTTCTAAATCCTAAATACATGATACATAAGAAAGTTATCATAATGCTTAAGAAACTTGTTTTGTATTATTTCATGTTGTTTTGGCACAAAGTTTTTTTTTTTTTGGTTTCTCGTCTTGACAAGTATATATGCAATTTAATATGACAAGTATATGTTCTAGTTGAGAAATATTGCTTCCTTAGTATAGATTTTCATTCTTGGTTGATTATTTGACCATGGAAGAATATGTACTTCCAGGATGATGCAAATGAGAATGCCCTTAATCCAGGCACTCCTTTGATCCAGATATAGATGCCTAGTTGGATTCATTGAGAGAAAAACTAATTAAGGTAGCAACAATGTTGATTGCAAAATTCTTTCTTGTGCAGAATTGATACTATTATTCCTTCTCATTTAATTTATCTTGATATTGATTACTGCCAGGTGGAGAAGGAGTCTGAAACGCTTAATCAAGAAATTCAAGCATTAGAAAGAAAGTTTATTGTTAATGCAACTGGACATATCAATGAAGTTATACAATTATATGAGCAAAATTCAACGCATTAGGTGTTTCAGAGTAATTAAAGAGCTTATCATGACCTTCTTGTTCATATATTGACCTTCAATATATACAATCTTGTTCCACTAAATTTATTTTGATAGCAAATGTATGTTTTCCATTATAATTAAGCTGGGGATACTCCAATTTCAAATTGTATTTGTGTGTTTCAATTTCAACACCTATATGTTTCTTTTTTTAGTTATTTATTGGTAAGTAGTATCATCATGTTCTAGGGTATTCTTTTCCCTTTACTTTCTCTTTAGTTGGTTTCTCCCTTATTATTATTATCATTCGGTTACCCTTCATACATTTTTTCCCGTTATTTTTAAGTTAAACTACATACTTACAAGTTATATGTGTTGTGATTGGATATAAATATTGAAAGATTAGCTCTCCTATAAACTAAAAAGCTAAGCTATTAAAAGAGCCAGAGTATAATTTACAAACTGATGTAGATTATGATTTTTAACATCGATTTTAAAAACCAATGTTGAAAATGTTTACTTTCAACGACGACTTTTTCAACATTGATTTTAGAACCAATGTTAAAGCCTTTTTTATGTACTAGTGCTTGGTATACTATCTATTATAAATTGTATTTTTAGTTTTGATTTGATTTATTTAAAAGTTCAATTTGGTCTATTAATCTATTTAAAGATCTTCTTTACATTAAAGTTTTTATACAAGTCTAATTTTTCTATGTATTAGACAATAGACTCATAAATCATTGAGAAAAAATTTATTTAAAATAATCTATAATCTATAAAAATTAAAATTATCATTACTCAACACATGATAAAGATGAAAACACATTTTTCTAGTGGTTTCCTAAATAAAAAATAAAATAATGTAGTAGAAGTATCATCTTAAAATTATTTTTTAACAATAGTTTCTTTTAAATCAACTTTATTTCATTTTAAACTACAAATAAAATTAAAATAAAAAAAATATAAAATTGATGCAATCCTCCATAGGAAGGGACCAGTCACCAAAGCCATAAGCAAGAGACTCCAAGGGGATTGGGCTAAAGCTGCTGAAGAAGGCCCTAGGGTTCTCATGAACCTCAAGGTAGATTTCTGCGCCTATGGGCCAAAGTTGGGTCCACTTATCTTTGTACATATTAGATTAGGATTTCATTATTTTTGGGCCTTGTATTTAGGCCTAGAAATGTAGCATTTTTCAGCCCTTGTATTTTAGGGCACCTAGACTAGTTTTTTGTATTTGGGGTAGTTTTGTAATTTCACATGCATTAAGTGAATATTTGATGTGTGTATTGGGAAATAAATTTAATTGAATTGGGAGAAGCCCAATCCAATTAAATTTTAGAGGGGGAGGTGAGCATTTACTTGCTACACCCCATTGTCACATCATATAGTCACACTTTGTGCATGTCCTTCATGCTTTACATGCCTCATGACACCTAAGCACAAAATTATTTTAGTTTAAACAATTTAGACATAAATACAAATAATTTAAAAGGAAAAAATTGATTTTTTTTTCCAAAAAAAAAAACTCTGTTTATTTTCTAAATTTAGTTATTTATTTAAAAAAACATTAGAAAAGTAACAATAATTTGTATAATTGGGATAAATATTTTTTGATTGTATTATATGAATAAATATTTAATTTTTTTGTATTATTGGGGTGAAAAGTTGTACAACAATCACCATCCTCTAACAATTCTCACAAAAAAAACTTGGTTCCAATTGGAGATACGTTTTGTATACATTTTAAACATGATTAGTAACACTAATCATTTGCAGTCTCAACTTAAATAACTTTGACAAGAATAGTAACAAAACACTTATGACGATTTTGAAAATAAAAAATAAAATATGAAAATGGGAAAAGACACTTACACAAAATAGTATAAGTTCAGGTTTAACTTGTGAAAATTAAGAAAATGCGGACAAATGCATGATGGACTGAATCATACCTTTTATATATATAAGGTAAGGAGAATTAAACTTCAATCAAATTAAGTTACAAATACAAAAAAGATACTCAAATTCAATGGTACAATAATAAATATTACTCTAGATCTTGAAGGACTATATATATAAACCAATTTAGACATTTTTCCTTATTTCTCAATTTCTTTAATGTTGTCACCATGACAAAAGTGCCTTTCTACGTCGGTTGTTTTGGCCTTTCTACGTCGGTTTTTACTCGTCTTTGTGTAGAAGCAAGCTTTATGATGATGAATCAAGTTGATTCAAGTAGTTTTGATGATAACAAAGATGATGACAAAAAGCCCAAAGAATGATTTCAAGATTGAGTCAACAAGTTCAAGATCAAGATTAATTTCAAGTTTCATGAGAAGAAATCAAGAAGATTCAAGAATCAAGAGAAGTTTGATTTCAAGATTCAAGAGAAGATGAATTCAAGATTCAAGAGAAGAAACCAAGAAGACTTCACAATGGAAGTATTGAAAAGATTTTTCAAAAAACATACATAGCACAATTTTGTTTTTCAAAAGAGTTTTTCTCAAAATTTTCTAAGTTACCAGAGTTTTTACTCTCTGGTAATCGATTACCAGTGGCAAAGTTTGATTTCAAAAGCTTTTAACTGAATTTGCAACATTCCAATTGTTTTTTAAATGGTGTAATCGATTACAATATATTGGTAATCGATTACCAGTGTATCTGAACGTTGAAATTCAAATTCAATTGTGAAGAGTCACATCTTTTCATGAAATGCTTTGTGTAATCGATTACATGGTTTTGGTAATCGATTACCAGTTGTCACAACATGCCCTTTTGCGGGCGAGCGAAGGCGAGGCTCACAGGTGCGCTTTCCAAAGGAGGAAAGATGCGCGGAGTCGCCACCAACATTTATTTGTGGGAAACATCGGAAAAATCGAAGGAAACTGGTCGAAATGAAAATTCTAAGTTTGGGAGTTGTATTTATGTTTGAGGAAGGTATTAGCACCTCTTATGTTTGTCTCAAAGGACAACAGCCTATTTTTCAGAATTGTGGAAATTGTGTTATCTTAACTTTTAGTTCTTTTTATTTTTTGAGGTCGACAAAAGCGGGGCTCTTGCTCCTACGTACCCTCCATCGAAGAGGAAATCAGACCTACGTAGTTCTTTCTTAAGGGTGAATCACATGATTTCTTTTTACTTGAAAGGTGATCATTTAAAGGTGTTGGACCTTAAAAATGATCCATTAACTTGGTAAGAAAGATTGAGATAATAAACTTTCAAATCCCTTTTTTTAGTGATTTTTTGTGGACGAGCTTGACTTGGCGAATTGATTTTAGCCTTAGTTTCACTTTAGTTATTAGTCAATTCAATTAAGAATGAGAAATCCCAAAGAGAAAACGTCCGATTGATTTTTTTTGGTTTATTTTACTAAAAGATATTTTTTGATTATTATATTATTATTTTACCTCTTTTTGGTTTAACCGTGGTTACAACGTGAACGATCGGTTAGATTTTGTTTTAACAGTGATTAAACGAGATTACAACACAAATGATCGGTTGAAATTCATTTTATCATTTATTAGGCGAGAAAACGGCTTAAATAAACGGTTAAAGCACGTTAAAAACGGAAGAAAAGACAATTGAAAGTAAACGAAATTAAAGTGAAAGTACACAAAACAAGAAATGAATTGAAAGTCTCGGATTCGAAAACTTACCCGTTGAAGAACGAAGAATGAACGAAGAACGGATGAAGAACGGTGAAGAACGACGAAGAGCGATGAAGAATTTCCACAGAATCGCTTACGGAAACGTTACGGAAGTACTTCAACTCGATTTTTCTTCACGAAAACGTGTTTTTTTTGCCCAAAATAGCCGAAATGCATAGCCAAGGGTCTTGAACCTTTTGAAACAGCTCCCCCTCCCCTATTTATAGAAAAAAGGGAGGTGATTGCTGCCCAGAGACTTAATGAAGAAGATTTCTAAGTGCACCCGAATTACTAAGTTCACCCCCTTTTCGTATTTTACGGAAAAGTTACGAAAGTGTTTTCGAATTTGATTTTCATTTTTTTTCTCTTCCCTTTCACCAATGTTAAGTGGAATATGCTTACCCAAGGTTTTCGGAAATTTTACGGAAGTATTACGGAAGCCGCGGAAGTCCCAGAAACCATTTTTCAAAAACGTGGAGGAGCATGCCGCCCAGTTGCTTCCTCCTTAAGCAACCCAACTTCCAAAATGATCTGGAAGGGCCTAGATTTGAATTGCTATTTACACCCTTATCTTGATAAGTTCACCCCCCCTTTACCTTTTTTGGTGATTCTTTTTTCGTAACGTTACGAAACTTTACGAATTTCGTAACGATACTTATTTTCTTTCCGTAAGGTTACGGATCCTTACGGATCATGTATTTACTCTTTTTTAGCTTTCGAAGAAGTTACGGAAGCTCACGGATTGCGTAACAACACCTCCTTTTGGTTTCCGCCACATTACGGAATTTCACGGATCGCGTAACCATGCTTTCTTTTGATTTTCGGCCACTACTAAAAAAACAACTTTCTACATCGCCCAATTAACATCGGTTATAGCTAAAACCGATGTTAACGAAAGCGCGGTGACATTTTTGTAAATAAGTAGACTTAGTTAACATCGGTTTTGGAAAAACCGATGTTAGTATGCCATTGTTAACATCGGTTTTGTAAAAACTAATGTTATCGAGTCGATGTTAACATCGGTTTTATTATAACCGATGTTACGTAGTTAATGTTAACATCGGTTAGTTTTAAAAAACCGATGTTGTTATCATTATAAATTAAACTTCTGAAATTGCACAATCCGCGCTTGAACCCTATCGTTCTTCTTCTTTCTCCTTGCGCTTGAACCCTATCATTCTTCTTCTTTCTCCTTGCGCTTGAACCCTATCGTTCTTCTTCTTTCTCCTTGTGTCAAAGTCGCCTGCGCTTCCGTGACTGCAACGACATTGTGGAGATCGTGTTTGTGGAGATCGTCTTTGGCACTTATCCATTGAGGTACGTCCTTTCGTTTTAACATTAGGCGTTCGTCGTTTTAACATTAGGCGTTCGTCGTTTTAACCCAGGGCTTTATTGTTGTTTCTCCTTCTGCCTTAGTTCGTGTTTTTCGCAAAGTGGGTTGCGCTTCCGTGACTGCAACCACATTGTCGAGTTCGCGTTTGTGGAGTTCGTGTCTGCACTTCCATCGAAGGTATGTCTCTGTTGTATGTTAATGATGAAAATCCATTGTTCAATGGTGTTGAAATTCTGATACCGATGACAGATGTCGTACCGGATGTCACGACATCACGCTTCAGACCATGCAGATTATATTTGACAGTATGAACAGATTAAACAAGTAAATAACACAAGAGAATTGTTAACCCAGTTCGGTGCAACGTCACCTACATCTGGGGGCTACCAAGCCAGGGAGGAAATCCACTAAAATAGTGTTAGTTCGAAGATCTAACAGCCACTGTTTACAACCTTCTCACCTAACCACTACCCATGCAACCTCTACCTAAGAGCCACTCTTAGATATGAGAACCCCTCTCACTCCCTCTCAATCACTCTCCCGTGTTTACAAATAAATCAAAGACACACCAGAGATTGCTCTATGAACAATATAGAGATCAACTCTACACACTCAGGTCCAACACTTGATGTTAGGGTAACATCAAGGTGGCTCACAAAACACTCAAGTCCCAAAACTCACAAAATAACTCTTCAATCTCGGACTTGGTAGAAAACTCGTGCAGCCTTCATGTTTATATAGCAGTGTGCGTATCTGGGCTGCAACAACTTGCGCTGGATAAGATCTATCATTCTCCTGAAAAATCTGCACTTAAAGATCTAAAAGATAACGTTTGATCTTTTAGTTTTTATCTTTAATCTTTAATCCCTGAACGAACTATTCAAGTTTGTAATTCGAACTTTAATTATCTTTTAATTCGTTCCTAAAGATAGATCGCCAAATCTGTTGCTAACTGCACATTAATCTGTTAAAGATATAACAGATTTATGTGTCCAGTATTTTCGGGCAGGATGTCCTGGACATTGTATCCGACATCGTGGATCCTGCAGCTTCAATTCTTCATTTGACATTTTATCTTGCCTTGTGCATTGTGCAGCCCGATCTGATTCCTTGACATAATGTTAGACATCATGTGCAGCAACTCCAGCTTTCCTTCATTGTCTAAGTGCTTATGTTTTAACAAAATTTTAGCCAATCTTTTAAAACTCAGTAAAGCTAAGCACTAACAGGTGTGTCTTTGTTGTGATGTTTCGAAACCCTAGTTAGGCACAAAGGGTTAATCGTAACTGAATGTGTAGTGATTTAGGACCATATGTAACTGCCTTAAGCAGTTATTGCAGAATAAATTATGGAGTAACAGCAGGGGGGTTAGGCAGTTTTTAGTGGGTTTTCAGGAAGGGAGACATGAGGCTGTCAAAAATCAATATATTGTATATAAAGATCAGTACTAGGTGTACTGAAAATAAGATAGGAATACAAGGCAAAAAGAGCCTAAATCCCACTAGGGAGAAACGGTAGATAGGACAACAAACAAAGCAAACCCAACCCCTTTAAGAAAAAGCCTCCTTCAGATTAGTTGACCAGAAATTAAAATGCGATTGGAAACCCTTCTCCACACACTTGAGCCAGGACCAGGTGTGGAATAGAGCCTCATCCATGACCTTTTCTAGATTAAAAGGCTGATTGTTGAAAATCATGCCATTTCAGTGGGGAAGGGACCCACTCTATTAACCCATCTCATAGGCTCCCACCAGAGACTCCTAGTCTTGGAGCAGTTGAAAAAAAGATGATTGACAGATTCTTCTTCAAGGTCACATAAGGGGCAACTATATGTATGCAATGACACTTGCCTCCTTCTAAGATTATCCCTAGTAGGGAGCCTGTTCTTGAATAATCTCCATGAAAAAGCACTAGCTCTTGGGGGAATTTTCAGACTCCACATGATGTTAAGAACCCTGTCCTCAATAGCACTAGCATGACCCTCCTGCAGCACTTTGTAAGCAGACTTTGTGGAATATAGGCCATTAGGATCAGACTTCCAACAAAGGAAATCCCTGCTGGAGTGATTGATGTTGCCTGACTCGATGTCAACTATAAAATCAGCTACCATGTCAATTTCATGGTCAAAAAGTTCCTTCTCCATGTTAGCTTTCCATTCCCATCTCTCTTCCACAAAATTCCCCATAGAATTAATTGAGGAGGTCTGCTGATTGCTTATTAAAAATAGAGTGGGATTAATTGAAGGGGCACATTCTGAGGCAACATTACAGTCAGCCCATAAATACTGACATATCCTCCTATCAATGGCTTTGATTTTTGTTTCTTGGATACATAGAACATCAAGATTGTTGGTCAAGGTCATTTTTCTGATGGCTGACCACTTGACACCACTACCCAACCCTCTAGAGTTAAAGGATAAAATATTCATGAGTCAATATTGTCCTTTCCCAACACAGCTGTTAAATCTGTTGTATGTTCACTAGCAACCTTATCAGTCTCAGGGACAAAGCTTTGATTTACACAGAGGGTTTTAGGGACAAAGCTTTGATTTACATATTGAATTTCATCCAAATTTTTGACAAGTCATTGTTACTTCCATGAATATTGATATTGTATCATGCTTAATTATATGCATTTGCTTATTCTGATCATTGTGTGTTGTGTGATTATTTCTTCCATGCAGGTACATGATTCCTATTTGTTGTGAGAGTGAAATGATGGGCAGCAGCACCAACTGAGTTGAGTTTATATTTCCTTTTTTTTTGTCTTTATCTTTGTTAGTTTGTTATATAGTTTTTATTTTATATGTTTGAGTTTTAAATGTGTAAAAAATACAAATAGAAAGGTCTGGTGATTGCTTAGGAATTCCTTGCTGTTTCATGGCATTCCTTTTGAACCTCAAAAGGTGCTTATGATGGCCTTTGGTTAAATTTTTGATTATATGTATTGGGGTCCTTGTGCTGGGTTATTGTTGGGTTTGTTTTGCTTTTTGGAAGGTGGCACTTTTGTGTCTTGTATCTTTTATTTTCAGTACATGTGGTAATGTTCTGTTTAATAATTTTTTTTTGAACTGCAAAGATAATTTATATTTTTTTTTGGAAGGCAAAATTATAGTATTATTAATATAGAAACCATACAGTACCAGAGGTTCTGAGTGAAACAGATACAAAGCACTCGATGTGCCACCTTCCAAAAACAAACCCAACAAAAAGCCCCACTATTAGAGATAGATTACAAATTAACCGAAGGACTCCAGAAGATTGGTAGACCACTGGTTAAAAGGAATATTAAAGCCTTTCTCCGAAGCTTTAAGCCAAGTCCACGCATGAAATAACGCATCATCCATCACTTTGGGAGGTTGAAATGGGGTGCCCTTAAACAGTAGGAAATTCCTATGCTGCCAAATAGTACTAGTTAAAGCAATCCACCAAATACAGCGCCTATTGTGATTCCTCTGTGCCCCAAACCCATCACTGAATTGGATAAAATGAGCAGCAGGATCATCTAAGAAAGCTCCCAAAGTCCGGGTCCAGTTCATGGATTCCCACCACAACCCTACAGTCATTCTGCAATGGAAGAAAAGGTGCCCAGCCTCCTCCTGGTGATTTCCACATAGAGGACACATAATATCCTGTAGAGCCACATGTCTCCTAAGCAAATTAGCCCTGGTAGGGAGCCTATCTCTAAACAACCTCCATGAGAACAACTCAACCCTTGGGGGAATTTTAAGCTTCCATAGAATCTTGAAGTTCCTGCTGTGCTGACCAGGTCTGTTGGTAGGTAGCAAGAGCCTATATGCTGACTTAGTAGAGTAGATCCCAATAGGGTCTGCTTTCCACAACATTGAGTCCTGCAGCTGCTGATGAATAGATATAGCAAATATATCGTCCATGAAGGCTATTGCTTGCTCATTCTCGTGATCAAAGAGGTTCCTTCTCCATTTAAAATCCCAATTCCAAGTATTCTGATAAAACTTTCCCATTTTAGAGATGGGAAGGTTTTGCTGTCTGCTAATCACAAATAATTGATTGTACTTCTGTTGAAGGCTGCCTCCCTGTCCCAGCCAAGAATCTTGCCAGAATCTGACCTTATCCCCACAACCAACCTTCTAGGTCATATTCTGGTGAATAATTTGAAATTCAGGCTGATGATAAAGCTTTCTAAGGTCCTTCCACCATTGGGAGTGCCATCCTTTATCTCTACCATTCTGCAAATCTATCAATCCTCCATATTTAGAAGTTAGAATTCTGGCCCACAGCTGCTTATGCTTGGAGACTAGGTCCCATATCCATCTACCTCTCAAAGCTGTATTAAATTTGGACAAGTCTTTGATCCCCAATCCCCCATCAATTTTTGGAGTGCAAATATCAGCCCATTTGACCCAAGAGATTCTATTATGGTGTTGATTTCCCCCCCCACATAAATGTTCTTTGAAGAGACACCAGTTTATCTACTATTCTTTGAGGAATCTTGAAGAAAGATAGGAGATAAATGGGAAGCGCATTGAGGACAGATTTTATCAAGGTGACCTTGCCACCCATAGATAAGTACTTCTGATTCCACTTGGAGAGCTTAGCTTTAAACTTGTTAATCAAAGGCTCCCAAACCATCCTGCTGGAAGCTTTTACAACAATAGGCATTCCCAAGTAGTGAAAAGGAATGTCCAGCTGCCTACAGTTCAGAAGTTGGGCTGCATCATGAGCCCAATTGGGCTGAAAACCAACAACCCCAAATTGGCTTTTTGCATAGTTAATCCTCAGACCTGAGACCATTTCAAATCCCCTAAGCATGGACTTCAGCACAATAATATTATCCCAAGAAGCCTCTCCAACAAAAACTGTGTCATCAGCATATTGCAATATATTTATAGGGACGTTTTGCTTCCCAACCAAGAAACTTCTATAGTGGTTTTTGTTCAAAGCCTCCCTCATGATGCCAGTAAGGCCCTCAGCCACTATATTAAATAGCATAGGAGCCAAAGGGTCTCCTTGTCTCAATCCTCTAGATGGGACTAGTTCCTTTGTAGGGCTCCCATTTACTAGAATTGAGATGGTGGCTGATTGAAGGCAAGCAGAAATCCACTTCCTCCATATAGGACAGAATCCTAGCCTTGTCATCATATAGTCCAAGAAAGACCATGATACTGAATCATAAGCTTTTTCGAAATCCACTTTGAAAATCATAGCAGGCTTCTTTCTGTGAACAGCTTCATCCACCACTTCATTGAGAATCAGAATTCCATGGAGAATGTGCCTATTTTTTATGAACGTTGTCTGCCTTTCATCAATTAACTCATCCAGCAGAATCCTTAACCTATTTGCCAAGAGTTTTGCTATTACTTTATACATGCAGCCAATGAGAGAGATGGGCCTATAATCATTTAGAGACTGGGGTTGAGATATCTTAGGAATAAGAGCCACAAAAGATGCATTGCTGCCTCTAGGAAAGCTTCCATGAGCATGGAATTCATCCACAAATCTTTGAAAATCAGGTTTGAGCAGCCCCCAAAACTCCTTGATAAATCCAAAATTAAACCCATCTGGGCCCGGACATTTATCGCCATCACAACTCCAAATAGCATCTCTGATTTCTGAATCAGAGAAAGGGACAGTCAGCCCCTCTCTTTGATAATTAGAAGTACCAGTGGTACTACAGATTACAAAGACACATTTTTTTTTGCACAGCAAAAATCAATATATTATATATGAAATTCAGTACTAGGTGTACTGAAGATACAAAGTTAAAAAGCAAGACAATTACAGTCTGCATCCCATTAGGAGAGACCGAATATAGCCCACAAAAATACAAACCCATCCCCTCTAAGAAAGAACATCCTTTAGATTGGTTGACCAGAAATTAAAGTGCATTTGGAAGTCCTTCTCCATGATAACTTCCATTCCCACCTACCCTCCATAAAATCTCCCATATAATTGATTGATGAATTCTGCTGTTTACTTATTAAATATAACTGGGGATATTTTCCTTGGAGAGTACAGTTGTCCTCCATCCATTTATGCTTCCAGAAATTGATGCTGGACCCCCTTCCCACTCTCCATTTTAAATTATCAGTTAAGCATTCATTGTGATGCTGCTGGAAGATACTCTTCAAATCCTACCACCATTGGGAAGTGAAATTCCTCCTTCCACCACAAATCAACTCCTTCCACCCACCATACTTAGAGATTAAAATTCTAGACCAAGGCTGGTCTTGATTGTTAGCCAGCTGCCACCCCCATTTGCCAAGTAAAGCCGCATTAAATTATTTTTTTTGAAAAGCAAAAGATAATTTATATATTAATCACAATAGGACACAACAGCACCAGAAGTACTACTGGTGATTTACATAGATGCAGTGCATCTAAAACCGCCCACCATTACAGGATTAGAACAACAAAACCCCCCACAAATACAAGAGAACCTAATTTAGCAAAGAAGTCTCCAAGATTAGACGACCAATAGTTAAAGGAAGTGCAAAAAATTTTGTCCCTAGACTTCAACCATGATCACAAAAGGAATAAAGCATCCTCCATGACTTTTGGTGTTTCAAATCTTTTGCCTTGGAATATGAGAGGACAAAATTAATAAGAGTGATTTTGCCCCCCATTGATAGAGTTCTTTGCTTCCATTTTGCAAGTTTGACTTCAAACTTCCTTACAATAGGCTGCCACACGATCCAGCTCTTACAGGACACCCCAATTGGAATTCCAAGATAAGTAAAAGGAAATTCCAAAGTACTGCAATTAAGGAATTGGGCAGCTTCCCTGCACCAACTTGCTGATTTACCCAAACAACCAAAGTGGCTTTTAGAGTAATTTATCTTGAATCCACACACCATCCATGAAAATACCTGGAATAGCATTTTTTCTTCTTCTATGATTGATCAATCTGTGAAAATAAGTAGAGTTGCTGTCCCCTTCTTTTTGCCACTTAATTCTAGCCTTTTGTCTCAACATAGATTCATATGCATAAGCTGCCTCCCACAATTGAACTTGAAGAGATTTCTTAAGAGTGACTTCCACTTGGGATAGAGGTCTGTCATTTAGATTCAAATGATATGTATTCTTAAAAAATTGTCAATGAGCTGTTTGATAGAACGACTGAAAAAGGTTTTAAATACACTCTCAGTATAATGTCTTTTGAGAGTCAATTTATCACCATGAAGTGAGAGTCATATTGTTGATAAAAGGCTTTAAATACACTGTGGCCAATTTCTGTATGGTTTTTTTAGGGCTATCATTTACTACTGCTAATTGGTGTTGCTGCGGAAGCGCTTTGATTATATCTTTGAAGCCTCAAAGTTAGGTATTTATATCTTTGATTCAAAAACTAATTTGAAATTGTTGTTGTATGCATTACTGGTATATTTGTAACTTATGCTATGCCTGTCTACATGACCTTTGTTTCATTGGACTGATATCTTTGAAGTATTTACTGTGATTTAAACTCTCATAACTTGTTCATTGTTAGTGTTGAATATTTTTGTAATTTTATCTGCTGCCCTTCTCTATACATATGTTGTGACTGCCACTACCCTTCTCTCTCTCTTGTATTATCTTTTTTTTTATCAGCAAAATTATAAGTTGTATTAATAACTGTGAGTACCAGAGGTACTAAATATACAAGGTAGAAACCAGCAGACTAGCAGAAGCATAGGTCCTACGAATCAGGTGGCAATCTAAATTTTTTTTTTGGAAGGCAAAATATATATATTATTAATAGGTAAACTAGTACCAGTGGTACCAGAAATAAAAGTTACAAAGCACCAGAGTGCTGCCCTCCAACCAATAACCCACCCTAATACAACAGAATTAAGAAAGCCCAACAGAGTATCCAAAGGAATTCGAAATATTTGAAGACCAATGATTTAAGCTAATATTGAAATCTTTATCTTTAGCCTTGAACCAGGACCAAACTAGGTATATAGCATGATCCATAACTTTATATGGATCAAAAGGTCTTCCTTGGAAAATCAGGTTGTTTCTATGGTGCCAGATAGAACTAGTCAAGGCACTCCACCATCCACCCCTTATGTCCTGATATACAGGGTTCCCAAAGCCTTCACAGAATTGAGTAAAGTGGCACTTTGGGTGACTTGGAAGGGGGCCTACTACCCGGATCCATCTCATGGATTCCCACCACAAACCTTTTGTCAGATTACAGTTGAAGAATAGGTGGCCCACATCCTCCTGTGCATTACCACACAAAGGGCAGTTTTGATCCTGGATAGTAATGTTTCTTCTTAGGAGATTGACCTTGGTAGGTAGTCTCTTTTTAAGGAGTCTCCAACAGAAAACTGCTACCCGAGGGGGAATTTTCAACTTCCAGATTATGCTATATATCTTCCCATCTGAGTCTGATGTACTGGGTTTAGTGTAGAACTTGTAAGCTGATTTAGTAGTGTAATGCCCGTGGGGTTCAGCTAGCCACACCATAGAATCCTTACTATGCCTCTGGATAGGAATGGAGCTTATTTCCTCCATAAACTGCACAGCTATATCATTTTCATGATCAAATAGATTCCTCCTCCACCTGAGATCCCACTCCCAGCTATCATTATTAAAGTTACCCATCCTAGAGATGAGGGAACTTTGCTGTCTACTAATCCGAAAAAGTTGATTATATTTCTGCTCAAGAGTGTAGTCTGTCCCTAGCCACTTATCTGTCCAAAATTTGATTCTTTCCCCACTCCCAACCTTCCAGGTCAAATGCTGATTGAAAATATTAGGATCCGACTGATGATATAGCTTTCTAATATCCCTCCACCAATGGGAATGACCCCTCTTGTTAGAGCCAAGCTGGAATTCTGACCAATCCCCATATTTAGAATTTAGGACTCTTACCCAAAGCTGCTACCCTAATCAAAAAATGTTGTTGATAAATTACTAGACCAATAGTTGTAGGGCTGGGCAAAGCCTTTCTGCAGCAGCAGCAGCATCCTGTATGCACAAGTGTTTGCTGTGTCTTGGGGCAGGTTCTTCAACACACACACACACACACACACACACACAGAAACACACCCACACACAGAAACACACACACACACAGAAACACATACACACAGAAACACACACACACAGAAACACATACACACAGAAACACACACACATAGAAACAAACACACACAGCCACACACACACACACACAGACACACACACACACACAGAAATACACACACACACAGAAACACACACACACACACACACAGAAACACAGACACACAGACACACACACACACACAGCCACAACCACACACACACACAACCACAGCCACACACACACACATAAACAAAACACACACACAGACAGAAACACACACACACACACACACACACACACACACACACACTGTATGCACAAGTGTTTGCTGTGTCTTGGGGCAGGTTCTTCAACACACACACACACACACACACACAGAAACACACCCACACACAGAAACACACACACACAGAAACACATACACACAGAAACACACACACATAGAAACAAACACACACAGCCACACACACACACACACACACAGAAACACACACACACAGACACACACACACACACAGACACACACAGAAATACACACACACACAGAAACACACACACACACACACACAGAAACACAGACACACAGACACACACACACACACAGCCACAACCACACACACACACAACCACAGCCACACACACACACAGAAACAAAACACACACACAGACAGAAACACACACACACACACACATGTTTGTCGCCTTAGGAAAGATATTGAGCTGGTAGAGGAGGAACAGGCACGGATTGGTGTTGATCCTTCTAGTGGGACCTCCAATAAATCTGAGAATTATAAGGAGGAAGCATGGAAGAAAACACAGAAGCATAAACCAAAGAGGGTGGAGAGTGTCAACGCTGATGCAGAAGCCTTTGGTGATGACTCGAAAATTCTTATTGCTCTATGCATTGTGAAGCTGAAGCAGTAGAACATACGAACAAAAGAGATACAGGCCATCAAAATTTGGCATTGGACAATAAGATAGGAGATTCAACTATGCTGAAGATGGGAGATTCAGCTAAAGTTGTGATCAAACAAGACATGAAGGGAAGAAGGCATAAATATGGGTTTAACAACAATGAACGTGAGAAGGCACAAAAGAAAAGGGTGGTGGATGATGAAACTGCCGACAAACATCAGCTGGATGAAGTCCTATGAAGATCCTCCTCATTCTCAAAGAGGGGAACGAGCAACAATTTGAAGGTTGTACATTCAGGAACTAAAGAATTCAAAATAGCTAGTAATAAGAGGGATTTGTTTTTGGGATTTTCTGAGCACCAAGAGCGGCTACGCAAGAAGTTTGCACTTGAGGAGGGAAGGATATTTGCAGCTAATGAACAAGTTTCTTAACTATTTGTCCTTAAGATTTTACTGTTTCTTTTTGCTAATATGTGAATATAAATGGTATAAGGGTATGGCGTAAAAACATGGTCTATATTTACTTCTAAGATTGTTAGGGGTAAGAATGACCATGTCCCTATGGCATAACCTTATATTATTTATATTTACATATAAGAAAAAAAAAACAGTAAAATCTGAAGGACAAATAGTTAAGAAAGTTGTTCATTAGTTGCAAATATCCTTCCCTCCTCAAGTGCAAGCTTCTTGCGTAGCCGCTCTTGGTGCTCAGAAAATCCCAAAAACAAATCCCTCTTATTACTAGCTATTTTGAATTCTTTAGTTCCTGAATGTACAACCTTCAAATTGTTGCTCGTTCCCCTCTTTCTTTTCTGCAAAAAAGAAAATCAAATGCTGTCAAAACATGGATGAAGTCCTAAGAAAATCAATATCAAAGAAAACATGGATGAAATCACAATTAAAAAGCACAACTACCTATCTTTCAGAGTCCTTTGGTTAATTTGTCTTGTCTCCTTATGTGGTGGGGTTTTGTTTAATAATCTTATACTTTTGCCTTCCAAAAAAAACTTATCACTAATCCTCTTTTCATTAATCCAATTTTGTATGTTATTGTATAAAAGATCATGGGTTCTCCACCTGCCTCCACTCCTCCTCCTCCTCCTCCTCCTTCTCCTCCTTCTCCTCCTCCTCCTCCTCCTACTTCGGACGCATCGGCTTCGACGTCTGCCGTGAAGTGGACACGCAAAGCCTCACGCCTACGATCGTTGTCCACTAGACCACCTGGTGTTGAGAGACCAGTGGTGCATGTTGATCCTGCTACAGGGAAGGCCGACGGTCCCCACAAGAAGAAATTAAGAACATATTTGGGGATTGTGGCGCGTGATAAGGTGGACATCACCTACGAGAACTGGAAGGAGGTCCCTACTGCTCAGAAGGACCTGATTTGGGAGGATATTCAGGTATTTCTCTTTTCTTATTTGATTGTGTGTAATTAATAGCCAAAAAATTTCATTATTGTAACAAATAAACTTTGTTTCATGTTGTCAGGCGGAATTTGATATCCCAGAGGCTTCTGACAGTAGGACGAAAAGGAAGTTACTACAGACCGTGGGGTAGAGATGGAGGCAGTTTAAATCAGACCTCACGAGGAAATGGGCCCTTGCAGCCGATCAGGACGGTGTTGAGGACATTGTCTGTGACAAATACGGCATCAGCAAGGAAAAGTGGGCCCAGTTTTGCCAGATTCGCAGAGACCCTTCTTGGGAGGTATGTTCCTTTGCCATTTAAGTTGTTTTTCATATTAAACATGATGTTGTTATACTTCATTCTACCCATTTCAAACATTATTGTTTAATTTTTTCAGGATGTGCGCATGAAGGCACAGGCCATCCAGAAGCACAATACTGCCCCCCACGTTTTGTCTCGTGGGGGTTATGATTATTTGGAGCAGAAGCTCCTGGCTGAGAAGACCAAGAAGAAGATGCAGGAAGCTGCACAGTCAGGAAGCGTTGATGGCGTCATCGACCCTCCATCCCCGGTCAGACGCCACGTGAAGTGGAAGATGGCCCGCACGAAGAAGACAGGGGAGATGACGACTGAGGCCGCAAAGGAAATCGCTGAGAAGATTGTAAGTCATGTTCAACTAACCATTACAATTATGTTTGAATATTTTGAGAATGCCATGTACCACTGTGTGTTTTTTGTGCAGGATTCGTTTGAGGAGCAGGCCACACAGGGATCGTTCGTCCCCCATGGACGTCAGGATGTTCTGGCCGCTGCTATTGGACGTCCAGAGCACCCTGGACGTGTCCGTGCTGCTGGAGCCGGTGTCACCATCAAGCAATACTTTGGATCGGCTCCACGGACGTCCCGCAACGCTTCCTCCCTACAACCTGATGAATTACAGCAGCTGACCCAGCAGATCAAGGACCAGCTAGAGGAGTCCATCACAGAGAAAGTGACGAGGGAGGTCATGGCATCCTTCAGCCACCTTCAGTCGCAGATGCAATCTCAGGGAGTTGCAGTGCCTCCTGAGCCTGTGGTTGGTCCTGGTCCCTCCGGTCCTCGAGTGAGCACAAAGGGGAGTTGTGTTGATCCCTCAGGAAACGATCCTAAGATCGGTGACTCTGACAGGTGCGGCTTGTACATAGAAGCAGATCCTGCACGCCTGGTTGCCATCGGGAGAGTTTATGAGGGATCCACTGTTGTTCATAACACTCCTTTGTTTCCTGGCCAAGTAAAGGTGAGTGTGGAGGAGGTTAGAGATGCAGATGCTCCAGTTCCTGTACCCACTGATGAGGTTTCCTTAGTGGGGTAGACACTTCACACCTTCCTTGCTTGGCCGACACATCTGGTCAAGTCTTTATCACAGCAGGTACTTATTGTCCTTACTATATGTTTCTTCTTTTCAAATTAGGCTATTTAACTTTGTTTCATGAACAGGTAGCTGTGTCTCCGCCAAAACCACCTCCGAAGCCCGATCCGGAGGTCGATGATCCGCTTTATCTGATGACATTGACCATCCCAGAGCTTTTCTTGAGGCCTTATCAGGTTAGATGGGATGTCATCGTGTTCGGGGTCGTTAATCCAGATTTCCCCCTGTACATAAAGCACGAAGACCTCTCCGAAATCGCACACGATGGTCAATGTCTCAGCATATCAGTGTTACAGTTGTGGATTCTGTAAGTCTTTATATGAAAGGCTTTTATTTACCTAAGTTATGGCTTTCAATTCATAAATATTTAACTTTGACTTAACATAAACAGGCATCTCACTGAAACATGTATGCGAGCGGGGAATACTGATATCTATGGATTCCTCGAGCCTCAGTCCATTCAGAGATCTGGGCAATCACAGTTTGAATCTGAAAGTTACATAAAGAGTTGGATGCAGAGTTCACAACGCAATGTGTATCTTGGAGCCTACCTAAATGGGTAAGTCACAAAATAACAAAATTTAATTAATGTTTACTAATGTACTAACCCATTTTAGGTTCCACTGCAGCGGACACTGGCAGATGGTGGTCATCCTGCCCAAGGAACATTTAGTTGTCTGGTTTTGTTCATTGCATAACAGGCCAGACAACTACCTTAAGGGGATTATTAATAGGTTAGTGTTGTTTTCAATACATTTGCATTGTAATACCTCAACGTACAACACCAGTTTTTAATTGTTACTCATATGGAACAGTGCTATCAAGGGTCTTGATGATGCTCCACAGCCTAAATCAAAGGCTCCTGCTAGGTGGATTGTCGTCAAGGTACGTCATTTACATAAAACTTCTACTTATATATATTTCTTTATGTGTCTCTACACTAGTTGTTTAATTAATATCCAAATTTCATTATGTATTTAGTGTAATAGACAAAAAGGAACTACTGAGTGCGGCTACTATGTCATGCACTGGATGTCCACCATCATTTTAGGAACTTTTACAAATAATTGGGAAGCGGTAAGTTTATTTCAAAGAAAATCGATTTATTTATAATTTGTATTACATTATTAACTTAATATAATTTATTTAATCATGCAGTATTTTAACGACCCTAGACCATTGGAGCCTGAGAGATTAAAAGCATTGCGGATCCAGTGGGCACAGTTTTATCTCCGAATTAGAGATCAGGCCTAGGATTTAGGGACATTTTTTAACATTTTTGACATTTTTTACATTTTCTATGTAACATGAACATTCAATTCATTTGTTGATAGTTCTTTATAATATATAAATCAATTATTTGATGTTTATTATCATTAAAACTGCTTGAAAGCAGAATAAAATGTTTATTTGCTGTGAATTGGGCCTTCTGAAATTGCATTTGACAGGTACAATTTTGGGTTTACTGTAAAAGCAGAAAGTATATATAAAAAAAAATATTTGAAAACAACATCGGTTATTAACAAAAACCGATGTTAATATCATAACCAACATCGGTTATAATAGAAAACCGATGTTAACGTTTGTATATTAACATCGATTTTTTGTGTATAACCGATGTCAGCGTTTGTAATTTAACATCGGTTATCTGTAGAAAACCGATGTTAACTAGTGTACATTAACATCGGTTAATTATCAATAACCGATGTGAATATTTGAATATTAACATCGGTTATTTATAATTAACCGATGTTATACACAAAGAACTACACCAAATAAGTATATGCATCATCAACGTTGACATCGGTTTTCTAGCAAAATCGATGTTAGGGCATATATTAACATCGGTTTTTCTAGAAAATCAATGTTAAACTAACATATTTACATCGGTTTTACTGGAAAACCGATGTCAACGTTAATCATGCCTACACTTTTTTTGCTGTTGTTCATTGTGTTTAACATCGGGTATTTGGAGAACCGATGTTGTCATATGTATGTTAACATCGGTTCTCTAAAACCGATGTTAACATTCATACATTCAACATCGTCACTTTCAACATCGGTTTTAGAACCGATGTAGAATGTTCTAAATAACCGATGTTGAAAGTGTATTTTCTAGTAGTGGGCGCGTCTCGGGACTTCACATATTGTGCAACAAAGGGTGCCAAGTATCTCGAAGCGGCCAATCAAAGGTTTCATGTCATCAAGTAATAATCCCCGGACGAAATTAGGGTATGACACCAGTGACAAGTTTTGAATAAAAATCCAAAGATGTAACTCTTCCAATGGTTTTCTCAAGGTTATAACTCTTCCAATGGTTTTCTTGACCAGACATGAAGAGTCTATAAAAGCAAGATCTTGACTTGCATTTTAAAAACTTTATATAACTTTTTACACAACTTTTTGAACATATTCTTGAACTTCTTCTTCTTCTTCTTTTGCCAAAAGTTTTCTAAGTTTTCTGGTTTCCAAACCTTGTTCTTTCACAGAAAACAAAAGTGTGCTATTCATCTTTTTCATTCTCTTCTCCCTTTGCCAAAAAGAATTTGACAATGACTAACCGCCTGAATTCTTTTTGTGTCTCTCTTCTCCCTTTTCCAAAAGAACAAAGGACTAACCACCAGAATTCTTTTGTGTCTCCCTTCTCCCTTTTCAAAGAATTCAAAACGATACAGTCTGAGAATTATTTTGATTCTTCCCTTTCCCTTAAACAAAAGATTTCAAAGGACTAACCATCTGAGATATCTTTTGTTTCCTCTTCACAAAGTTTCAAAGGACTAACCACCTGAGAACTTTGTCTTAACACATTGGAGGGTACATCCTTTGTGATACAAGTAGAGGGTACATCTACTTGGGATGTTGTAACTGAGAACAAGAGAGGGTACATCTCTTGTGGATCAGTTCAAGTGGAGGGTACATCCACTTGGTTGCTCAAAGAGAACAAGCGAGGGTACATCCCTTGTGGATCTTTGCTTGTAAAGGCTTTTACAAGGTTGAAAAAAAATCTCAAGGACCGTAGGTCGCTTGGGGACTGCATGTAGGCACGGGTTGTTGCCGAATCAGTATAAATTCTTGTGTTTGTCTTCTTCTTCCCTACAC
Source organism: Glycine soja (assembly GCF_004193775.1). NCBI lineage: Eukaryota > Viridiplantae > Streptophyta > Magnoliopsida > Fabales > Fabaceae > Glycine > Glycine soja. Next base: position 30,521,958 of record NC_041011.1, read on the forward strand.
TCTTTAATTTCCACTGTGCACTTTAATTATCGCTCTTACTTTTGGTTAATTTTCTATTTTTGTTCTTTACTTTCTTAACTTTGTAGTAAAAGCCTAATTGAATCTAGTAACATTAAGAAGGATAAGTTTTTTTTTAATTAGTAAAGGTTCACTAATAATTAATTCAACCCCCCTTCTTAATTATTCTGAAGCCACTTGATCCAACACTTTGAAGCCGCCATTGTAGAATACTGAAGGCTCTACGACAACGGTTGTGCGACCATCTTAGAATGCACACAATTCTAAGATGGGTTTTTCTCCAAACCCGTCTTAGAATTCCCATGATTCTACGATGGTTTTCAGGTTATATTTGTCTTAGAATGGTGAGCATTCTAAGATGGGTTTGTCTCCCAACCCGACTTAGAATGAACAATATTTTATGGCAGTTTTTGGGTCATAACCGTCTTAGAATGTTGTGCATTCTAAGACGGTTTGGGAGAGAAACCCATCTTAGAATGTTCATCATTCTAAGATGGTTTTTCCAAACAACCATCGTAGAATGCGTATTTTTTTTCTCAGGTTTATTAATGAAACACAGTGAAAAATGGAGATCTTACTGCTTTTTGACAATATAATTCCTTGAGATGCTTCAGAGCAATAAAAAGTTGTTTTGCGTATGCTCTCACAGCTGTAAGTCTAACATGAATATTGTGACCAAACTTCTTTAAAACCTCACACAAATTCATATTAAGAGATTCAAAAACTAAACAAAGATGATTCCTGTATCTAAAACTTGAAAGGAAATGAATAGAATGGCGCTTATCATCTGGATCTGCACCTACTAATTTATTCAATATGACCAATTCATCCATACCAACCATGTACCTATGCCATATTAGATACATATATTATATATATACCAGTGAGAAAAATAAACACTGCCCAAAAGCAAAAAACTTTACTGAGGATTCCCAATAAAGAAACATCACTCACATGGTGTCATTACTACGAATAATTTTTATTGCTACTTCTTCTAGCTCACCATTTCCCATGTTTAGATTTTTTGTCCGAACAACTGTCGAAAAGACACCCTTCCCATGTGCAGTTGTGACTTCATATCGACCATCAAGTATTTCACCAGTACGATAGCCTGCATAACAATATCACAACATAATATCATGAACAAAAAGACAAATGTATCCAGAGATTTTCCAACAATTGCAACAAAAATCAAATATCCACCAAAGATTTTTCACATCATAATGTCAAGTTTCGCTAGCAGATCCACATGAAATGCCTCAGATAACTAAAGATGTGATTGTCAAAATTAATACCTTTTGAGTCTTAAATGTCACCATTTAAGTAAAAACTAAAAAAGTTAGCTAAGGGTATTTAAATTAAGGGGAAAACCAGCATCTATGTTTTAATTGTTTTCCGGTCATCCCTTCCAAAACATCAAAAGTAACGTAACAATTTACATGGAAAATCCATGCAGTCACATTTTAAAGAACAAATACAAAAACAATTTAACAATGGCCACCAAATAAAGAAGTTACATAAACAACTTATAATGTTTCTGACCAAGACATTACCCGAAAGTTAGTCAAGCTCTCAAGACTCAACTCAACAATCACAAGAAAATGATCAAAGCAGCTAGATACAATCCAATGAGTTACTTACTATAATAACCCTCTGCATTGTCCTAATTGTCATGTAGGCCAACCCTCTCAATCAGCAAACCATCTCCTTTTCCCTGAAAAGAAGGTAGAAAATCTTAATAGTTAATATAAGTCATAAGAACAAATAAATAAATGAACAAAAAATCACCTATTACCCTAAAGGCAAGCTTGATAGAGAGGCTGTGGAAATTGTATCAAAGAATGTATACGATGAAAAAGATGCAGAAACAGATGTATTGAATCCATCCATAATCAGAAACGATAAATAACACACTACATCTTCGATCATAACATACTACTAAGTCAGAAAATATTATAAAATTAAGCAGGCACATAATTAGAATATAACCAAATATTTACTGATTTCCGAACTCCCGTTGGCGTCTCACCAAATATATCATCACAAAACTTGTCCTCTGACCTTTGACTCTGTAATTGTAACAAATGAGATTCAAAATCCAATAGATGTAAATATATAAATTCTAGCTTATTGAGTAAATTTTACTTAAAATTTTTCAAAAAAGTTGGTCGAGCTGCATAATAACAAACCATATACATGGGGCAACAAGAAAGGAGCAAGTCAGATTCCTAATGCTTACTTTTTTGCCTACTCCTTTTCCATTTTCTCCAAATATTCCTTCATTGTTTCAACTCCATTATTGTTATCCAAGAAAATTCTTAACTGCAACTTTGACTAAGAAGATTGGCCAAGCTTTCCTTCAAGCATGACCCATATATCTACCAACTCACTTGATGTGTGTTTTAGAAAATTGATCTCAGCATGTCCAAGTCAAACATCCTGGTCAAATGGACCATCAAAATCAAAAACTTCGTCCCGTCTAAAACTGATGGTGGTTCTTCCATAGCATCAAACTCTAATATCTTTGCATATTAATATAAATACCAATAGAAAATACTTGTAAAGATATATTCATAATTTCATATGAAAGCAAAGTTATTGCATATAAGACAACAATTGACAAGTTATTAGAAGACCAAACCATTCCATTGAGGATCGGGCATTTGAAGCTTGACAGAGCTTGACCTTGTTGGTCCATTATAGGTGAAAACTACATAGGGATCCAATAGTTGGTACAAAATTGAAACTATTCAACATACATTATGGGCTCCAATAGTTTGCAGTAAAATACAAGCCTCCTCTTTTACGTTCTACCTTTGAGATGGACCATCAATGCACACATCACATCTGCATGAAAGGAGATTTATAAGGAAAGTGATCACATCAAGGCTAACACACATTAATAAATCACTCAAACATATTAACTCATGGCAAGTAAATAAGGCCAAGGGGTAATCCCTTGATTACAAAATAAAGCAAATATGCTAATGCAATTATCAAGGTAACTCTATACCAGTTATTCTATTTTACAATATTTTTTCACTTCCAATGGATGCTTAAACAAAATAAAACAGCAAGGCATTGAGACCAAACTTTACATACAAAAGACATTTGTGATGACTGAAATCCTCTCCAAAGTATTCAACGAGTGTCTTTGCTCGATAGCATGAAGTATTCATTCCATATCTGTAAATACACATTAAGAATCTGTACTAAAATAAAGTACACAAAAGAAAAAGATGTATTATCAATGAAAATATGAAACAATCAGACAAGATGATATATGCTTGTTTCATCTGATCTTCACTTTTCCGACTAGGCAAAAGTGATGGCTTGTTTGCTTGGTTTGCATACAGAACTGGTTGTTGGGAAAATGTAAGCGGTGCGAAAAAAAAAAAAAAAAAAGCAACATACTACTTATGTGAATCAAAGTAGTAATATAAGTGCATCACAAGGTAAAAATTATTTTTTAGTCAAATTAAACTTACTACAATCTGCTAATTTCCCATCTCAACCAGCCCGTCCAGCTTCTTCGTAGTAGGCTTCTAAACTCTGATAAAAAAACATATTCAATTATTTGAAATGCCTCAGAAAAAAAAAATGAATGACAATTCAAGAAGTGCAAACATAAAAAATTGGAATGCATAAGAAAATACAGATGATTCTTCAGGCCTATGGCCAACCATAGTGGATCATTCTTCAATTCTATAATTAATTATGGCAAGAAAAGTGTATTTGAAAAATAGACCTGTGGCCAACCATAGTGGATGATTCTTCTGACATTTGATTTGTCAATACCCATTCCGAAAGCTATTGTAGCAACAATAACCTGAATGATAAAACACAGATGCATACATGTTATTTGACAAAACTTTTTATGGTTCCAGAATGAAGGAAATAATTGAAATTAAGCAGTAAACTCAAACAACATAGGAATAAACAAGGGTAAAAAAAATCAGATCCATGTCTCAATATCACCAAACTTTCAAGAAATTCAATTCTTCATTTTTGGGTGGAGGGGATCAGGGGCTTGATTATATAAGAAATTAAGCAGTAGCAACAATAATGACAAAGAAACACCAAACTTAGATATATGACAAGCAGGGCAGGGTTTCAAACAGCCAAAGTTGCAAAAAGAATGTAAAAATGGAACTGAGCTAACATAGGGGGAGGGGGGAGGAATAGATTTGGCATGAAAACAAATGAAACTCAGAAAGCCATCAAGATCAGATAAAAGGATTCATCCATGTAGTCATGTGAATAGCACACCACAAATATAAGAAGATCCAATGATGACATACCATAACTGATAACTGGCCATCTCAATTTAAATAAAACATTTTGGTCCCTGTTTAAACCCTCCCTCCCATGGGACATCTATAATATTTAGTTCTGGCTCCAGATACATACCTTTAAAGTATTTTCATGAAACTCTTTATGAACCCTTCTTAGATGCAATTTGGGAAGCTGGAAAAAAAGATTGAGCCCATAAATCAGTTCAAAACCTAACAAACAACATAAATCAAATGGTGAGAGAAGAATGTGCAGTAAACATTGCTTGAATAATAATACAACATAACAATCAAGCCTGGTTTCATTAAAACCAAAACAAAGCATGCCGGAATAGTTTGAAAGTAAAACAAAAGGGAAAATGACAAATAAATTTTAAATTTTGCTTCCTAGTACATCATGGAGGGCACCCTGACGCAACGACAAAGTTGCACCTTCATGACTGGTTAGTCATGGGCTGGAATCAGGAAATAGTTTCTTTGCATATGGAAGGAGAAGGCTTCACATAATTACCCTCCCCCATACCTTTGCAGAGTGAGGAGCTTTTGGCACCAGGGTACGTTAGTTTTTTCTTTCCTAGTATGTCATGATGTCTTAGAATTGAAGATTCTATTGTCAACTGTCATGATAAACCTGATAAAGTTTAATTCACTGCCATCTAAATGACCATTTACATCTAGTCAAACAAGATTGAGTATAATATATCCCATACTCCTGCATTATAAGTAGTGGCTTTCACACCAAACTTGCATAGATACTTTGCAATTCTCAGTGTTTCTGTTCTGGTGGGTACATGCATGATTGTTGGTCCTTGTTCCAAAGGCTTTTTAAGAAATTTAAGTCTTCCTTCTGGCTTCTTAGGTGGATCAATTGTCTTAGATAATTCCCATTCCTCGTGAGCAGGTTGTACACCAAATTCACCACAGGTAACTTGTGGCGTCCCTAAATAATGACTGGTTTAATAGTAATAATTTAAATAACATAAACCATGGGATTTTTTTTCTTTTCTCTCTCTTTTCGCGGTAATTAAATTCAGAAGGAAAATTATCACTATAGAGTCCTGAATGGCCAGTTCACAACTCTATTCGGAGTCATTTCTTTCTGATCACTCATAACCTCTAAACTATTTTGCTCTTTCAAAAAGAAAAATATGTCAGCCATTATTTTAGGTCGTCACATGAAAAATAATAAAATGCGGTCGATGAACTCTTTTCAATAAAATTTGTTAACACTTTCTTTTCAAATAACAAGATTGAACATAATTACATTCATCATCTAAAATTGTCCAAAATATGAGAGTTTGCAAAATACATAGTGACATCCAGAGCAAAGGTATCAACTGTGGTGGCTTCAGCCACATATATACAATCATCAAAATTTCTATACAATAGGTCTACCCACCCCAAAAATCAAAAGAGTAAACCTAGTAGTCCGAACTAGATACACCCACCCACAAAAAGTATGTAAACCTAGTCTAAGGAGCCGTCTACTATGATGAAGAGTCTCCACTATTCGCCGTCCCTCCAGGGCCGCTCTCCTCCGTAGAGTCTGCCTCAGATGCTGACATGACATCCTCTGGAGAATCCACATCAGGGAGTGGGTCCTTATCATCCTCTGGAAAGTCAAGAGCATCCACAGCAGGCTCAGGAGGTAACTCCTCTGGGTCCTCCTCAGGGTCTTCTTAAGAGGACGACACCTCTATCACTTGGACTGGCTCCACTAGTCGATATGGAGTATGTGTAGGTAGTATCCACTCCACAGTTCGCTGAAGTGTGCGTGCGGGTTCCTCTGGATGTACCAATGAAGTAGCAGTGAGTCGAATCGTGCCACGGAATCGGCACCTCTCATTGCCTTCGAGGGTCTCCCAAACTCCCTCTAGGCACTCCATCTCCACGCGATCATGGATTAATTGCGCTGCCATCGTGATCTACAAGAAATAAAAGAAAGGGGGTAGACTCTTTCAAAGAAATCTAACTACAGGTAACAATATAATTGTCCCATAACCGCTGCATAAGTTAAAAGGTATGTCTCAAGGGTTTTCTTCTTTGGTAATCGATTACCACAGTATGTAATCGATTACCAGTGCCCAAACTCGAGTTACACAGCTTCTGAACATGGAAACCTGCAATTTACACTATGTAATCGATTACACATAACTGGTAATCGATTACCAGTTCCCTGTTACTCTGTGTAATCGATTACACAACATTGGTAATCGATTACCAGAGGCCACCTCAACATCCTGTCTCCATTTATAAGCCTTGTAATCGATTACACCCCTTGGTAATCGATTACCAGAGGCCATCTCAACTTCCTGTCTCCATTTTTAAGCCTTGTAATCGATTACACACCCTTGGTAATCGATTACTAGAGGCCAAATTATAGATACCACTCAAGATCCATAGCTGGCCAGCCACCACACAAGCCTCCTTGCTTTGTGGTCTTTGTTCTTTTATTGGTTGACTGCTAGGAGCTCGCCTGTTTAGGTACGTCACAGGTTCTCACTGACTGACTATGCCCAGGTTGGGTCGGGATTGATCAAGCTTGGTTTTGGGCAATAGCACCCCACCTGATGTCACCAAGGTCTCCTGACCCCCGCGACATATCTCCAGGTACCACTCTGTGGTCAACAAATAAAAGTAGGAAGTCTAACTCTTCCACGCTTTCTCACTTCAAGCTTGTAGGATTATGGGGTACCCATCATATGTGGTACTAGGTGACGATCGGGCGATGACGCAAATCAACTCTCCCACATCCACAAATCAAACATGAACCCACCATCTTCAGTTGCCCACCTTCAACTGAGCTCATGTACCCCCACGTAGCCCTTATCCTCGTTCCTCTCAGCACCGGGTCCCCATCAACCCCTCCAAGCTTCCACAATATCCAAGAAATTCAATATCCAAACATCATGAACTACCCTAAACCAAGAAAACAGGGCAGAGGCAGAAAACTCTGCCCAAAACTCATTCCAATACCACAGCTTTCCCTACTCAAATACCCCAGTAACATTCTCTTCTTTCCGATTCGTTAACCATTGGATCGACTCGAAAATTTTATTGGAGGTCCCTAGTACATAAGTCTACATTTTGACCGTTGGGATCTGCTAGAAAATGTCCAAAACCCAATATGTACTACCTTTCCCATAACCAGCAATGCACAAGCATTTTCTGCACAAGAACAAAAATTCTGCTGCACAATTCAACAGCAATTTTCTGCATAATAGGGCAGATTTTTGAAATCCCTCTTGCCCTCATCCAATTTTTGCTCAAATTGGATCCTACAAGTCCTAAATCATATATAAAATGTATTTAAACCAAAAACAAACTTCAGGTCAAGGCAATTCAAAATCTAGGTATCTAAAACCCCTCAATTTAATGGATTTTCAAGGTTTGAGAAGTGAAAATGAGAATGGGGTAATTTTGGAGTAAACTCTCATCTCAAACAAGTCTATAACATTAATTTAAACTTGCTCAACCTGGTTTTACGACGAAAACTCCACCGATTCAAAATTTGACCCCTCAACACCCAATTTACCTTAGAAATGGCTCTTGCTTTCACCTTTGTCACTCATTTTTCTCATTTGCTCAGCCCAAGCTTTCCCACAAGTCCTAAATTACATTCTAAACTAGGATTAACTCACTTTAGACTCCAATTTACACTAACCCCAAATTTAGCTTCTCTAGCCCTCAAAATCTCACACTTTTCTACCTACAACATTGTCATTCTCACATTTAACCCTAAGTTAACTTTCCCCTTCATCTCTATCAGTTTTCTATCGACAATTTCATCACACAAACATCACAAAGCATCATCATAAAACCCTAAAATAGAATGGGTAAATTTGGCTCACATCAAACATGACAAGTTTAACATGCTTTCAACAAATTCCTTCACAAATAACTATCATAAGGCACAAACCTAGTATAACTACACATCATATCTCCCAAAAACCCAATACCCACGAAATTTATGTGAGAAGAAGTATACCCAAACCTAAAATTTGAAGTCCCACAACGTAGTGGTGCGCTTCGCGACTCCGAAAATGACTTCCTTTTGTAATTTGGAGTAGAAATGGTGAGCAAAGTTTGGAGCTTTAATGGAGGCTTCAATGGAGAGGAAGAAGAAGAGAAAAACAATGTGAGAAGCATGGGGTTTTCTACAATGCATTTCTGATTCCAATGGGTATATATGTTTATACAATTAACACATCAACCACTGCAGAGAGTAAAATCATTTTTCTTACCCCATGTTATCCAATGCATAATAAATATAGTCAGAAAAATATACGATGCATAATGAATGTAGTCAAAAAATATTCAATGCATAATGAATAGAGTAATATTTAATTAAATCATTTATTCAATGCATAGTGAATATAGTAAAAAATTATTCAAAGTATTAAATATTTTATTATAAGTGATTATTTAAAATATATTTTTATCAAAATAAAAATGGGAGTTTATAAATAAATGTAGCATTATATGTAACTAATCAATACTTTATACAATAAAGATCTTAACTTTACGAACGACAGATAAACAAAAATATTTTTTTTCAAAAATCCGACAATTAAAAAAACAGAAATAAGAGTTTTTTCTTAAATAACAAATTCAATGTATAATAAATATATTAAAAAATTATTCAATAAATAACTAATACAGTAAAAAATTATTCAATGCATAATGTATATAGTAGAAAGAAACTATTCAATGCATAATGAATAGAGTAATATTTAATTAAATATTCTGTCAAAAATTATTTAGTTAGATAATTTTTTTAACAGTTTATTCAATGCATAGTGAATATAGTAAATTAAATTATTCAAAGTCTTAAATATGTTTTTCAAAATAAAAACGTGTTCTTATAAATAAATGTAGCAATGTATGCAACTAATCCTACTTTATACTATAAAGATCGTAAACTTTACAAACAGTAGATAAATAGAAATATTTTTTTTAAATCCGATAATTAAAAAAAATAGGTAATAGTTTTTTTTAAATAACTTATTCAATGCATAATAAATATAGTAAAAAAAATATTCCATGAATAATGAATATAGTAAATAAATTATTCAGTGCATAATGGATATAGTAAAAAAACTACTCAATGCATAATGAATAGAGTCAGATTTAATTAAATATTCTGTCAAAAAGAATAATTTAATTAAACCATTTATTTAATGATTTATTCAAAGTATTAAATATTTTTTCAAAATAAAAATGTGTGCTTATAAATAAATGTAACAATATATGCAACTAATCATTACATTATACAATAAAGATTCTGAACTTTGGAAATGCCAGACAAATAAAAATATTTTTTTCAAAAATTTGACAATTAAAAAAAACAGAGGTAATAGACTAATATTTAACTAAATATTCTATCAAAAAATTATTTTAAAAAATAATTTATTTAATTATTTATTCAATACATGGTGAATATAGTAAAATAAATTATTCAAAGTATTAAATATTTTTCTCTAAATAAAAAAGTGTGCTTATAAATAAATGTAACAATATATGCAAATAATTGGTACTTTATATAATATAGATCTTGAATTTTACAAATAAATATTATATGAAAACATTTTTTCAAAAAATCGACAATGAAAAAGAAATAGAGGTAAATATATTTTTAAATAACTTATTCAATGCATAATAAATATAGTAAAAAATATTCATTGAATAATTAATATAGTAAAAAAAGTATTCAATGCATAATGAATAGAGTCAAAAATCCTATTCAACTTATAATGAATAGAGTAATATTTAATTAAATATTCTGTCAAAAAATATTTAATTAAATAATTTATTTAATGATTTATTCGATTCATAGTGAATATAGTAAAATAAATTATTCAAAGTATTAAAAAAATTATTCAATGGTTAATTAAATAATCATATTTAATGGACTACCTTTTCCTACTCTATATTTACCACTTGCAAACTCTCTCTCTCTCTCTCATTTCTTCTCCTCTTCACTGTGGCCAGCAACAACCAGAAGGCCCCTTCCATTTCTCATCTTCTCCCTACCAAGAAACATCACCATTTCACTTTTAAAAAAAAATTAACTAAAGCCTTTTGTCTTCAACCTCCATCATCCACCACTCAAAGCAACCATTCAAAGGAAACTTTTGAGCAAACAAGATCTCCATGTCCTCTTTCTCTCTTCCACTGGTTATGTAGGTAGAGGGGAGACTGGGCTTTTGATTTCTACTTGATTCTTTCCTATATATTGACGGTGGATTATTGTGTTATTGATTTACTTGTGTAAATTCTCATTTTATGCTCGTTTTTTTGTACAAATTTTCATTTTATGTTGAATCTTAATTCCTTGATAAAAATAGGTTCTTGTCTTCTTGATGAGGTCGGAAGTTTCTAAATTAAGGAGAAATGTTTCCTTTTCTAAATTAACAAAAAAAGTTTCCTAATGCTACGGGCGATGGTGCAAGCAATGGTACCAACAGCAGTTTTACCATATTTTTTTTTCCTTTTATTCACCCTCTATTTCTTCTCTTTCAGTGTACGTCATGCCTTTCTTTGTTGGATTTGGAGACTTGGTGGTGCTGAAAAACTACAAGAGACAAGAGAATGGCGGTGGTGTTGATCGTTTGCTCCATATCGCTTGTCTCTTTTCATTTGTTTTCAGATCTGGCATTCTCTCTTTTTTGTTCTTCAATTTTTGTTTCTTTAAAAACTAAAATTGCGCAGATTTGATTTTGAATAAATATTGAAACTTTGTAAAAATTTGAGTGACGTTCTTTAATTGGGTTGATCATGTTAAATGATATGCATTGTTATGTTAATTTTACTTTCAGCAGTGGTTGATGTATTAATTGTAGAAACATATATACCCATTGGAATCTGAAATGCATTGTAGAAAACCCCATGTTAGAATACTAGTATGAAAATCTCACCACATGTTAAACACCAGGTAAGTAAGCGTGAGAGAAAGTGTCCAACTTTTTTTTTAATGTTTCTAGGCTTTCTATTGCTTTTGTCTAACTATGGTTTAGGTTTCGATTTTAATGAAGATGATGTTTTAAAGCTTTTGTAATTCACTGCCCAGCAGAAGCAAGTTGTACAAAGAGGTGGTGGTGATAGCCTGATAGGCGGCCAGTTGACGAATTCCAAGAGCTATAAAAGTTCATCTTTGTTAAAATCAGAAACTAAACCATAATCAGATAATAGTAATAGAAAGCCCATAAACATTCAAAAAGTTTAGTACTTTTCTCTTACATTTGCTTTCAAATTAAGTGCTGGCTTAAATGCCGCTTCTCTTCCATCGGTTTAACCGTGGTGAGATTTTCATATAAGTGTTCTATCATGGATTTTTCTACTATCCATTTTAGATTCTAAGGGATATGTTCCTACAATTACGTCAACCACTACAGAGAGAAGCAATAACATAACAACGATGCAAATCATTTAGAAGAATTTCCCAATTTAAAGAAAACCATTCAAATTAGTACAAGCTTCAATCTTTATAAAAAAAAAAAATCAAATTTGTACAATTTCAGTTTAAAAAATGAAAATGAAAGAAAAAAAAAAAGAGAGAATCTAAGATGTGAAAAAAAAAATGGAAAGGGACAAGTAATGGAGCAAACACACTACCATTACCCTCTCTTTTTTCCAGTTTTCCAGCACCACAAGTCTCCAACTCCAACAAAAATAAAAGGCATAACGTACACCAAGAGAGAAGAAATAGAGTGGGGAAATAACAAAAAAAAGGGAAAAAATGACGTTTGCACCGCCGTCCATACCACTACTCTCAGAGTTTAGTTCGTAGACAAGTCAAATCTAGTTGCTCATTCTCTAGCTCAGGCATCTAGATTTCCTGCTAACATATATCTTTAATAGTATTCCGAGTTGTATTCTAGTTATTATTATTAATGAAATGATATGAGTATCTTGCATTAAAAAAAAAGGTGTTTTACTTATTTAAGGTCTGTCAGATTATGCATTTTGTCGGAGTATAAAAATCCAAAGGAAATTAGCAACATTGAGATGTTTATTCTAGATAAAAAGGTAAGTAAGAATTATTTTCATTTAAGTCCATAGAGTTGAATTTCATGCCAAAATTGATATTTTCTTTTTCTTATTCTCTATATAGAATGGAAAATTTCATGCGTGTGTGAAAAAAAAAATACCTGGATAAGTTTCAAGTATTTAAAGAAGGAAATGCTTATTTCCTTAAAAATCTGTTGGTTGCCCAAAGCGATCCAAATTAAGTTCAAAGTTACAAGCCATAAATATTAATTCAAGTGTATGTTTTCTTTCAACAACTATTTGTTGCTCGGCAAAGGCTGATGAAATTGCCTTTTATCATTTTGATTTCATGTCTTTCAAAGACATTTTGGCTTTATTGAAGGAAGACTTATTGTTAGGTTGATTTTTTGGAATCTCTTAATTGATTTCGAAGTTTTTTATGGTTTACTTTTTTAAACATTTTACTGGCCTTGTTGCGACTGTTTACTACTGCAGATCGGCCATGTTGTTGAGAAGGATAACATTAAAGAAATTGAGAAACAAGGAAAAAAGTCTAAACTGGTCTATATATATAGTCCTTCAAGATCTGGAGTAATATTTATTATTGTACCATTGAATTTGAGTATCTTTTTGTATCTGTAACTTAATTTGATTGAAGTTTAATTCTCCTTGCCTTATATATATAAAAGGTATGATTCAGTCCATTATGCATTCGTCTGCATTTTCTTAATTTTCACAAGTTAAAACTGAACTTATACTGTTTTGTGTAAATGCCTTTTCCCCGTTTTGATATTTTATTTTTTATTTTCAAAATCTTCATAAGTGTTTTATTACTGTTCTTGCCAAAGTTATATTGAAGTTGAGACTGAAAACTATTGGTGTTACCAGTCATGTTTAAAATGTATACAAAATGTATCTCCAATTGGAACCAATTTTTTTTGTGAGAATTGTAAGAGTATGGTGATTGTTCTACCTAGGTTTGTAACTTATTTTAATTATTTACTTTAACAATAGATTGTATTGGTTGATTGCATTATGGTTTTTCTAAAATAAATTGTGAATTTTGAAAGTTCAACTTGCATATAAATTTAATAGTTAATTATGATGTGAAATTGTAGAAATCAATTAATATAAGATAAAAAAAACTCAAATTAATTACTTAAATTTTTACCCATAAGATGCTCTATCAAAGTTATTGTCATATATATCAACACTAATTAAAGTTCACTTTCCCCCACGTGTTAAATTGTTTCTATGGCGTCTTTGTTCCGAATGTCTCCCTACAAAGACAAAGCTTCGTGCTAGAGGTGTTGAGTGATCGTTGTTGTGCCCTCTTTGTGAAACACAAATTGAAAATGCTTTTAATACGTTTATCACATGCAACACGAGTGAAGGATCCTGGAAGAATCTACATCTAAAGAAAACTATTTTTCAAGCCTGATATTTAAGCTCTTCCATTATCTAAGTGTAATGTTGATGCCTTTCGGGATTCATTGAATGTCACTGGTATGGGAGCTTACACCCGAGATGACAAGGGGAGGGTAGCTGCTGTGAGGACAGATTTCGTGAATCCATGTTTGCAGGTTCCAGAAGGAGAAGCATGAGCTCTTGCAAGAGCTATTCAGTTTGTCCAATCGCTGGGTATCAATAATGGTTGAGTCTTTTTACTAAACAATAAACAAGACTTAAAGTAAATTTTAATAGAATTTTTTTACTTTAAATAGTTGAGTCTTTTTACTATAATATATATATATATATATATATATATATATATATATATATATATATATTATTTTTATTAAAATATGGGACCTTTTTTACTTTATAAATTAGATTTTAAACTCATGCATTGCACGAATTTGTTTAAATTATATATTTTAATATTTTTATTTAATCTTTTAATATGTACATAAATGAAATTTTTAATTTACAGTAGTATTTTAAATTCAAAAGTAGATTGAATAAACATGAATATTATGTTTAAGTGTACATTTTTATATTACGGATATTACTTATCATCTAATTATTTTTTGTGTTTATAATTAATCAATTTAAATTTATTTATAGTAAAATTTTAACTTATTTTAAATTTGTTGAAATTGTATGATTTTTTATCCTTTCAAAGCTATTTGTTTTAATTATATTGTTGAAATTTGGAATTGGTTAATCTCATCGTGACTTAAGTTATTATTATTATTATTATTATTATTATTATTATTATTATTATTATTATTATTATTATTATTATTATTATTATTTCAATTTCATTAATTGTTACTTTTTAAAGTTATTTACGTATAAGAATTATTGTACGTTTCATATTTTATCTCATAATTTATTATTTATGTGTGCATGCTACTTTTTTGTTATTATTTATTTTTTTTCATTCTTTTTAGTAATCTTTTTTCATTCTGAGTGAATTCAGAAAGGCAGAATATTTAATAGGAATAACTACAATTGTTTTATATTTATGATACTTTATGAGTACTTACTATATTTTTAAGTCTAAATTTATAAGAATAGAAAAATCATATTGTCTTATAGTTCACTATTGTTTTTACTCCCTTATTTGGACATTTGATTAATAATTAAAAATGTATGAGCATGTTGAAGTTTAATATAATTAGGGTCAATTAAATCTGAATAGTTTCACTGAACAACTTATACAAAAGTCAATTACTCAAATAGTAGCATATAAAGAATTAAGTAGTTGATCTTAAAATATAAGTAAAATTTGAACTTTTTTTGCAAAAATATAAAGTCTAAAATAGAACCTTTGCACACCTTAAGGGAATGAAGAACGAAACTACTTATTCTAAAGACTCAAATTATAGATGCAAATAGCAAAACCATTTTTCTTTTAAAAATAATAATATATATGCTCATTTTAGGCCTATGTTATTATAGAAATAAAATGAAATACTCAAATTGTAGCGAGGACAACGGTCATGGTGGTGGTGGTGGTGACGGTTGATGACGATAGTGGCGGCAATGACAACGAAGATCATGACAAAAAAGGTGGCAGCAGTTGACAACGATGGCGGTGATGATGGTTGATGACGATAGTTATGACAACAACGATTTTGCTGATGGTGGTCATGGTAGTGGCAACGACAATCATGATGATGATGGGTTAATTTACATTATTTTAGGGAGTGATAATTTAGATTTTCATATATTTGTTTGTTGTTTGATTAATCTTTTAGAAATTTGATTATATATTAGATTTTACACTACAAAAAAAATATTTATTTCTGATGAAATTTTTCCCACGAAAAATATTACGTCGAAAATTTTGAATTTTCCCACGGAATTTACCGAAGGAAAACTTTCCATCGGAAATTTTTGAAAAATGGATGGATTTTACCCACGGCCAATCATTCCGTCGGAAAGTTGACATTTCTTATGGATTTTATCGATAGAATAGAAATCCGTGGGAAATTAAAATTTCCCAATTTATATCTCGTTCAGTAGATTTTTTCACCCATCTCCATCTTCTCCCCCATTTGTGCCCTTCAAAGCACGTTGTCTTCCTCCCTCACTCCCATCCAAATCCTCTCCCTCCATCGCCGCCACCACCGCCACCGCCTCTACTTCCTCAGCTCACCATCCTCCCCTTCTTTCAACACTCTCGCTCCCTCTCCTCTATCGCAGGTTCGTATCTCTCTCTCACATTCTGGGTTTGTAATTTATTTTTGTTGGACCCAGGAGAAAGTTTGAGGGTTCATATATGAGTGATGCTAGAGATAGGCCATCAAAGTTTTTGATTAGCAAGAATCAGATCATGGGAGGGAAGGATTTTGAGTATGACGAGGCGAGGGAGTGAAAAGTTTGGATTTTTATGCTTTTGATCATGTGATTTTTTGTGGTTAGGCAGTTTTTGAGCATGTTGTAGCTACCTTAATCGTCCTTTCTCATCGCATGAGAAATATTTAGTTGCTTTAATAAGGAAAAAAATTATTGGGAGACATCTGGGTATGTTAAACTATACTATGTATTATTGTGTAAACTAAATTTGTAGGCAACTTATATATGTTAATAGAGAAAGGCAATTATTATAGTTTTCAGTTTCTGATTTCTCTGCACATCCTTGCCAACCTTTGCATCATGACTATAATCACCTTAGAAATGCTCTATGTTTTTACTTTTGTTAATGTTTTTCTTCTAGCAGCAGTACTTGAGAAATAAAAGAGAAATTACGCTATTTCAAACCTCAAGCACCTTAGAACATATTTGTATATGGATTGTTGTCTGTGAGATGTTAAATTCTAGGGAATTGTCCAAGCTAAGAAAAGGGTTGTTTGGACAAAATCCAACCAATGTGCTCCAATAGTAATATATGTGAAGCTAAAAAATAGACTGGAGCTAAATTTGGTGTAAATTGAAAACCTAAGGAAAGACTTTTTTCTTATTATTATTACCGAGTTTGTATTTTTTTCCTCCTTCATTCATCATTCATGTTTGAATTACTGTATGGAATGTAATTTTTTTCATTATTGAAGCAACTGAATATTTCTCATGCGAGTTTATGGCAGAAATCATACAACAAAAGTAAATTTTCATTATTGTATAACCCACGTGCGTGTTGTTGCTGACTTTTCTTTTCTGATTAATTTTTTTTAATAGATTACTTGTTGCACACCATCCTCTATTTAACTGCGGCTGGGTGTGGACCTTGTAAGTTTCTGTGGTTGGCTTTTCTTAAAGGTTAGATGCTTAACTTCATGTGGCTTTCTTTCAACTTGAAGTTGTAGATTCTTTTTTTGCTGGCTCAAACTTTCAACCTCTTTTGTTAGTGAAGTTCATTTTCTGTCAAACTTTGTTGGTTCAACTTAGAAACTGCATTTGTACAATCACCTGTAACAAATTCCAGCTTGAGGGTGGCAAGATCTGTGATATTTTTTTACTTTATCTTAATACCATGTACTTACTGCAACCTTCAAGTCATAAGGGAAAATTATTTACACTTCGAGTCATAGGAAGACATTGCAGCTTCTTAGTTCTTACTTTAGAGCTATGTAAAAGGATAGGTGAATAGGAATTAGGATCGACTTGCAGCAACAAATTAAGAAGCTAATTCAAGGGGGAGTTTAGGTGTGGTTTTATAGGCTTTTGGCTCCAAGGAGAGGGAGGGGACAGAACACACAGAGAGAAGAGAGGGAGACCCTATATTTTCTTCTAGATGCAAGTTGATGAGACAAAGAGTGACTGCTGGTTCTCTCTTTTTCCTCTCCCTATCCGAATTGGTGAGGTTTTTTAGTGTTGCTTCTATATTTGCATCAATGATATAACTATTTAAAAGACATTAACTATGGGTAACCTTCAGGTTGGGTGGTAGTGTATACTAAAGTATGAGTAAGGCAAGACAAGATGTGATCTCTTATTCCTTTTTTAGAATAACAGAACATATTTTCAATAAGGAAGCTTGCTATGAGATTTTAATCTAAGGTCTCATATTGTTAAGATCTATTATCAGAGAAGGTTGTTAGATCTCCACCTAGATATTTAGTTATTTTGTAATATCTATCAAGTTCTTCTAAACTCGATTCCTTGTGGGACTTGCAAAAATGGTTTAAAATTTAGAGATGAGATCTACTGCAAGTTATTAGAATGGAGAAAATCTTGAGAGTGATACAATACCGAGGAATCTATAAAAAAAATAGTTAAGATATCAAAGTAAGATTGATATTCCTTTTTTGGAGAATGTTAATAAATTCCAAAACCTGTAACAACCACAATCTTTTTTATTGGTAGTGTAGTTGCCCTTTGGTTAGCTATTGGAGCAACATTACCTACTGAGACATCCCTAACTTGTGTTTTTTAAACTTATAAATTTGATTCAATTTTAAAATAAAATAAAACAGAATGTCATGTGTACTGTGTAGCCAGGGAGAATTCATTTTGAAAAATCCTAAAGTGTAGATGCATTTTATATAATATAGATAAAATTAATAACTATGCATGTGACAATGGAATCAAGTTGATTGTTATTATTATCAGAATCTACTTACCTTAACAAGTATGCATTTCATCCTTGTAAAAATCTTGGAATGTTACAGCCTCTCATCTTTCTAAACTCTGTTCCTGACTGTAATATAAAAAATTGTATAGGACATGATTTTTTTCAAACCAGCTGATAATTGCATCCAATGGTAGTTTAAGTATGTGTCCAAAAGTTTATGCATACATCTGATCATCAATGATTAACATAATTTGACATATATATATATATATATATATATATATATATATATATAATAGTTCTTTTTTCAACACTTAATAATTATTCAATAGTTTTAATTTTACTAGTTTTGTGAAAACCACCACTTAATTTAGAAATACAGTAATTAACATTTGGATAACTAGTCAATACCATCAAGAAAAATAGTATGTTATGCTCCATCAGTAAAAATTGTATGTTATGCTCCATCAGCAGTAAAAATTGTATGTTATGCTCCATCAATAAAAACTTTTATAGGTCATGTTTGGATAAATTTATCCATAAGTACTTATAGGAAACGAAAATAACAAGACAAAAATAAAATGAGTTTCTCTTTAAGTTAAAATTAGTTTATACATAAGTTAAAAATATTCTTTTAGAGAAACTATATAAAATTTATCCAAACATACCCATATTTATTATTTGCATGACATGTAAAGAACGACTCAAGTAAGAATCCAAAAAAGATGATAAAGCAAAAGAGACAAGAGATTTTAGAGTTTGTCCCATCAGAAAAGCGAAAGGGGATTTCTTGAAGATATAACGAAGAGCCACATCAGTTATTGATTAAGTAAAAGGAAACTACTTAAAACGCTTCTCCCTGCAGCTACACTCATCAGTAATTGATTAACAAAAAGTGTCCACCAATGTTATCAGTGTTTGACAAGCAAGGTCGTTCTTCTGGGAAGGAGTTGATTCACTAGTTAACTGATGATGAGAAAGACTCAGCTCATTTCATGTGTTGATTAATTGTGTCGAAGTTAAATCATACCTTGAGTAAGTTTCACAGTGTATGCCCTTTGATTTTCAATAATTATGGTTGTCAATTGCATTATACTCCAAATATTGACTCATGATACATTAAATTTGAACAATTCATTCTTGCAATCCCAACAAATGACTCCACTCGTAATCTACATGTAGATTTTCCTACTTGGTTCCAGGAAAAAGTATGTATGTTATTGTATATTTTATTTTGCTACTTTATGGTAAATAAAATATAATTGTTCATACTTTTTTATTCATAGGTTATAAATGAGCCTACAAATGTGAGAAACCAACACTTAAAGGATTTATCGTATGGTCCGATGAGTTACACTAAAGAATGGCACACATACTTTGTCAATGGGTACAAATTCCATACCCGAGCATGGACTTCTGGGAACAAAACAATAAATAGTGGGGTTTACGTAAAAGGCCTTATAGAAGGAGTCGCAGATGATTTTTATGGGGTCATTCAACATATATATGAGCTAGAGTATAATACTACAAGCTATCCTAAGGGAGTAGTATTATTTTATTGTCACTCGTTTGATCCAACAAGTAGAGGAACAAGAGTTGATCATAAATATGGCACGGTAGAAATTCGAATGGATAGAAGTTATAATCTATTTGACCCATTCATCGGTGCACATAATGTACGGCAAGTGTATTATGTGCCATATCCAACAACAAAAAGGGACAAGCGTGGTTGGTGTGTTGCAATTAAAATGAAGCCAAGGGGTTACATTGAATTCGATCATGTACAAGATGATGTGCCTTACCAAGTTGACGAAATGTCACATGTCAACGAGGTCATTGAAGTTGAAAGTATTTCTGGATTGCAAGATTTAAGAGGTAGTGTTGAAGAAGTAGACCCTGCTAATATGTTGACAAATGAAGAAGAATCAAATAATTTAAATGAAGAATCAAACAATATTGAACAAGACAATGAAGGGGAATTAGAAGATGAATTTGAAGTTTACAATTCTGAAGAGGATTAGACATTGATGTTTGTTAGTTAGTTATAATGTTTGTTTTCTTCTAATACTTCAAAACTTTGTTGGTGTATTTTATTTTTGTTGTGATATGGAAGTTTTTTAGTTATCTAATTTTCATTTATCCCAATATTCTGTTTGAGTATTTATGTTATAATATTATTTTTGTATATATAGATATGTCATCAAGTGGTTCTGACCCTCCCCGACCCCCATCACATCACTCCAATGGGAAAGGGACCACTGTGAAGAAAAGACGATATGTTGTTAGACTATTATCGCCTCAAGATAGTCTGCCATCATCTACCTCATCCCCGTCTTTTGTGTCTATGCCAGTTAGGCCTCCGATGTTGCACCTACACCATCTCCACCTTCGACTGAAGCTAGACCATCTCCATCTGATGTTAATGCACGTGGACCATCCTCGGTACTTGCATTTACACCATCTCCATGATCGGTTGATGCACGTGGACCGTCCCCGGTACCTACATCCACACCTTCCTCATCCATAGTTGTAGTCAACATGCCTACAGATGAAGATACTACAAATTTGGCAATGGAAGACCCCCCCCCCCCTAATGATCGTCCTACGGTTACGCTATTCAATGAAGCGTAAGTATTACAAAATTTATATAATTATCATTATATATGATACATCATATGATCTTTTTCTATTTTGATTAATTATATTTTATATTTAGGTTCCATCCATCTAAGGTTGCGACAAAGGCTGTCACTTTGTCCATTAGGCAACAATTTGGTCAGCCTTGGCCTACATGGGGAGCGATTCCAAAAGATCATCAGGAACTTTCTTTCCAACGTTTTAAGGTAAATTATTCTTGTGTTAATGAATTAGTTGAAAGGTTGAAATGTATAGTAATACTGATTTTTATTTTATTTTATCTAAAATTGTGAAATTCATAATTTTCTAATTGTGTACCATTTTTTAACTTTGTTATACTTTAGAGAAAATTAATCTGGAGACCTGAGGAAGAGAATGTAATCAAAAAAGATTTTAACTCGAAAGCCTCTCATAGACTTTCTGAGATGTTTAGGGATGCCCGAAATGAAAATAAAAGGCTATATTGGATTGAAGATCATGTTTGGAATGATCTATTATCACATTGGAATGCACCTGAGTATCGTTCCAAGTGTGCACAAGCAAAAAAAAAATTTGGGCATCAGAAAAAGGTGGGTGTATGCACACAGGTGGTTCTATCAGCTTGCAGGATCACGCCATTCGCTTGGTATACACATTAAAATTACAATACATTGTTGTTTATACTTGTTTAATTTACCACTTAATGTTTATTTTATAATGTTTGTCAATAGTCAGAGGAGCTTGGTCGATCTATATATGTAGATGAGGTCTTTCAACAAACTCATTTACAAAAGGATACTGGTCAATTTGTCGATGATAGATCTAGACAAACACATGTGAGACCATTATCTTGCATCTTTTTTTATTCTTTAAAATGTTTATTATATTTATGAAATAATAACTCTTTATGAATTATAGGAAGAAATAATAATTGTTTATGAATTACAGGAAGAATTTGAGGCTAGACTATCTGAAGCTAGGTTTGATGTTGCATCAAGCGTTGGTGAATCACAACTCACTCCTTTAGACCCTCCTGAAGAACAAAGACTTAGGAGTCGATGTTGGGTTGCGGCTGCAGGACCAAAGCGTAAAGGACGCCTTTATGGTACTGGAGACCTTGCTCGTACTTACAAATGTGGAAATGACATCTTCATACAGCATACGCAAGGATCTTCCAGTCGCACTGAAGATGTTGCAGAGATTAACCGACTGAGGGAGGAGCTACATCAATCAAAGGAGGAGATGTGTGTTTTTCAGTCAGTTGTCCTTTAGTTCTTACCTCCTGAAGCGAGGAACATTATTCATCAACAACAACCTCACCAATAGCACCAGCACCAGGACCAACAACAAGACCAGTACCAACACCATGCAGATGACCAGTAGGAACATGATGACTAACAAAGACACTCTCCTGATAACTACTTTGATTACTGACTAAGCAACACAGACAATCAACATTGAAGTCTTGCATTGTTTATCTTTTATATTTGTTTTCAATTTAACTTGATGATTTATTTGTCTATATTTTGGATTTATCAATTTTACTATTTCTTAATTATAATTATGTTTTGGAATTTTGCCAATCATAAATGATAAAATATAAAAACAATTGAAATAAGGCAAAATTGCAAATTTGGTCCCTCAGTTTGTCTCCAATTTCATATTTGGTCCCCCAGTAAATTAATTCACAAATTTTGTCCTCCTATTTTCTAAAATCATGTAATGTTGGTCCCCTAGGCCATAATTAGACGTTGACCGTTAGCAAGTGATGTTGACTGCCACGTGTCATATTCTTATTAGATGATGACTGTCACGTATCATGTTCTGATTGGATGTCAACTCCATGAAAGATGAAATGCATTGTTGCTTTCATTGATCAATCAGAACATGACACGTGACAGTCGTCATCCAATAAGAATGTGACATGTGGCAGTTAACATCACTTGCTAACAATCAACATCCAATTGTGGCCTAGGAATCAACATTGCATGATTTTAGAAAATAGGAGGACAAAATTTGTGAATTAATTTACTGGGGGACCAAATTCGAAATTGGAGACAAAATGGGGGACCAAAAATGTAATTTTTCCTTGAAATAATAAATTATTTATAAAATTAAATTTTCCAATGAAAAAATCCGTAAGAAATAATGCATGGGAAATTTTCGACGAAAAATCAGTCAAAAAAAATCCGTGGCAGAATTCCGATGGACATTTCCCACGGAAAATTTTCGACGAATTACAAAAAATCCGTCAGTTAAAATTTCCTACGACCATTTTTCCGACGGATTTTTATTCGACGGAAATTTACAGTTAGCGACGGAAATTTAACGTTTCCGACGGATTTTGGTCGTCGGAATTTTTTTTTTGTAGTGTTAATTAAATATTTTAATCTCAACCTTTATTATTTTAATCTTGATCCGATGATTATTATTAATTGTTCTCATATTCTCACGTTCTTACATAAAATAGTGTTCTCATAGTATTCACATAAGATAATATTCTCACAAAAGTATTTGAAATTTTAAATATTTTAATGTCAACCTTTATGATATGAAAAGAACACCTGGGTCTTGGTTTAAGATTTAGAATGTGCCTTATTCATTCTATCCTCCATCAGGTTGTGGGTATGAAATTATCAAAAACTAAACAAAGTAGAATATAAATTTTTATGTCTTAGAAGGTAAAATAATATGACAATTAATTACTTTTGATGTGTAGAAGGTTTCCAAGGTTCAGGCGATCCATGTGATACAGGCCATACTAACCACAGTTTAATGATTGATTGTTATCAATTTATGAGATGATGGGGACAAGACATTTTTAATTTATCATTATAATAATTTCCAATGCTGGAAACAATTAAGAACATGTTTCTATTTATGTTTTCCTTATATACATACAATAGGTAACGTAAAAGAAAGGAAATTATAGTAAACAAAACATATTTTCCAAAAGGTTAATTGTTCTGCTATTGCATTTACTAGTAAATTTGGGTTTAAAGACAATGAAAAATAGTGTTGTTAAACCTTATACTTTTATATCACTATAGAAAAAATCCTTGATTTGTAGCAGCTAAAAAGTAATTTGCGGCGGTTAGGAATCGACACAAAATATATTTCTAACGGTTGATGAACCGTTAGAGTAACAACGTTAGAAACAATCTGTGGCGATTTTAGTTAAGTGCTGATAAATTTGACAGAAACTTTGTGGCAAATTTTACCCTCCACAAAGTAAATTTCTGCATTTTTGCTCTTTTTTTATTTTTTGAGGGTTCGCCACATGATATTTTTATTTTTATTTTTGCTCTTTTGGTATTTTTTTTTCCACCATAAAAAAAAATATTTATTTATTTAATGGATAATTTTATTAGAAAGGTATTCCTATTCTCTAATTAGTTTTAATCACCACCAAAAAGGAAGAAAAAGACTACGTTCAACAACACAAGATTTCGATTCAATAAATTTCAGAATCAACTCAACTTAAATCAAGGAATCAGCAGTTAGAAATAGAACCTTATAAACAAAGAAATAAGGTCACTTCAATCTAACTGATTGATCGATACAACACTACACTTTGAATAAGATGATGTCAGGGGAGTTTTCTATTCTAACATGTTCATTGGTGAATCACTTAATGGGCTTGATCACACGTCACAATATTATGTGATCTAGGCTAGTCAATGAATCACTGTTTTGCATCTAAGATCATGCAAATAAATGGCTGTCTACAATAGTGTAATTCAACCTAGTAGAGGGGGTGAATGGAAATGACACTAAGAAATGGGATAAATTGGGGAAGGAGTTTTGTCTAGTTATTTGAGTAAAACTCAAATGAACATTAATAAAAATTGCAAGATAGTAAATAGGAAACAAAAGGACTAAAATGCAATATTGTTACAGAAGCAACTCTCCAGATATATAGGCTTATTTTCCAATACAGAATGTTGGTGTTATTACTTAGAAACAGAAAAAATCAGGAAATTACAAAGACATTATCAGGGTGGGTTTGTAAATATGCAAGTGAAGGTATCTTATGACATCGATAATAGCCACAAAAAAGTGAGGTTCATGAATTCTTCCTACTATCATCAATCAAATTTTACACATTCAGGGTGTCTATCCCACATACCCTTCAAAAGTTTGCGTTACCTGATCAAACTTCATGGAGATAGAAAAAGCAAAAGCTTTCATTTCACTCCACAGTTTTGTTACCTCTTGATAATTCCCTCCAACGGCAGCATACCCGGTTACCAGAAAGTTTGCGCATTTGGCGACTGGCCTAAGCTTCTCATATTCTTTAAAGCTTTTTCTGCATCTTGCATCAGTCTCTTCTTGCAAAAGAAGTGGATTACATTATTCCAGTCATGAACTCCACATTCCACTCTCTGCCATTCCTTCATTTCCTGCAACAGCTTGGTCACCAACCCAGCTTCATCTGTCTCTGCACCACTTTTAGCCATTATTCCAAAGTTTTGTTGAGTGACTTCTGGAATTCTAGCCTCTTTTCTCCCTTTAAATAGTTGCAGTGCTCCCTGTGTGTCTTGCTGGAAAACCTGGATTGGATCATTGACAATGGAACTTTCAAACCAAATGTGGGAGCATGCAACTTGTCTAACCAAACAGAAAGCATATATAATGTGGAAGGAAGAGCTTACCATCCCTTCTAAGATGACAAAATCTACATCATTGGCAAGGTATGCAAGTTCCTGTGACACCCTTGCAAGATCAATAAAGGAGTGGAAAGAGAAAAGTTTGAAATTTAGTTTCTAGAAGTTACCAATTATTGTTTTTCTTTTACTTTTTCTTCTACCAAATAAAGAAAAATACATTGTTATCTATGTTTTTTTATCTCTATTTTCTTTTCTTTCACTTTCATCCCTTTCAATTGAACCATAAGTCTCAAATCACATATTTAGCTGCTTTAGTTATTATATTTATACACTTTTTATAACATTTTCTTTAATATTTTTACGATCTCCTTGCTACCTCAATTTTGTTATTCCACACTTAGCGTTGATTTCAATATGCTGGCAAATTTGTAATAAATTACTTAATCCCAAATACTCAATATGCTTCTCATATAAACCATCAATCACTTCTCTACTATTCTCTTTTCAACCAACCAAAAAGCACCACCACAAACTCATGTTAGATCTTTGCCTAGAAACACCCTTATTAAATTGATATCAAATTAAGCCTCGGTCACGATTCCACATAATTATGTTTGTTGATGTTATTATTCTTTTCATTTCTTTTTAAGCAAATTTGTTTTTGCAACTTTTCATTCAAACAAGTTTTTTTTCTTTATTTAATTTACAGAAAATTCTTCTAAAATAAGTTTTAAGAATAATTTAAAAACATGCGTTAAAAAATAGAAACAAATATAAATTTCAAATAAGCCCATAAACTTCAAGGTAAGTACATGTTAGCAGAGTTCAGTTTATCAATATTATAGTAAGACTACATTTTTATTAGTATTTTTTTATCGATGGAAAATAAATACAAATAACAGAAAAGAAAACTAAGCTATAATAGTGAATGGAGTTCCAACAGCATCCTCCAAGAACACAGTTGAACGGTAGTATTTTCAGAAAGGATAAATCTTCTTTTTTTTACCTGAAAGATGAAAATTTTAAATTTAGTCTTCGAATGTGTAAAAAAAAATACGACAGATTAATTCTGCACATAATTTAATGACAAATTTGTCTTAAATTTTGTAGCTTAATGTCAAATTTGGTTATCCAAAAATATAACTTATTATCAAATTGATCCTTAAACCTTATAACAAATTTAACGATAGAATTAATTTGTCACAATTTTTTATATTCAATGATTAAATTTAAATTTTTCATCTTTCAAAGCAGTCGAATTATTATTGCCTCACACTTTCAAGAACCAAAATGAATATTTACTCTTAAAAAAAAACTTAATATGAATTTTTCTCTTTCTTTTATTTTATATAGG
Organism: Glycine soja; assembly: GCF_004193775.1. NCBI lineage: Eukaryota > Viridiplantae > Streptophyta > Magnoliopsida > Fabales > Fabaceae > Glycine > Glycine soja. Next base: position 30,548,799 of record NC_041011.1, read on the forward strand.
ATGTGAGTTGTGGTGTGTGTTTTACACCGTGAGTGACAAATGAATTATGATGGTAATAAAACATTAATAAAAAATGTGTACACAATTATTAATATTAATTAACAATTCAAACGGGTTGATGCTAACCTCAAAAGGCTAATAGGACCCGACCCGACCCTGTAGAATAAAAAGCATTTGGTTTTAGAAAAGTAATATTTGAATGGCAACTGTATTTGGCGGGTGAAGAGAAAAGATCCACCATTTTTCTCTTTGCCCGTTATCCCTCACCATATTCTTTTACTCTTGTTCTTCTTGGAAGCAATTTTAGTAATAATAAAAAAAATGTGGAATCTGGAACATGATTGGTACTCTCCCAAGAGTCTCCTCAGCACTCCCACCCATTACGATTTTCCAGTACATACATTATGATTCTTCATTACTCTATCTTATTTCAATTTTGCATTTTTTTTTGTTTTATCTATTTGTTTATTTGTTACTTTTTGTGAAGGGTGATAGGTTCATTCCGAATAGGAGTTTGATGGATCTTGATCAAGCCCATAGTTTGCTCACAAACAGAACCAGGAAAATTCAGAATAAAGAATTCAATGTATTTTCAGTATTCATTCCTTAATGCTTTCACTCATTTTATGTATCTGTATCTTCTTTTCTTTTCTTCTATTTTTTATGTTCAAGAAACATAACTTTTGAACCTTTTGATTTTGATGGTTCTTTGGATTGAAAAGTTCTTCATTGTTTCTAAAGTTGTCAACTTTATTCTCAAGACTCAAGGAAAGCCATTCTTGTTGAAATTCTTGAACGTGTGTATTTTACTTTTTCTATGGTTGGTTGTTTCTTTTTTACCACTTTTACAAAATAGTACATTTTCGTCTGGCCTCTGGAATATTTGGTGCATCAGATTTTGAATTTTTTTCATTTATTTATATATTTTCATTCTTGAAGTGGTGTTATCAGAGAAGTTATGTGTACTGAGGCTTTAACTTTTGTGTGTGCTTTTCGCTATATTTCGTTAACAGGATCTGTACAGACAGATAGTGGATGAGAAACTAAATTTGGATTCAGAAGGAAATCCATTTAAGATGTTGGTTTTTAGGGGAAGTCCAAAATCAAGCCGAAAATCCATTCTTCATATCGATGAGATGCGAGAGGAAGAAGCAGCGGCATTGCAAAACACTAGCAATCAACATTACTATCGTAGAAGACTGCCTAAGGTTCTGTTCATATCAATGCGTTTTAGTCCAATTTCTTTCATTTTTTATATAATCATTTTATATTCTGCTTTGTAGATACAGCGATCAATTTTATCCATTTGTTAAAACCTGTTGTGATCTGTCTATACAAAATGCAACTTCAATATTTGTCTTTGGTGTGACTTTGTTCAAAGTGTTATCAGTAGCAACCATTTCAACAGCAGGAGAATTTCAAAATGCTTACATTTGCCATTGTTGGCTAAAAGGTTCTTAAGTTGCTCTTAACAAAGGCAGGACAATAGATAGATATATACAATACTATATACTAATTGGAGCCAACAATAGGTAACCAAGTTTAGTAAATATGAGGTTAAATGTGATGTTTTTTTAATTTATCTGATTGAAGAAGAAGAACTGTATTTAATCAAATTAATTAATATTATAATAAAATGACTGCCAGCCTTTGCAAAACTATTAAATTCATCATCACTATATGAACAATTCATGTTTGGATAGGGGTAGAGAAATCATAACAGTTTAATATGTCACAGTATTACGTCATAAATGAAGATGAAGACATTATAGCATTGGGTAAGGAGTTGATGTTAAAGAAGGCTGAATTTTTGGTGCCTTGTGATTCTAGTTTTCTTGTTTTTTGTTTGAGATAACTTAATGTTTCTGATAGACCCTATTAGTATTATCATGTTACAAGTAAATCTTAATATGACTTAGGTTTTATAAACTTGTAATAAGTGATAACAGGAATAATTGCGGATAGTGATAGTATACTACATATATAAAAGGGAGAAAAATGGCTAACTAGTGTATTTTCCTCAAATTAGCTACAATATCCGATATACTTATATTCAAATCCATGATCTCATGCTGTACTCTGATTAACAAAGTGAATAACTACACTTGCAGAAAGAATCAAGGATATTGGATGCACCAAATATTAGAAATGATTTCTACTCAAACATCATGGATTGGGGGAACAACAACATTCTCGCTATTGCTTTGGACTCAGACATGTACCTTTGGAACTCAGAGAATAAGAATGTATTTAAGTTGTTTAAGGCCACTAACAACGATTTTCCTACTAGTGTTTCCTGGTCAGAGGATACCAAATACTTGGCAATAGGATTTATGAACTCAAAACTTCAACTCTGGGATGCAGAAACTTCCAAACCAGTATGCATCTTTCTATTTATCTGGCTTCTCTTACGATCAGCAAGTAGTTCGTTATACACCATAACCAGGTGCACTTAATTCATTGTTTTTAACTTTCAGATAAGGATCCTGCAAGGTCATGGTCATAGGATAGCAACCATTGCATGGAATGGTCAAATTTTAACTTCTGGAAGCCATGACAAATATATAATCAATCATGATGGTAATTACTTGTTCCTTTTAACCCTTTAGATGTATTGAGAGTAAAGAAAGATACTGATGTTGAAATGTAATAGTATAACATCTTGATGTTTCGTGTTCTTGTAAGCAGTTAGAGCGAGAAATAATGTGATTTCTCAGGTAAAAGCACACAAAGCAGAAGTTTGTGGTTTGAAATGGACAAGAAGGAGCAACATGTTGGCAAGTGGTGGAAATGAAAATCATATTTATGTATGGGACTTGGTTAAAATGAGTTCATCCAATTTCTTGCACTGTTTTAAGGACCATTGTGCCGCAGTCAAGGCCCTTGCCTGGTGCCCTTATGATTCAAGTGTACTTGCTTCTGGAGGTGGCACTGAAGATAGTTGTATCAAGTTATGGAATGTAAAAAAGGGATCCAGCATTTGCAGCATAGATACTAATGCTCAGGCAAGATAGATATTTTGTTTCAGTAACTCTCTTATCTGTTACATTAGTTTGTTAAGAACTAAGCATTGTCATTATCCAAAATGAATTAATCAACATTTTCATTATTGCTTAATATTTAGTCCTTTCTTAAGATATGAAATGTTAAAAAGGGAACTTGCATTTGCAGCATAGACACCAAAGCTCAGGCAAGATATATATTTTGTTTCAGTAACTCTCTTATCTGTTACATTAGTTTGTTAAGAATTAATCATTTTCATTATCCAAAATATAATCATTTTCATTATTGCTTAATGTTTAGTCCTTTATTAAGATATGAAATGTAAAAAAGGGAACTTGCATTTGCAGCATAGACACCAAACCTCAGGCAAGATAGTTATTTTCTTTCCTTGTTTCAGTAACTCTCTTATCTGTTACATTAGTTTGTTAAGAATTAAGCATTGTCATTATCCAAAAGAATTCATCACCATTTTCTTAATTGCATAGTCTTTATTATTTAGTCCTTCGGACTGATGCATCATTTTTTTTCCTAGCTGAATGATAAATCCACCTAATTATCTGCAGTAAGTAATCTGGTATTCTATGCAGGTTTGTGGATTAGAATGGAATAGACATCACAAGGAGCTTTTAAGTGGTCATGGATTTAGTACAAGTGCACATCACAACCAACTTTGTATGTGGAAGTATCCATCCTTGACTAAAGTGGGAGGTTTGGACCGTCACGCTTCCAGAGTCCTCCATCTATGCCAGGTATGCTGCAAGTCATAATTTGAAATCTAGCACCAATAATGTATCATGGTCCAATGTGAACTTCTTTAGCTTGTAATGTAAGGCATGCAATTAGCAGCAGCATTTGATGCTAGTGTTTGGATTTTGTTTCTACACAATTAGCAATAGCAATGTAAGGCATGAAATTAGCAATATCAATAACATTATGTTGATGGCTCCTCCAACTTTGGTCAACATATAAACATGGATGAAACAATTTAAACTTTGATCTGGTAATTATTTCTTCAAAATTACACAATTTTTCTTATGTTTTGCAGAGTCCAGATGGGTTAACAGTGGTGTCAGCTGGGGCAGATGAAAGTCTTCGCTTTTGGGATGTGTTTGGGCCACCTGTCAATAATACTTCTGAGATCTCAGACCTTGATAACCTTTTGTCTCTCAAGGTGTCCCCAATAAGATGATGGAAACAAGACAATTTTGTTCACTCATGATTATATTCTTTTGTGTGAATAGTGTAATTTTGACATAGTCACATTGATCTTAATATAGCAGTGGTTATTTAACATTGTATGAGATTTACTAAGAGAAAGAAAAGTACATACTATGTTGGTGAAGAAAGATTTCTGAATTTGTCACTTGACAAAAGAATAGTGAAGTGGTGAAATTGAAACAGTTCACTCCAACTAGCTCACAATATTGTTTGATGGATGAGAGAGGAATATTGTGGTTGAATATCTAGGTAGGTGTTGATTAATTAGGACAAAATTTGACATGAAAATTAGATGTTACAACCTGAAGTCAAACTCTTGTGTGTGTGTAATGGTTGCATGAGGCAATGATTCTTCTTTTTCGACTTTCCAAAATGTTTCAGAGTATAAAAATATTTATATTGATGATATCCATTTTAAACTTTATTTATAAATGCCTCAAACTTACATTGGGCATTATGGGCCAAAAAAAATTCATAAAAAGTTAAATTTATATTTTTTAGTAGTGAAATTAAGTATTTTTAAAATTTATTTAAAAACTTTTTTATTTAAAATTAACTCATTTGAATAATTATGCTTAAAAATAATTTATTAATTGAAAAATATTGAAATCCTTAAAACAAAAATTACTTGAAGAAACGCTAATAGCCTAAAACACTATTTTAAACACAAATTAACAGTTACTATTTTAAACACAAATTAGCAGTTACCTGTGTGTATGCATGGGTCGTTCCGCTTCGTTCCATTAAAATTAAAAAGTAAAATACTCCAAAAAAAATATAAAAATTGTAAGAAAAACTATAAAAAGTCATTTCTATTTTTTTTTGTCAAACATGAACAAAAGGAGTTGGATCATCTCCATTACTAAAATAAAAAATAGACATCCCATTTCTACTCTCTTTCACATAACACATGACACTACAAATGAAAGACTAAGATCCTTCTGTCACCTCCGGGTTGCTATGCGTCCATTTTGATATATAAAAAATAATCGATTTAAAAATGTCGTAAAAAATGAAATTTCAGAAAAAAAAATTTCATACATGTCAAAGTGATGGAAAAGAAAGAATATATTTTATTTATCCACCAAATTTATCAACTTTTTATAAAATGGTGGAAACCCAATTTTATCTCTTTACAAAAGATAAAATTTTTTATGATGAATTGTCTAATTATTAGAGTTATACTAATGAAGAAAAAAGAAACAAATTGAGCAATGAATTTGTAAATAGGACAAAAGTAATAGATAAAGAATTAAGTTCTGTGAATATATTAGAAAATCAAATTCGATTGTCTAGTGATAAAACTAAAACAAAACATGCAGTATGTCCAATCTCATGTATTTCTTTTTTTTTTCTTTCCAGTTTTTATATTTTTTTTTCAAAATTCCCATTTTACCTTTATGTAAATGATGTGTCAAAAATAGAAAATGTCTATTTAAGACTTTTCACCAGCCTCTCTCTCTCTCTCTCTCTCTCTCTCTCTCTCTCTCTCTCTCTCTCTCTCTCTCTCTCTCTCTCTCTCTCTCTCTCTCTCTCTCTCTCTCTCTCTCTCTCTCTCTCTCTCTCTCTCTCTCTCTCTCTCTCTCTCTCTCTCTCTCTCTCTCTCTCTCTCTCTCTCTCTCTCTCTATATATATATATATAACATATAACATGTGTTTGATTTCCACTCCATGTAAAATTCTCTCTTCACCTAGTACATTGCGGGACACGTGATCTTTGGTCTTGTAAAAAAAGATAATGTTGGATTTGGACATTGTTACAAGCCAGCCAATAGGCCTCTTACACCCATGAAGGTTGCTCCTCTGTTTACTGTGCCTTTATTGATAATTCAATTAATAAAATAAGAATTATTTTTGTTTTAAATATTTTTTGAAAAATAAATCTTTTCTATTTTATTAATTGAAAAAATATATTTTAAACACAATCATTCAAAACTCTTACTTTATGGATATACTAGATTTTTTATCCCATGCTGGAATATCTTTATTTAGATTTTTTAATTTAAATATGAAAATAGATATAAACGTCTGTGAAAAAATATGACAATTTTAATTTGATTATTTAATATTTAACTGATGTCAAAATTTTATTTTAATGTATTTACTTTTTTATAATAAAATTGAACAATTAAATAATATTTACTAAAAAAATATTTAAAATATGAAAAATCATAATAAAATCAATATATTAAATATAATATTTAACCTGTATATAAATATACACAGACAATAAAATTGAACTGCATATTTAACTTGTGTTGTTTTCTCACGGTGATTAGCTCACGTGTGAAAACAAGCAACACTCAAATTCAATCCTTGACCAAGACTTAATAATAATTAAGAGATTCTATTATACTATTTTGAGAGTGTGGGGTCGAGTTCTGAGACACATCTATTATTAGTAATTGGTTATTTGGCATAATTACTATTGACTATTGTCATCTTCATCTTTTCTCACTTTCAAACGTTAACTCTTAATAATTATGATATCATTTTAAATTACTCAGTTTCCTGGTTATGAATATTTTTGTTCAATCATTAATTATGAAAATCATGATAATTATAATAAATTAATAATAATTTATAGTAATTATGATATCATTAATAATAATTTTTCAAATCAATCATTAATCTTGAAAATAATTATGATAATAATTGATTCCTATATTCTGTTTATCTCTAAAATTATTATTAATTAAAACTTATTTTTTATTTAATTATAAATTGGAAATATAAAATATAAAATTTTACACATAATTTTTATTTAGTTAATATTTATAAAATAATGTTATTATAGGATTAATAAAATTATAAGATAATCTATACAATATCATGTGAGTAATTTTTTATTTTTACAATTAAACGTTAAAATTTAGTTAAAAAAATATTTTTTAAATATAAAATTATTATTTATTTAACTATATAACAGAAATTTAAAATATAAAAATATAACGTTTTATATAATATATTTAATTAATTAATTATAAATTGGAAATGCAAAATATAAAAGTATAACATTTTCTATAAATAATTTTGGTATCAAAAGACTTTTACAATTAATCATTTATCCTGAAAAATAGCAAGAAAGTTAAAAGTACTTTTAGCCCTAAAAGTACTTTTACTTTTATATATGTAATGATCAAGATTGCAAATAAAGTTATACTAGAGTTTTGCCTGTGCGGACGCCCGGGCTGATACTTCTATTTGAATATCACCAACATGTGTTCATTATCAAATTTGAGGTTTCTTAATTGTTAAATATTAATAATCTATAAAAAAATGTATAAAAAATTAATTTTAATATTCAAACAGATAATACAGGCTGAAAAGGCTGCTAATGTAAAAAGATGTAACATTGTCTGAAAAGACTGCTAATGTAATTACAATTCAAAGTACAATGTCAAACACACATAACATATGAGGTTCCATCTTCAATTAGCGTCTCTGATTCCAAATAATAAGCCTCGACAACTTTAATCAGTAGAGAGGAAAGCACTTCGAAGTGTTAGTGTTGGATCAATGGTCTGCAACAGTAAATGTATACAATAAGTAAATAAAAATCAATCACAAAGTAGACAAAGAAAGATAACTTACATGTACTTCAAGCATATGAAGCTCTTCATTTAATTGTCCCTTGGTTCTGCAAAGGTGAACAACCACCTTCACTAAAGTGCAGGCTTTTTTCGAAAGCCCAAGTGATATTATTTGGAAACAACCAACATTGAATATAACTAAATAATAAATATAGCATAGAAAAATTAAACCCACAAACATAGAATATAACAGAATAATATTTGTAGTGTTGCTAGCAATGTTTAAATAGAAACAAAAGTAAAAAAAAAATTATTCGTTACCCGAGGGTAATTAAGTTACAGACATAATATATCAAAATAAAACAAAGATAAGTAATTAAATAGTTCTTCAAGGGGATTCAGCTTCATCCTCTTCGTCATCCCATTTAACTTGCTTCCTATAGAGGACCTCCCATAAATGTTGGTCAATGTTGTAGAAGAAGATGACCTCATCTCCAGGCTTCAAATGACAGTCACCTAAATAATGGATCCACGCGTCAGCAACACATGATAGGCCATTATTCATGGTGATCATCCATTTGTGATGCCTACCACTACCACGATCTACAATCATATATTTTTTTTATGCAGTTAAATAAATTGAAGCCTCTGGTGGCAGAACCTAGGTTAGAAGGAACACGGTGATTAAAGATAAGAAGTCAACAATAAATAATATAAAGGATTATGATTATATTAACAAAGACCTACCAATTGATAATTGTGTTGTATCATATCTTTAGAGACATCAATGGTAAAAACATGGTGCCTTATGGTTGTGGCTGCCCTTTGGTGTAGAGGTCCCACAACTTCCACACTGAAAGTAGTATTTTTGTCCCTTCCAACAAAAGGCATGAGAACACTTTCGTGAATGTCATGGGTTCTCCTAAGTTCCTTCAGTCCATCGCCAAAAAAGAATCGGTTACCATATTTATGAAGCTTTATAAAGCTTTTGTCTCCTTCGTAGTCGAATAACACATAACTTGGATAATTTGGGGACCATTGTCTATGATAAGCAAAAGGAACCTCAATGACATTCTGCACATTAACATTTGAAGCATATTATTTATTTGATATTAACATAAATAAGCAAATGTTTAGGGGTGAAAGTCGTGACCTGCTCAAGATGGAATGACTCGTCAAATCGGTGCACAATTCTCGGTACATGTAAATTTGATGGGCCCTAGATGAGAAACGTTTATGTAATGAGTAAGTGAACAAAGATGTACCCATTGAAAGGAGAAGATAAATATGCGCAATATCAAACATGTACTATGAACAAAAAGAGCAAGCATAGAAGGATAAAGGATGCATGATGAAGCAAACTTGAGCATATACTTATAAGAAGGTAAACATAAAGGATGGAAAAGTTAAACTTACAGCATCAGACACATTCGATGATGATGTATTCATATTGTTTTGTGTTTGGAGAATTTCTTCGACAAATGGGTGAAGATTTGGTGATACTGAGTGGTTATAGATATATATAATATTGCGTTTTAATTATGGGAGGAGGAGGGTGAACAGTTATCAAGAACAGTTAACAATGTACAAAGTAACCGATAACCTTTTACACTTCCTGTGCTAGTTTATTATGGTTACTGTTGTTGTGTTTTTATTGCGAGATTATTACACTTCTCGTGCTACTTTATCATGACTACTGGTGTATAATTAAATAGTAATAAATAATTACATACAAAGGTTAAATTTTAAAAAATAATAACAGTAACTCTTTATCAAAAACAGTAATTATGTGTATATGGAAAAGATGATGTTTTTTACTTTTCGGTGTATGAATAGACACGTAGTGTTTTGGCATTGGGAAATTGTACCTCAGCAAACATCTAGTAGTGTATTAATTACACGGGAAATTACACGTCAGGACATCTGGTAGTGTACTCTAATAATTATGATGGATGTGACATCCCATTTCAAAGATTGAAATCAGAATATTGACGGTCACTACACAAAGACTATTAATATGATACATGTTGATATCCACAGGATAAAGTGTTAGTAGTCATTAGTACCTGTATAAACACAAATTCCAAAAAATCTACTGACGAGATTTTGTAGGCGTCTATATGTTACCTTGATAAGACAAAAGAAAGAAAAACAAAAAGTCAATATTCAACAAACCTGTACTTGAAATGTCAAACATTATTATTCGTGTAGTTTGTTGGTCTCGGTCAAAATTAAAAACCAATGTCAGTTAGGATATACCAAACTATAAACAAAATTAACTAAACAATAGAATACAAATGGTGCAAATGGTGCAACTTAATTTTTCAAATACAAAAGTTGCAATTTAATTTTTCAAAATGAATACAAATTCAAGCCAGTGGCATCAATCATTATAAAGTGTTGATGAACATAAATAGAACTCATGGAATGACATAGAAAGGTTAGGTAAAATCAAACGAATAAGGGGGAAAACTACAATAGAAACAATCTAATATAATACACAGGATCACAAATCACAACAACAAACCAATTCATAACACTACAGCTATGACAACAACATTAACAAATTCACAAAGGCATACAATAGAATGAAAGAAAGAAGGTACCAGTAAAGGCTATGCAGAGGATGCAAGAACACAGGTTTGGATGACAGTGTTGTCTTGCCTTATGAAGGGTTGCCTCAACATGTTAGATTTCTCCATATATTGCAACATGTTAGATTTCTCCAAATACCCTCCCAAATATAACACACAGGAAAGGTAAAGTCTAAAGAAAAAAGAATCATAGACATGCACCAAAGAATGTATAAATTAATTTTGCAAATACAAAAGGTGCAACTTAATTTTTCAACTACAAAAGGTGGAATTTTATTTTCCAATATTAATACAAATTGAACCCAATGCCATGAATCATTTTAAAGTAGTGTTGAACATTGGGAAACATCTACAGGAAAAAATCATAACCAACATATGCTAAAGATAACAAAGTAACCAAAGATTAGAGCTGACATAGACAACTTAGGTAAAAAACCTGAATGATATTGTTAAGGCTAAGTTAATATATACTTTAAGTTGCGAAGGCCAACATGTTTCAGAGCATAACCCACCAATCAATTAATAATCATAGACATGCACGAAAAAAGTCATTCACAGCAAAGGCAGAACACAAATAAGCAATCTACTCAGCAGTAATGGATACAAAAGGTGCAATTTAATATTTGAAACAACAGAATACACACACAAATAATAAGTAGGTGTTTCAAAATGTACCACTACTACAAAAGCAAACAAATTATTATCTACAAATGACATTGGTAAACACCCATAGAAAAAAATCATAACCAACAAATGCTAAAGACACTAAAGCAACCACATATTAGGGCTGACACTATAAATTGCAAACAAAGACCAAACTCAATTCATGACAATAAAGATTGCAAACAATATTAAAATTTCAACAAACCTGTACTTGAAATGTCAGACACTATTATTCGTGTAGTTTGTTGGTCTCGGTCAAAATTAAAATTCAATGTCAGTTAGGATATATGAAAATATAAACAAAATTAACTAAACAACAGAATACAAATGGTGCAAATGGTTGCAATTTAATTTTTCAAAATGAATACAAATTCAAGCCAGTGGCATCAATCATTATAAAGTGTTGATGAACATAGAAAGCTTAGGTAAAATCAAACGAATAAGGGGAAAAACAACAATGGAAACAACCTAATATAATACACAGGAAAGGTAGAAGCAAAAAATGGAAAAAAAGTGAATCATAGACATGCACGAAAAAAAGTCATTGACAACTAAGGTAGAACACAAATAAGCAATTTACACAACAACATTGGATACAAAAGGTCCAACCAAATATAATACACACGAACTATCACATTGTAGAATCTGAAACAAAACAAAAAAAAAAAAGGATGACAAATCACAAAAACTAACCAATTCATAACACTACAGCTATGACAACAACATTAACAAATTCACAAAGGCATACAATAGAATGAAAGAAAGAAGGTACCGCTAAAGGCTATGCAGAGGATGCAAGAAGACAGGTTTGAATGAAAGGGTTCTCTTGCCTTGTGAAGGGTTGCCTCAACATGTTAGATTTCTCCAAATACCGTCCCAATATTTTAAGGTAACCATCCTGATAAAAGAATCACATGCCAAAGCACAGGAAAAACAAAAGACCGAAATACAAAAGAATGACAATACCCTCACAGCTTTAGAAGAAACATGAATATGCAGTGAAAAACAAAAAACCGAAATAAAAGAATCACATGCCAAAGCACAGGAACCACAAAAAACCGAAATACAAAAGAATCACAATACCCTCACAGCTTTAGAAGAAACATGAACATGCAGTGAAAAACAAAAAATTGAAATAAAAGAACCACATGCCAAAGCATAGGAAAAACAAAAAACCGAAATACAAAAGAATCACAATACCCTCACAGCTTTAGAAGAAACATGAACATGCAGTGAAAAACAATAAATCGAAATTTCAAAATCATATGCCAAAGCACAGGAAAAACAAAAAACCCAAATACAAAAGAATCACAGTACCCTCACACGTTTAGAAGAAACAATGAAGATGTAGTGAAAAACAAAAAAATCGAAATAAAAAATGCATACAAATGAAAAAAGAGGTAAAAAGAAAACGCAGATCTGAACCCAACATGCAAGAAAACCAAGAGAAAGCAACGGCGGAGAAGGCTGAGGAACACAAAAAAAAATTGAAACTTTGAGAGAGAAAACAACAAAATGAACCTATGTTGAGGCAAAAATCGAAGCTTTTTCAGAAAACGAAGCACATGAAAACCACATCAACAGGGATAGAGGCAAAAATCGAAGCTTTTTTTAGAAAAAAAAACGAAAATGGGGGGGAACCACGACAGAGAAAGCACAGGAACACAAAAAAAATTATGCTTTGATAGAGAAAACAAGAAAACGAACCTGTGTACATGGAGTTTGGAGATAAAAATAAAAAATGGCGGGGGAAGCACGTCGGAGAAGGCTCAGGAACACAAAAAAAATTGAAGCTTGGACAGACAAAGCAAGAAAACCAACCTATGTACATAGAGTTTGGAGATAAAAATTAAAGCTTTCTGACATAAAAATCGGAGCTTTAGAAGAAACAATGAACATGCAGTGAAAAAACAAAAAACTGAAATAAAAAAACGCATGCAAATGCAAATAGAGGTAAAAAAAGAAAAAATAGAAGACGGGGAGGGAAAACGAAGCAAGAAAACAAACCTGTATTCACTTTGACAGACAAAGCAAGAAAACGAACCTGTGTACATGGAGTTTGGAGATAAAAATCGAAGCTTTCTGAGATAAAAATCGCAACTTTAGAAGAAATAACAAATATGCATTAAAAAAACAAAAAACCGAAATAGAAAAACGTATGCAAATGCAAATAGAGGTAAAAAAAGAAAACATAGAAGAATCGGATGAGGGAAAACGAACCTGTATCCATGGAGTTTGGAGATAAAAATAAAAAATGGCGGGGGAAGCACGTCGGAGAAGGTTCAGGAACACAACAAAAATTGAAGCTTTGACAGACAAAGCAAGAAAACCAACCGGCCTTCATGGAGTTTGGAAACGAACCACATCGGAGAAGGTTCGGGAACACAACGGGGAGAGAGAACAGGGGAGAGGAATGCGAAAAAGGGACAAAAATAAAAGCGTAAAATTAAAAAACGTGAAAAAAGAGGAGAGAGAAAAACATTTTTTATTCACGGGGCCACTGTAGTAAGATGTGACGTTTTTAGGCGGAAAACAAGGCCACGAACGCTTGACACGTGGCCACTCAAGGTCTTGTTTGTATAATGATAGATGGTATAATGATAGATGATGAATATGGAAAGCTGTGACGAATGGCAAATGTAGTGTTGCATTAATAGTTAACAAATTTAAAAACAATGTATATGGGTGTGTATAAAGAATTTTATAGTTTGGTATACAACAATGGCAATTAAGATGGAACCTACTTAATTAATATTTGAGAGACTACTTATAAGGTTTTTCTTCTTTTTCAGTAATGTCAACAATAAAAATCAAATCTAAATCTCCATGCATATATCTCAACTCCCACTACTATATCGACCCTTATTTTTATTTTCATCTTTATTAGTTTGAGACTCACTTAAGAAAGATGCTCCTTGAAACTTAAAAAGACGAAAGTGATAGTTTATTCTCAAAATTCATTTTTGTTAAATGTCTAGTTTGTCCTTAGAGAATATAAATGACATAACATAGTATGAAGTTTTTCGTAAAAGACTAATTACTTCTACAATAAGAGTCTGTCAACAAATGATCATATCATTTGACTACAAGGAAAGAGGGGCAATGAAATACAATAGGCTTGAGAGATACCGCTATCAATGCCCAACTAAGATTTTCTTTTTCAGACATCAAAATCGAACTGTTTTTTGCAAAACAATCCATAAAATCAGACTTTATGCAATCAATATGAACTTTTTTTTTTTTTTGAATAACCCATCAATATGAACTATGAAGCACTAAATTACAACATTTATCATAGAACAAAATTTGCAGCTTGAAGTGATTAAGCCTCTATACCACACCTAGCTAGTGCAAAGGATACATAATTCTAATTACATCTTATGAATATATTTTTACTCATTCCGCATCCAAGTCGGCGTCACTATCAGAAAATATCTCAGGAGTGGCTTCACTGCTTGTCGGTTTCTCTTCATCTCTACTTTTCCTCTCAGCCTCTCTCTCCCTCTCCTCGATTAGAGCCTTGGCTTGCTCAAGTCTTGAGCTGACTGCATCCCAAGACACAAGCTTATCCATGAACACCGATATATAATCACGGCGCTGATTCTACAAAGATAACAAAACAGTCATAGATATATTTATCTATTGAACAGAACTGTCAAAAATACTAGTCACTATATAATGATCTGAACTACATCTCACCTGAAAGTCAATGAAGTAAGCATGCTGTATAAAAGTGAAACATAATTACAAAGTCAGCGAATTTATTATCAATGAAATGAAATAATAGTTTTAACAGTCTCAAATCCACTATAACACAAAGTAAACTTGATTAGTACCTCCCAGACATCAATGGTAAGGAGTGGCTGCAAGAGATAAAAATGAAATCTCGTCAGACATTTTAACCATGATGCTTCAGCCTTATCCTAGCATTCATGTTTCAAAACATAAAATGAATTATGGATATTATGTAATCCTTACTACTTACATAATAGTAGTTCCAAACAAGGGGGTTCACAGCATTGGGAGTCTTCACCACAACTAGCTTCTTGTCCTCACCAGATTGAAGAGGATTCAGAACATTTCCCACGTCAAGTCTGCTTTCTTTATCTATATATGAAAAAGGAAAAACAAGGGTAAAGGCCACTTGTTAGGTTAGGTATACCAAGAAAAATAAAAAATGAATGCAAGAAAATTAGAGTATGGTCAAAAGGGTATTTACTCACATGCAAGCCATGCCCATCCTGAACCAAATTGTGCTGAAGCAGCAGTCTTAAACTCATCAAGGAATTTTTTTAATGAACCAAAGTCTCTTTCAATCAGCTTTAGAAGCTCCCCAGATGGCCTTCCACCACCACCAGGTTTCATGGACTCCCAGAAGAAGTCATGGTTCCATGCCTGCAATAAGTTGAACA
This sequence comes from Glycine soja, assembly GCF_004193775.1. Taxonomy (NCBI): domain Eukaryota; kingdom Viridiplantae; phylum Streptophyta; class Magnoliopsida; order Fabales; family Fabaceae; genus Glycine; species Glycine soja. The sequence continues at coordinate 30,564,222 of NC_041011.1, forward strand.
AGATTGCTAAGCATTGGTTTAGAAACCTCAATAAGACTTTATGATTACAAGCATGCATGCCTGCGCTGCATTGTTGAAGGCTGGAAGAATGTCACCCTTATTGTACAAAATAACCATAGTGTCCTCAAGTGAATTCCCATCTAGATCTGTTCCATCAATTTGCCTGTTCAGATTATCTACATAAGTCCTGTGATGCTTCCCCCAATGGTATTCGATTGTCTCCTCACTCATAATTGGCTCCAAAGAATTCTGAGAATTTTCATTATGACAGTATTGATAAAATATATATTATTAGTCCAGCATAAACATAAAATCTCCACAAGTACAAGACAGATAGCAGGTCATTACAAAAACTACATGAAATTTGGTAGCATTGTTTAATCAGTTCGATGTAATTGATATGCTGCACGGAAAGAAATTAAATGGCCAGTTGTAATAAACTGAAATCTGCCCAAGAAATTAAGGTAAACCAGGGAAAGCTTAATTAGCTAGTCATCTGGCTCAAGCAATGGAAATCCAAGTCTTCCTAATCCTGTCATACAGTTCACTGATTCAATGCAATATTAACTTAAAGAAAGAACCAAAGTACATAAGAAGAAATGGCAGCAGCAGCATATGAAAAAAGTTAAAAAAAATGAAAAAAAAAGGAAGAAAAAACACTAATCACTATTGAACAACACCAGTAAACATTCTAGCAGGGAATTATACTGAAAAAATATTAGAGAAAGAAAAGAAATGGAAATAAATAACTAACATATCATAGTGGCAAAAGCAAAACCTCCAATGAGGCATTTAAGTTCGTAATAATTATAAACCTCTGCATAGCTACTCAGACCAAGATGTACGGTACTAGTGTAAAATAAAAAATGGGGAAGCAATTACATTTAACACGGGATCAGAAAAATCCTAGAGGTATAAACATATAAAAATAATATAGATGTATAAAACTCATATTTGCCTGATTTACATTCAAACAATGACACATGTTTGTTGAGTTATAAACTTATAGGGCCTTGTGCACTCCAATAAATCAAACAGATATGCTTGAGTTCTTCAATTGAAGAGTTCTTAATTTTTTCATTCTTGATGAAAGAATACATAACAATAGTATGCTAAAATATAAATTTGAAAATGATAAAGCCAAGCCAAATCTAATTCTATGGCAATTGGCATGTTTCATTGAAGCAGAGGTCCCATTAAAAATTAGAAGGACAATTTGGTAAGAAGAATGGGAGAACCACACCACCAAAGGTAGCCATTATAGTTGGAGAGCCCAAAGCCTTATAAACCCCACACCAAAATCTCATTATCAATATGGACCTCAAATCCTATATCTTGCAATTGGATCCTTACACAATTAATTCTAATAGGTAATAAAAGGAGTAATGGACAAACTTTAGATCTTACCAGTGGATATGGTGGTGGCTTCAACTCGAACTTTGCAGTGATACTTCCAGCTTTCCTTATACATCTACTCTGCAGTATTGAACATATTTTCTTATAATAATAACATGAAAGGGTAGGAGAGGAGTGATTTAAATATGAAATTTTTGAAACAGGACATGCTTTTCTAGCCAGTAAAATAAAGACAAAGGTCCAATATTATCTTACAAATACCATAAACAACAGACATTGTTAGTATCTTATAATCAGAAAATGTAGTAGTAATCCATAAAAAGGTTATATTGACAGTAAGACTTGAGCAGAATTCTGCCATATATTGTTGAATCATGGAAGGTTATTTTTGTTTACCTTCTGAGGTTTATGTTGTACTATTGAGAAATAAACCATCATTCTGAACCATTCATTCAAATATCAATTTTTTAACATCTCTTCCAAAACTCATTTTTCTAATAGGTCAGTTTCCACATTATGAAAGAAACTGGATCAGAATTATAGAGACAGTGCAGAGCTTCAAGATCACCCAATACCCAAAGGTCCTAACTCTTCTCAATTAACAAGATACCCCCTCTCTCGATCCTTCAAGATATGCCTTATTATCCAGCCCCTTAATTACAATAAACTACTGAATCTAACAATTAACTAACCGAGGTTCTCAACTAACATGTACCTATCACATTACTGCCGATTTTGCATCCATAGGTTTGGAAGTTTCCCTTTCAGTTAAAGACTCCTTCTGGTTTCTAGATTTGAAATGTTTTTCTTGCTATACATAATAACTATATGACACAAAAGGATACTAGTCCAACAAGTTCTAACAGATTTGAGTTTCACATGAATAGATGTAAGCAAGTAATTGAAAACCACCTCAGTGGGAAAGATACAAACATCTAGCATCACATATTTCACATTTGCCTATGTCAGGAGACAGAAATGAGTATGTATTTTGAAGAGTGTTTGAAAGCCCTCAAAATTTAAAATACATTCTGGAAGACAACAATTGACCAATGGTAATACCAGTAGGAAAAAAAGATCAATATCCTCTTTCAAATGCACTTCCCACATTATTATATTTAAAATATCATTATCAAACCAATTGGAAATCTTTTAAGCATTTTGTTCATGACTAAAAAGCCCAAAACAATAACAAATATCCTATTCCTAAGCCTTCTCTTGTGCACAGAAATAAAGGGTTCAAGTTTCTACTTATTTGCAAGAGCTCAACCAAAAAGGGCACACTATATGAAAAAGTGTGTTTGTTATTAGATTTTAATTTCAACATGGGTTCTGATTCTTACAAACACACCATTGGTAAAAACAGCAACAGCAAAAGGAACATCAGCACATGACATGATACAATAAAAATCAATTAACTTTAATCTTTTTCTATTTAATAAAGAAAAGGAAAAATTTTCTTAAAATGCTATAGAATTGTGTGTTGGGAGTGGAAATGGGGGTGAGGGTGAGGTATAATAGTTGAAAAGCAAACCTCTTTCTTGGAGAATTTGAAGGTACCAGAAGAGAACCCTGCTAACCAAACCAGAAACCCATGTCAGAGAGAGAGAGAGAGAGAGAGAGAAGTGAAACCATGATGAGGGTAGCAAGGAAGAAAACAGGAAGGTGATAGAGAAGTAGAAGCGGCACTGGAAGGCGATGATAACAAATTCATCTCTTCTGCCTCTGCTTTCCACTCTGCTCTTTCAAAAACTTTTGGCTCTCCTAATGTACTGGGGTGTAACACGTAATGTTTATTTTATCCGTAGAAATGGGTTTTACATGTTACAACTCTCATACATTAGTTTTAGTTGCAGAATTACTTTTGGAACAAAAATTTTACCAAAAAATATCTTTGTTTTTGCGTTAATTTTACTTTTATTAGTTAAATTTGCATTCCAACGTGTTTTGCAACATTTGTAGCCGTAAACCAAACCTGCCCCAAGTACTCTCATGGAATACCTTGTACAATGGTGATTTTGGTTTCTACTTGTCCTCTTACTTCATTTTTATCTTTGTTTCTCATTTCTACTTATCTATCGCATTTTAGGAATAAAAAAGAGAAGAGAAACAATAAAGCTAAAAAAAATAATGAAAAAAATATATTGTTTAGATTGATAGGAAAAAAAAAATAAGTTTTCTTTACTTATTTGGGCAAGTGAAAAGAGAATAAAGAGAAATAAATAAATCATATAATTTTTTATACTTATTTATTATTATTTTTAAAATATTAAAAATATTTATTTTTAAATTAAAACAAAAAAAAGAAAAAGAAAAGATTATTCTCTTCTCATTTCATACCAATTTTTTGGAAAATAAATTTTTAGTTAGCAAAAAATAATTCATTTTCTATTTCTCTAAACAATTGAAAAAAAATGAGATTTTTATCCTATCTTTTTTCTTCTTATTTCTTTCCACTCTATTTCTATTCAAATAAATATGAGATAATTATCTAAGGAAAAGATACATAGAAAAATAAATAAAATAAAATAAGAGATAAAACTAATGCACAAAAATATAGATATCATTCTAATATATATATATATATATATATATATATATATATATATATATATATACTACATTGGACCGAATAGGTGTGGGCCATTTAAAGATTTAATGATCTCAATAAAGATTAAGGAATCCATCTTATCTTAATTTCACCATTATATGATCTCAGATTAACATTCTCCTAATTTAAGATAAGGTTCATGGATCTGTTGACTTATGTATATGTATATAAAGGGTTAGATTTTTGAAGTAATTAGTGCATGCATATAAAGGGGTTCTTGTCGGAATGTTTTTACATGTATTCATTTCCGTCAATCACTCTACTACATCAAAAGCACAGAGATAGACATATTAAGCATACCAGAAGAAAATTACCTTAATATCCTCGTACATTTTTTTAGGAGAATACCCTCATACATGATACTATGGAAAGTAACTATCTTGTTTAATGACTCGTATTTTTTAACTTCTACGACTGATCTCGGATGAGTTAATTGGTATTGGCTTAAAATAATAATTAGTTTAGTGCAAATATTGTTTTGGTCCAATATTTACGTGATTATTCTCTTCACTATGGGGATGATTGTGAAGTCCTGAATATTTTGGCATTGTCATGTTAGATTGTCATTTACTACTTAATTTTAGTTTTTGTTATTTCCCAACCGAATAATATGATTAAATTTTTGAATTAGTTGAATAATGTTTTTCTAGTGCTTTGAATTTATTTATGTAATCTGATCTGATGTTGCTTGCATTTTTTGGACATCAGTAGTAATTTCTTCTTAGAGTTGATTATTTGATAGTTTACATTTGATAAAGAAAATAGAACCGCACAATTAATATTATTTGCTATACTTCATTAATAGATCATTTGTAATTATAAAAAGTAATATAACTTTAAATAGAGCTTAAACTAATAGCAAACTGTGTTACAAAGTAATAATATATTAAAGATTTACAAAATTCATAAATTGTGCCTATAATTCTTTAATTAGAGATTATATTAATAGCAAATTTAATCGTTAATTACAAATGAGTGTAATAATAATTCTTAGAATTACCTTAAAAAAAGCTTAGAATTTGTAAATTTTAAAACACCATAATTATAAAATTATTTCATAAAATTTTAAAAATCTTGTGCTAATAAGAGATATTTAGAATTGGGTAAAATACTATCTATTAATTATTTGTTAAAAAGAAAGTATAATTATAATTCTTAGAATTGGGTCTAAATATATTATAAATATATATATATATATATATATATATATTCAATTACAAAATTCATATTGTGTCTATAATTATTTAAATAGAAATTATATTAATAGAAAATTTAATTACTAATTATAAGTATAAGTTTAACAATAATTTTTAGAATTTGTAAATTTTCGAATTAATAACTAATTATAATGCACATTAAATTTACATTTGAAAATATATATTGTCATTGATTTACAACCGAATCATGTATACATTTAGTTGATAAAATAATTAAATTTATGATTGATTATATATTTAACTATTGTAATTGGTTTACCAGAATCATTTATACAATAAAAGTATCTATTATATCTATTTTTATAAATTTAACGAATCAATTATATATTTTTAAAAGATAATTAAATATATAATTGAATTTCATTTAATATTTTTTAGAGAAAATTGAGACTGTCACGTGACATAAGTATAAATACTTCCACAAGAAATTGTAGGTCTTTTTCACACAAATGAGTCATAAATCAGAATGTTCAATTCTTAGTAGAACCCTCCAAGTTTATGCATGCATGTGAGGTATAAATATGGGTGGTTTAGACTTTTTTTTTTTTTTTGTGGGGGGTGGTTTAGACTTAAGAATATAGTTTTTGGATGCTGAAAGTTGAATACACTAACCAAACAAGAATAGACATGACACATGTACCCAGGCTTGTGGAGTGAACACTAAAAAATGAAAGTAAAGAATAATAGATTTAATCAAATAACACAAATTAGTGGTAATTCAATATTGAAGAAAATCAAGCGGCAAAATGTTTTATGAAGTTCATTAAGGCATTACGCCCAAACCCTTTTCCTTGGGACAAGATCTGATGTCTTTATCTGATCTATCTTTGCAGCAACAATAAAATCATTCATACTTAAACCTCCTGCAAAATTTTGAACCATTTCAAATGAAATGTTAATAAGATGAGAATATATATACACGGGGCACATATAATAAAAACAGTTCTCATCTTAAGAATGTTAGTACAACTCTTGATAATATTTATTTGTCATTTTTCACAACAAATGTTCTCATTCAACTCCTATATATGATGTATATATAATGAATAACTCTTATACACACACATTGGTACTAGAACCTACTATGGCCTAGGTGATGTTTCATTAGGGGATGTTGAAACCCCTCTACCAGGAGCTTGTAACCAATAACTGAAATAAATGCTAAACAAAATAAAATCAAAGAAATTGAGTATATTGATATCTTTATGGGATGCAACTAAAATGAAAATATTCTATGAAATTGAATGTGGAAACACAAGAAGGGTGCAAATTTATTGCTTACCAATGGAAGCTGTCCATAGTTCTGCTCTCACTTGATTTGGTTGCTCCAAGTAGATATTTGGGAAATGGCCCTCAGCCTCTACAACCTTAGAGATCCTGTTAATGAGTTCAACCCCACATTTAAAATCTCTCAATTTCCACAAGCATTGAATTTTAAGTCCATTTTCCTCATTCACAAGTCTCCAACCCACAACCTGCAGAAATGAAGAGAAATTTAAGAAGGTGGAAAAAGTAAAATGGACAATCAGGTAGTTATTCCAAACTTCCTTTTTCTTTAAATAAATATAATAAAAGGACATGTAAATTAGTATTGACCACTGAAAATGCTAATTTTAACTGAAAGCTATCCAGAACAATTATACATCAACTCACTTTCCAAATAAAAAATTGCATGTTCAACCATTGTAAACAACTCGAAAGAAATATCTTGGTAATTTGTGTTTCTAGTAAATAAACATAACCACATGTGCTGCAAAAACAGGATCAGATTTTAAAACTTGAAGAGGCAAAAATTAACATACACTGTGACTATAAAAGCCCAACTAAATACTTTTTCAATATTATCCATAATTTTTTTCAGAACAGAGCACCATAAAATTGGTTGGCTTGTCGATTTTGATCACAAATATTATATTCATCATATATGGAGTAGCATTGCATTCAAACACCGTATTCACAAATTAAGAGCCCGTATTTCTTCATATAACCTTTCACATGCAGTCTGTATAATGTATATATACTCTAATGAATGGCAAAAAATGACTTGTACTTTTTCATGGTATCAAAATCTTTTGATCAATTGGTTAAGTGTTCAATCCTCATCAACTCAAGTTTAGGAGATATGCTTTGTATAAAATTTTAAGCTAACCTTCATTTTAATTTATTATATATATATATATATATATATATATATATATATATGTGTGTGTGTGTGTGTGTGTGTGTGTGTGTGTGTGTGTGTGTGTGTGTGTGTGTGTGTGTGTGTGTTTATATATTTGATCAAATAAAGTTTAGAAGGAAAGGGGGCTACTCCATTACAACTCCAAGTTCATGGTTTCAACAAGGGCTCACAACGGTACTTGTAAATCACTTACTAAAGGGGATTGCTGGCAGCAAGAACTGAACAGAAGCATTATAAGCTATATAAGACAAGTGCTTTGGTCCTTACAAGAAAGAATCACCTGCTGCATATTTATTTATGTATGCACAGTGCTATGAGTAAATCAAAACCTGATTTACACATCATCCCAAAATACACGACATTATACCAGATTTACACTTCTGAGTTTAATATTATCGACTTATATGGATAAGTAGTGTGCCAAGAATAATCCATGTTTGGTTTATCAACGAGTTTTAAGTTGGCTGCCAAAGACCTAACACAACCTTCATAACACAGGCTTGGGACTGTTTCGGTAGCATCCTAGTGGGATAAGACTGGTGTTGTCATTGTACGGATAAGTAGTGTCCGGAACTATCAATTATATAATAATTTTTCTGAAGAAAAATGTTAATAACATACTGTTTAACACATGTTTGCTAACATAAGCATTGATGTTTTTTTTTTCGGGAATCCTTTTCTGCACAAGATCAATCTAGTGGGTTGATGTATCATGGGAGGAGAGCATATCAAATTTTAAATATCAGTGCGGTTAAATGTTCTCTCTGGGGATAACACATTGGGTGCTTCAAATCAGGGTACTCTGAACTCATTTTCTGAATTTTATTTACTCTTTGTTTTATTGTTTGTTATTCGGTGCATGTATTTATTTTCATAAATAATATTATTGTTGCTGTGTTCTAATTATCTCTTTTTTGCCACTATTAAATTTATTTTATTTCTCACAGTACGATGATTGTAAAAAATTAAAAGAAAAAGCAGGTGGTAAACAGGATGAGGCTTCGTACAAATAAATATAAGATAAGATATATTTAACTAAGTTACTCTTATTAAAAAAATTGATTAATTTAGTTAATTATATTAAATTAAATTTTGGTTAATTATAATTTTGGTCATCTAATTTCATTTCTAAGTTTAATTTAGTTCTCCTATTATTAGAAAGATTTAATTACATCCTATAGTTTTTAAAAATAATTCAATTACATCCTTTTATTTTTAAAAGTTTTAATTAGATTTCTTTTTTTTTAAGATGGTTCAATTTTGTGTATTATAAATCAAATTCAATTTTATTTTTCAAAATTTTTGGAGCAAAATAAAAGAAAAAATAGGATTAAATTAAACTAATTTTAGAAAATAGAAGATCTACTCGAATCTTTTTAAAAGTAAGAGATAAAATAGAATATTTTTAAAAATTTAAGGACTTAATTAAACTTTTTAATAATAATAAACTAAATTCAACTTAAAAAATTAAATTAGAGAAATAAAATAAACCTTAAATTTATGCAGGTATGCTACTCTTGCTATGAAGAATATGGGTAAGGAAATGTTGTCTGACCTTTCTAATGAGAGTCTGGGCGTCATCCAGCGAGATGGGGGGCTGCGCAGAAGAAACGGGAGCACACTCCTGCTGCGAGAGACCGAGAGCAGTAATGGTGGGAATAAGAATCTTGTGCTCAGTGTTGCCGTATCCCAGCACTTTGTCCCCGAACGAGCTTTCAAGCTCGGCGGGGAAAGGGTCCCGCGCCCCGAAATCCCCCAGAAACTCGTTAGCGTCGATGGCGCGCGTGACCAGAAGCGAGGGGGACCACGCGCCTCGACCGCGAGTGAAGAGAAACGACGGGACGCGTGGAGGGCACGCCATATGGCGTGCCACAGGAAGTACTAGGTTGAGGTTGAAGTTAAGGTTGCCTGTGATGGCCATTTTTACAAACACACAGTGTGTTGTGGTTGATTGGGTTGGAAAGTTGGAATGGATGAAATGGAACTGGTTTGTGGCTAGCGAGTGGAATGGAACGAAGGGTGTTTGTGTTGTGTTGTGTGGTGTGGTGGTCAACAACAATATATTATTATTATTATTATTATTATTATTATTATTATTATTATGTTATCTAGTGGTGGAGGGAACTCTAGTATAATGCAATTCTTTCTCTGTTTGTTGAATTTCTTGTTGGCTTGAATCAGTGGTTGGGATGAATTTCCATTTCATCCTTTATTATACTTAAAAAAAAAAACACTATTGTATTTCCTCTGCCACAACTATATTTTTCAGTTTTTAAACCTTTGATTAGATGCTGTAAATTAGAAAGGAAAAAATTGGGAACAAATAGAATGTTTTTATTGTTTTTATTTTTGTGCATAGCAAAAAAATGTCTTTTTTTTTGTTTGAATGGGTTGATAAAAGAGAGAAAAAGTAGAAATGTATTAATTCTTTTATAATATTAAAAATGTTTTTTAAAATAAATTAAAAGGGATAAAAACTTTTAATTCTTTTGGGGGATAAATCTATTTTTTATTTATATAAATATTTGTACTGTTACTTTTTTTAATTACCTCAAAAAGAAATATTTGTGACAAAATAAGAATAATTTTATAAAATGTTGTTATTTTTTAATTCTAAAATATACTAAAACAATAAATACACCGTATTTTAAAGATATATTGTTAATGTAAAATATCACGGTAAGATTTACGGGTAAGTACAATTTTATTATCAAATTCAAATTGGGTTAGAGGTTGATTCTAATTGGATCAACAAAGTCTGAATATTTAAAAACTATTTTTTACTTTGGTAAGAATTAAAATATTTCAGAACAGCAATTTGCTTTGTAATAGAGCTTCCCAAATTATTTTTTCATTTTTCTAAAAGTTAAAATATTTTTAGTTTCGCTTTTAAATTTTAATAATTCACTTAACCCTAGCTTAACCACTAAAGAGTCCAATTTAAAAAAAAAAAAAAAAAAAGTGGGTTAGATCGAAACAAAGAAGCCACGCAAGGCAAGGGTTTTCATCTTTTCCACAACAGTCGAACGGCGAACGTTCGCAAGAGACGCAACACAAAGTTGAACGAGGAATAGGCGTGTAGGGAAACCGTTTCATTTTCAAGCGCGTGACTTTCAAATCCAATCTTCCATACCAATGGCCTTCAGCAACGCTCTCAGATCTGCCGCGAAGCTTGTCGCTTCTTCCGAATCCTCCCTCTCTAACTCAGGTCAAATCCCCCCTTTCCTTCATTTTTTTTATCGTGATGTGTAACAATTCGCGAAATTTGATGCAATCTTTTGTCTGTACGATGGTGTTCCTTTTGGTTGTTTTAAGATGAATCTGGTTAAGGATGTAGCAGATTTTGCTTTTTTTATTGGGTGAGGTTTTTCTTACTTTTATTTTTTTAGTTTTTAGGGTGTGCTGGTTTCAGAAACAAAATCAAATTAGTTTGTTGCTGTTTGTACTGTATTGAATGTTATTGTTGGTGCCAAGGTTTTAAATATCGGTCACGGTTGCGTCGCATTTGTTAATATCGCAGCAAATCGCGGACAAATGCGGCCGATACCGTCCCAATTGTCATCGCGTTGCAGTCGCAGACAGTTAAAAAACCTTGATGCTGTGACCCAAATCACGGTCACGGACCGATATTTAAAACCTTGGTTGGTTCTTTTTTTTAATTGGATTCAATTCAATAATTTCAATAAATTTTATATACCTACGCTGGAAATGAAATGCAATCAGTGAGAGACATAAACTGTGTGGTTTGATTAGATGTGTGATTCGTGCTGATTTCAATTTTGGAGATTGTAGAGTTTGGTGTGGGAGAGGTGTTGGGGGTGACTTGAGTTGAGGGATGTTTTCTAGTTGAATGTAGAAAACTGGACCAAAAGGGGGGCAAGGTCTTGGTTTGAGAGTGCCACTTTGTGGGTCACGGGTTGTGTGTTTCTGTAGATTAGAGGAGGTTGAGCTTGGTGAATTTCAAGAGGAAATGTAGTGGGGTTGGGGTTGGGGTTGGTCATGACTCGTGAGCGATGGCGAAGGTAGTTCAAACAAGGGAGCTGGAGAGTTGAGACCATGTAACCTTTAACTTTGGGGAATTTCTTGTGTTTGATTATGTGTCCCTTTTACAGCATGAAAGTGGTATAATTGTTGGGGTAGAAGGAGTCTTATTTCCTGTTGCGTGTTTGCTGATTTTTTGCTCTCCTGAATGTGGGGGTTATAACTGCATAGTTAGTGCATACATCTACCCTTCAATCCGTATAACTGCATAGTTGGTGCATACATCTACCCTTCAATATATAGACCCCTCTAAGTGGGAGCTTCGTGCACTGAATTGCCCTTTTTATAGCTGCAAAATGTAGAATATTGGAAAAGTTCAGCTATGGGTTTAATTTATATATTAGTTGGTGGTAATGTTGATGGTACAGAGGTGTTGGCTTTTGGAAGAGCTTTGTTTTATTAAATGGAGGCATAGTTAAATTAAATCTTTGTTTGTGGAGTTTTCTATGCAAGAAAGAGTGTTGGGAGGGCTTTAATTTGTTTCTTGTGAATTACTTAGTTTTCTTTACGTATCTGAGATTTTAGTATAAATGCTTTTATGTTGTTAAACTCACATTTTTATAATGAGGTTTCAAGTTCCAAATCCAGTATCCACTACCAAATTTATAGGGCATTTAGTTTATTTTATGTTTGAGAGTTGGTATGAGAAGGAATCAAAAGAAAATAAAAGGGAAGAGAAGAGAAGGGGATGGGGAATTAACAGTAACTTTCCTTTGCTGTGTTAAATTGTTTGTGATTACTTTCAATCTTCCAAGTTGATGTTCAAAAAGTATCCATGAAAATGCATAAGGCAGAAGTCTTGGATAATTACATGATAATCCTTCACTTTCTACCCCTTTTCTCTAAGCACTCCCAAACAAGGGCCCTTCTCTATCAAAATATACCCTTAAAATATATCTTGGGTCTTTAATGCCTATCATTTCTTGGTCCAGTTGCTGCCTAAATATTTACTATATTTATAAGGTTGCGATTTGAATTCTGTCTAGAGCTTTCATTTTTTACATGATTGAAAATCTGGCTGTATTTCTCACATTTGTTATAGAAAATTGTTATAAATGTAGAGATAAATTAAGCCTGTCAACCCACCTAGGGTGATAAGACATAGTTATTGTGGACATAGACTAAGCTTGGACTTTGGGCTTAATTAGCAGTATCTGATATTATACAGGAGCAAAATATTGAATAATTAGTTATCATGCCAATGCAGTTAATGCATATAACATTTTAATATTATAGTATTAGTCATTAGGTTATACTATATATCAATAAGGGATTTGTTGTAAGCGCATCTTGCAGCTATAATGGTTTGCTCAACTTCATTCCAGTGCAGTTAATGCAGGTTTTGCGACAGTACTCCTTCTAAACCCCTAGAAATATTTTTAAAAGATTTATGGCATGGAGTAGCTGGCCCCATAAAAGCTATACCAGGGATGGCTGCTATATCAAAATGATATATATATATATATATATATATATATATATATATATATATATATATTCTTCAACCTCAACTATGTAATTTATACTAATCTAAATGCTCAAAATTTTAAAAAATACCCAACTAAAGTAATGGTCTAGATACATAATTACCATCAATCTAAAGCATAATTTGACTAGTCAATAATAATGAGAGGCTGAAGCTGAGGTTGAGTGCTCTGTTGGCTGCACCAAAGAGGAGCCACACCAGAAAATGTATGGCCTGCCAGAGATGGGTGATGCAAAGGGACTGAGCAGTATTGGGTCAATCTTTGAAGTGAAAGGTTGTGAAATGTGAACATGGGTGAAAGGTATGAAATCTAAAAGTCACCGTAAACTTCTGTGGGGTAGTCAAAGTTGAACAAAAGGGCAAAAATGGTGATGAGTTGTCTGCTTTCTCCCAGTGATTCAGACTGTTATTGCCGAATCACAAAATTGGCGTCTTTTAAATTTACATATACTTGGAGACATTTGATTTAGTAAAAATATTATTAATTTTTATATAATCATCAACATTTATTGATATCTGAGTGTGTATGTGTTTGCATATCAATACCCATTTTAGATCCTTGGAAATTCACTGTTTTCATCAGAATTCACCTTCTTACTAGAAAACACTATTATGTTGACAGTGAGCAGAGGTTTTCATTCAACTGGCATGAAGAGGATGGGAGGTGGACATGGCCATGATGAGCCCTATTATCTTCATGCAAAGCACATGTACAACTTGGACAGGATGAAGCACCAGGGGTTGAAAATGTCCCTTGCTGTATTCACTGCTTTCAGCATTGGGGTTGCAGTTCCAGTGTATGCTGTCATTTTCCAGCAAAAGAAGACAGCTTCTAGCTAGGCTCGTCTTTTTACTTCCATTTGCAACAATAAGGTGGATTTGGGGATCCTAGACTAGCCTATGGATTTTGCTGTTCATTATTGCTTTGGACTTTATGTTCAACCTTCTATATGGATTTTCCAAATATATCTGATAATAATCAATTTCTCTGCACGATCAAATACTCGTGCTTGGACACTCTCTTGTTTTGCATTTTTGCAATCGGTTCTCATTTGTAGCTTTCTAAGTTTCTATATTAAGGTAGACCGCGGCTAATATTCGTGAGTGGAATAGGTCTTGCATGGTGGGGAAAATTAATTTGTGCCGTATGATTAAAATAAAGGGTCTATGATGTGAGGGTGCACCATAGTGAAAAAGTAGCATATAACTATTTTTTTCTTGCAAACAAAATTGCAAATAAAAACTTCAAAATACAGTCACTACCTTCTCATCCTAGACACCACCTTCTACCTCAGCAACTACCTTCTATCCCAGCCACCACGCGTCATCCACACATTTTCACATGCGTCATCCACACAGTTTTAAGTCATGACTTTCAATATTTGCTTCAAAATTCAACTCCAAATGGCCCAAATAATATCTTGGCGAAAGGAATCAAATAATATATTCAGATTGCCAATTGCAACATCAAATTTCATCACAGAAATAATTAAATCCCTTGAAACAATCATTAATTTTTAAAAAGGCAGTTTCACTGAAGTGTTGTATTTGTTTTCTTATTTTTCTTTTGAAATAAATTACTTAAATTATACTTTTTTTTGTGTGTGAATAAAGTTGTTGAAGGAAATGATAATTGCAGAGAAATTGTTTGATTTAAGGCTTGTTTATTGTTAATTTACATAGTAATTTTCCTCATCCTTTTATTTATAATAAATGAGAAAAAAATTAATGTATTTTATCATGTTATCATCCAATTTCTAGCCTTTCATTTTTCGTAGAAAATGAGCTTTTGACACCCCCCTAATAGGATGTTTACAAAACAGAACAAGTAATAATACCCAACCGGCAGTAGTCTTAATATTGTAATATTTGTTAAGATAAATTAAGATTTTAGTTCTTCAACTTTTTTAAATTTTGGATTTTAGTTTCTAAATAAAATTTTGACTGATCAAAATATCTAAACTTTTTTCAATATGATTTTAGTTTCCATCATTTATTTATATCGTTAAATGATGGTATGCCAATATTTTTATTATTATTTTATTGTGATTTATGGTAATTTGCTTTGTTGTGGTTAAAAAAGAAACGCCTTTAAATGTTTGTTGAAACTTTTAAAAGATATTAGACTAAATGATTAAGATTGTCCTTTTTTTTTCTTTTTCACTTTCTCCCTCCCTTTACCAATTTGCCTTTTCCAATTCCAACAAACTTCTGATTTGGTGTTGTTGCCAATCTTTCTTCTTCCTCCTAGACCCTTGACTCCAAACTCAACCCCAACCCCTTATGAGACCCCAATTCCGACGACAAAATCAGTTTGCTTATTTTTTTTTTCTTTTTTCTGCAGATCTGATAAAAGTGATTGTGTTTTTTTTTTTTTTTTCTGATTTGAGAAAGGGACCCAACTGTGGTTTCTAGATCATTTTATTGTTACTTTTGTCCAATAATGATACATTAAATTTGTATCTACCAAGTTTTATTTTTCATGTGTATAATTAAGAATTGAATCCTAATTAAGATGATTAAAATAAATGACTTAATTATTTTAGGGGAAAATATGCTTTTAGTTTATGCACTTTGTAAAATTTTTTGTTTTAGTGCATGTACTTCTCCATTAAATATTTTGGTATATGAACTTTAAAAAGATAAGTGTTTTTACTCCCTCATAACAAGCATTATTAACACTATTTAGGTTTAATTACAAATTTTATCACATAACTTTTATCATTTCACAAATTTTACCACTAAAGATTCTTTCACAAGTTTTATCATTAACTTTCAATATTTCACAAATATTGTCACCCAAAATTTTTCATTTCTATGCATTTTATCATCACATTAGTAACAAATAAATTAACATCATTTTACTTTTCTTTAACATTTTTTGTGTCCCATAATGATGGTAAAATGCGTAAAAGTTTAAAAATTTAGTGGCAAAAGAATGAAACTTAAGTAATAAATTTATAATCCTATTTTATATACATAAAATCACAATGTTACATGAAAGACTAAACCACAGAAATCACAAAAAAAAAACTTATGATTGTCTCAGTTATTAGCCAAAATAAATAAGATCATCAATATTATTATACAGGTACTATCTTTTTTTTTCTTTTTTTATAATTAATGGTAATCATTTTTTCTTTTATGATGAAAAACATATTTTTTTAAAAAAAATTATAAATAAAAAATGTAATGTAATATTTATTAATAATAATATTAGGATTTTTAATCGGATTTTTAGAAAATGTTTGTTTCTTATTTTTATCATTTAATTAAATTGTATTATTTTTTTTTACGAAAATTTAAATTGTATAATTTAATTCATATTTAAGGTTCAATAATGTAAATAATATTTCAGAAAAATTAATCATTTAATTCATATTTAAATATATTATTAGTTGCAAAATTTAATCTAAAAAGAAAATAATTTGGAATCTGATACGTTAGGTTGTATTTGCAAATTCTATTTTATAAATCATTTTACTGATGTTTAATATTATACATGAAGATTGTTATTAGGCAATCATATATTTAATATGTCTTCATTAATATTTATGATTAAGCAATATAATTTTATTTACGTTTAGTAATCAGTAAATTATTTAAATATTTTAAGAAAAGCTATATGAAATGTGGTTTCTAATTATCACTAGTGAAGAAACATACGGTATAACGACATTTGCATTTGGATCAGTTCTGAATGCTAATTCAGGTTGCACCCAGTCTACCAAATAGGAAAAAAAAAAGTAGTTTGAATTTTATTATGTCCTATCAAATCCAATATTAAAATTCCAGGTATTTACATTTATAAAATATTATAAATATATCTTTTTAGGTGTTAATTTTGTTGTGAAACTCCAAAACCAACACATGCATTTCTAAAAAAGGTCATCTTAGAAAATATTAACACACACAATTGATAATAAAGACAAATAATCTTTAAAAAATGCATAAAAATTATAAAAACCTTATATACCTGGCGGTAACAATGCGGAAGAATAATAATAATAAAGAGATAAAGAATAAGTAAATCATCTTCTATCATCTTATTTATGAAAGGAAAAAGTTGTAACTCCAAGAAATTAATTTAATCATGATTAATTAAAATTTTAACAGTTATGAAAACATGATTTAAATAATTAAATTTTCTTGTTTATTATTTAATCATTGTTTATAAAAAATTATACTTTTTGTTCCTCATTGTCCATCACAACCGAAAATCCTCATGCTTGTTATCAACAAATTAATGTCAGTCAAGTAAAAGGGTTCAAAAGTATTACTCATCAAAATACGTAACGCAAGAAAGCATAAGGCTTCAATCCTCTATATCTTTGTAAAAAATAATAGGTGATTTTGTAAGGTGCAATGAGAGGGTATGGTTGCAATTAATTAAAAGATAAATAAAGAAAAAAAGAACAGAAACTAAATAAATAATAATAATAATTTAATAATATTTTCAAATCATAATTAAAATAACCACTGCGTGGGGATTTAAGCAAAATCATTATTTCAATATTAGTTCCAATCTTTTCTTTGGAAATAACTTTGGTGGAAAAGTTACTTTAATAAAGGTGCTCATGGAGTTCAACATATTTCAAAAAATTATTATAAAAAATACTTGCAGAAGATACGCGAGTAAAATTTTGTATAATTTTTTTATTCAAAAGATGATCTTGCATTTCTCGTTATATCGTAACATATTCCAAATTGATTAGATAAAAAAAGTATAATAACACCGATTACATGAATTGATTTTTTATTTGTAATGATAACTTTGGAGACACATTTATTTTTACTTTCATATTTTGGTGAAGGATCCAACACAATTTTTTTTAAACCCATTCATTTACCTCATTATGATCCAAAAGCAAAATTTTTAATTATTTAATGTAAAATAACGTTTAATATTTATTAAGATTAATTTGTTAATTTTATTCTATTTGTTTATTTTCTGAATTTGTATAATCTTTAACATTAATTTGTGGTGTTAAATTGACACAGAAATAACATGAGATTGAAACCTACGGTTTATAAAATAATGTTATTGAATTATTTTTATGTTTATTTTCTTTTATGAGATGCTTGGAATATGTAAAAAATAATTGAAGAATTACATATCTATTTTAACAATTTAAATACATTTTGCAACTAAATTATTATTTTACTAACAGTAACACATGCTATATTACTTCTATTAATTTGAATAAGTACAGATATACCAATATAGGAGTTAATTTTATTGTAAAACTTTTAAATCAATCAGTGAATTTTTGTCTGAAGAAAATGTCATCCTAGAAATATTAGAGCACACAGTTGATGGTAAATACAAAGAAATTCTAAAAATAAATATTATAAAATCTACATATCAGGTTAATAAGGCGTCATCCTAATCGATATTCAATCTATTTGTATTGTCTTCCTTCAAATGATTTACAACACACAATCCATTGCTTAGTGAGTGTCGCCTCTCCGCTCGCCCTTTCCCAAAAAAACCACTAAAAAAAAACTTGATAATTTGATCTTACCATTACCATTCTATCACAGGGTTCAAAACCAGGTAAATAAAAAAAAAATTGTTGAATGGCAACGGATTAAAAAAGAAACGTAAAGCTTAATTTTTTTTATTGCCGATAAACGTTTTTTTAATTTTTAGCCAGCACACGTTAATTAGCAGTTGCCATTAATTGCAAATTAATTTTTTAGATTCCAGCCCACACACAATTCGCAATTGCCATTGCTATATTCCAAATGAATATAACGTCCACACCTTCTGGCTTTTCATCCATCACATTTTTTTTAACATCATTAATGAAAAATTATTTTTTCAAGACTATCCCACGTTAATTTTCAAAGGAATATACATGTTTTGCCTTTTCATCCCCCGCACACATTTTTTAAAAAACAGCGTAAAATTATTTTTTTTTCAAAACTATCTCCACTCTTTTCATTTTATATATAAAAAGATTAATGTAGCAAGTATAATCTTTTATTAACCTAATGGAAAAAAAGTTAATAAATAGATAAATTTGTCACACTTTTTCATTTTTGGGAAATAAAATTTGAATTTTTATTTTTTGAGATAAACTTATCAACACCTTACACTTTAAAAGTAAAAATGACTATTTACCTTAATTTTAATTGATTCACTCCCCCTATGCCAAATTTTATTTCAATTTTCAATTTAGTGCTTTTAGTAAAGACAATGTTGTGAATAATGAAGACATTAATTTTAAAGAAATTATATTTTAGAACATTTGTTAACTGATGACTAATGCAAAACTTGGGTCTAGTAGTTGCTAAAATAGTTAATTCAATTATATAATTTTAAAAAATGTAATTACCATTGTCCCAAAAAAAATATATGGCCATAACTAAAATATTTATTGGTAATAATAATGTTAATTAATCCAAGTCATAATATACGTACATACAAACATATTATGTAATCTAAATTAAATCATTTAATTATTATAACAGTTAATTGTGAATTAATAACTAATAAAATATTTTAACAGTTAATTTAATAAAAAGATTGGATTTAATCTAAAATAAATTATAAGAGTTATAATATACGTTATATTATAACAGGGAATTTAATCTAAATTAAATTATAAAATCAAATTATTTAATAAATATTAAGGATATACATTATATTATAATCTAAAATCAAACAAATTATATACATTATATTATAATCTAAATCAGATTATTTAATTATTATAACAATGAATTTAATAATTTTTTGATTTTATAATTTAATTTAGATTAAATTCACTGTTATAATATACGTTATTACAAACACATTATATAATTTTTTTAACAAAAATGCACAAAATATTATACGTAAATTAATACCAACACAGGATTGCGAGCTTATTGCAATTATTTAAGCAATCAACATAATTTATAATGAAATCAATTTAAATGGAAGAATAATTATTTTTTAATGCAGATTTTGATGCACGTCGCAGGTGTAGTTTTTATAACCGGTCCTTTGTTGTGAATATAATTATTTTTAATGCTGATTGAGAATAATTATTTGACAGAATAATTATTTAAATTTAAACAGTTTAATGTAGTTAATGTTAATATAATAATTGAAATGATAATTAATTTTTGTATTAGTGACATATATTTAAATAATATATATGATTCGTAATTCAACGTAATGTATATGAAGCATAATACAACAACATGAACCATGTTTAGTCGACACTTGTTGTCTAAATCGTGAGAGTTGCTCTTTGATCGCACCCATGGTCATTTATTGGTCACATTCTTCATATGTAATTATTATTTCTGAAACAGTTATTGAAAGTTTGAAACTTGGTCTTTCAAGATTTTCAGTACATATGATAAAATATATAATGTCAGTTTGTGTACTGAATTTATGTTCAGATTACATCATTGTTTGTCAATCCCACAATGTAGTGTTTGTAGGAGAAGGAATGAGACAGTATGGATCTTACAGATAAATTCAGAGGTGTTCTATTGTGCAGATTTTTTTGTTTTTCAGGATTGGGCCAGTGCCAAGGAGGTATGGGGAGAATATAGAGAGGAAATGGAGGGAACACATACAGTTGATAGATGGAAGCCTCCTTTATTGGGCAATCTTAAGTAAATCGTCAATGCTAGTTTTCACACGAATCTGAACCTGAACTAACAGGAGCTGATCTGTGTATCCGAGATCACCAAGACAAAGTTGTTGCTATAACAAGATAAAGAACAATGTATTTGATAAATGTGAGTTAGGCCATCTTACAATTGTAGGAGGGTCTTAGTTGATAATCCATCTTTATGCCATTGGATCTGATAGGAAACAAGTCAATGGTACTCTCATGAGCTAAATAGGCTGACATCATATTTTTCATGTCTCCATGTAGCAGTAAAAAAAAAAAAAGCTTTTCCGTACATCTTGATATGTTTTTTGTGTACCAAAAATACATCTTGATATATCAATTACGACCTCCTGTTTCTTAGCTTGAGATCTGAATTTCAAGAGGATTCATGATGCTCATTTGGAGCTAACACGCTGAAATTGTGCAGGAGCATATATACCAATAAAATGACAAATAAGAAGAGTACTAAACATTTTTTCGTTACATTAGGATTTCCTCCATGACCTATGTAAACCAAGGTATCACTAGATTTCCTAGCATTATCACAGCGATTGGTTACAACAATGCTCGAGGCCAATCAGTTCCCACCCGTTTGCATATAATCAACGTCACTAAAAAATTGTCGATGAAGGCCAATAACATTGAGTTCAGCCCTGTATTGAAAACGATCACCAACTCCAATTCGTAACACATGTCCAACGCACTTTTGAGTGTTCTCCCATTGATGGTTTCTATTCATCACCATTGCTGCTTCTGTTAGAACTCTTGTTTTTCTTATCATCATCTCAGCTAGGTCTTCTTTATAGTGATACATTAGTTTGCAAAATAAGTGTTGGTTAATTTGAAAATCGAGATGATACTGGATAAATCTGAAGTCGTGTATAACACTTTCAGATTGAATCAAATTTCGGGGTTCAACCAAAATTGTTCAATCGGATAAAATTAGAAGATTATAATTCAAGAATTTTGTTTTGGTCTTGTATGTTTTGTCACCCGTTATGCTTTCTGAACCAGAATGATTATTTATGATCAAAGAAAAGGTGGTTTTTGGCGGTTGATGGAAGTTATTTCTTTTTAAAAATTGTCGTTGATGGAAGTTTTAGTAACTTCCATGTAACTTCCAATCGTTGATGGAAGTTTTAGTAACTTCCATATAACTTCCAAAATTTGCCTAAACCGAACATCTCGTTATTACATTAAAACAAGCGTGCACTCTTATTTTAACATAATAAAGAGATCAATTACACTAAAATGTCCAACAAACCTCCCCCATTTTAGTGTAATTACCAATCAAATCACCAAAGTCATAACATACCACAAACTACTACATAGATGAAATATCGTGACGATTGAATTTCATCTTAGCAAATTACACGTTTCAAATATTCGAATATCAGGGTGTCACTAAGGATTGAACCCTTTCTATTCATAATGAATACATGAAGATAATATGCACAATAGTTTATAACATTACTCTTGCTCGACACTAGTTTACTAGCCTGTGTCCCTATCCTTCATAAGCATATCAAAGCCAAGTCCCAGCTTCTTGAAGCGGCTAAACTTCATGCTTATATAGGTAGTTCTTTTCTTTCTTGTACCTGCAAATGCAATTTTTCAAAAGAACCATTGAGGAGTTATACTCCAACCTCCTTAACTTACAGAACTGAACACATACCTTTTGGGATACTTTCGATGATGTGTTCCAATCTCTACATGTTAAGCTTTCCACATTGAATTCAGCACCTAATGTCATATTAGATGGGAATTGGGTATCTTAACATAAGAGATTTCAGATGGACTTTAATCCTAATCCCATAGCCGACCTTTTCACGAGATCTCTACTTAACCCTTTGGTTAAATGATCGGCCAAATTATGCTGAGTTCTCACAAACTCCACTGATATCACACCATGCATGATTAACTCCCGAACCATGTTGTGTCTAACACCCAAGTGTCTAGACTTCCCATTATACACTTGACTATATGCCTTAGCCAAAGTTGCCTGACTATCACACCTGATAGACATGGGAGGTATAGGTTTGGGCCACAATGAAATCTCATAGATCAGATTTCTTAGCCACTCAGCTTCTTTACCAGCTGCTGCTAAAGCTACAAATTCATATTCCATTGTTGAATTTGTAATGCAGGTCTGTTTCTTGGATGCCCAAGAGATAGCACCTCCTCCAAGGAGGAATACCCAACCACTTGTGGATGAATAATCCTCCATATTGGTTATCCAACTTGCATCAGAGTAACCTTCAATAACCGAAGGAAATCCAGTATATGTCAAACCATAGTCAATGGTTCCCTTTAAGTACTTGAATACTCTATTCATAGCTTGCCAATGATGAGAACTAGGATTACTTGTAAACCTACTGAGTTTAGCAACAACATAAGCTATATCAGGCCTAGTACTAATCATTGCATACATGAGTGATCCTATCGCCCTTGAGTATTCAAGTTGAGACACTGCTACACCTTTATTAGGTAATAGCTTCAGGTTAGGATCAATGGGAGTACTTATCGGAGAACAATCTTTAAAATTAAATTTCTCCAATATCTTCTCAATATAATGTGATTGAGAGATGGAAATACCATTGTTTCCACGTTTGATCTTTATTCCTAAGATCACATCCGCCTCCCCCATATCTTTCATATCAAACTTAGAAGACAAAAATGCCTTAGTTTCATCAACTTGATCTTGGTCGGTACCAAAGATCAACATGTCGTCTACATACAGACAAATGATAACTCCTTTGCCATGAGTATCAAACTTGCTGTATAGACATTTATCTGCTTGGTTTATAACAAAACCACTAGACAACACAACCTCATCAAATTTTTGATGCCATTGCTTAGGCGCTTGTTTCAAGCCATAAAGAGATTTCATCAGTTTACACACCTTATTTTCATTTCCTGGCATAACAAACCCTTCAGGTTGTTTCATGTATATCTCTTCATCCAATTCACCATTTAAGAATGCAGTTTTCACATCCATTTGGTGAATCATCAGATTGTGGATAGCAACAAGTGCTAACAACAGTCTAATAGTGGATATCCTAGCAACAGGAGCATATGTATCGAAAAAATCAATACCCTCCTTTTGCCTAAAGCCTTGGATAACCAATCTGGCTTTGTACTTGTCAACAGTACCATCCACTTTCATCTTTCTCCTAAAGATCATCTTACATCCTAATGGCTTACATCCAGGAGGTAAGTCAACCAATTTCCAAGTATTATTTTGCATGATGGAATCCATCTCACTTTGGATTGCTTCTTTCCAGAATACAGCATCCCTTGAAGCCATTGCTTCACTAAAAGTCTTTGGGTCTTCCTCAACATTAAGGCAATATTGATATTGAAATTTAATATCATTCCTTGACCCTTCAACCAAATAGAGTTGAAAGTCATCACCAAATGACTTAGCCTTTCTTACTCTCGTACTCTTTCTAGTTTCAGTACTAGTTGAAGGTATATCCTCAATATTAACTGAGACTTTCGACATGGAATTCATGTCCTTTGGCCTAGGTATAGATGTAAACCTTTGTTCATCAAAGATAGCATCCCGTGACTCTATAACCGAGTTCACAGCAACAGAATCATTAGATTCTAGCACATAGAATCTATATGCTTTAGAATGTTCAGCATATCCAATAAATATGCAATCTATACCTCTTTCACCTATGGTTTTCCTTTTAGGTTCTGTAAGCCTGACTACAGCCCTACATCCCCAAATTTTGAGATAACTCAAATTTGGTGTCTTTTTGTGCCAAAGTTCATATGGGGTAACCTTATTCCTTTTGTTAGGAATTCGGTTCAACAAGTAACAGGCTGTCAACATAGCCTCACCCCAAAATCCTTCACTTAAACCCGAATAGGATAACATGGAATTCACCATTTCTTTCAAGGTTCTATTCTTCCTTTCGGCTACACCATTCTGTTGTGGTGTATAGGGAGCTGTAGTTTGATGTATTATTCCAGTAGATTGAAAATAAACCGGATCATAATACTTACCTCCCCTATCCGTACGAAGAGTTTTGATTAGCCCATTTTGATGAAGTTCTACCTCTTTCTTATAAATTTTAAATTTATCAAGAGCTTCATCTTTTGTATTTAATAAATATACATAACAATACCTTGATGCATCATCAATAAAAGTAACAAGATATTTTTTATGACCTAATGATGGAGTAGCATGCAAATCACACAAATCACTATGAATAAGGTCTAAGACTTTAGTCTCACTTTTAACATCCTTAAAAGGTTTCCTAGTGATCTTGGTCAACATGCAAGTTTTGCATTTTTCAATGTTCATATCAAAAGGAGGAATCATACTTGTTTTTGACATATCTTTTAATCTTTTGTAATGAACATGTCCTAATCTAGCATGCCAAATTTCTGATTTTGTCATATTAGTTATAGAACTACATGAGGCCATACAAACAGATTCATGAACAAAAGGAACATCAATGTTTAATTTAAACATTCCATTACAACGATAACCAAATCCAACAAACGAACCATGTCTTGACAAGATGTACTTGTCACTTTCAAGTACTTGCTTGAAACCACAATTATTTAAAACCATACCAGACAATAAGTTCTTACGAATACCAGGTACAAATAAGACATTATCCAAATACAAACTTTTTCCGGAAGTAAAAACTAAATTCACACAACCTAATCCTAGGATTGGTTCAGTTGCAACATTGCCCATCTTCACAATAGAGCCATCATCGATTGGTCTAAATTCCTTGAACCAACGACGATCTTTGCACACATGGCTTGTTGCTCCCGAATCAAACCACCAAGCAACGTCATCATCCTGCACATAGAATGCATCAGATATTAGTGATACATAATTTGAATTCGTATTCGAATTAAAATTATTCACTACAATCTGACCTTGTTGCTTTTCAGGATCATTAGACCCACTTGGACCAGCCTTGTTCTTTCCTTTGAACACCCGGCAATCCCTCTTTAAATGACTAGTTTTCCCACACTTCCAACATGACAATTTTGTCTGTTTGTTTGGACCTTTGTTCTTATTTCCTTGAAATTTTCGTTTGTTACCTTTAGCATTGTAATTTTGCTTAACTGTTCCACTTTCATCTACCATATTAACGGAAGAGGAACCTGCTACGTTTTTATCATTGACTTTGTCAATTTCCTGAGCCCTCAGCGACTCCTCAATCATGAAATGACTACCGAGTTGAACCAGAGTCAACTCTTCCTTCTTATGTTTCAAGGTATGCTTGAAGTCTTTCCAAGAAGAAGGCAGTTTCTCAATTATAGATGAAACTGCAATGGATTCATCCATTTTCAAATCATGTTGAGTAAACTGACCCAAAATCCGCAGCAGTTCATTATATTGTTCCATAACAGGCCTCGAATCAATCATTTTGTAATTAAAGAAATTACTAACTAAGAATTTGTTACTTGAGGCATCTTCTGCCATATACTTGGATTCAAGAGAGTCCCATAATTCCTTAGCAGACTCAACATTTTGATAAATATCAAAGAGAGAGTCAGACATACCGTTCAGAATGTGTCCACGACAAATGTAATCGTCGTTCTCCCATTTCAAACGCTTCCTTGTTTGATCCAGAGTTTCGTCTTCCATATACATCGGCATCGGTGTACTCAGCACATACACCACATTCAATGTTGTCAAGAGAAAGTGCATCTTCTTCTGCCATCTTCTGAAATCCTGCCCTTCAAACTTGTCCAACTTCGCAAACTTGTTTGTCATCTTCGAACTATCGTTCGTCATCTTGAAAGATTTGATTCAATCTTTTGTTGGTTAATTTGAAAATCGAGATGATACTGGATAAATCTAAAGTCGTGTATAACACTTTCAGATTGAATCAAATTTCGGGGTTCAACCAAAATTGTTCAATCGGATAAAATCAGAAGATTATAATTCAAGAGTTTTGTTTTGGTCTTGTATGTTTTGTCATCCGTTATGCTTTCTGAACCAGAATGATTATTTATGATCAAAGAAAAGGTGGTTTTTGGCGGTTGATGGAAGTTATTTCTTTTAAAAAATTGTCGTTGATGGAAGTTTTAATAACTTCCATGTAACTTCCAACCGTTGATGGAAGTTTTAGTAACTTTCATGTAACTTCCAAAATTTGCCTAAATCGAACATCTCGTTATTACATTAAAGCAAGCATACACTCTTATTTTAACATAATAAAGAGATCAATTACACTAAAATGTCCAACAATAAGTTCCTATATGTCACCAATGTTTGTTTCACCTTCTTGTGTTTCAAAAAAGTTGCTTCCATTTCGTGTTAGACGAAGGGGACGAACTAAAATGCTCGTCATCACTGCAAATAATGGATGATGGGACAGGGGACCATTCTTCATGAAGCATCCATTCCTAAACACCCAATTTACACAAAAATTAGGAGTATGTATCAGCCATATCCATCAATGGTACCACCACTAATGAAACAATAAGAGTTTACAACGTGGAAAGCAAGAGGGGGGCTTTTTTTTACCAAGGGCATTTTTGCGTGCCATTTTCTAATTGGGGATGACTTTCAAAAAAATTATAACTACTTTTAAGTTAAAAGTTCTAACACAATTTTCAATTTTTAATTTTAAAAAATTATAAAAAATATTTAAATGTTAAATAAATAATTTTAATTTTATTTATTAATAATTTTTATTTAATTTAATGTATATCTTTTATGATTATATTTTACATGTTATTAATTTATTTTAATGTTTTATAATTTAAAATATATTATATATTTTTTATATTATTTTATTTAAATATTTTTATTTATTTAAAATTTAAATAATCTATTAATAAAAATAAATAATAAAATTTAGTATCTCCTTTTAATTTTATTATATATTTTTATTAATAGATTATCTAAATTTTAAATAAATAAAAACATTTAAATAAAATAATATTAAAAATATATAATATATTTTAAATAATAAAAAATTAAAATAAATTAATAACATACAAAATATACACCATATTCAGTAAAAAATATTAATAAGTAAACTTTTAATAATTTTTTTTTACAATTTTAAATAATTTTGACATTTAAATAATTTTTTTACAATTTTAAAAAATTAGAAAAATATAAACTTTTATATTTTTCAAAAAAGAAAAAACTTAAAGAATTAAAAAAAAAAGATTTTAAAAATTTAAAATCATAAAATAAAAAAAATTATTTACGATTTAAAGTCATAAAAAATTAAAAATAGTAACAAGTATTACTACTTGTAATTCGTGTTAGAAGCTAAGAGATATTATTCCTAAAGAAGAGTACAAAATGTAGAAACTAAGGGTCTAAATAATTGGGGGGAAAAACTGCACAATAGTAACAATAACACGAAGAAGCTAAGTAGTATAACAAAAATAAGAACAAGAACAAAAATGTTGAAGTCATGAAAAACGAAAAATTTCATACGGGCAAGCCTTTGTGGGGACTGGAAGAGATGTTACTCAGAAAGTGACAAAAAAGTGTCAAAAAAGAAGAAGAATAGAGAAACTTGCATGCCTGGTAAGCTTTCAAGCGATGAAGAACTCTTCGGAAGATGACAAGTAAGGAACTTTGAAAAGAGAGGGAAAAAACAAAAACACTTCACAAAAAAAATTATTAATATGGTTATTAAATCTGTAAGGCTAAAAGTAAAAGCTAGTAGCCTGCAACAGTTGAACCTACTACTCAGTAGTCCCATCACACGTGCCCCTACTCTTTTTTGTTGAGGTGGAAAAAAAAAATAAATATCGGAAAAAGTAAAATGTAAATAATAATAGAAGAAAAATAAATAAAGATTAAAATATTTTTTTTCTCCAATAAAAATATTTGAAATTTATTTCTTTAAAATTTTCAGTATATTTTTTGCATTCACAAGATTTAAATGCAGTATATTTTTTGCTCGTATTAAGGTTTAAATAGTCAAATGTACGTATATGATTTCTTACGTATGTTATATACATAAACAATATAAAAATCATTACATTTTATATATGTTATATGCATAATTGATTTAAAAAAATGTTACATTTACATCAGTTATATCAGTTATATGTATAATATATATAACCCATGTAAAAAGTCATCATAGATTCGAATTTATCCAAACTTATATCTAGCAAAAAAAATAATATATTTTAATTTTGTAAGAACGGGAAATGTATTGAAAATTTTGTAGGAACGAATTTCAAATATTTTTATATTTATGAGAACAAAAAATATATGTTAGGCATAAATAAAATATATAAATAATTTACACGCATTAATATAGTGAGGGTGAAAAATTGGTGAAAAGATTATTGAGTTATGTGGATGATGAAATTAAAGGTGAAAGTCATGAAAACATAACATCGAGAAAGTATAAAAAGAATATGTTAGTCTTAACACATAAGACAAACATTAATTTAATTTTAAAAACAAAGAAAAAAGTATAAGGAAAGAAATATATTTGAAATTTTTTTTATTTCAAAAGAATATGAGAAATATATTGATAGACACATCTTAAAGAATACGAGAAAAGAGTATGAGTGATGAAAGAAAAAAAAAGATTTGGTAACCAATAAAAAAAAATCTAGTAAAATCTCAAGGATTTAGATGAGATTGTTTAATAAATATTAGATACGTAAAAGTTTGATAAAATCCATTAGAGTCCAAAAAAAATAATTTATTGAAATTTATATATTTTTTAATATCTTAATTAAATATCATCAGATTTTTTTATAAATTATAAAAAATCTTAATTAAATATCATCAGATTTTGTTATCTTCCTTAAAAAAATCTTAAAAGTTTTAATTTAATACCATAAGATTTTTTTATAAATTTTTTTCATAAAAAAATCTTTTAAAATTCGTGTCCAATACACCACTTAGTGTGAATTGGTATATCCATTAAAATGCATCGACGGATGATGGAAATAAGAATTTTGAACATTTTTTTATATTTATGATTAATCTTGAGCAAAGTTTCATATATTTTTGGTTCTATAAAGTTTAAATTACAAGCTTTTGTCGTCCGGATTAAGCTATCATTTCGTATTGTGGGGCTACAATGTTATTGAATCATATATCAGCAATAAATATAATTGGCTTGCGCTTCAAACAGGTTGTTGAGGATTAGAGTATTACTACTTCAAATGGTGTTGCGGTGTCATCATTCAAGAGGCGTGTCCTTTATCTCTTTCCTATGACATTTAAGTTCGCATAATAGTTCTGACTACTTAGTTTGTCCATGTCATCTATCATCTATCATGATACAAACAAGGCCCTGACAATGCCTACGTGGCATTGTCAGGGCTTACGTGTCGCACTGTGAGCCTTCCTCATTCCCGCCCAAAAAGGTCTTATCACACTGCATTTATTGTTTCTGTCGTTTTGTGTGTACGGTGCACTGGCCTCCCTTATTTTTTCGTTTCCACCAACACTACACTTATTCGAGTTGGCCTTGGCTTTGCAGTGTTCATGCCTTTGCATTTTTCCGATTTCCATTTCCATTGTGACCTCTGAATTCTCTCCCATTTGGATTTCCTCTCCATAGTTTTCATTTTTCATTGTCTTTCTTCCTCATTTTTGTTTTTTGTTTACGGCTTGGCTCGGCCTGTACGATGGTATTTCAAACCAAAAGGTCCGACCTTTTTGTATTTTATCATGAGTTTCTGGTTTTGTGTACGGAGCTTTTCGATTTTTCAAGCCAAAAGGTTCGACCTTTTTGTATTTTATCATGAGTTTGTTGTTTTGTATACGAAGCTAATGGATTTTTCTTGGGTGGTTGGTTGTTATATAGCAGCACAAAAAGAAAGCAAAAGCTTCTACCTTTTTGTTCATAAACGTTGTTTGATTTTCGTTTTCGGCTTGGTTCGGCATGTATGATGGTATTTCAAGCCAAAAGGTTCGATTTTTTTTCACCACATTATCATGAGTTTGTTGTGTTGTATACGAAAATTTTCGATTTTCTTGGGTGGTTTGTTGTTATGTACCATTTTGCTCGGGCTTTGTTGGGTTTTGATGTTGCATATGCGTTATTTACTACCTTTTGTGGTTTTTTGATTCATCGCAACAAGAAAGCTTCAACCTTTGTTCATTTTTTATGATTAGTACAAAAGGTTCGACCTTTTTTTGTTCGGTTTTGATGTTGCATGTGCATCATTTACTACCTTTTTGTGGTTTTTTGTTTCATCGCAACAAGAAAGCTTCAACCTTTGTTCATTTTTTATGATTAGTACAAAAGGTTCGACCTTTTTTTGTTCGGTTTTGATGTTGCATGTGCATCATTTACTACCTTTCTGTGGTTTTTTGTTTCATCGCAACAAGAAAGCTTCAACCTTTGTTCATGTTGGTCGAGAATGACAAAGAAGCCGACAAAGATGATTACTGAAGAACGACAGTGAACGGTATGTTTTCGTTTACCCAGCTTTTCTATCTTTCTCTTTGGATTGTTGTCATGATCAATTTTTGTGGGCTTTTGTTGTGTTTTGATCTTGCGTGGTTTGCAATGTTTTTTTTCTGAATGAGTTGCGTTTAAAAAAAATGTACATAACTTCTTTTTGATTTCCCTGATGTCCATTGGTTTCATGTGTTTCATTTGGTTATATATGTTTATATATTTATATGTTTATATATTTATATATCATCATCTATCATCTTCATCTATCATGATACAAACAAGGCCCTCACAATTCTATCGTGGTTCGAGCTTTTTGTTCACAAACGTTGTTTGTTGTTCATTTTGCATCTGCATCATTTACTACTTTTTTGTGGTTTTATCAGTTATCTGAACAACAAATGGATTTTTAGGGTTGTTCATTTTTTTTTCCTTTACTAGCCAACCATGTTTTCTTTGTTCAGATCTGTGTCAAAGAAACCATTTTTTGTTATGGTATTTGTCTTTCTGCAAGCCAAGAAGAAATGTCTTTTCACTTGCCATTAATTGTTTTCGTCATTTTCTGCGTACCCCTTCAGTTACCAATGCACGCTTTCTAATTTTTCACTCTTTTCGATGTTTCACGCTTTCCATTGCTACACGCCTTTCCAGTTTTCCATTTTCCATTCCGTTGTGCCTTTTGGATTGTGGGGTTTTGAATTGTCTCCTGTTTCGATTTGCTCTCACGCTTTTATTAAGCCTGGAATTCGTTTTTTGGTGGGTTAATTTTCTCTGTCACCCATTGTTGCCGCTGTATGTGCATTTGCATCATGAACAACCTTCTTAGCAACTCATTACATACACGTTTTTATTTGGTTGCATGATGGTCGAGAACAACAAAAAAGGCAAAAACAATAAGTGAAGCACAATAAAGGTCGTTAACACTGTCCCACAAACCTAACTACAGGTTTGTTTTTTAATTCTCTTTTAATTGCTTAAATGTTCATGTTTGTTCTGCAAAGATGTCCTAGAAAGAAGGCCTTCACCATGCTTTGTTGATGTCCGTTCTGCAAGTTTCCCAACATGTTTTGTTCATTTTATTGTTATATGGTGACCACATTATTGTTTTCTTCATGTTTTAGCAAATTGTTACCTTTTTTTCATGTTTTGATGTATTTCAAGTCAAACGGTTTCAATTGTATTCCATCTTGTTTTTCTAATGTATTGCAAGACACGAGCTTACATTTTGAAAGACCTTCGATCTCCATGTTTGCAATGTTTGCGTTTTGAGCGACTTGCGAGGAAAACCTTCATAACTTTATTTTCATTTCCATGTTGGCGATTGTGCAGATCTGTTTGACTGGATACATCACACAACCTTAGACCTTAGCATATTTTATTCTTATTTTATCTTTTGGTACACCATGTATATCATGTACTTACTTTTTTTGGTCTTCTGATTTGCCGCTCACATAGGCTTACATTTTTATTGTCAATCCTGTGTTGTAGATGAATTTGGTTAAATTATTATTTGAAGTCTCAGTTATATTTTTGTTTAAATTTTGTTGTCTATATTAGTGTTCATGTCAGTTCTTCATCATAATGCCACGTGTGCATCAATTCGAACTCATATCTTGCAAAGAAATCCCCATTTGGAGACTGTCATAATTCTAATTTCATTTTCTGATGTATATCGGTGTATGCATTTTTGTTAGGGTATATGAGTTTTCGTTAATTTACATTTTCATGTTGCATCTGCATCATGAACAACCTTCTTAGCAACTCATTACATACATGTTTTATATTTGGTTGCATGATGGTCGAGAACAACAAAGAAGGCAAAAACGATAAGTGAAGCACAATAAAGGTCGTTAACGCTGTCCCACAAACCTAACTACAGGTTTGTTTTTTAATTCTCTTTTAATTGCTTAAATGTTCATGTTTGTTCTTCACAGATGTCCTAGAAAGAAGGCCTTCACCATGCTTTGTTGATGTCCGTTCTGCAAGTTTCCCAACATGTTTTGTTCATTTTATTGTTATATGGTGTCCACATTATTGTTTTCTTCATGTTTTAGCAAATTGTTACCTTTTTTCATGTTTTGATGTATTTCAACTCAAACGGTTTCAATTGTATTCCATCTTGGTTTTCTGATGTATTGCAAGACACAAGCTTACATTTTTAAAGACCTTCGAACTCCATGTTTGCAATGTTTGCGTTCTGAGCGACTTGCGAGGCAAACCTTCATAACTTTATTTTCATTTCCATGTTGGCGATTGTACAGATCTGTTTGACTGGATACATCACACAACCTTAGACCTTAGCATATTTTATTCTTATTTTATCTTTTGGTACACCATGTATATCACGTATTTACTTTTTTTGGTCTTCTGCTTTGCCGCTCACATAGGCTTACATTTTTATTGTCAATCCTGTGTTGTAGATGGATTTGGTTAAATTATTATTTGAAGTCTCAGTTATATTTTTGCTTAAATTTTGTTGTCCATCTTAGTGTTCATGTCAGTTCTTCATCATAATTCACGTGTGCATCAATTTGTACTCATATCTTGCAAAGAAATCCCCATTTGGAGTCTGTCATAATTCACTTCTGAATGACTTGCTAAGAGGGTCAACTTTGTTATTTTTATTATTATTACTTTGTCATTTCTTATACCCATATTTCTTGCGTTTTGATTTTCAATTTTGCTCCTATACCTGACGACTTTGCTATCACTTTTTTTTGTAATTACTATTAAATTCATTTTCATTTTATTGTATTATCATTCAATTTCGTCACAACATTTATGTGTTTTATTTTCGATAACAGTCATTAAGTATTATTTTAATAACGAATTTGAATTTTGAATTTTTGAATATGGAAGGTCATACTTTGATGTGGTTGCAGGTTGCGAAGTAGGACAGTCACATCCAATTTAAAGCTTCATATCAATGTGACTTAGTTTTCAAGGTAGCGTGTAAAATCTTCAATATCCCCACAATAGATCCTATTGGAATTCGTGTTGTACACGTCTAATCATATTTCACATGGCAGAAAGGTAATAATTGTTTTCACCATTAAAGCCTCCCAATTAATTAATATATTAATATATTAATATTTTCACCATTACCAAAGCTAATAATTATTTTCACCATTATAAAGGAAAACCAGTACGAGAATTGTTAAAGCCTCACAATTAATTAATATTTTTTAGTATTTTCACCGTTATCAAAGCTAATAATTGTTTTTACCATTATGAAGGAAAACCAGTACGGGAATTGTTAAAGCCTCCCAATTAATTAATATTTATTAGTATTTTCACCGTTATCAATGCTAATAATTGTTTTTACCATTATGAAGGAAAACCAGTACGGGAATTGTTAAAGCCTCCTAATTATTAATTAGGATTTTCAAAATTAAAAAACGGGTACGAGAATTGTAAAAGACTCCCGAATTAAAAGCGGTTCCCAAATTAAAGTTCATTCAATACAAAATACAAAAACTCAGGCATATCAAATCATAACCAATAATTCTCCTCATTTGTTCTCCTCATTTCTTTTCTCATTTCTCCAACAACATCACTCAACCCTTAACAATATGAGTACCCAATCATCATTCTTCTCTGATGCGGTAAGTTCTTTAACATTTTATTCCTTCTTCTTTTCTTTCTTATTTATGTTTAACTTCTTTTCTTTCTTTTAACATTCCAATCATCAATCTTTATGTATATTTATGTATTACTTCATTATACGTTGTTTGCATTTTGGAATCGATTTTTGTCCTTTCGTATATGTTGCTTTCCTATTTTGTTTTGAAACTAATTACATTCAATGTTGTGCTATAGGGCCCATCAAATATGATGGCAAGAACACGATTTACAGCAGCATTTCGTGTTCAGAAGGTCAACATTAACAAACCCAACCACTTTTCCTTTTCTCTTATTCCAAATAAAAAAATTTGTGATTGCCTAATGTTTTCATGTTTCCGTGTAGAACATCATTGAAGTTCCATTGAGTTACCATAGTCAATGGAGGCCATATTACCCAACTTATGTTTTATTTGACTACAATGGAACCAAGTATTTTATTAGGGTGCGAAAATGTGGCACTCGATGCTTTTTTGCTGATGGGCTGAAAGAGTTTAGAAGAACACACGACATTAATGACAGTGTCATTATCTGATTTTTTGCAGCCTCTAAAGATACTTCTTTGGAAGTCGACATCATGAGACCTATCCTTAGACAGACATGTCGAAGGTCGGTTGTTACAACCAGAAGGCACATCTTTACCGCTGATGTCACCCAAGACATGATCGAACATACCAACCCTTTGGTAGGAGTTTGTTACCCACTCAATGATGTTTTTATTTTTTGGTTCCCATCTTCTCTTACTTCAAATAACATTTTCAAATTACATTCACTGTTGATCACTTTGAATGGTTGTATAATCACTGTTTTGGTTTCAATGTAGGTTCTTCCAGCAGCAGCTTTAAATTTTTTGTTTGGATAAAAAAAAATTGTTCCTGTTCAGCGTCCAAATGGCACACGAAACCAATGGCAGATCACCGTGCACAATGGTCTGCCATCTGTTGCAGATCCATGGTTTCAATACCTCTGTGAAAATAATTTAATGGCAAGAGATGAAGTCATGTTCTTCTTTAGGTTTGATAAACATGTCTGGGAGGTCATATTTAGGAAACAAGTTATGTGGGATGAAGACCTCCCGGTTTGAATCACCATGCCTAAAGTTCATGACTTTTTTTTTGTTTTAATTTTATTTTATATATATTTTCATTAATGTTGTTAATCCAATACCTTAGGGTATTAAACAATTTCTTTAATTTTCTGCTTCACAATTAATCACTATCAATTTATTATGTTCAATGTATATATTATTATCTTTGTTTTTTCTTAAGTAATTATCTTTGTTTTTTCTTCAGTAATTATCTTTGTTTTTTCATTTATGTTGTCAATAGAATTATAATTATGTTTGTTGCTCATTCTGACTGGAACTATCACGTTATTTTTACCGATGTATCATGAGGTTTGAATATCGGTGTATGTGTTTTTGTTATGGTATCTGAGTTCTTGCAGCCCAACAAGACAAAAGGTTGGACCTTTCTTCATTTTATCATTAGCTTATCTTTTTCTATACCTTGCTTTTCGATGGTTGGTGGGTTAATTTTATCTGTTACCCATTTTTGCCACTGTATGTGCATCCTTTATAAATTCCATTTTCCAGTTTGAATGATAAATTTAGTTTTCTGAATCAAAAATTTAGTAATGATCGCCAAAATTAGAGTATGAGCCCGTGCATCGGCACGGGCTTCTCGCTAGTTACTCTTACGTGCAAACTTGTGAATTGAAGCTAGTGAACTATTTCATTAATGATTACTTTTGTGTATGTTATTTCCAGTAATGTCTATAGGTTGAGAATCTGGCTATTTTATTTTGGTGATTAGTGTATACTAATTTTTAGTTTATTTCTTTTTCAAATTCTTTTTTCTATTCATTTGAGCATATATATATATATATATATATATATATATATATATATATATATATATATATATATATATATATATATATATATTTGCGCGCGCAACAATTATAGAGTTGGCAGAAACTGTCCCAACTTATGCAGGAACTCTTGTGAGCTCACTAGCAGGTGGTTTGGTTGTGTACTTTTATTTATTGTTTCCATTAAAAATTTGATACTTACCCTTCTGTCAATGTCAATGCAGATTGAATGTTATAGCCAGGAACTTATATAACTTGCTACCATTTTAGAGAAAGTACTTTTGATACAGCTTGATGACATTGTTTTATTCATGTATCTAACTCTTTGTAATGATGTTGGTTTGATTGTTGTTATAAAAATGTTAATTGGAAGTTATTCTAAATGATTAATACTACTGGAAAAAAACATATTCAATGACGATTTTTTAACACATTTAATAACGATTTTAAATCGTCTTTGAAGTTAATGTCGTGAAAAGTCAAAGTCAAGACTTGTTATGATGATTCTTAAAAAATTGTTTTAAAAAAATTATAATTTTAAGACGGCATGCAAACAAATAATCATCTTTCTAAGACAGTCGTCTTAGAATATCTTTTTTTAAAAAAATTAAAAATTGAGAATTTTAAAATAATTTTTCCAAAAATCGTCGTAAGATGTAGACATCTTAAGACGATTTTCAAAAAAAATTCTTAGAATATATTTTTTTATAAATAAAAAAATTGATGATTTTAAAACATTTGTAGTGTAATGTACCTATTCACCATTCAGTTATGAAGTAACATAACTTTTGGATCCACTTTTGCAGGAAAAGGTGAAGGAAATAAAGAATTAGAAGAATGAAAATTAATAACACATATCATTAGACACTTCTTATTCTAATTTTAACATTTACATTCATTTTAGTATTCAATAAGACACTATCAAAAGAAAAAATGATCTGAAGTTACTTTTTTTTGGCTAAATGATTGACATCCCAATGAATATATTCATACCAACAAAAGAAAGAAAAACATATCTCCCGGAGGCCATTCCCAAACTCCAAGCATGTTGCAAACTAAATAATGGGAGTGTTAAACTGCACAAAGATGGGGATAATACAACAACAATGACATAATTACAAAATGTTGGATTTCAAAGTATTAACAAAGAATGAATAACCGGTCCTATTATTTAGGTGAAACAAGTGAAATTAAAAATAAATAAATTGATCATTCAACTTCATCTAATTTGAACATTTAACCTGCTGATTTAAAATTCATTGAGAAAGTACTAACTAGACTTAAATTTAAATTCATGTTTTGGCATTTGTCTATACTAAGCTAGGAGAAAAAAGTGTTAACACTGACCTTGCAAGTACCGTTTATGGCTATGTAAGGATAATGTATTAGAATTTTTTAATTTTTAATTAATTAATATGGGTTACATATTATATTATAACATTTATGAGTTATTTACATTTAGATGAGTTCAATATAAAGTGATCTAATTCAATGAGCCCATTAGACTACCAACAGAAAATTGATATGAGCTTAATGAGTGGAAACCAGTTTGGCCCATTAGGGGATAATGAGAACCCTAATAGGTTAAAACCTAAGGCATGATTATGGTCCCCAAGATACTAAATCAAGGAACAGTTTCTCATTTCCCCATCTGAAGGGAAAACGAAGGTCCCATAAGGAAAAAAGTGATTTGGTTGAGGAAGGTCATTAAACCAATTGTTCGTGACCGTGTGAGATTCCGCTGCGTGTTGATCAAACTCTATGGATCCAAATATTCCTTAAAACCTCTTAATAATATGACGTAATGTGTTTTGGTGCTCATTTGATATTTCATAAGGTTTATTAAAAATTCCAACAAGTGGTATCAGAACCACCATTACAGTTAGATTATTGGGATTTAAAGTTTTTTGTTATGTTACTATATCTGAATCATTTTAGTTATATGAACCCTAATTTTATTTTGCGGACAAACTATTTCGATCAATAAAATTGTAAAATCAGTAAATTTCTGTGTTATGGTCGTAAAGTTTTTCCTTTTTTTCTAATGAATAAAAGGCCTTTGCATTTGATTTAGGGGTTTGTACACATTTTTTGTTAGCGTCGTGTGTGCTCACTTATTATTTTATTTGGGATAAAGGTTCTATGTATCCAGGTTGGTTTTCTTGAACAATATATATTTCGTGAGCAAGAAAGTTTTTTTTTTGTTTTATACATATAAGGTTTTCGAAAACTCTTTACGTTGAATACAAAGTTGGTATTTTGTACGTGTCCGACGTTGGTATTTCGTTTTATACATATAAGGTTTTTGAAAACTCTTCTACGTATCTGGCGTTGGTATTTTGTACGTGGCACAATTTCATATATATATATATATATATATATATATATATATATATATATATTGTTTGTATGAATCAGTAATAAGACAATGATCTTTTGTCTTATATGAATAATTTATTTATTTTTCAACTGTTTTTCTTTCATGAATTGGTGATAGACTGATAGTTTATGATACCCTTGTGGTTAGTATTGATGTGCTATTATTTTCTCTTATTTCTTAACCCATTTTGCACCATTTTAATTACTGATTAGTCTTAATTGTCAAATGAATTAGACAATTCTATTATTTAGGCTCATTCAACTATTTTTATGTTTTTGATATAATTTTAGGAATTAATGAAACATTGAGCTTAATCCGGATTTTGGTTGTGGACTTAAAGAGGGAAAATAAAGCAACGTTTACGATAGTTAATTTCTAATTAGGAAATTGCAATTTTATTTTATGTTGTTCAATGTTTATTTCATTTTGGGTCAGAATAATGTAATAGGACCTAGTGACTTTGAGTGACCCTTATAAATAGTAGCCTTGGGATTCGTGTAAAGGAGGCTATTATTCAGAGCATAGAGTTTTAGGGTTTTACGTTTTGAGCTTTATGTTACTGTTCACGTGAATGCATTTTTTCCATTTTTCTGCCTTCAATTGCAATTTCGTTTTTGTTCCTTTTTATGCTTTTAGCTTCATTTACGTTTCTGCTTTTAGTTTCATTTACGTTTTCTGCTTTTGTTGAAATTATGGAAGGCTAAATTTCTGATGTTGTTTCCTTCTGATGATGAAGCTAAACTCTCTTCGAGGTTCTGTTTATAATGTAGCTTCCTGACAGTTTTCCCTTCACCAATTAACCCACATTCGTTACTGTTAATCTATGCACGCTTCGTGTTCGATTAATTGCTTCTGTGCTTAACTTACGTTCGTGCTTAATGAACGAAGGGTTAATTGGTGTATGTGTTGCTTAATCACATATTGATAACCCTAAATTGATTTTCACTTAGTAAATTAAAATAGGGTTGGATTAAGTGGTTAACTGTTAGAGACGAATTCTTCATAACCTAGGACAAGAGAATGGCTTCTGAATCAGAGGAAACAACACGTTTTTAATATTATTAATTTCGTATTCCAGTTCGCTTGTTCTTTAATTCACAAAACAAACAACCCCCCAATTGTTACCGTTATTACGAAGCATATTATGAACATTTGGTTAGTCATTGCTCGTTGGGAAACGACCTAGGATCACTTCCTAGTTACTTTCTAATGTTTATTTGATTCGGGTACGGCCTCGATCAAGTATAAATTTGTGATAGTACCGTGGTATGTTTGTTTCGGATGCGTAATTAGTTTACCATGATGTTGCTTTCACATATTTATTGTTATCATAATTGGGTGCAAATTTAACCATTACGGATCCTTTCCATTTATTTGTGTGTCCTGTAATTTTAATTAAATTGATTGAACCATTATGTTGCTAAAGCAACCTCTATTGTTTAAATTGATTTAATCAAATTGCATGGATGTTAGTATGAAATTATTTATGCGAATTGTGCTCGGCCCAAAGGAAGACACAATTTGGCCAATTAATAACATACCAGCGATGGTAAATATGTGACAATTATAAAGTTTTTTTTTTCATGAGAATAATAGTCGGTCCAAAGAAAGGCTATTATTTGTCAGAACTAATTGTCAATATTTGATCATTGCGTTGAGAGTACCAATTACAAATTAATTTATCTGTCCAAAGACTAGAATTAATGTTGTATTGGGTATCTTATAATGGATCTGTTATGGGAAATATTTGTATGTCTTGTTATATATACTTTATATGACTTGCTTGATTATTTGTGAACATGTTATTAATTTTTGTTCTCTGTTTAGTTAATATTGCCAGTGCTGCAAATGTTACTGCCTAAGTGAATTTTATCCCAATGCTGAATGGGACAAAATTTAAGGTCTGGAAGGAAGCTGTAGAAATTGTTCTTGGCTATATGGATTTGGACTTTGCACTGAGAACGGAACGATCCATTTCTACTCCGTAAACCTCTAATGAGGTAAAAAATTGAGAAGTAGAATCGGTCCAACCGAATGTACCTTATGATCATGAAGCGTTCTATTCCAGAGGCATTTCAGGGCTCTATTTCTGAGGGTCAAAGTGCAAAGAAATTCGTTGAGAAAATTGAACAGTATTTTGCCAAAAATGAAAAAGTGGAGACGAGTAACCTTTTGGCTAAACTCATCTCCATGAAGTATAAAGGCAAGGGAAACATAAGGGAGTACATTATGGAGATGTCCAATCTCGCATCAAAACTCAAATCACTTAAGTTAGAGCTTGGTGAAGACCTGCTCGAGCACTTGGTTTTGATCCCGCTTCCTGCACACTTTGGGCAATTAAAAGTGAGCTATAATACTCAGAAGGACAAATGGTCCCTCAATGAGCTTATATCTCACTGTGTGCAAGAGGAGGAGAGTCTGTAGAGAGATAGGACAGAAAGTGCTCACTTGACTTTGACCTCTCAGAATAAGAAAAGGAAGAAGACTAAGGGTGTTGCGGAAGGAACTTCTCAGCAAAAGAAACAAAAGAAGGATGAGGAATTTACATGTTACTTCTGTAAGAAGTTGGGACACATGAAGAAAGAGTGTCCCAAGTATGCCACATGGCGTATGAAGAAAGGTAAATTTCTTACTCTAGTTTGTTCTGAAGTTAATTTGGCTTTTGTACCTAAAGATACTTGGTGGGTATATTCTAGTGCTACTACTCACATAAGTATGACTATGCAGGGTTGCCTGTGGAGCCGACCGCTAAGTGATGATGAAAGGTTCATCTTTGTGGGTGATGGCAAGAAGGTTGCAATGGAAGCCATTGGAACTTTTAGATTACAGTTAAAAACTGGATTTTAGTTGGATTTATTTGAAACTTTTGTTGTACCATCTTTTAGACGGAATTTGATTTCTATTTATAGTTTAGACAAATTTGGATTTTGTTGTTCATTTGGAAATAATAAAGTTAGTCTCTACCAAAATTCAAATATGGTTGGTTCTGGTTCTTTAATTGATAATCTTTACATGCTTGATGTTGTTAGTTTCTATAATGAAATACTACAAATATGTTCACGTGGTACAAAATGAAAGTTGAATGAGAATTCAATCACCTTATGGCATAAGCGTTTAG
Source organism: Glycine soja (assembly GCF_004193775.1). Taxonomy (NCBI): domain Eukaryota; kingdom Viridiplantae; phylum Streptophyta; class Magnoliopsida; order Fabales; family Fabaceae; genus Glycine; species Glycine soja. The sequence goes on from NC_041011.1 coordinate 30,606,110, forward strand.
GCCATATCTCTAAACAGAGAATTCAGAGACTTGTGTTGGATGAAATTCTTGACCATTTGGATTTATCGAACTTTGAGGTCTGTGTTGAATGCATAAAGGGAAAACGAACAAACATAAGGAAATTAGGTGCCGAAAGAGCTAAATACGTCTTAGAACTAGTGCATATAGACATTTGTGGTCCTTTTCCTACAACTTCTTGGAATGGACAACAATATTTCATTACGTTCATAGATGACTACTGATGTGCCATCATTTTCTTCTATATTCTAAACCCTTTTTGCACCATTTTAATTATTGATTGGTCTTAATTGTCAATTAATTAGGCAGTTTTATTATTTGGGCTCATTTAGCTAATTTGATGTTTTTAATCTAATTTCAGGAATTAATGAAACATTGGGCTTAATCCGGATTTTAGTTGTGGACTTGAAGTGGGCAAATAAAGCAGCGCTTACCTTAGTTAATTTCTAATTAGGAAATTTCGCAGTTTTATTTTATGTTGTTCAGTGTTTATTTTGTTTTGGGCCAGAGTATTGTAATAGGGCCCAGTGACTTTGAGTGACTCTTTTTAAATAGCTGCATTGGGATTCGTGCAAGGCATTCTGTTATGCTATTTTCATTATTCAGAGCTTTGGTTTTAGGTTTTCACGTTTTTCTGTTCCCTTGTTACAATTTTCGTTCTTAATGCAAATTTCCGTTTTCTGCTTCTAATTACGAGTTCATTCGTGCTTCTTCTTCTACTTTCATTTACGTTTCTGTTTCATGTTTCATTTGCGTTTTCTGTTTGAATCCATGGAAGGCTAGATTTTCTGGTGTTGTTTCCTTTTGAGGACGAAGCCCAACTCTCTTTGAGGTTTCGCTTGTAATGTGGTTTCCTGGCAGTTTTCCCTTCACCAGTTATCCCAATTTCGTGAATATTAATCAGTGCACGCTTCGTGTTCGATTAATTGCCTCTGAGCCTAACTTGCGTTCATGCTTAATGGACGAAGGGCTAACTGGTGTATGTGGTGCCTAATCACGTATTGAAAACCCTAAGTTGATTTTCGCTTAGTAAATTGAAATAGGGTTGGATTAAGTGGTTGACTGTTAGGGACGAATTCTGCATAACCCAGGATAAGAGAGTGACTTCTGAATCAGAGGAAACAACCCATTTTTAATATTAGTAGTTTCGTATTCCAGTTTACTTGTTCTGCTCTTTAATTACCAAACAACCAAACCCCCCCCCAATCGTTACTGTTACTGCAAGTATATTATGAACATTTGGTTTGTCACTGCTCGTTGGGAAACGACCTAGGATCACTTCCTAGTTACTGCATTTTCATGTTTATTTGATTCGGGTATGGCCTCGATCAATGTGCCATCATTTTCTTCTATTTTCTAAACCCTTTTTGCACCATTTTAATTATTGATTGGTCTTAATTGTCAATTAATTAGGCAGTTTTATTATTTGGGCTCATTTAGCTAATTTGATGTTTTTAATCTAATTTCAGGAATTAATGAAACATTGGGCTTAATCCGGATTTTAGTTGTGGACTTGAAGTGGGCAAATAAAGCAGCGCTTACCTTAGTTAATTTCTAATTAGGAAATTTTGCATTTTTATTTTATGTTGTTCAGTGTTTATTTCGTTTTGGGCCAGAGTATTGTAATAGGGCCCAGTGACTTTGAGTGACTCTTTTTAAATAGCTGCCTTGGGATTCGTGCAAGGCATTCTGTTATGCTATTTTCATTATTCAGAGCTTTGGTTTTAGGTTTTCACGTTTTTCTGTTCCCTTGTTACAATTTTCGTTCTTAATGCAAATTTCTGTTTTCTGCTTCTAATTACGAGTTCATTCGTGCTTCTACTTCTACTTTCATTTACGTTTCTGTTTCATGTTTCATTTGCATTTTCTGTTTGAATCCATGGAAGGCTAGATTTTCTGGTGTTGTTTCCTTTTGAGGACGAAGCCCAACTCTCTTTGAGGTTTCGCTTGTAATGTGGTTTCCTGACAGTTTTCCCTTCACCAGTTATCCCAATTTCGTGAATATTAATCAGTGCACGCTTCGTGTTCGATTAATTGCCTCTGAGCCTAACTTGCATTCATGCTTAATGGACGAAGGGCTAACTGGTGTATGTGGTGCCTAATCACGTATTGAAAACCCTAAGTTGATTTTCGCTTAGTAAATTGAAATAGGGTTGAATTAAGTGGTTGACTGTTAGGGATGAATTCTCCATAACCCAGGATAATAGAATGGCTTCTGAATCAGAGGAAACAACCTGTTTTTAATATTAGTAGTTTCGTATTCCAGTTTACTTGTTCTGCTCTTTAATTACCAAACAACCAAACCCCCCCCAATCGTTACTGTTACTGCAAGTATATTATGAACATTTGGTTTTTCACTGCTCGTTGGGAAACGACCTAGGATCACTTCCTAGTTACTGCATTTTCATGTTTATTTGATTCGGGTATGGCCTCGATCAACTACTCTAGATACGGTTACCTATATTTGATAGATGAGAAGTCCCAATCCCTAGATGTTTTTAAGACTTTCAAGGCTGAGGTTGAACTTTAACTTGGAAAGAAAATTAAGGCTGTCAAATCTGACCGTGGTGGTGAGTACTATGGTAGATATGATGGATCAGGAGAACAACGTCCAAGAACTTTTGTACTTTTCCTCAAAGAGTGTGGAATTGTTCCGCAATACATTATGCCGGACAAACCTAGCATGAATGGTGTAGCAGGACGAAGAACCCAAACTCTTAAGGATATGGTGAGAAGTATGATTAGTCATTCTTCTTTGCCAGAGTCACTTTGGGGAGAAGCCTTAAAGACCACAGTTTACATCCTTAATAGGGTGCCAAGTAAAGCAGTTAATAAAAACCCTTATGAACTTTGGACTGGTAAAAGGCCAAGCATTAAACATTTGCACATTTGGGGTTGTCCGGTTGAGGCACGACCTTATAGGCCACATGAAAGCAAGCTGGACTTAAGAACAATTAGTTGTTATTTTGTTGGCTATGCTGAACGCTCTCGGGGCTATAAATTTTACAATCCCACCTTAAGATCCTTTTTCGAGATGGGAAATGTGAGATTTCTTGAGGAAGTTGAGTTTGGGAAGGAAGAGAACATAAGGAATGTTGTTTTTGAGAAAGAACCTGTTATTTACAGTGATCATGTCCTTGTACCTATTATTGTTCAAGACACAACTCCAGTAATAGAAGACAATGTTCAAACTATTGACATTGTTTCAGAACAAGACAACAATGAGGTTCTCCCTCAAATACCTTTAGAGAAACCTCAACAACCTCAAGAAGTGCCATTAAGGAGATCCATTAGAGAGAGGAGAAGTGCAATCTCAAATGATTATATTATATTTCTCCAAGAACATGAGGATGACGTTGGTTTAACAGAGGATGATCCAATCAACTTCTGTCAAGCTATGCATAGTTCTAACTCTAAAAAATGGATTGATGCCATGAAGGATGAGATGAAGTCTATGAGAGACAATGAAGTTTGGGATCTATTTGAATTTCCTGAAGGTGTGAAACCTATTGGTTATAAATGGATATTTAAAATCAAGAAGGATTCAAAGGGTAATATCGAGAGATATAAGGCTCGTCTAGTTGTTGAAGGCTTTACTCAGAAGGAAGACATTGACTATAAAGAAACCTTTTCTCTAGTATTTTCAAAGGATTCTTTTAGAACTATAATGGCACTGGTAGCTCATTTTAACTTAGAGCTACATCAGATGGATGTCAAGACTGTGTTTCTAAATGGTGACATTGAAGAAATGATTTATATGGTGCAACCAGAAAACTTTGTGTTAGGTGACTCAAAGTCCATGGTATGCAAACTAAAGAAATCCATCTATGGTCTCAAACAGGATTTCCGTCAATAAAATTACAAATTTCATCAAGTCATTACCTCATATGGTTTCGAGGCAAATGTAGTTGATGATTGTGTATATCATAAGTTCAGTGGTAGTAAATACATATTCTCGGTATTATATGTCGATGATATACTGCTTGCTAGCAGAGATATAGGCTTCTTACAGGAGACCAAGAAATTTCTAACGAAAAATTTTGAAATGAAAGATCTTGGGGAAGCTTCTTTTGTGTTAGGTATTAAGATACTACGAGATCGCTCTCAAGGTATCCTAAGGTTTTCACAAGAGAGCTATATCGATAAAGTACTTGATAGATTCGACATGAAAGATAGTAAACCAGAAGATACCCCAATAGCTAAAGGAGACAAATTCACTCTCAAACAATTCCCCAATAATGACCTCGAAAGAACTGAGATGCAGAAGATTCCCTATGCGTCAGCAGTAGGAAGTCTGATGTATGCTTAAGTTTGTACTCGTTCCGACATAGCATTTGTCGTAGGAGTTCTGGGCAGATACTTGAGTAATCCTGGATTGCAACATTGGAAGGCAGTGAAACGCGTAATGTGTTACTCATACTCTGATTTTGGGGCAGTAATACGCATAATGCGTTACCTGAAGAGAACAAAAGGCTACATGCTCACTGATCATAAGTCTGACAATTTGTAGATCAACGAGTACTCAGACTCTGATTTTGCTGGATGTCAAGACAATAAACGCTCCACTTCTGGATACATATATATGTTGGCTGGAGGAGCTATCTCTTGGAAGTTTTCTAAATAGACTCTTATAGCTTCTTCAACCATGGCTGCAGAGTTTATTGCTTATTTTGAGGCATCTAATCACGGGATACGGCTGCAAAACTTTGTCACTAGTTTGCGTGTGGTCGATGATATTGAAAGACCATTGAAAATTTATTGTGACAATAACTCTGCAGTTCTTTACTCCAACAACAATAGGAGTACAACCAAGTCAAAATTCATTGACATCAAGTTTCTGGTTGTAAAGGAAAGAGTTCAAAATAGGCAGATTTCCATAGAACATATAGGGACTGATTCCATGCTAGCTAACCCACTTACTAAAGGTTTGGTATCTAGAGTTTTTCATGAGCACATTGCTCATATGGGTGTAGTTCCTAACAGTACCTTAGTTTAGTAGGAGTCCCATTTATGTTTTATATCTTATGTTTTCCAGATATTTGTATTGTTTGAATTTTCTGCAGAAATAAAGTTGATGTATATTATTCTATTACGAGCTTATTTTGTGTGGAATATTTGTATTGCACTTCGGATTGATCTCTATAAAGAATAAAGTTTGGACTAGTTGGAAATAAACATGATTAAGATCACATTGTATGTAATTTTCATGTCGCTTATCCATATTTGATCTATGTCATTGAGTATGAGTAATAGTGGTGATCATTGTGGCTTAGTCACGCTGAATTGTGATGAAAACTGCAATGGTTTCCTGTTGCTATACAAGATGGACTAGATTGTATAAAAGGAGTCTAAAAGTAAATAACATATGGTTGCGCACCTAAAGAATTTTGTGATATAAATGTCTAAGGTTAATATGAAGCCCAAGTAGGAGATTGTTAGGAATTTTATAATTCCTAATTAATTAATATGGGCTACATATTATATTGTAACATTTATATTAGTTATTTACATTTAGATGGGTTCAATATAAAGTGATCTAATTCAATGAACCCATTAGATTGCCAATAGAAAATTGAGATGAGCTTAATGAGCGGAAACCAGTTTGACCCATTAGGGGATAATGAGAATCCTAATAGGTTAAAATCTAAGGCATGGTTATGGTCCCCAAGACACCTAATCAAGAAACAATTTCTCCTCTCCCCATCTGAAGAGAAAACGAAGGTCCCATAAGGAAGAAGGTGATTTGGTTGAGGAAGGTTATTAAACCAATTGTTCGTAACCGCTGTGAGATTCCGCTACGTGTTGATCAAACTCTATGGATCCAGGTATTCCTTAAAACCTCTTGATAATCTCACGTAATGTGTTTTGATGCTCATTTGATATTTCATAAGGTTTATTAAAAATTCCAACATAATGAACTTCTGTGTCAATGCTACCATTGTCTATAACGCAACCAAATGCATTGAAGTAAAAGCCTCCAGCACAACCATTGCCAGCGGGGTCACAATTCACGACTTATTGTATAGATAGGGAAACAAGATTCCTAGTAACTATTTTGTTTATTCCTTCAATGGCCCCGGTGACACTAATATTTAATAGAATTATATTGTTAATGTCATAATGTTAATTATGGCAATCACTACTAGAAAAATGGCTTTTTACGACGGTTGTTAAGTGCTTTTAACGACGGTTGTAAACCGTCATTTTATATAACGTTGTTGAATCGAAAGTACTTTTTACAACGGTTATTATAATAACCTTCTTTGAAAGGTAAAAAAACTCAAAGACGATTATTATCGAAAAACCGTCTTTGAATGGTATGTCTGCTTGGACATTCAAAGACGGTTATTACCGAAAAACCTCCTTTGAATGGTATGTCTGCTTGGACATTCAAAGATGGTTATTACCAAAAAACCGCCTTTGAATGTAATGTCTGCTTGGACATTCAAAGACGGTCATTACATAATAACCTTCTTTGAATGTTGTGTATACTTTGACATTCAAAGACCGTTATTATCTAATAACCGTCTTTGAATGCTGCATCTGCTTGGACATTCAAAGACGGTTATTACATAATAACCGTCTTTGAATGTTGTGTATACTTTGACATTCAAAGACGGTTTTTATTTAATAACCGTCTTTGAATGCTGCATCTGCTTGGACATTCAAAGATGGTCATTAGATAATAACCGTCTTTGAATGCTGCGTCTGCATCGACATTCAAAGACGGTCATTATATAATAACCGTCTTTGAATGTTGTGTGAGACAACATTCAAAGACGGTCGCTAGATAATAACCGTCTTTAAATTCTTTGTCTGCTTCAACATTCAAAGACGATTGTTATGTAATAACCGACTTTGAATGCAGTGTCTTCAATGATATAATTGCGATTTTTAGATAATTCGGTATATGAATTCCCCACGGAATCACTCCATGACTTGGAAAACAATAAAATAAATGACACCTAACTAACACTATTAAAGCCATGGCACGAAATTGAAGTCAATTTTGGGGGAAATTGATTTAATATGTTCTTGAATGATATAATTTAATTTTGATGTCAACTAAAGAATAAAAAATCATAAGTCATCCAAACTAAATAAATAATTTAGATCATCAATGATTAATAAACTTAGGAAAGAATCCCAAACAAATACATGAAACAATGCTTACAATTAGTCATAACGACCAAACAACAATGTTTCCAAATGAAAAACAAGGTGATAAATAGCACTCAAAACAGAGCCATTGTTGGGAGCAATTAATTTATCTTGCACTGCAGAACAATAATTAATTAAACACCAACTCAATCATTGGAAACCAAGAATCATGAGTGTTAAACATGCAAACCAAAAACCAACACGATCAAATGGTGAACAAATCTCCATAAGCACTTATGCGGGAAATAAATAAGAAGAAAAACCGAGTTTATGCACAAGTTAAAAATCAGCTTCTGGAGAAACTAAAATGAGAAAAGTTTTACAAATTCACTTATGCATATTCTTCTTATGATAACACATGATCATATGATTCATACCCCAAAAGAGCAAGAAAGGAAACAAAAAAAAGTATATATTAAGTCGTAAAATTATAATTTAGGAAAACGTACAATAATGGCATTTAGAATTATGTAAGTTACTAGTCAAATTCAAATCTTATAAAATGTAACCAAACATAACTGAAGAAAATACAAGATTGAAAATGTCTTCCGCCCTCAGAGACTGCTTTTAATTTTTTATCGAAAAGAAGTTTTTTTTAGGACAAAGTATCTTTTTTATACTGTCTTTAAATTATACTAGATCCGGATAAGAAAAACTTAATTGAATATTTCTAAGGAGATATGATTTGTCAAGTTATTGGTATTCAATATAATCATGTGCATTCATATTCCTAATAAATGTAGCAAAGACCAAGAAACATGCCAAAACTTTGCATCCTCACCACAACAGCCAATAGGACAGCAACAAAAGTAAAATACCTCCCGCAGCTGACTCTCAGTCATGTTGAAGTGAAGATTCCCCACATACAATTTTCGGTCCACAGCTCCATAGGGGCTAGTTACACCGGCTGTTCCACCAGAAGCATTAGATTGAACAAGGTTCTTTTCAGCTTCAGAAGGTTTCACTATTACAAGTTGTCCAAGAAGAAGTTGGCAACATAAGTCAATAAATTTCCAATGGAGAAAAAATAGTTCAATAGGCAAGTCATCACAGTTCCAATGGCAAAAGTATATCAAATTTAAAAGCAACTGACCTTGCCAGCTTTTGAAAAAAACTCATACACATCTGTCTCTGTTGCTTTTAGCGGCATCTGAGATCATCACCGAACAAATAGCCAATCATCAGAACAAGACACCAAATATCCAAATATGTAGAACTTATGAATTCATATAATTTAAAACAAACAAAAATAGGAACTTCCAATAAACCTGGTAGGCAAAAACAGTTCTCTGGTCCCTTTCTGGGTCTGCCTCAGGTTCTGCAACCTCTTTTTTATCCCTAAATCTCCTGCAACTCAAATTAAAATAAAGTTATTAAAAAAATAATAAAAGAAGTTCATATTAATTAATTTTGATGATCAAAAGGTATAATTTATAGCATAATTCCAAATATACACCATTAACATTTGCAAATTATAATTTGATCACCCTAGCATGCTATGAAAAAAAATGGTATAAATATGCAGCAAACATTGACTGATAGGATCAAGTTGAGTCATAGCTACAGGTATAAATTTGCAGCAAACATTGAACACAAATCAGTACCATAGAATTTGGAAGACAAAGTTTACCTAAGAGCCAACTTAGGCACCTTTTTGTATGTATTAGGAAGTTATGGCAGGAAACATGGGGTGGGGTGTGATAGAAGAGGAGGGATGGAGGAAGGGACCTTGGACTTCTGAGGAGGACAAATTGCTCATTCTGTATGTCAAGTTCCATGGTGAGGGCAGATGGAACTCTGTTGCTAGGCTTGCAAGTCCCTACCAAACTTTATACACTATATATGTCTTGCTCCTTAATTCCTAACATAGTTTACACCTAAGTCTAATATCAATTGACTTTCACAATACAAGTGACACAACAATTAAATTGCTTCCAACTTCAACTCAGTAAATTGACTACCTGTCATACCCTAATTTCGTCCGGGGACCTTTGCTTGATGACATGCGACCATTCTTTGGTCCTTGTGAGGTGCTTGGCACGCATCATTAGGCAATTTATGAAATTCCAGGACATGCCGAAAAACCAAAAAAATATTGATGCACAATTCGTAAGTTTCCGTGACACACCGGAAATCAAACGGAAGCATCGTTGCATAATTAAGTGAGGTTCCGTAACATTCCGTAAGTCAAAAAGGGGATGATTATGTAATCCGCAAGGTTCCGTAACATTACGGAAAGAAAACAAGTATCGTTACGAAATTCGTAAGTTTCCGTAACTTTACGAAAAAAGAATCACCAAAAAAAACAGCAGAGGGGGGTGTACTTAGTAAAAATGGGGGTGCAAATAGCACCCAGGCCCACTTGGGCCCTCTAGAATATTCCTCCAGAAGGCTGTTGCTTCTGGAGGAAGCAACCTGGCTCACCTGGGCGAGCTGAGCTCGCCTGGGCGAGCTGGGCGGCAACCACCTCCCCTATTTTGCTATAAATAGGGGAGGAAGTGAAGAAGAAAAGGGTTCAGCCCCTTTGGCACTTCTCTCTCTTTCGAATTTGCTTGGAAAAATTGTTTCCGTGAAGAAAATCTAAGCCGAGGCGCTTCCGAAACGTTTCCGTAACGTTTTCCGTGAAGAATTTCGCGAAGGTTTCAACCGTTCTTCGACGTTCTTCATTCGTTCTTCATCGTTCTTCGATCTTCAACGGGTAAGTACCTCGAACCAAGCTTTTCGATTCATTCTATGTACCCGTAGTGGTCCACATTGTGTTTCGTGCATTTTTATTCTCGTTTTGTTTACTTTTTATACCCCCTGTTGACGTGCTTAAGCCATTTTACTTAAGTCATTTCTCGTTTAACTTAAAAATAAAATAAACTTCCACCGAACGTTTGAATTGTATTATCCGTTAACTTCGGTTAAAATAAATTCCGACCGTTCAGTCGTGCCGTAACCACGTTGGAAATCAAAAAGAGGTAAAAAATAATATAATAATCAAAAAGACATCTTTTAGTAAAATAAAGCGGAAAATCAATCGGACGTTTTCTCTTTGGGATTTCTCATTCTTAATCGAATTGATTAATAACTAAAGTGAAACTAAGGCTAAAATCAACTCGCTTAGTCAAGCTCGTCCATAAAAATAGGTTTTTGAAGTTTGTCATTTCAATTTCTCACTAAGTAAAATGGATCATTTTTAAGGTCCAACGCCTTAAAATGATCACCACTTGAGTAAAAAAGAATCACTTGATAAAAAAGAACTACGTAGGTCTGATTTTCTCATCCCAAATTGAGGAATACGTAGGAGCAAAGGGAAACACCCTTGTCGACCACAAAAAGAGAAAATATAAAAAGGGTATAAAGGATATAGAGACATAAAAAGGGAACATAAAAAATCAAAGTCATGTTTGCACATTCGATTAAAGGCTGCCGTCCCTTGGGGCGGACGTGTGGGGTGCTAATACCTTCCCCGTGCGTAAATACAACTCCCGAACCTTTCACTTAAAAGTTCGTAGATCGCGTCTTTTCCGGTTTTTCCGACGTTTTCCTCAAATAAACGTTGGTGGCGACTCCGCGCGTATTCCTTTCGTGGAACACGCATCCCGCGAGTCACGCGTCGCCCTCCCGCCGAAGGGTAGGTTGCGACAGTTGGCGACTCCACTGGGGACTATTTTTAGAGAGTTAGGCCATTTAATATTGTGCAAATTTTGCCATGACTTACTCCTTTGTTGGCTTCCCCTTATTATGTTCTTGTATATATAACTCTTTGATGCTTTTAGTGCATTTTTTTTGTATGCATGAGGTAAATATTTATTCATTTGATGCACATAAACACTAACACTATTTGCACACACGGTGAGTTGAAAAAGGGCCCTATACCCGGGTTCGTGGGAACATAAGGAGTGGAGGTGAATCCGTGATCATGCTAGGTCTCCGACTTGCTTGATTACAGTGAACCCTCGTCTAGAGTTTTTCTCTTTGAAAACATATTGTTGCTAGTAGTCCCTACTGCTGCAGTATGTTCTTCGAAGGGGATGATACCTCTAGAAACCATCAAGAGAGATATGACTACCTTGGGGGTTATCACTAAAAGCCTAGTTAGCTCTCTCCCTTATAGGTCCCTTAAATAGGGGCACGGAGCAAACACGCTGCGTGCCATTTTTCACACTGCCATGCATAAGTGTCATATACCCTTTTACTTATATTCAGTGAGTATTGTCATACTATGTACATTCCCGTGTTGCGCCTTTCGCATATGCATCGCACATGGGTTCTGTCTTGATCCCCTCTGTAAACAAACCAACGAAGGGTCCGTGTCACCATTTTAAATACATACGTTGGGGCACTTTGCTACCCCTAGACGTTGTATCTAAGAAGGAGACAGTTTCTCGGGCTCCCGTATTCGTAAATTGCATCTGTGTCATATGCATTTCTTCATGCATTCATCCATTCCACCCATGATAGATGTCAGAGTTTTGATTCGCACTAGATTTTATTTCACTTTAGTAAAACATGGGATCAAGTCAAAAGCCTTCGCTTAAAAAGAGGTTCTATCAAGTCAAAATCAAGAGCTTAGAGGTCACTAGTTTAGGAGAGTTGGGGCAATTAATGGGTCAACTTCAACGGTAAGCCTTCCGCAAAGCCTATGGTAAGATTTGGGACCTAACTAGGGTAGAAGTCTCCATGGAACCGATTGCATCCCTTTCCCAGTATTATGACTAGCCCCTAAGGTGCTTCACATTTGAGGACTTCCAGCTAGTGCCGACTGTGAAAGAGTTGGAAGAAATCCTGGGATGCCAACTGGGAGGAAGGAAGCCATATCTTTTCTTAGGGTTCTATCCCTCCACGACAAGAGTTGCCAAGGTAGTGAAAATCTCAGCACAAGAGTTGGAACGTCTAAAGCAAAACAGAAATGGAGTAGTCGGAGTACCAAGGAAGTGTTTGGAGGAAAGGGCAAAGGCCTTGGAAAATCAAGGAGAATGGGCTTTCTTTTATTGACATCTTGGCGTTTTTTATCTTTGGAGTTGTCCTCTTTCCGAATATGGAAGGGTTAGTGGACCTAGCAGCGATTGACGCTTTCCTCGCCTTTCATCATGGCAAGGAAAGCCCGGTCGTCGCCATTTTGGCCATGTATGACACGTTCGACCGGGGATGTGAAAAGAGCAGCGCAAGAATTGTTTGTTGTGCACTGGCTCTCTATGTGTGGCTGGTTTCACACCTTTTTTCTCCAAGAAGGTAGGCCCGTCTATCCGCTACAAGGTCACCGCTCGTGCGTCGAAAAGGGAAAGGGTAATTGATTCATTGCACCAAGAGGCAACAATGTGGACGGACTGATTTGCTCTTACTTTGAACAGGAGTCAAGAACTTCCCCGATTGCTAGCCAAGGCCAAAGCAGTGGCGGACACCTACTCCGCCCCCGAGGAGATCCACGGACTTCTCAGCTATTGTCAGCATATGATAGACTTAATGGACCATATGATTAGAAACCGCTAGGAAGTTTGTATTGTCGCTCAGATCTTGACTAGTTATAACTTTTTGAAAAAAATGAGTTTATCCCACGTTTTTACTCCAAAAATCAGTGTGAATCAAGTCACTCCCACATTTTATCTCTAGCATGCATTGTATGTTGGTCTCGTCCTTTGTCACGGGAAGCCGGAAGGTCCATATCACCTTCTTAATTGTACATATGGGGCACTGCGCCCCCAAATGCGCGAGTAAGAAGAGATAATTTTCCGGGCTCTCGTGTCCGTAAAATGCATTCATATCATGCACCGCATAAACATCTCTTCAGCATCATAATGAACATATCGTTCCTGCATTTGTCCGTTATCACATTCCCATTTTGCATGAGTCATTGCATCATCATATGCGTTCAACATACTTTTTGTTTGCTCATACATGATCCTTGTATTTTCCTCTACAAAACAAAAACAAAAAAAAGGGAAGTACGAAAATTCACGCTGCATTCTTAGTTGCATATATTCGGTACCATGAGCCAACCATGTTGGGATCATAAACCCATTTCACTTAAAAACAAAATGATTGAACATGGTACCTGATGCATGTTTAACTAAGAAAGGGTGTTTCTTCGGGCATCTCAATCTCATAATTACATTTTCCATGCATAGCATGCATATTCTCGAGTCTTTCATCCCTATGAAACGTTGTTGAAGTATTGGCGATCAAAATTGCCATTCCCTGGGATACGGGGTTGAACCAAGCTCATGCTTTTACAAAAAGGTTCATCAAGTCAAGTTGAAATATGGAAGTAACCGTCTTGCAAAATTGGGGCAAAAGATGAATCGAGTCACATCACTGCTTCGTCTACTGCCAAACATATTTAGGATTGTTGATGTCCTTGTTACTTCCAGTTTCACCTTGACAAAGATGTCATGGACCATGTTGAAAATCTAAATTGATTCAACCCCATATCCTGCGTAAAAATTCGCAATACTTCAACTGTACATCATTCGCATACATCCATGCTTTTCATTGGTTGCATTGCTCATTGCATTCTTTCCTTGAAAAATAAAATAAAATAAAATAAAATGAACTTAATCATTGTTATCAAAAAAAAAAAAAAAAACATGCTTTACGGCGTCCTCACCGAACTTGTGCTAGAGCTAGAGTAATGGGTGAAGTAGAGGAGATACAAGAGAAGATGAAGGCCGACATGGAGGCCATGAAAGAGCAAATGGCCACAATGATGGAGGCCATGATGAGCATGAAGAAGATAATGGAAGCCAATGCGGTTATAGTTGCCGCTACTAGCGCTGTCGCTAAGGTGAACCCGATGCTCCCATCTGGCCTCAAGCAAATGAATCATCCAACCTCAAATATGGTAGGCAAAGATTTGGGAAGTACGGATGACCCCATGATGTGCAAATTCAAAACAAGCACGCCTTCCCGCCATATGGTTTGCCTCCCAAACTATACACCACCCAATGTGGTGTACATTCCCAATGAGGATGTCAATAACTCCACTCCCATACTCATTAAGAGCCAACAACCTCAATCTGATCATGCACATGTCTCTCGACCCATGGAGGAGACACATGAAATTCCCCACCACGATCTAGCCAACTTCGAGCCTTGCCTCGGATATGCTGCTGAAGGGCAAGCAGTTGGTGGTATACCCCTGCAAAACACTTTGGAGGGCCCTCAATATCATCCACAACCACAACCCTCACGTTCCACAGCGGTTAAAAACCCTCATGACTATGGCAGGAATGGGAAAGTTGGATCATCTAGAGGAAAGGCTCAGGGCCATTGAAGGAGGTGAAGATTATGCCTTTGCTAACCTAAAAGAGTTGTTCCTAGTACCCAATATCATCACCCTTCCCAAGTTCAAGGTGCTGGACTTTGACAAGTACAAGGGGACTACTTGTCCCAAGAACCATCTAAAGATGTATTGTCAGAAGATGGGGGAATACGCAAAAGATGAGGAATTGCTAATACATTCCTTCCAAGAAAGTCTTACTGGGGTAGCTGTTACCTGGTACACTAACTTGGAATCTTCCCGAGTCCATTCTTGGAAGGACCTAATGGTTGCCTTTGTTAGGCAGTATCAGTACAATTTTGATATGGTTCCGGATAGGATGCAACTACAGAACATTTGCAAAAAGGGGGACGGATCTTTCAAAGAACATGCCCAAATGGTGGAGGGATCTGGCGGCCCAGGTGGTACCCCCAATGATGGAAAGGGAGACGATGATCGTGATGGTAGACACATTATCGATACTCTACTATGAAAAGACGGTGGGCTACGCACCTTCAAAGCTTTGAGAATTTGGTCTTTGCCAGTGAAAGGATCAATGTGGGTCTGAAAAAAGGCAAATTTAGTCATCCTGCTTGGACGAATGAGAAAACTGGGGCAAATAAAGAGGGTGAGGATGAGGGAGAAACCCATGCTGTGACTGCCATTCCTATACGGCCAAGTTTCCCACCAAACCCAACAATGTCATTACTCAGTCAATAACAAACCACCTCCTTACCCACCACCCAGTTATCCACAAAGGCCATCCCTAAATCAACCACAAAGCCTGTCTACCGCACTTCCAATGACGAAGACCACCTTTAGCACAAACCAAAAAAACACCAACAAAAAGGAATTTTGTAGCAAAAAGCCTGTAGGGTTCACCCCAAATTCCGTTGTCATATGCTAAACTTGATCCCATATCCACTCAATAATTCAATGGTAGCCATAACCCCAACCAAGGTTCCTCAACCTCCATTTTTCTGAGGATACGACTCGAACGCAACGTGTGCTTATCGTGGAGGAGCCCTGGGACATTCCATTGAGCATTGTATGACCCCGAAGCATAAAGTGTGAAGTCTAATTGATACGGGCTGGCTGAAATTTGAGGAGAATAGCTTGTTGAATCATAACATTGACAAGCAACACCATACATGGGGCAATTTTGGAAGCTGTTGTTATGACTCATCAGGATTTTCAAGTTTATGCCATTATTATAAACCACAGTTACAATGCTAAATGATATGGATAAAATGGACATCCTTGTCTCTCTCATCCTCTCAAAAACACATCTTTGCTTATTCAACTTCCACCGGAATGTGAGTGTAAGCCATTGGTCTGTTTGCTCAAGCAACCTGCGCTCCTGAGTGTTGACTTCCAAGACCGTTCAATCAGAGATTACTCATCTTGCACATTGGTGGGGGTGTCGTAAAACGACGAGTAAAGTAAAAAAAAAAAAGAAGAAAAAAGAGGGGGCATTTGATTGACTGTGTTTTCAAGTAAAAATATAGACGTTCATGTGACTTCATTTTATCATTCCGAAAAGTTTGTCTTCTTGGAGAAGCGAGTTGTCAAGAATAGGATGTTGGACAAATTGCCTCAGTTATCTTAAGAAAGGGGGGGTTGAATTAAGATGCAAAGACTATTCCCCAATTGAACTATCACACTTTCTTTTTGGATTAACAATGCACCCTTAAACATGAATTACTCAAAAGACAATTCAAAATAAACTTCTTTAAAGCAAAAGATAAATAGCAATAAATAAAAGAAGTTTAAAGGAAGAGAGGAATGCAAACTTGATTTATACTGGTTCGGCCACTTCCCGCACCTACGTCCAGTCCTCAAGCAACCCACTTGAGATTTTCCACTCTCTTTGTAAAACTCCTTTTACAAAGTCTGAACCACACAGGGACAACCCTTCCCTTGTGTTCAGGAATCCTCTACAACAAGAGACCCACGATCTCTTAATCCCTTTTCAGAAATAAGAAGAAGAAATCTCTCTTAAAAGAGATAGATTGTACAATGAAGATCAATCAAAATTCCTTATTGAATATGCCAGTGGTTGACCAAGGAATCTTTTTGAGAGGATAAAACTTTTGGGCAATGAAAACTCTCTTTAAATTCGTGTTTCCAAGTCACCTTTGATGGCCATTCATAAACCATTTGAATAGATGTGACTCTTGGAAATTATTTTCTGAAAATCTCCTCTGGTAATCGATTACAAGACTTGTGTAATCGATCACAGGCTTTAAAATTTGAATAAACTGCTGGTAATCAATTACCATCCATGTGTAATCGATTACACATTATAAATTTTGAATTCAATTTCTAGTGACTATTATAAACATTTTCAGCTGCTGGTAATTGATTACCAGAGAGTAAATCTCAATTTAAAATGATTTAGATAGAATTCTTTGGCCAAACCTTTTGCTTTTTCAATTTGGAAACTTCTTCCTAAGATTCTAGAAATCAACTTGATCATATATCTTGATTTTCTTGGATTCTTGGATTCTTGTCTTGAATAAAACTTGGAAGCACTTGATCCTTTGGCATCATCAAAGCATCTTGCTTCTACATAGGAGTCATTTGACTTAATCCATCAAAAAATCCTTCAACTATTTCTCGTCCTTGGAAAAATTCTTTTTGCAAGAATCAACTGCTTCTTTCATTCTTCCTCACTACGAGGCTATGAAAACAAGACAACGATGGTTACCTGATAGCCCTACACTGGGGCAATGAAAGGCACCATGCATAAACCTCAAGCGAACCTAAGGGCAGAGTAGAAGTTCTCACCCAATAGGTTCCCTCCTACAAGGTCATGACGAAAGACAACGATTGGTACCTCAAAGCCTTACACTGGGGCAATGAGGGGCATCGTGCATGAGCCTCAAGTGAACCTAGGGGCAGATTAGAAGTTTTCACCCAATAGGTTCCCTCCTACAAGGTCATGATGAAAGACAACGAATTGTACCTCAAAGCCTTACATTGGGGCAATGAGGGGCACCGTGCATAAGCCTCAAGTGAACATAGGGGCCGATCAAAAGTTCTCACCCATCGATGTTTTTAACAAAAAAAAAGGGGGGACAAACCCTAGGATTTCAATGGATTGATCAAACATCAAACGACTCCATTGCCGTCACTCCAAAATGGTCAAGTGACTAAATCAAACAGAACACACACTCTGAGGGAGTTCCCGGAGAGATTTGCAAAAAAAGATAGGATGAGGTTGCATGAATTATCACCTCTTTCAAAAGGACAGTCAATCTGTGTTTTCCAAAAAAAATTAAATCAAAATCAAACTCACAAAATAGGGAAAGAATGTCATGAACATTGTACAACTTTCCATTACATTGCATTGTTTCAAATGAAGTCCGCATTTACCAAATTTCACGACAAAGGTTGCATGCATCTGCATCCCTAAAAATCATGTTAACTGCATAGATTTCCTACATCTAATGTCCAAATCTTGTGGATTTGGGATGACCGGCCCTCTCGATGAGTCGATCTCTTGCTTTCTCATAAGGGTGGACCTTGGGTACTAGTTACCCTCACCGTTGAGAGGACTACATGTCCTCGCCTTGAGAGGACTACGCGTCCTCACCATCAGAGGGCTGCACGCCCTCGCCATCAGAGGACTACGCGTCCTCGCCTTGAGAGGGCTACACGCCCTCATCTTGGGTACTAGTTACCCTCACCGTTGAGAGGACTACACGTCCTCACCATCAGAGGGCTACACGCCCTCACCTCTAGAGGACTACATGTCCTCGCCTTGAGAGGGCTACACGCCCTCACCTTGGGTACTAGTTACCCTCACCGTTGAGAGGACTACACGTCCTCGCCTTGAGAGGACTACACGTCCTCACCATCAGAAGGCTGCACGCCCTCACCTCTAGAGGACTACATGTCCTCGCCTTGAGAGGGCTACACGCCCTCACCTTGGGTACTAGTTACCCTCACCGTTGAGAGGACTACACGTCCTCGCTTGAGAGGACTACACGTCCTCACCATCAGAGGGTTGCACGCCCTCACCTCCAGAGGACTACATGTCCTCGCCTTGAGAGGGCTACACGTCCTCACCTTGGGTACTAGTTACCCTCACCGTCAGAGGGCTACACGCCCTCACCTTGAAAGGACTACACGTCCTCGCCAGCAGAGGGCTGCATGCCCTCTCCTCCAGAGGACTACACCTCCTCGCCTTGAGAGGGCTGCACGCCCTCACCTTTAGAGGGCTACGTGTCCTCATTTTCAGTGTGCTCGACATCCACACCTTAAAAGAATTTAAGGTCCTCTGCCCTTAAATGCTTAACCGAGACTTGCACTTCCGGTTAAGGGGCCAGTAGTTTCCTTTTAAACGGTTCCTGGGCCACCCCCTGATATTGGAGGAGGGCCAACTGTGCGAGCACAACCAGAGAGGGAGGCTATCACACAGCCACTATGCATACCGGGGCAAGATTTCACCCGTGCCGCTGCAAAGAGACGAGTGCGGATCATGCGCACCAACATGACCACTCTTACACAGATATAGATGACATTGCTACTTAGCAACATTCTGCCCAGCGACCGCAATGCCAATCTCCCCCTGCAAAAGTATCAGTTGGTCTGTGTCGTCCCAACATGGGTAAGTATGCATATAGTTCAACTGATTTCTGATACCATCTATTGTTTGCAGGGATCGCACCCAAGAGACACCCAGTGGACCCGGAAAAGTCCAACAGGGCCCTGGGGTTTCCAGCTCTGGTTACGGGCCTCTATCAGTCCTACAGGGTGCTCGTACCCCCCCGACAAGGTCACATCATCATAGGTAAGTATGCACATCGCTCAATTGATTTCTGATTTCATCTATTGTTTGCAGGGATCGCGCCTGCAAGACACCCAGTGGACCCGAAGAAGTCCAACAGGGTCTTGGAGTAGTCAAGCTCTAATTACGGGTCTCTGTCAGTTCTACAGAGTACCTGTCACCTCCAGCAAGGGCATCAGGCCCCCTACTAATCGAGCTTTCATCAAGAAGTACTGCGTCTCCAGGCAGGCGCAGGGCGAAACACCACAGCAGCCTGGGGATGGCCGGCAGCGGGCAACAGACGCACCGCCATCACCTCTAGAGTTCACCTCAGCTCATCCACAAAAAGGTTAGAGCGTTGCTTACGACCCATGGCCGACCAATAAGCGACCAAGTCCAAAGCCAAAGGTAAGCAAAGTACTAGGTCAGTGACCGACAAGTCATAAGGCGTCCAGCTAAAGACGTTAAAGAAGCGCTACTAGGAGGCAACCTAGTACCTTTTGAATCTATGCTTGTTATTTGATCACTTTTCATAGTAGGACGCACCTAGTTGCTCATGATCCTGGGAATTTAAATAAAACAAGCACAAGCTCGGAAGGTAGTCATACCTTACAAAACATATATATGTATGTTTAGGTAGTGAAAATACCTTAGATATGCATGTATGTAAACAAAAAAACACTTCACAAAATATATATATGTATGTTTAGGTAGAAAAATACCTTAGATATGCATGTATGTAAACAAAAAACACTTCACAAAATATATATATGTATGTTTAGGTAGAAAGATACCTTAGATATGCATGTATGTAAACAAAAAATACTTCACAAAATATATATGTATGTTTAGGTAGAAAGATACCTTGGATATGCATGTATATAGCAAAAATACCTTACAAAACATATATATGTATGTTTAGGTAGCAAGATACCTTGGATATGCATGTATATAGCAAAATACCTCATGAAAAAAAAAGAGAAGAAAAAAAAGCAAACAAGAAAAAGAAATAAACAAATAAAAAAAAAGAAGAAAAAAAAGAGAGAAAAAAGAAAAATAAGTTGTCTAGCTGAAAAACCAACATGCTTTTGAAAAGAGATGACTTCCAACTTTTCTTTAAAGAAAATTCGCTGATCATAGCTAGTTTTTGAAAAAATGTGTGTACACCTGAAGGGTGAATGCTGTGAAAATTTTCCGGACGCCCAAAATGGACTCGGATGAATGCACAAATGGATAAAAGAACATATTTTGGAAACATTGGGTTGATTTAAAATAGAGGAAATGAATCCTGAGCCCTAGCATCACATGACCATAAAAATTTGACACTTGAGTGTCCGCATAGGTGCATGCACGACCAGTTTTGCATAAAGTTTCCAAATCATCATTTTTGCATTTTGTGTCATGGAAATAATGTGGGGCATCCCTTTTTATCCTTGAACCAAACCAAACCCTGACATGTATCATGTCTAGCCATTCTACAAGCCTTGAGCCAAAATCCTGACTCACCATAAACCTTACCCTCGGAAGCAAAAAAAAAAAAAAGGGAAGGAAAGGAAATTCCCAATCAAAGAATGGGAGAAAGAAAAAAGAGAAGAAGAAAGGGAAGAAAGTTCCCGATCAAAAAAAAAATAATATGCAGAAAGGTCTTTGGACCGGACAATATCTGAACAATACAGAATTGTCACCAAATGAATAAAAAGAAGGAAAGGAAACCACGACCTAAAATGGTCTTCTCCCTTTGATTACCAACCAAAATCCCGTGCGCTAGCGACCTTTTTTTCGCCCCGCACTAAACAAAAAAAAACAGAAAAAGAAAAAGCCAGAAAAATCAAAAGCCAAAAACACACAAAAGCCAAAAAAAAACCACCAAAAGAACCCATTCCCAAGGGAAGCCCTATTGATCCATGATCACGCATGTAACTTTTGATTTGATAGGAAATAATTTGCAAAGTCAAGTCATGACATATCTATGGTCCGGAATTAGGATGAAAGACTTACCTGTGTGAGATTGATACACTTTGAGTGATTTCTTCTATTTTTGTTGAACCCGGTGTTTCCTCTAAATGGTCATTTAGAAACGAAATGCTAACATCCAAAATCTCATTTATGGTTATGGGGAATTTCATCAGCAGACTCTCCTTCCCCGGTAGACGCATTGTTTTTCACTCAAAAAAAAGCATATGCTGCTCTAAATCAGTTGGAATATTTGTCTCTTTGCTAAAGCATGTTTGCATTTTAGTGGAGAAAATACCGAGACTTTTTCAAGTCTCACAAGTTATCCAGAACTACGTAGGTCTGAGTTCCTCATTGGAGGATACGTAGGAGCAAGAGCCTCGCTTTTGTCGACCACACCGCCTTTTGTTGCCATGACCAAAGAGCTGGTAGCCCGCGGAGACACCTTACGGTTATCCGCACCTCGTCTTTCAGTGACCCCAAGTGTGATTGACGAGCAGAGGCCAATATGGTCATCTGCGCCCTTTCCGGAGATGTCAGCATTTTCCGATGGAGACTTTTCAAGTCTCACAAGTTATCCAGAACTACGTAGGTCTGAGTTCCTCATTGGAGGATACGTAGGAGCAAGAGCCTTGCTTTTGTCGGCCGCCCCATAATCTTTGTCATACTGACCCTGCGGTCATGTGACATGCACCCTTATATCATCCAGAGGCGGCGGGCCCGATGATACGCGGAGATACCTTACGGTTATCCGCACCCTTTTTGTCATCCAGAGGCGGCGGGCCCGATGACAAGCAGAGACCAAGTTTGGTCATTCTGCACCCTTGTATCATCCAGAGGCGGCGGGCCCGATGATACGCGGAGATACCTTACGGTTATCCGCACCCTTTTGTCATCCAGAGGCGGCGGGCCCGATGACAAGCAGAGACCAAGTTTGGTCATTCTGCACCCTTGTATCATCCAGAGGCGGCAGGCCCGATGATACGCGGAGATACCTTACGGTTATTCGCACCCTTTTGTCATCCAGAGGCGGCGGGCCCGATGACAAGCAGAGACCAAGTTTGGTCATTCTGCACCCTTGTATCATCCAGAGGCGGCGGGCCCGATGATACGCGGAGATACCTTACGGTTATCCGCACCCTTTTGTCATCCAGAGGCGGCGGGCCCGATGACAAGCAGAGACCAAGTTTGGTCATTCTGCACCCTTGTATCATCCAGAGGCGGCGGGCCCGATGATACGCGGAGATACCTTACGGTTATCCGCACCCTTTTGTCATCCAGAGGCGGCGGGCCCGATGACAAGCAGAGACCAAGTTTGGTCATTCTGCACCCTTGTATCATCCAGAGGCGGTGGGCCCGATGATACGCGGAGATACCTTACGGTTATCCGCACCCTTTTGTCATCCAGAGGCGGCGGGCCCGATGACAAGCAGAGACCAAGTTTGGTCATTCTGCACCCTTGTATCATCCAGAGGCGGCGGGCCCGATGATACGCGGAGATACCTTACGGTTATCCGCACCCTTTTGTCATCCAGAGGCGGCGGGCCCGATGACAAGCAGAGACCAAGTTTGGTCATTCTGCACCCTTGTATCATCCAGAGGCGGCGGGCCCGATGATACGCGGAGATACCTTACGGTTATCCGCACCCTTTTGTCATCCAGAGGCGGCGGGCCCGATGACAAGCAGAGACCAAGTTTGGTCATTCTGCACCCTTGTATCATCCAGAGGCGGCGGGCCCGATGATACGCGGAGATACCTTACGGTTATTCGCACCCTTTTGTCATCCAGAGGCGGCGGGTCCGATGACAAGCAGAGACCAAGTTTGGTCATTCTGCACCCTTGTATCATCCAGAGGCGGCGGGCCCGATGATACGCGGAGATACCTTACGGTTATCCGCACCCTTTTGTCATCCAGAGGCGGCGGGCCCGATGACAAGCAGAGACCAAGTTTGGTCATTCTGCACCCTTGTATCATCCAGAGGCGGCGGGCCCGATGATACGCGGAGATACCTTACGGTTATTCGCACCCTTTTTGTCATCCAGAGGCGGCGGGCCCGATGACAAGCAGAGACCAAGTTTGGTCATTCTGCACCCTTGTATCATCCAGAGGCGGCGGGCCCGATGATACGCGGAAATACCTGAGTGGTTATCCGTATAAACATTCTTTTGCTATCTGTAAGACAGAACGCTTGATAGCATGCAGAGACTGACATAGTCTTCTGCACCTTTTGTTCCTCCGGGAACAACAAGTCATTTACATGCGGAAATTTCATGGTCACCCGCGACTCTCGTCAACCGAGAGGAGCGAAATTAGTGTCATACACTGATTTTCGTCCGGGGACCTTTGCTTGATGACATGCGACCATTCTTTGGTCCTTGTGAGGTGCTTGGCATCCATCATTAGGCAATTTGTGAAATTCTAGGAACGACAAGTCATGGTCACCCGCGACTCTCGTCAACCGAGAGGAGCGAAATTAGTGTCATACATTGATTTTCGTCCGGGGACCTTTGCTTGATGACATGCGACCATTCTTTGGTCCTTGTGAGGTGCTTGGCATCCATCATTAGGCAATTTGTGAAATTCTAGGAACGACAAGTCATGGTCACCCGCGACTCTCGTCAACCGAGAGGAGCGAAATTAGTGTCATACACTGATTTTCGTCCGGGGACCTTTGCTTGATGACATGCGACCATTCTTTGGTCCTTGTGAGGTGCTTGGCATCCATCATTAGGCAATTTGTGATATTCTGGGAACAACAAGTCATTTGCATGTGGAGATTTTATGGTCACCCACGACTCTCGTCAAATCGAGAGGAACGAAATTAGTGTCTTATCTTTACTTTCCTTTTATCTCCAATAAAAGACAAGTAAAGAGGGGCAACTGTCATACCCTAATTTCGTCCGGGGACCTTTGCTTGATGACATGCGACCATTCTTTGGTCCTTGTGAGGTGCTTGGCACGCATCATTAGGCAATTTATGAAATTCCAGGACATGCCGAAAAACCAAAAAAATATTGATGCACAATTCGTAAGTTTCCGTGACACACCGGAAATCAAACGGAAGCATCGTTGCATAATTAAGTGAGGTTCCGTAACATTCCGTAAGTCAAAAAGGGGATGATTATGTAATCCGCAAGGTTCCGTAACATTACGGAAAGAAAACAAGTATCGTTACGAAATTCGTAAGTTTCCGTAACTTTACGAAAAAAGAATCACAAAAAAAAACAGCAGAGGGGGGTGTACTTAGTAAAAATGGGGGTGCAAATAGAACCCAGGCCCACTTGGGCCCTCTAGAATATTCCTCCAGAAGGCTGTTGCTTCTGGAGGAAGCAACCTGGCTCGCCTGGGTGAGCTGAGCTCGCCTGGGCGAGCTGGGCGGCAACCACCTCCCCTATTTTGCTATAAATAGGGGAGGAAGTGAAGAAGAAAAGGGTTCAGCCCCTTTGGCACTTCTCTCTCTTTCGAATTTGCTTGGAAAAATTGTTTCCGTGAAGAAAATCTAAGCCGAGGCGCTTCCGAAACGTTTCCGTAACGTTTTCCGTGAAGAATTTCGCGAAGGTTTCAACCGTTCTTCGACGTTCTTCATTCGTTCTTCATCGTTCTTCGATCTTCAACGGGTAAGTACCTCGAACCAAGCTTTTCGATTCATTCTATGTACCCGTAGTGGTCCACATTGTGTTTCGTGCATTTTTATTCTCGTTTTGTTTACTTTTTATACCCCCTGTTGACGTGCTTAAGCCATTTTACTTAAGTCATTTCTCGTTTAACTTAAAAATAAAATAAACTTCCACCGAACGTTTGAATTGTATTATCCGTTAACTTCGGTTAAAATAAATTCCGACCGTTCGGTCGTGCCGTAACCACGTTGGAAATCGAAAAGAGGTAAAAAATAATATAATAATCAAAAAGACATCTTTTAGTAAAATAAAGCGGAAAATCAATCGGACGTTTTCTCTTTGGGATTTCTCATTCTTAATCGAATTGATTAATAACTAAAGTGAAACTAAGGCTAAAATCAACTCGCTTAGTCAAGCTCGTCCATAAAAATAGGTTTTTGAAGTTGTCATTTCAACTTCTCACTAAGTAAAATGGATCATTTTTAAGGTCCAACGCCTTAAAATGATCACCACTTGAGTAAAAAAGAATCACTTGATAAAAAAGAACTACGTAGGTCTGATTTTCTCATCCCAAATTGAGGAATACGTAGGAGCAAAGGGAAACACCCTTGTCGACCACAAAAAGAGAAAATATAAAAAGGGTATAAAGGATATAGAGACATAAAAAGGGAACATAAAAAATCAAAGTCATGTTTGCACATTCGATTAAAGGCTGCCGTCCCTTGGGGCGGACGTGTGGGGTGCTAATACCTTCCCCGTGCGTAA
The DNA here is from genome assembly GCF_004193775.1 of Glycine soja. Classification (NCBI taxonomy): domain Eukaryota; kingdom Viridiplantae; phylum Streptophyta; class Magnoliopsida; order Fabales; family Fabaceae; genus Glycine; species Glycine soja. Next base: position 30,631,643 of record NC_041011.1, read on the forward strand.
ATACAACTCCCGAACCTTTCACTTAAAAGTTCGTAGATCGCGTCTTTTCCGGTTTTTCCGACGTTTTCCTCAAATAAACGTTGGTGGCGACTCCGCGCGTATTCCTTTCGTGGAACACGCATCCCGCGAGTCACGCGTCGCCCTCCCGCCGAAGGGTAGGTTGCGACACTACCCTTTACCATAAGTTTTTCTTTTTGCCTTTTGGGATCATGTTTTTTATTATTCTTAACTCTTGACTCTTGAGTATCATTCTTCATAATTGTTTTTATCATCTTTTTTTTTGTCCAAATGATTGATCATTTATTATTCTCTTAACAGGACTAAAAGAAATGGGAAGAGCTGCAGATTGAGATGGGTGAATTACCTGAGGCCAGACCACAAGAAGGGTCAAATAACACCACAAGAAGAAAGCATAATTCTAGAGTTGCATGCTAGGTGGGGAAACAGGTAAAAAAAAAATGAATTCCAAATCTCTTTGAACTTGAATGTTTTTATAATAAATCTGCGAAGCTAAATCAAAATTAATCACTTCAGGTGGTCAACAATTGCAAGAAGCTTGCCAGGAAGAACTGACAATGAGATAAAGAATTATTGGAGGACTCACTTCAAGAAAAAGATAAGGGCTCACTTCAGCTAAAGATATGAAGAAGACTCCAGAAAACAAGTGGACTATGATGTAGTTATTTCTGGTAATAAGTAGACAACTGTCATTGCCTTGTGTACCCCTATAAACTGTCTACATTATATAGAATCATGATATAGAGTTTGGGACATCTAATCTCCCCTGCCAATTAATCCAATCCTATGATTAGGAAACATGACAAAATTAATTAAAATCTATTCATCTAACCTACTCTAAATTGAGATGCAAAATTTTACTATAAAGGGCTAAATTTCAGGTATCTTCACAATTCATCCATAAAAATTGAGTATTTCTGTCCACTTGAACAAAATTTCAGAACATTCATCGATCCATAAAAGATTTGATTAAAGGTCTATGCCAGCACAGAACAAACTGAAGAGGTTGTGGAACTCTGAAATTCTGGAAATGAATTGCTTAGAAAGAATCAATTATGAAAGGAAATAAGGAATGTAAATATTGTAGAGGGTGCTGTAGTGGAATGTGTTAAATTTATTCTTATTTTTTTCCTGTTTTTTCCCATTTCATAATAGCAAGTTAATTTATTAACAGCAACAGTGAAGCCTAATCCAAAAAATCTACATGAAGGCAAACCATACAGAATTTACAGACACAACAAAGAACATATATTAAAGGCATATGATTCAAATGAAAAGGAAAATATGACCCAATATCATGAATTGCTGAAGAGAAACATCTCAAAATAAGGGGAAAATACAAGACAAGACTGGCCACATTTGTACTCATTCCCTTGATAAGAAGTATATATGAATCAGTTTCATAACTTATAATGCTTTCCCATAGATAATATATGTATGTATTGTCAGCATCCCGACCCAAAAATATGATATGGATTAGTTCTATCAGTGTACGAAAACACAAATTTGCAGACAACAATGAGATAATATGCCAAGGAGAGAAATTTGTTTTACTTAAAACAATCGAGAATGTATCATTAAATTAATTAATAAATTTTAACATTAGCTCTCCAAAGATATTAAGACAAATATATCATCATCTACCTAAAATATAATAACCATTCAATAGCTTTCTGAAATATCATCCAACAACAGCATCTAGTCATTCACAAAATATGCCAATATTGATGCTGACATGGTATTCACTTGGATTTTATATGGAGTACACATATGAACTAAAGAAACTAAAAACAATGCCTACTGTTAACTCTGTAGAAACACTAAGTGATTGAAACTAGGGAGAGCCATAACAAGGAAGGAGCATGAAATTTTTCCAATTACTGTAGCATACAAAATAACAACTACAAAAAGCCTTTTCCCATTGACATAGGTGTTCGGATCAGCTTCATGGACTAGACAACATTATTGAGTTCTGTCAAACGCATCTCTAACAAGGGACTATATATGATTTGAAAATAAGTGTGCAGTGAGGTAATAGCTCCTAGATATAGCTCACAAATCTAGGTAGAAAGATAAGGGCTTAAAATTAACCCTTGGTGTTGGTATACTCCTATGGATATAAGGAAATCCTCTGTGACCTTAGCATGTGCAATCAGGATTCATTAAATTCCTCTATGGTAGAAGTTGTACATTAGCTGAGGTTGCTAATGAGCAAAAATCATTTTGTAAAACCATATTCTCTACACTAATCACCATTAACTAGGCTGCTTGAAATCTATATGAAATGCTCCATCTGACCTTGTCTAGAGCCATGCAATGCATTAAAATATCTGAAATCCATGCCTTTATTCTCATATTTGCTTTATTTGTTTGTAGTTCTATTAATTGTACCATCCTGCTTTATTTTTCCTATACTTGATCTTCTCACTTGCAAACAACTAAACTAACTTAACTTGAACTAAAGGCAAGCTATCCCTACAAAAAGAAAATATCAACTCTTAGTGTAACTTTTCTAATGTTCTGAAACATTAGCGCCAAGATGATTTCAGGTAAGCAGATTCTACTGTCCATCGAAAAAAGGAGGTTGGAATCAATGGGTTGTTTGCAAGATTCCTCCTAAAATAAACCAAGGCAGAGTTTATCCTTCTTCAATGTTCTGTTCTGGGTCATGAAACATTGTCTTTAATTTATCCATGGTATATTAATTTTTTATGATAGCATTAAGCATGCTAGGAGACAAAACAGTTGAACCATAAAGGAAATGGTACAATAATGTTATCATTTTAGGTTATTCTTAATGAAAACATGCCAAATCTTCGAGTGACTAGTACAATGCACAATGTATCTGAATGATATGGTGGTTTAAACACAAAATAACAAAATTTATCCAGATTACAAAAGCATTAAATTGTTCATGTAAAACAGAACTGGTTGCAGAACATACACATATATTCCAATCTTACAACATTTATTTAATATACAAACTTCATTTGCTATGCTAAAATTAGCAAATATGTTTTGGGAATTACCTTAGTATGAGCTGGTCCCATTCCTTAAACCCAGCATTGATCAAATTATCAACAGTAACACTCCTGTGCCTTTCACTCCGTCCTGTCAGTAGAATAACCTTGAATCCCAGATTCAAAACATCTTCATAGAGCTTTAAATTGGGTTCAATGGCTGGAGCTACACCCTTCTCCACCCAATTGTTAAACTTCTCGTGGTCAAAGACCTCAAGCCTACAAGCAAATGCAAACAAAGGTTCATGTTAGGAAGAAAGAAAAATAAGTCAAGTTAGCATGATAGATACAGAAGAATACTGTCTAAAGTCATTCATTCCTAGAGGAATATTCACAGGAAGGAATAAGAAAACATCAAAACCTGATTAACCCCTCCAAATGGTCACACTACAGAACTTTTGGCCTAAAAGCTATTTCGGTGTAAAAGTAAACTCCAATTCAAGCTCCAACATTATCCAAACAAAACTAGGGGAAATTAAGCATGAATTTGGGGTTATTTAACTCTTTTTTTTAACCAAAGAGTACAAAACAAAGTTCTTAAATCCCACAAAAGCATAAAATTCCCAACTCCAAATAGGATTACAGTATCTTCAATCTCTCTTGATTGTTAAACAATAATTTATAACACTTCTTATGTCCTTTCCGAATTACCCTATTTTTCAGCTTTCAGATGAAAGCAAACTAAATTTCAGCCAAAAAACTATCTTTACAACACCATTACAACACCATTAAAAGAAATTACATGGAACCTGCGACCTTTCTTCAACAGTACACGGACCAGTTAACCTAAAACAGGGTTAAATAAGCTTAACCTAACAAAGTTAGTAACTGACTAACCAATCTCTGTCTTCACGAAACTTCGAGCGGAGAAGTTGGAGGGATGAAGTCGAAGAGGTGAAGGAGCTTCAATGGAAGAAGGGGTAGGAACTTCAATGGAAGAACAAGTGAAGGAGCTTCAATGGAAGAAGGGGTAGGGCTTCAATGTCAAAGAAAGCGAGGGTTCAAACGAAGGAGCAAGCAGAAAGCGAAAATTAGTAGGGTTCATGCAAGCAGAAAGCGAAAATCAGTAGGGTTCAAACACAAAGGTCTAAGGTTCAAAGCAGACAACGAAGGAGCAAGCACAAAGGTCTAGGGTTCAAAGCAGCGCAATCTCGAAAGCTAGCCAAAAGGTACACACCCGTGAGGTCTAGGAGCAATTTCCCTTTTTTGTTTTTACAATTATGACGGTTTTTTTCTAAAAACCGGCATAAATTTTATAAAACATAACATTCTAAGGCGGTTTTCAATAACCGCCTTAGAAAGTGCGTCGTAAAATGAAATTTGTTACACAATAATTACAAAAATGTCACCGCACCACTTTCTAAAGCGGTTCCTCAAATAATCGTCGTAAACCACGTGTCTTAAAAAGCCATTTTTCTTGTAGTGAATGTAGATGTGTTAATTTTAATTTTTATTATAAATAAATGTTAATTGTTAATAATTGTTAGCAGAGACAAATTTGAGGAAGAACAAGGAAGGATCTTGTCCTCCCTAAGGATCCTTTATATACATGTGAAAAAAGATAAAAAAATAATAGAAGAAAATGAATTAAAAAAATAAGTTGTTGCATTTATGTTTGTTCAATATTTTTTTGATAGTAAGTGGATTTGAACCCATTATTTTCTTTTCTTTCTTTATTACTAAGTTAATCTTATAAGTCTTACCTAACTTGAATGTGAAATAGACAAATAGAGTATTATGTGAATATTTTTTATAAAATATTAATTATCAAGGCAATGGATGTAGAAAATAGATTAATTAAAAAAATGACGATAATTATTGTCAATTGGGCTTAGAGCGCTTTATGCATTAAGCCCACCTTTAAATATTTTTATTTTTTATTTTAGTCCTTTAAATATTTTTTATTTTTTATTTCAATCCCTTTAAATAACATTTTGTAGTTGTAATTGTAATTTATAGGCACTTTTTCTTTTGTTGTTTGCATCGTCATCACAACATTGATTGTTATTATTAGTGACCATCTTCGCATGTTTGAATGTCTTTCATAAACTTTTGATGCTCTTTTTTGTTACAATTATTTTTATAACTTGTTTTATTGGACTATTGTTTTATATACAATTAATGTTCATCATGAGTGAACCTTAGATTCCCCTCTGAGATTTAACACAATTATTCTTTCGGACAGTTTGGATTAATCATTGTATTAAATTTTGAATTGTCTGTTTGGACCATTCAGGAATAGTCATTTTTTTTATAGTAAATTCATACGTATATGTTAACTTTCTTTTCTTAAATTTGATGAAATTTCGGTATAGTGCATTTCAATTTGTTCTCTGAGTGCATATTGATTGTGGTGGAATTCATGTCATTGCTTTCATGTTGTCTACTTGGAGATCAATGTGAAATGCTGTCCAAATTTCGTCAAATTTAAGAAAAGGAAATTAACCTTTAACTATGAATGTATTACAAAAAAATATCTTCTTGAATGAGATAGGACCACACTTTTAATGAAAAAAGTGAGGTTTTCATACATGAAATAACTTTGTGAGTATCATGGAATTATTAATTAGATGGATTGAACTTGAATGAATGCAAGTTGCATGAGCCCTGTGTATGAGGAAGATGTCGAACAGTTCTTAGAATTTGTTTCCGAAAAAAGTCGACCAGATGAGAATAAAAAATATTCTTGTCTCATACAACATGTGTTATATCACTCGTGTATTCACCTGTGCAACACATGTCTGCCTTGAATTTTTATCTTTACAATAATAATTTTTAGGTGAAAAAACTACTTTGTTTTTTAAATTTATTTATTTTTATTATAATTCGATTCTTTACTAATCTTTTTTTTTAATATTTTTTTGTTTACATTTATATCAATTGTGATAGTTTTTGTTAACGGTGAAAGTTTTGTACTGTCACTAAAATTGATAACTAGACAAAAAGGGTAAAATTGAAATCACAATTTGCTTTCATTAAAAGTAAGTAAATTCAAATAGCTTACATGAAGAATAAAAACTCAAAATGTGGAACATGAGCCCAGAAGGCCGAGAACAATAAAAAAAAAAGTTGCTCCCTCAACCAGTAGTAAAATGCAACAAATGAGGGCCTTAATTATTTTGATTTAATAAATAAGTAATAAGTTTTTATAAGTTAATAAAAGCAACATGTTTTTATCACTAAGCTCTCATTTGTAAGAGCTTATAAACAACTTATTTAAATATATTGTATTATAAGTACTCATATAAGAGTATTTGAGAAAGTTTATATTATTTTATAGCTAATCCATAAGATGTAACAAGTTTATTTTCATAAGTTATTCAATATAGTTTATCATAAGTATCTTGTACCGAGAAGCACGGGTTCGAATGCAAGTGAAAGTGAGGATTGGATGTCGAAAATAGAGAGAGTGAGAGTAAGGATTTGAGCGAGAGTGAAGCATCACGAAAAGAGAGAGTCAGAGTGAGTGCAAGAAGGGGAAAAACAGATTATAAATAGGATAAACACAACGTCATTTTTTTATGAAAATTCATTAATATCAGTTTTTAAAACAATCGATGTTAACAATTGTCACATTAACATTGGTTTTTCAAAAAATCAAAGTTAAAAAACTCACGTTAACATCAATTTTTTGAAAAATTGATGTTAACAAACTCACGTTATTTACGATTATACCACCATGTTTTTGTTAACATCGATTTTATTGAAAATTGATGTTACTGTAACGATATTAAAACCATTCTTTCTAGTAGTGGTTGGGGTTACTGATTTTCGAGATTCAAAACTTTTTTTGTTTTGAATCTTTTGTTGAGATTTAAGGTTAGTTACATTTTTTATGTCTGTTTGTTAGTTCTAGGTCCAAGAAGTGACTCCAATGAACTAATTATTTTTTTTTTCAGATTCTTGCAATTTTTTGTGGCTTTTAGCCACCTGAAGTTGTTAATCTTGTCAAAACACTTTATCAAACAAATTTCTAATGTTTTAAAACCGTAAGAAAATGTAATCAAAGTAAGATAATAATAAAAGTATTGACACATCATCACTTAACTATTGAACTGAACGAAAGGACTAAAATGTTAGATGAAAAAAAAGTTAAAGAACCAATCAAGGTCAACAAAAAGTACAGGGACCAATATTATAAATGTCCAAAAGTTGGAGGTCCAAAAACATAATTAACCCTTATTATTATTATTATTACTAAGAATAAAAGTTGCATGTGAAACATCAATGTTTAGTACACTTATTTTTTTGTTATGATGCTTTGGAGACTTTGGTGGAGGCAGAATAGCAAAATTTAGGAAGGCATTAACCGTAATCATGTTGCTGTTAGCCAAAGAGCCATGAACAATATTCAAGATTGGGAGAGAGCTCGTGTTAGGCGACTTCCTGTTGCTCATCATCCTTGTTTGGGTTCCTGGCAGAAACCGTGTGTAGGTATGCTGAAATGCAACATTGATGCTGTTGTTTTTAGTTTGCAGAAGCATTTTGGGATTGGTTTGTGTTATGAAAGATGGAGGTTTTTTTGTGATAGCCAAGATTGTTCTTTTTGATGGTTCTATACCAGTAGTAGAAACTGAAGCATTGGCTCTTTACCATGCTAATAAGCTGGAAGGCTGGCCTAGGTTTTGATAAAATTATTTTTGAATTGGATTGCAAATCAGTAGTAGATGGCATGAAAGGGACTTATTCAGTGCGGTCTCAACTTGGTGCAATCTTTCACTCTTGCAAATACAAACTTTTCAGCACTTTGAGATAAGTCATGTTAGGAGATTAGCCAATTTCGTTGCTCACTCTTTGGCTCAAGCAGCAAAATCTTATGCTAGCTCTATAGTCTTTGATTACATACCTTCTGGCATCCATGACACTGTTATTAATGAAATGAGGTGATTTTCTTGTGTAAAAAAAAAGTACACATATTTTGTCCTCTACATATAAAAGGATTTACCCTTGTGCGTCTAACAAAAGCAAAAGCATCCATGAGGAAGATTATGGATCGGTATTAATGAGTTGAGTTTTTTTTTTTAATTTTTTTTATAAAGAATGATTTGAGCTTTTATTTTACCTAAATAGACAATGAAAAATTTCAAAAAAAAAATCTATAAGTTGAATCATGAATCATACTTTCTTAATAAATGTAAATTAGTTAGCTATATTATTGTATAATTAGGGACGGAAGAAGAAATTTAAATCAGCCTTTTGTATTGTCACTTATAAAATACACCATCAACCAAGAATCAAGCATGGAATTAGATGTTCTCATGTTACATTGGTTTCTAATTTCGGAGCTCCCACAGAGCACTAGCCAACTACACTAGTAATAGAGGACTGAACTAAACTGTAATATTTAGTATCTTAAGCACTACGCAATTGAAAGTTAAAAATTCTAAAGCCCACATATCAATCTTTACTATGAGGTTGGGTCTACTAATCAAGCTCACAAGTTATTTAATGAAACCCGGGAAAGAATCATATATGTTTGGATTGTTGAATTGCAAAATTAAACAGAGAACAAATTAACTTCAAAACCAAATCAAATTCAAAAAAATTATCAACCAAAGGATCCAATTCTTGTAGTAAATTATCATACTCCATGATAGAAATACGAATCCATGAACATTCATACCAATACAAATTCATAAGATGATATCCAACATGTATTCGCGATAACAGAAAACACAATCACATTCCTAAATTTACACGAACTCAGACACAAATATATATTGACTTAAGCAATCAATCGACCGCCCAAAAACTGAATTGGATTAATCAATCATATTCCTAGTCCTAATTAAATTCCAAAAACCTAATCATAATCATGAATTAAATTCCAGAAATAAAATAGAAATGGAAGAGCACACAAATCCAGAGATTAAGAAAAAAGAACTTCAATTCTAGCACAATCCTTGGCATTCTTGAATTGATTTTGAAATTCACCCTCCATGGATGGCTCCATTGAAGACTCGAGCAAGACCACCAAGAACAGAAAAGGGAAAGAATAAAGAAGAAATAAGAAGAGAGAGTAGAGACAAAGCTTTTAAAATAAAAAAATAGAAAAATTGTAAAGTTTATCAAACAAGTGTACCCAAAACTAGTTAATTACAAAACCCAACACCTAAATTTGTGGGCAACCCTAAAAAACTCTAAGGCCACCAAATTAAGTCTCTAGAAAGCTATTAAAACTATATTTGGGCCCTTAATATAGAGTTAGGCCCAAAAAATTACTAAAAAGTTCTGAAATCGAAAAATGTTAAGTGCAGGGAGAACAACTTGAAGCTCGATTTTGAGCCCCAAAACACCAACATTGGCTTGAGCTTGTGAGAGACAAAAATGTAGAGTTGTCTCAGATTTCTAACAAGTTCTAGATCACCCAAATCCAAGCTTGGTAGCAAAAGTTATGACCTGCCAAGAAAATACTGTTAATATGAGTAAAAATGTGAAAATTAACATATCTTAACACTTTAGCTCAATTAGTCTCACTATCACAACTTAACCATGAGGTAAAAAAAAAATGTAAATTATGTCTAAAAATGAATCACTAATTAATGCCTAACGATGCTCTATCAAAGGGTCATAATTTTATAATGTCATTTCTCAGCATCCTTAAGATGCGGTGAGATTTGGATGGGACGGGACAAAGAGCACTTGATATTTATATTTCACTTATATCAAGAAAACCAAATATTAAAAAATAAGTTTTCTAACTATTAGAATATACCTATAAATTGTGGAACTATCAGATTCTATCTAATGGATATTGAGCATGTAGCTAAATAAATCAAGACAAAGGAATTGAACCACTACTAACCAGTAGGATCGGCATAGTGGTAGGAGGTTTGGAGTAATATACATTGTATACCAAAAAAATTGAACCACCACTGTCAAACCTCATCTTTGCAGGCAATCTCATGTATCATTTAATTTAAAAAATAAAACAAGTATTATAAACATGGATGGGGAGAGTAAAAAATAGGCAAAACAAGGTTTTTCACATTCCACGCATTCTGCATATCACTTTCATTTGTCATAATGCAAGATGAAGAAGAATATAATGTTGAAATGGATTGAAGAATAGTGCATACCATGATTTTTCTTGTCTGTTACTGTTGATCATCTTCACTAGCTTCCCCAAGGTCATTGTACGTCCCTTGTTTGCCGACAAACACTAGGGAGTGACAGTAGACTCTCTCTGTAAATAGAAGATTGTAGATTTGTAGTGTAAAACCCTTGACTCCTACCATATATGAGTTTCTCAAGCAGCTCTCCTTTGTCATTAAATTTCTCTAATTTTCCACAGTAATTTGATCCAAAGATTCCTCCATCTTTGGTGATGCATATCGGAGAAAAGAAATCCTGAGGTTTGCCATAAGTAGGGATAACAACAGACTTGGTCCAAGATGATTGCACTTTATATATTTTCATCACCCATATCTCAATCATTCCACAACCTCGGACCGAGTAACACACGCTGAGACATCCATCCATTACGCTCAAACTATAAGCTTCATATTTTTTCATAGTTAAATGATCAAGGAGAGGAATCTCTAATAAACTCCTTTGTATTAGATCAAATGCAATAATCACAGGAACCTTTCTATCCTTATAACAAACCATCCAATGAAGAGCCCCATTCAAGAGTGATCCGACTCTCAAGTCATCATAATAGAAATTCTTATATGAAACATGAATCTCCGCAAATAGAACCCAATTACCCGTTTTAAATGAAAAAATCGCAATTTCAAGTTTGCAGTCATCATCTTCAGACTCTTCATTTTTAGACTCACATAAATCAATAAGAATTAGTAAGTAGTCATCTACTGATGTGTCATACCCAAAACCACAAAGAAGATAGGTTAATTCATTTGCAAAGTTTAGGAATCGTTTGTGAAAACCTGTGGATGGATTCCATAGAATGAGATCATTGTTTCTCTTATAGTATAAAACTATGAACCCTTTGCATGATCCCAAAATCTCATGGTTATCAATGCAAGCAGAATGATAGTTATGTTCGCCAAGTTGCAAGGGACGTGGGGGTGATGAAGGGGGGAGAAGCAAATGCACCGCACTGAAATAATTTTTAAGCGGTGCCTCTATATCAATAGATTCAACATAAAAACGATAAGTTCTGAGAAGGAGTCGATGGGAGGGTGCAGCGGCTAGGTCATGATGGGAAATAGCAAATTGGGGATCAGAAATCAAAGAAAGCCAGGACTTACACACACACTTGAAACGCAAAACAGATCTGACGGGCAATCTGAGAAGAATTTCTCTTATCAACTCCAAAGGGAGAGTCTTAGTGAGATTCGGCATGTTGCTGCTTCCCCGCTCTTTGGCTTTTGCTAACACCCAAACAGGTAGAAAACTCAACATCTTAGAAGTGTTGCGTCAGTCTTAAATTGTGATTTGCGAAATCTTTTTATTCTAACCTCTTCTCGTTGTCAATAGTATTAATAGAACTGTCCAACAACCTTTTACCTTTTGCAAATACGTAAACAAAAACAACTTTTTTCTATCACTTTCCAACTAGATTTGGTGCAACTTTTTTTTTTTTTTTTTTTTTTTTTAAGAAAACATAAAATTAATCAACATTTTTTTGTTACTTCTCTCCATTGCTCTCTCACTTTCTATTTTTTATATTTTAAAAATCCCTGAAACTCCAGGGTCTCATTCTAGTTTAACTAAAGATGGAAAGTAAGAAGAAAAAAGAGAGATAATTTTTAAATTTTGGACGGAGGCTAGGGGATCTAATAGGATAGGTGATTTATGTCGACTAAAAGGAAAAAATCATTTTTAATATTTGAGAAATGAGTTTGGCTCTTCTAAAATAAGAAAAATGTACTTCAAATATAAAGTGTAATAATACCATTAATTAGAAAATCAATAATTAAAATTATAATAAATTCAAGTTGCATTAAATATGTATTTGATTTATCATATTTTTTATTGTTAATTTTGTTTTTTAATCAACAATTGTAAGTATATTTTATTCTCTAAAGTGCATACGTTGCTTTTATAGGACTCAAATTCAGGAGAAATTATTTATATAGTTTTTCTATTTTCTTTTACTTTAGATACCATTTAGAAGGAAGGGTATTATTTTAGAGATAAAATTAATATATTTTTTTCCAATTTAATGTTACAATTCTGTAAGAACTTGAAAGATCACATTTGTACGTTTTTTTAATTTATATTTAAATGAAAAACTTGAAATTTTCAATTTAACTTATTAGAAAATATCAAACTTAAGTTTAATTTATTTCTCATTCATTATTTTTCATCTAAAAGAAATTTACATCACTTTTTAAGTTTATTAATTAAATATTTAATAAAAAATTTATATTTACGACAAGGATAACTAGTCTTTCTTTAATATGCCTAAAATTGTGGTTACTAAATTGATTAATATACATAGAAATTTCTTGTGAGTTGGAGGGGAGGGACATAGGTGAGTAGCAAGGGTTAATTGGGATAAGATTTGTCGACCAAAGAAATATGGTGGGCTTGGGATAAAACATTTGAGCTTATTTAATGAGGCACTCCTTGGTAAATGTAGGTGGGGTCTTTTACACGAGAAAGATGCTTTGTGGAGGAGGATATTAAGTTCTAGATATGATGGGGCGGAGAGGGTTAGTAAAAGAAGAAAGGTGCAACAATGTTTCGCTGTGGTGGATCTCTAGAGGCTCAAAATACCATTGAACACACATATGGTATGGAGACTCTTCCAAGATAAGATGCCAACAAAGGTCAATTTGTGTAAAAGAAATATTTTACTGTCAGAGGAGGAACTATTGGTCCATTTTGTAAGCAGAGGAGACTTTGGATCATGGTTTTTTAGGTGTGGACTCCCTAAGGGCATTTGATAGAAGACTCCAAGAAGATTGGACTAGAGATACAAGAGAAGATCCTAGGGTTTTGATAACTGCTAAATAATTGTATTGTTAATAATGGAAAATAAAGTAAAATTATCTTTAAAAATAATTATTTAGTAGCTATTTGGTCTAAATGGTTAAGAATTGATATTTTTTTCTAAATATTGGATGCAGATATAACAACTGAAGGGACTAAGAGCAAAAAAAAGTATAGCAATTACGAAGAAAAAATAAAGAATACAACATTCAGGCCCAGCCCAGCAGCACGCTTAGCGAGCGGCACGCGCTAAGCGCGAGATGGAGCACGTACGCTAAGCGTGCAGAGCGCGAGAAGAGCACGCGCGCTAAACGAGGGACGCTCGCTAAGCGAGCTTACGAAGGCTCAGTCCACTTCAACAGCTATAAATAGAGAGTCCAACCAAAGGAAAAGGACACACCGAATCTCAGAGCATTCTCACTAATACCCAAAGCCTGAAAACTCTTCCTTAGGGAATTCTGTTCTCTCTTTCACCATTTTCTCTATTCCCTTCTTCCATCCCTTCTCTTCCATCCCTTTAGATCCAATTTTTCTTCCAAAATATTGATTAAAAAAACACAAAAATCTAAGTGTAAATCACTTAATCCATGTTGTTTTAGAATCATATTTAGTCATAATAATTGTCACATTATGTTATAAGTTTGTGTTGAATTTTTATTTTGTTGATTGAATTCTAGATACATTTGTTCATATATTATTGTCATTCTTAGCCTATATTTTGAATTTTGAGTCTAATTCATGCATGTTATTTAGTTCATAACATGTTCTAAATCAATTCCTAGAAGTAGTCTTGTTGTTGAACTTTTTTTTTTTGTTTTCTAAGTTTCTTGCATGATGCCTATGAAGAAGTTGAGTTGTGGTGATGAGTTGTGGATGAATTTGTGACTCAAAATAAGTCTTAAGCTCTCTTGAATTGTGTTATTCAAGATAATTGAGCATAAGCAAACACAAATTGTAAGTATTCAAGCCATAAGCAACATAAACATTACTCTTGATTTCTAGGTTGAAATCGCTGGTGCTGACAACTTGAACATACGAGCTTGTAAAAATTACTTGGAATTGGTCACTACAAATTTTGAGCTGAAATTTTTACTGAATTTTCTAGACATCTGGAATAAAATTAGAAAAAAATAACCAAGTGATTTGGATAAATGAAAAAAATAAGAAAAATCATACACATTGGCAAGAAAATCAGTGTCCAGAAAAAAAAAAGTGAAAGGAAAGTGTGCGTATTGTTTGAATAAAAATTTGTTCTATAATTGGTGCCTATTTTATACCAATCTTAGTTATGAAATTTAAATTGAAAAAGAGTGTGAAAACAAGTGCCAAAACTAGAGGTTTCTTGAGTTTTTTTTTTTTTTTTATAGTTTTTCTACTCTACTCTAGAGTCATTCTAGGTTTCTCTGAGTCCTAGCTTGCTTTTGTGTGTTTTTCATTGCTTTAATTGTTGAATAATCCTTTAAAATTTGTATTGTTAAAACTCTATTGGTTTAGCTTTCATTTCATATTTTTTGGGTCTTTGGTTATTGCTTGTCTCTTTGTTTCCTTATTTGTGAGTTGCCATATAGGGAATTGGAAAGGAGGATTGGTGTCATCCCTTGAAGAATTTGAGTCAAGAAGCAAGGGGCCAATGTTCGATCACGACAAGTGCATCGGATCGCGCAAGTAGTATAAAATGGTAAGAACCGAGTATCGAACTCTCGGGGAACTTGTGTTACTTAGTAAAGCTATATTCAGTGAATAGGTATCTAGTATGAAAAGAAATATGTTGACTATGAATAGGTATGTAGACTAACTATTAAAAGGAAAATCACGTGAGTAATGATGCGTAAAGACAAGTAGACAACACGTTGGTCTTCCTAATAGGTGTCTGATGTTAAAAGGATATTCTCTACTTAACAATGCTCATGTGTTCTATGGTGTCTCCTGAAATGCTAAACCCCAATTCCTCATGATAGTCTAGCCTAATCCTGATCAAACATCATCCTTAGATTCCTCTTGTTGGACTAAACTCGACCAAAACCGCATTAAGACAAACATACAAACAACTAGGTTATCGTACCCCGATCTCTCGTGATAATACGATAAACTAGCCCCGTCCAATCAAGTTCTAAGAATCAGACCAGTTTCTACTGTTGAATGATTCTAACAACACATGCATCTATGTGATCAAGGAAAAAGCATGGTAGAATGAAGTTCTGATAGCACACAAAACATCATTAAATAAATATACAGGTATTTACATCAAGTACTTACAAGGAAGAACCAACAAAGGATTTAACTCTCTATAACTAGGAAGCTTCCTTTACAACAAAGAGAAAATAAAAATGAAGGATTGAAGAAATACAAGCGGTGAGGATGTCTCCTCCACCTCTAGAACCTCACAATCACTCACAAACTCATCTCATGCTCTCAGGACGACTTCTTCTTCAAGCTCGGTTCTCTGCAGGTCTTTGCACAGCAAAATCTCAAAACTCTTTGGAACTTGGACCTTTCTCTCTCTAGAAATATCTAGACATGCAGAAGCTTCAAGAAAAGGCGAAACTCCTCTCCAAAATATGATTTTAGGCTTAAATAGGGGGCTTTGTTTGTGCTTGCGCGCTTAGCGCAACTCTAAACCGCTTAGCGCGCATTAGTGAATTTCGGCCTAGCATGTGTTTTTCTCGCTCAGCGAATGGAATGAAGCGGTACGCTTAGCGGGATGACCCTTCGCTCAGCGAACATGCATAGCTCATCCTTCTTCCAGATTCTTCCTCGCGCTCAGCCGAGGAGTGTTGCGCTTAGCGGATGGCTTGCTAAGCCAGAAGATTGGCTTAGCGAGAGGGTGAAAATCAGCATTTCACAAACTTGCCTAATTAACTTGAAATTGAGAGAAAATGATTATTAAACACACAAAATGGGAGTACTAAGTATTTATTACCTATCTTTAACAAAATGTAATTACAACACTACAAAATAACCATAAATTGGAGAAGTTTGATACAATTTACACTGATTTTATATACAAAAGTTAGTCGTATTCATCAACTAACAACCAACCACCTTAAGAGCTATTGGACTAAGAAGCACTCCAAATTGAGTGAATCACCAAAGAGAGAATAACCACCAAAATTGAGGACCGTTTTGTAATTGGCAATTTACTTACCTTCATTGCTTTCAAGTTTTGTAACAAAAAGGCCCTTCATTGGAAGTGTGTTGGGAGCCTCCAATTGGTTACCAAAATTCCATTTGTGTGTAACAATTTTAGGAAATTTTCCCTTAGGATAGTGAGTGTTTTGTTGGGGACCTTAAATGTGATCATCCAAACACTCCTAGGATCCGCCTAGTTTACATTTGTTGCACTTTAATTTCTTGCTTACTTTCATAGCCTATTCTCTTTACTAGTCACGCCTAGTTTATCTTGTAATTACATAATACTTTCTTCTTGCTTATCACACTTATCTTGAGTTCTTTTGAACCCTAGCTTTTACCTTTTACAAACCCTCAACAAGAAAGAACCACAACTTAGGAACCAACATGAGTCATCATTCATCTAGTGTTAATGGTGAGGGTACTAGTCATAAGGATCCTCTATCAAGAATCTTAGATGAGTTAAGTTCCCTCAAGTTATGGAAAGAAAAACTAGAAAGAAAAGAAAAAGGAAAAGAGAGGGTAGAAATAGATCAAGATGAGAGAGAACAAATAAGAGAGGAAGAAAGAAGAAAAATGATGAAAGAGTTAAGAAAAGAAAAATATGCCTCCTATAGTAGTCATGACTCTTCCAAGAGCCTAAGTGAAGAACTTAGTGACTATTATGGAGGAAGGCATAGGTCACATCCTAGACCTCACTCCTATAGGAGTGAAAAGGAAAGAAAGCCTTAAGAGGCTAACATTAACCTCCCATACTTCCACGGAAAGGATAATGTAGAGGCTTATTTAGATTGGGAAATGAAGGTTGAGAAACTCTTTGTTTGCCATCATACAAGTGAGGAAAAGAAGGTTCCTTTGACTGCCCTTAGCTTCCAAGGGTATGCCCTCTATTGGTGGACTTCCCTAGCTAGGGAAAGAAGGATTCATAGGGATCCTCCAGTAGAGTATTGGAATGACTTGAAAAGTGCCCTTAGGAAGAGGCACATCCCCTCCTACTATGAAAGGGAATTTATGGACAAGCTCCAAAGGCTTAGACAAGGGAGTATGAATGTTGAAGAGTATAGGCAACAAATGGAGCTACTCCTTTTGAGAGCTGGGCTTAGG
Organism: Glycine soja; assembly: GCF_004193775.1. Classification (NCBI taxonomy): domain Eukaryota; kingdom Viridiplantae; phylum Streptophyta; class Magnoliopsida; order Fabales; family Fabaceae; genus Glycine; species Glycine soja. Next base: position 30,648,817 of record NC_041011.1, read on the forward strand.
GAGGAGGAAAGAACAAGCATTGCTAGGTTCCTTAGTGGACTTAATATGGAAGTGAGGGACAAGGTTAAGTTGCTTCCTTATAGGGACTTAAATGACCTAGTCCAAATTTGCAAAAGGGTAGAGCAACAACTTAAAAGGAAACCAACTTCAAAATCTTATGGCTCTCATTCTTATCCAAAGAAAGACCAAGTTCAAGGCATCTTAGGGGCTGCACCTTCTAAGACCAAAATTGATAAGGGAAAGGCAATAGATAAGCAACCCCCTAAGGCTAGTATGCAAGAGAAGAGTAGCTCTATAAAGTGCTTTAAATGTCTTGGAAGAAGACACATTGCTTCTCAATGCCCCACCAAGAAAACCATGATTATGAGGGGCCGAGACATTTATAGTAGCCAAGATAGGGTTACTACTTCACCTTCCTCTAGTTAAAGTGAAGAAACAAAAGGGGAAGAATCTAGTGAAGAAATATACCCCCAAGAAAAAGGGACCTTCTAATGGTCAGAAGGCTTCTAGGAGGTCAATCTTGTGACTTGACCCAATCTTAAAGAGAGAATATTTTTCACACAAGGTGTAAATTTTTTTATAACACATGCTTTCTCATTGTAGATAGTGGTTCATGTTGCAATTGTTGCAGCACAAGATTAGTCTCTAAGTTGAGCCTTGCTATCACTTCCCATCCAAAACCTTACAAACTTCAATGGCTCAATGAGCAAGGGGAGATGATAGTCAATCAACAAGTGAAAGTGCCCTTTTCCATTGAAACATATAAGGATGAAATGATTTGTGATGTAGTTCCTATGGAGGCAGGACACCTTCCCTTAGGTAGGCCATGGCAATATGATAGGAAAATAATCTATAATGGCCTAACTAATGAGATAACCCTCACCCACCTTGGAACAAAGTTTGTGTTGCATCCTTAAACACCTTCACAAGTGGCCAAAGATCAACTAACTATGAAAAATAAGAGGGATGAGGAAGAAAAACTAGAAAAACAAAAGAAAAAGAAGGATAGTAAGGCCTTGTCTTCAAATGCCAAGGGGAAGGAAAAAGGGGAAAAGGATTCCTCCAAGAAGATTGTTAAGAAGGAAATTCATTTTGCAACAAAAGGTGATATCAAAAGAGCACTCCTTATTAAACAATCCTTTTACCTTCTCCTATCAAGGGAAACCTCCCTTAGCACTGCCACAATTCCTACATTTGAGACCTTACCCCCAAAGATCCAAGAACTCTTACTTGAATTTGGTGATATATTTCCCAAAGAGATACCCCTTGGGCTAACTCCTCTTAGGGGAATAGAACACCAAATAGACTTAGTCCCAGGAGCTAGCCTTCCTAATAGGCCAGCCTATAGGACTAACCCTCAGGAGACTAAGGAGATAGAGTCTCAGGTTAAAGAATTGTTAGAGAAGGGTTGGCTCCAAGAGAGCCTAAGCCTTTGTGTTGTGCTAGTGTTGTTGGTGCCCAAAAAGGATGATAAGTGGAGAATGTGTACAGATTGCAGGACCATCAACAACATTACCGTAAAGTATAGGCACCCCATTCCTAGACTTGATGATTTGCTTAATGAGTTGCATGGTGCCAACATCTTTTCAAAAATTGATCTTAAAAATGGTTATCACCAAATCAGGATGAAAGAGGGCGATGAGTGGAAAATTGCTTTCAAGACCAAGTTTGGTTTGTATGAATGGCTAGCGATGCCTTTTGGGCACACTAATGCACCAAACACCTTTATGAGACTTATGCATCACGTCTTAAGGGATTTCATAGGTAGATTTGTAGTTTTTTATTTTGATGATATTTTAATGTACAATAGGAGCCTAAATGATCACTTAGGACATCTCAGACAAGTTCTTTCAGTCCTTAGGAAAAACACCCTCTATGAAAATATAGAGAAATGTACCTTTTGTGTAGATAATATAGTTTTCTTAGGGTTTGTAGTTGGTAGAAATGGGGTCCACTTAATCAAGGCCATCCAAGAATGGCCCACCCCAAATAGTGTGGGAGATATTAGGAGCTTCCATGGGTTAGCAAGCTTCTATAGAAGGTTCGTTACTAATTTCTCTAAAATTGCCTCATCTCTCAATGAGCTAGTGAAGAAGAATGTGGCATTTACTTGGGGTGAAAGATAAGAGCAAGCCTTTGCTTTGCTCAAAGAAAAGCCCACCAAGGAACTTGTTCTAGCTCTTCCCGACTTTTCTAAAACTTTTGAAATGTGATGCCTCTGGAGTGGGAGTTGCAGTTGTATTGTTACAAGGTGGGCACGCTATTGCTTATTTTAGTGCAAAACTTCATGGTGCCACCCTCAACTACCCCACCTATGATAAAAAGCTTTATGTCTTAATAAGATACCTCAAAACTTGGGATCATTACCTTGTTTCCAAGGAATTTTTCATTCATAGTGATCATAAATCACTTAAGTACATTAGAAGGCAAAGCAAGTTAAACAAAAGGCATGCAAAATGGGTAGAGTACCTAGAGCAATTTCCACATGTTATCAAATACAAAAAGGGAAAAACAAGTGTGGAAGTTGATGCCCTTTCTAGGAGGCACACATTGTTTTGCTCCCTAAGAGCTCAAATTTTACGATTTGGTAACATTAGGGACTTGTATGCTTTAGATGAACATTTCTCTCCTATTTATGAAAGTTATGGGCAAAAGGCACAAGATGGATTCTATTTGGCTGACGGGAATTTGTTCAAAGAGGGAAAGCTTTGCATACCCCATGGATCCATCAGGAAATTACTTGTGAAAGAGAGCCATGAGGGTGGGCTCATGGGCCACTTTGGGATAGACAAGACCCTTGTCTTACTCAAAGAAAAGTTCTATTGGCCCCATATGAAGAAAGATGTTCATAAGCATTGCACTAGGTGTGTGGCTTGTTTACAAGCCAAGTCTATGGTGATGCCTCATGGGCTATACACACCCTTACCCATCTCATCTGCACCTTGGGTAGACATTAGTATGGACTTTGTCCTTGGGCTTCCCAGAACCTAGAGAGGTGTAGACTCTATCTTTGTGGTGGTGGATAGGTTTAGCAAGATGGCACACTTTATACCATGCCACAAGGTGGATGATGCTTCCCACATCTCAAAACTCTTTTTTAGGAAAGTTATGAGACTCCATGGTTTACCTAGGACTATTGTGTCAGATAAAGATGCTAAGTTTCTTAGCCACTTCTGGAAAACCTTATGGGCTAAGCTATGAACTAAGCTTCTTTTCTCTACCACTTGTCATCCACAAACTGATGGGCAAACAGAGGTAGTGAATAGGTCTTTATCCACCCTTTTAAGGGCTCTTCTGAAAGGCAACCATAAGTCTTGGGATGAGTATCTTCCTCATGTAGAATTTTCCTACAACAGAGGAGTTCATAGAACCACCAAACAATCCCCTTTTGAAGTTGTCTATGGGTTCAATCCCTTAACACCCTTAGACCTTATTCCCCTCCCACTTTACACTTCTTTTATACATAAAGAAGGGGAATCTAGGTCAGAGTTTGTAAAGAAGTTGCATGAAAGGGTTAAGAACCAAATAGAGAACCAAACAAAGGTTTATTCAACTAAATGCAATAGAGGAAGAAAGGAGCTAGTTCTTAATTAGGGGGAAGGGGTTTGGATCCATCTTAGGAAGGATAGATTCCCTACTAAAAGGAAATCCAAGCTTAGCCCTAGAAGGGATGGACCTTTTCAGGTCTCGGAGAGGATCAATAACAATGCTTATAGGTTGAACTTCCCAGAAGAGTATGGAGTCAACACCACTTTTAACATTTCTGATTTAATTCCTTTTGTAGGTGTCATACCCTAATTTTATATGGGGACTATTGTTCATTGATCTTTTGATCCTTGCTAGTTGACTTACGGTGTCGAACGCTAGTTATAGTGCGAAACAAATGATCATTAAGTGTTTTGATCAAGAATGCAAAAAATACCAAAAAATGGGGCAAAAGGGTCTTTTCCTTGGTTTTCCTGGACCCTAGCTCACCTAGGCTAGCCTCTGTCTCGCCTGGGCCACCAAATAGCTTCATGATAAAGAAACCAGTTCGCCTGGGCAAGCTTTTTGCTTCAACACTAAGTTTTAGCTCGCTTGGGTGAGCTGCAACTACCCCAAAGTGACCCTTTGCCTATAAATGGGCGTCCTAAGGGGGGGTTTTAAGGGGTTCTAAAATTCAACATTGAGAGAAATTAAGAGAAATAAGGGAGAAGAAGAAGAAAGAAGATGAAACAAAGTCGAGGCGCTGCCGAATCACCACTGTGTTCAATCTTTACATCATTCTTTGTTCGGTGTTCTTCGTGCGACCATCGGTTAGTTTTGTTTTTAAGATTTGAATGTGATTTATGCACCCTTAGGGTTCCCCTTTATTTTTGTGTGCATATTCATCTCCTCCTTCTATCATCAGTAATCTCTTTTCTTTTGTAAATTTTTATCTTAACCGATCATTAGCGTCGTAAAGTTGTCTTTTAGAGGAATTGAAAGTTAAAAAATAAAACCAAGATAAAATAAATGCATAACTGAATTTCTCTCCGCCAAAGTCACTTGAGATCGTTCAAGGTCCAACGCCGTAACGCCCCCTTTTTGTTCTTGTTAATTAAAAATAATCTTTCAAAAGCATAAAAACAATTTGACACACAAACTTTTTCACTTTAAAGAACTACATAGGGCTAAATTCCTCACCGCACTTGAGGATACGTAGGAGCAAGGGCATCCCCTCATCGACCCCAAAAAAAAAAAAGATATAAAAAAGGGAAAGATAAATAACTTTTGAAGTCATGTTGCACACTTGATTTGAGGCCGCATCCCTTGTGACGGGCGCGTGGGGTGCTAATACCTTTCTTATGCGTAAACAACTCCTAAACCCTTCTTTTCAAAATTCGCAGACCTCTTTTTGGTTTTTCTAATGTTTTTCTTGAATAAACGTTGGTGGCGACTCTGCTCATTTTCTCCCTTTGAGACGAACGCTTTGGCTTATCTATTTTGCCTTCGCCGTCCCGTCGTAGGGTAGGTTGCAATAGATGGTGACTCCACTAGAGACTGTTAGAGAGTTAAGCCATTCGACCAGTGTGGAATGTTTTATTGTGACTTCTTCTTTATTTATGTTCCCTCTTCTCTTTCATCTTTTGTTTTGTCCATATTTATGTATAAAATTTGCTATGTTATTGTGTTTGATGTGTGTTTGTCTATCTATTACATTCATAGTTAGAAATATTTTTGTTCTATGCACACATGGCACCTACACCTTTGCACACACATTGAGATATTAGGCCCTATACTCGAGTCTATGTGAGCCATAAGGAGTGGAGGTCGATCTATGGTCATGTTGGGTCTCCGACTCGCTTGATAACAGTGAAGCCTTATCTAGAGTTTTCTTCTATTAGTGATGCATTGTCGCTGATAGTCCCTATTGCCACAATGTATTACCTAAGAGGATGATATCTCTAGAAGCCAGTAAAGTTTCATGAAACCACCCTTGGGAGTTGTCACTAGAAAGAGACTTTTGGGTCCTTTCCATTAGGTTCCTAAATTAGGGGGGCACATAGAAAACTCACTCTGGCTTGTTCCTTGATCGCATCATGCATGATGGAAGCTTGCTTGTGGGGCTTCTATGGAGGCTGGATCTTTGAGCTTCAATGAGGTCCTTTAATTGTGATTTTCCACCATGGAGATGTAGCGGAAGACAAAGGAGAAGAGGTGAGAGGAGGCGCCATCCACTAGGGAATAAGCCATGGAAGAAGGAGCTTCACCACCAAGATGAGCCTTGGATAAGAAGCTTGGAAGGATGCTTCAATGGAGGAAAAGAAAGAGGGAGAGAAAGAGAGAGGGGGGAGCACGAAATTGAAGGAATAAAAGAGGTAGAGAAGTGGAACTTTGAAGTATGTCTCACAAGACTCTCATTCATCAAAGTTACAATAAGTGTTACACATGCTTCTATTTATAGACTAGGTAGCTTCCTTGAGAAGCTTTCTTGAGAAAAATTCCTTGAGAAGCTTCTTTGAGGAAACTTCCTTGAGAAGCTAGAGCTTAGCTACACACACCCCTCTAATAACTGAGCTCACCTCCTTGAGAAGATTCCTAAAGAAGCTAGAGCTTAGCTACACACACCCCCTATAATAGCTAAGCTCACCCCCATGCCAAAATACATGAAAATATAAAAAGTCCCTATTACAAAGACTACTCAAAATACCCTGAAATACAAGGCTAAAACCCTATAATACTAGAATGACCAAAATACAAGGCCCAAAAGAAGGAAAAACCAATTCTAACATTTACAAAGAAAAGTGAATCCAACCTTGACCCATGGGCTCAAAAATCTACCCTAAGGTTAATGAGAACCCTAGGGCCTTCTTTAGTAGCTCTAGCCCAATCCTCTTTGAGTCTTTTATTCAATACCCTTGGGGGGTAGGATTGCATCATCTCCTCCACCTTGGAAAGGATTTGAGCTCAAATCCCGAGGTTCTACATACTCTGGGCTCCTTCCCTCGACACCTATAAAAAGAATAAAAACATATGTATTAGTGGTGTTGGGTATGTTAGAGTAGGGTAAGGTTTGAAAACCCGTTTTATGGAGATCTTCCCATGAGGGAACATGGTTCTTCACCAACTCAATGAGTGGTGCTACAAGTATAGAAAAATATGGGACAAACCTTTTGTAAAAGTTTGTTAAGTCATGGTAGCCTCAGATTTCCCTTATACTTGGTGGAGTAGGCCATTCAGGAATGGCCTTTATTCTCTTAGGGTCTGTGGGAACCCCTTGATCACTATTTGAAAAATTAAGAAAAGTAACGCAATAAAACATACTTTTTTTTTGTATTTTCATATTGATTATTCCTACCAAAAAGTATGACAAACCTAAGGTGTCCCATATGAGTACCTAAGTTTGTATTGAAACTAAAAATAAGAACAAACCTACCTAATGGGTCCCTATGTACACACACCATGAAGATGTTAGTTGTACGAGTGATTTTACAAAAGAGGGTTGCACCACTCAAAACATTCATCATACCACCTATATTAGGGACTTGGGGCCTAATAATACCTATTTTGGGCACCAACAAAGCACAACGATTTAAGCTCTTGCGAACCAAACCCTCATCCAACAACTTCTTTACTTGAGGAATAAACTCAAGCCCAAGAGGTGTGGCAATGCTAGCAAGTGCCTTTTTACAAAAGAGAAAATGTGGAGGTTTTCTAAGAGGGAGAGTTTCTTTAATGTTTGTCTTTATTGTAAAATGAGTTTCCTTCTTAGCTAACCTCTTGGAGGAGACACTTACCTCTTTACACTTCTCTTTAACCACTAATGGTTGTCCATCTTCTTGGGGGTAGATTTCTTCACTAGATTCTTCCCCTTTTGCTTCTTCACTTTCACTAGAGGAAGGTGAAGTAGTAGCCTTATCTTGGCTACTATAAATGTCTTGGCCCCTCATAATCATGGTTTTTGTGGTGGGGCATTGAGAAGTAATGTGTCCTCTTCCAAGACATTTAAAGCACTTTATAGAGCTAGTTTTCTCTTGCATACTAGCCTTAGGGGCTTGCTTTTCTATTGCCTTCCCCTTATCATCTTTGGGCTTAGAAGGTGTCACCCCTAAGATGCCTTGACCTTGGTCTTTCTTTGGATAAGAGTGAGAGCCATAAGATTTTGAAGTAGACTTCTTTTTAAGTTGTTGCTCTACCCTTATTTCCCAATCTAAGTTAGCCTCTTCATTGTCCTTCCCATGGAAGTATGAGAGGTTAATGTTAGCCTCTTGAGGCTTTCTTTCCTTTTCTCTTCTATGGGAGTGAGGTCTAAGATGTGACCTATGCCTTCCTTCGTAATAGTCACGAAGTTCTTCACTTAGGCTCTTGCAAGAGTTATGACTACTATAGGAGGCATGTTTTTCTCTTTTCATTTCTTTCATTATTTTTCTTCTTTCTTCCTCTCTTATTTTCTTTCTTTCATCTTGACTTATTTCTTCCACTCTTTTTTTTCCTTTTTCTTTTCTCTCTTGTTTTTCTTTCCATAACTTGAGGGAACTCAACTCATCTAAGATTCTAGATAAAGGGTCTTTATGACTAGTACCCTCGCCATTAACACTAGATGAATGATGACTCATGTTGGTTCCTAAGTTGTGGTTCTTTCTTGTTGGAGGTTTGAAAACAAAAGGTAAAATAAACTATGGTTGAAACTAGCCAAAATAAACACTAAAAGAGGTGTGAAAGATAAGGTAAACAACTAATTGGTAAAAGGAAAGCTATCTAGGCGGTTTGGCAAGAAATGTAAACTAGGCGAATCCTAAGAGTGTTTGGATGACCACATTCAAGGTTCCCAACAAAACACTCACTATCCTAAGGAAAAATTGCCTAAAATTATTACACACAAATGGAAGTTTGGTAATCTATTGGAGGCTCCCAACACACTTCCAATGAAAGACCTTTTTGTTACAAAACTTGAAAGCAATGAAGGTAAGTAAATTGCAAATTACAAAATTACAAAATGGTCCTCAATTTTGGTGGTTGTTCTCTCTTTGGTGATTCACTCAATTTGGAATTCTTCTTAGTCCAATAGCTCTTAAGGTGGTTGGCCCTTTTTTCTTGACTCAAATTCTTCAAGGGATGGCACCAATCCTCCTTCCAATTCCCTATATGGCAACCCACAAACAAGGAAACAAAGAGACAAGCAATAACCAAAGACCAAAAAAAATGAAATGAAATCTAAACCAATGGAGTTTTAACAAGACAATTTTTCAAGGATTATTCAACAATTAAAGCAATGAAAAGGACATAGAAGCAAGCTAGGACTCAAAGAGAAACTTAGAATGACTCTAGAGTAGAGTAAAAAAACTGAAAAAAAAGACTCAAAAAACCACTAGCTTTGGCACTTGTCTTCACACTAATTTTCAATTGAAATTTTGGAACTAAGATTGGTATAACATAGGCACCAATTATAGACTAAATTTTGAGCCAAAAGAACAAGCACACTTCCCTTTCACTTTTTTTTTTCCTGGATACTGATTTTCCTGCCAACTTGTGTGATTTTTCGTATTTTTTCCTTTTATCCAAATCACTTTTTTCTTTTTTTCTAACTTTTTTCTAGATGTCTAGAAAATTCAGTAAAATTTCAGCTCAAAATTCGAAGTAACCAATTCTCAGTAATTTTTACAAGTTTGTATGTCCAAGTTGCTAGCACCAGCGGTTTTTTTTTTTAAGCATGGTATATTGATTGCCTTGGGCTTACTTTCAACCTTCCTATGTATGTTGAACTCACTAGGATTGTTTACCACAGTTTTAGGAGTTCAATATTCACCTAGGATCAACATTTCAGCCAGCAATTCAATCACCAAAACTCAAATTCACAATAGACACAATCATAAGGAAACCTAAAAGTTCAAGAAAAGGTTCACAATCAAAGACTCTCTAAGAATTTTGCATGAACATGTTAAGGACTAATTAACATGAAAGATTTGACTCAAATCAAATAATAGGCTAAAAGAATTTCATACACTCATGAGCAAATGAGTTAGACAAAGAAACAAGAAAATAAAATTCAGCACAACATAAGAAATCTTATGTGACAAGTTTCATGACTAGACATGACTTCTATGACAAAACTACAATAGGTGAACAAGTCACTCTAGATTTTTGAGGTTTTCTTCTACTTTAATATTTTTGTAAGAATTTTATGGTTTAGGTTTCAGCCAAAAAAAATAACAAACCAAAACTCAAAGGAACCTAAACTCAACACAATTCATGGTTCAAGAACAAGAACAAGAAATTTGAACCATAGAAAATAAAATCTAACTTATATAGCAAGTTTAATCAGTGAAAACTCTAAAGAATCATGTTAACAACATTTAGCACAAGACATTTGAGGAGATACATGGAAAAAAATGAAGAAAAACAATGGAAGAGAAGGTAAAGCAAAAAATTAATGGAGGTTTAAGGAGCACCTACTTGAAGCTCTTGTGCTCTGATTACCACTTGATGGAAGCTTGCTTGTGGGGCTTCTATGGAGGCTGGATCTTTGAGCTTCAATGAGGTCCTTTAATGGTGATTTTCCACCATGGAGATGCAGCGGAAGACAAAGGAGAAGAGGTGAGAGGAGGCACCATCCACTAGGGAATAAGCCATGGAAGAAGGAGCTTCACCACCAAGATGAGCCTTGGATAAGAAGCTTGGAAGGATGCTTCAATGGAGGAAAAGAAAGAGGGAGAGAAAGAGAGAGGGGGGAGCACGAAATTGAAGGAATAAAAGAGGTAGAGAAGTGGAACTTTGAAGTATGTCTCACAAGACTCTCATTCATCAAAGTTACAATAAGTGTTACACATGCTTCTATTAATAGACTAGGTAGCTTCCTTGAGAAGCTTTCTTGAGAAAACTTCCTTGAGAAGCTTCTTTGAGAAAACTTCCTTGAGAAGTTAGAGCTTAGCTACACACACCCCTCTAATAACTAAGCTCACCTCCTTGAGAAGATTCCTAAAGAAGCTAGAGCTTAACTACACACACCCCCTATAATAGCTAAGCTCACCCCCATGCCAAAATACATGAAAATATAAAAAAAGTCCCTATTACAAAGACTACTCAAAATGCCCTGAAATACAAGGCTAAAACCCTATACTACTAGAATGGCCAAAATACAAGGCCTAAAAGAAGGAAAAACCAATTCTAGCATTTACAAAGAAGAGTGAATCCAACCTTGACCCATGGGCTAAAAAATCTACCCTAAGGTTAATGAGAACCCTAGGGCCTTCTTTAGTAGCGCTAGCCCAATCCTCTTTGAGTCTTCTATCCAATACCCTTCGGGGGTAGGATTGCATCAATGCATCTCTTCATGGCATCGTAATGGACATATCATTCCTGCATTTATCGTTTATCATATTCATGCATTGCAGTTGCATGAGTCATTGCATTATCATACATCTTCATTTAGCATGCTTTTGTTCTGCCAACCGCATACATTCTATTTCCATCGTTCGCATGTTATGTTCACTCATGCCTGATCCTTGCATTTTCCTCTGCAAAAAAAAAAAAGAAAACAAAAACAAAGAGAAAGAACACAAAGAAAGTCACAATGAAGAATGAAGTTTACACCACATTCTTAGTTACATGTGTTGGGTACCATGATGATAGCTATAAACAAACCATGTTGGGATTGTACACTCATTCCTCTTAAAAGTGATTGAAAATCATGTGAGCATGGTACCTAATGCATTGTTAACAAGGAAATGATGGTTCTTCGAGGGTCTCATGTCGATCTCATAATTACATTTGTCATGCATAGCATAAGTATGCCCTAGTCATTCATCTCTATGATATGTTGGCGAAGTATTGACAATCAAAATTTCTATTCCTTGGATTATGGGATCGAACCAAGCACATGCTTTTAAGAAAAGGGTTTCATCAAGTCAAGGTCAAGTAGGGAAGTAACCAGCTTGCAAAAGTTAGGGCAGAAGATGGATAGAGTTTACATAGCTTCTTTGGCTACTGCCAACACATGATTGAGCTAAAATAATTTACAAAAAAACTAGGGACTGTTGATATCCATGTTTTATTTCCAGTTGCACTTTGACTCCGACAAGATGTAATGAACAATGTTGTTTTAATGAAAATCTGAATATATTCGACCCTATGTTCTACTGAATGTCCTGTGTAAAATTTGCAATACTTCAACAATGTATCATTCACATACATCCATGCTTATTTTTCTTTTCAAATTGGTTGCATTGCTCATTGCATTCTTTCCTTGAAATTAGAATTGTAATCATTATAATCAAAAGGAAAGAAGGCACTTTATGGTGCCCTTACCAAATGCATGCTAAAGATAGAGTGATGAGTGAAATAGAGGAGGTACAAGAACAAATGAAGGCCTACATGAAGGTCATGAAAGAGAAAATAACCACAATGATGGAAGCCATGATGAGTATGAGAAAAATAATGGAGGTCAACATGGCTACAGTCGTTGCTGCAAGTACCGCTAGTGAGGTGGGCCCGACTCACCCATTTGGCATCAATCAAGCAATTCATCCTGTAGAAGCAAGCTTCATGATGAATCAAGATTGATTCAAGGAGTTTTGATGATAACAAAGATAATGACAAAAAGCTCAAAAGTCAAGATCACTTCATGATAACAAAGATGATGACATTCAAGAATGAGTTCAAGATTGAGTTCAAGATTGAGTCAAGAACACTTCAAGGATCAAGAGGAAATTTGATTTCAAGAATCAAGAATCAAGATTCAAGATTCAAGATTCAAGATTCAAGATTCAAGATTCACGAATAATCAAGATCAAGATTCAAGACTCAAAGATTCAAGAATCAAGAGAAGACTTAATCAAGATAAGAATTAAAAAAGTTTTTCAAAACATTGAGTAGCACAAGAAGTTTTCACAAAATCATTACCAAAGAGTTTTACTCTCTGGTAATCGATTACCAGATTATAGTAATCGATTACCAGTGGTTTTAAAACATTAAGATTTTCAAAATTCAAAATGAAGAGTCACATCTGTTGATGTGTAATCGATTACACCTTTATGGTAATCGATTACTAGTGACTGTTTTCAAAAAATTCATTTCCAAAAGTCACATTTCTTCAAGTGACTTGTTTCTGAAGATTCTTTCAAAAGTCATATCTTTTTTAAGTGATTAGTTTTAAAGGAATTGCCAAGAGTTACAAGTTTTGACTTGAGTCATCAAGAAACTATAAATATGTGACCTTGGCATGAAACATTTATTCATCTCAATCATCTCTTTCAAATCAATCTTTCAATATTTTATTTCATCTCTTTCAACAGATTTTTTCTGATTCATCTTCTCTTCATCTTTCTAAAAGTTTTTTGTTCAAAAATTTCTCTTTCAAGAAAAGTTCTTTGTTCAAAAACTTGTGCCATTCATCTTTTTCATTATCTTCTCCCTTTGCCAAAAAGAATTCGCCAAGGACTAACCACCTGAATTCTTTTTGTGTCTCTCTTCTCCCTTTTCCAAAAGAACGAAGGACTAACCGCCTGAATTCTTTTGTGTCTCTCTTCTCCATTTGCCAACATGAATTCGACAAGGACTAACCGCTTGAATTCTTTTTGTGTCTCTCTTCTCCCTTTTCCAAAAGAACGAAGGACTAACCGCCTGAATTCTTTTGTATCTCCCTTCTCCCTTGTCAAAGAATTCAAAACAACACAGTCTGAGAATTCTTTTGATTCTTCCCTTTCCCATAAACAAAAGATTTCAAAGGACTAACCGCCTGAGAATTCTTTTGTTTCCCCCTTGACAAAGTTTCAAAGGACTAACCGCCTGAGAACTTTGTCTTAACACATTGGAGGGTACATCCTTTGTGGTACAAGTAGAGGGTACATCTACTTGGGTTGTTGACTGAGAACAAGAGAGAGTACATCTCTTGTGGATCAGTTCTAGTGGAGGGTACATCCACTAGGTTGTTTAAAGAGAACAAGGGAGGATACATCCCTTGTGGATCTTTGCTTGTAAAAGGATTTTTACAAGGTTGAAAAGAAATCTCAAGGACCGCAGGTCGCTTGGGGACTGGATGTAGGCACGGGTTGTTGCCGAACCAGTATAAAACTCTTGTGTGTTTGTCTCCTTCTTCCCTACTCTTTTAATTTCCGTTGTGCACTTTAATTCCCGCTTTTACTTTTGGTTAAGTTTCTTTTCTATTATTTATTTTCTTAACAACATAGTAAAAGCCTAAGAAGGGTAATTTTTAATTAGTAAAGGTCTAGTAATAATTAATTCAACCCCCCCCTTCTTAATTATTTCGAGGCCACTTGATCCAACACATCCAGTCCTGGATATGGTAGGTCAGGGAGGTGAAGAATTGGGAAGTACGGGCAGCCCCCATTTTGTGTAGGTCCAGAGTAAGCTTTCCTTCCCACCATATGGCTTGCTTCCCAACTATACACCACCCAATGTTGCACACACTCCTGATGAGAATGTCGACAACTTCGTACCCATACCCATTGAGAGCCAACAACCCTAATCTAATCATGTACATGTCTCTCAACCCATGGAGGAGACACATGAAGCACCCCGAGACCACAATCTAGCTGACTTTGAGCCTCACCTCAGATATGCTGCTAAAGGGCAGGCGTGTTGCAGCGTACCCTTGCCAAACACTTTGGGGGGGCCTCAATATCGCCCAAAACCATAACCCTTGCATTTTGCGGTGGGAAAAGTCCCTCCTGCTGTGCTGGAAAGGGAGAAATTTGATCATATAGAGGAAAGGCTAATGGTCATTGAAGGAGGTAGAAATTATGCCTTTGCTGACATGACAGAGTTGTGCCTAGTGCCCGACATGGTCATTCCTCCAAAGTTCAAGGTGCCGGATTTTGATAAGTACAAGGGGACTACTTGCCCCAAGAATCACCTGAAGATGTACTATAGGAAAATGGGGGAATACACAAAAGATGAAAAATTGTTGATGCATTTCATCCAGGAAAGTCTTACTGGGGCAACCATCACCTAGTATACTAATTTGGAACCTTCCCGGGTCCATTCCTAGAAGGACCTAATGGTTGCCTTCATTAGGCAATATCGGTACAATTCTGATATGGCTTCGGAAAGAATGCAACTACAAAACATGTGTAAGAAAGAGCAAGAATCTTTCAAAGAATATGCCCAAAGGTGGAGGGATTTGGTAGCTCAAGTAGCGCCCCCAATGATGGAGAGGGAGATGATAACAATGATAGTAGACACGTTACCAGTGTTTTACAATGAGAAGATGGTGGGTTACATGCCTTCAAGCTTTGGCAATTTAGTTTTTGTCGACGAAAGGATTGAAGTGGGTCTGAGAAGAGGCAAATTTGATTATCTTGCTTTGATGAATAGGAAGCTTGGGGCAATTGGAGGGAATAAGAAGGAGGGAGGAACCCATGCTATGACTGCCATTCCTACATGGCCAAATTTCCCACCAGCTCAACAATATCAATACTTAGCCAATATCAACCTTTCTTATTACCCACCACCCTATCAGCCAAGAACACCTAATCATCCATAAAGGCCACCCCTAAATCAGCCACAAAACCCGTCTGCTGCACATTTGATACCAAACACCACCCTTAACACGAACCAAAACACCAACCAGGGAAGGAGTTTTCCAGAAAAGAAGCCTGTAGAATTCACCCCAATTCTGGTGTTGTATGCTAACTTACTCCCATATCTACTAAATAATGCAATGGTAGTCATAATCCCAGCAAAGGTTCCTCAACCTCCATTTTCCCGAGGATACAACTCGAATGCGACATGTGCTTATCATGGAGGAGTTCCAGGGCATTCCATTGGGCATTGTATGACCCTGAAACATAAGGTGCAAAGTCTAATTGATGCGGGCTGGCTAAAATTCGAGGATGACAATCGCTTGTGAATTCTGACATTGTCAAGCGCCATTATGCATGAGGCAATTTGGAGGTTGTTTTTAGATGTCTCCAATGACTCATTAG
This sequence comes from Glycine soja, assembly GCF_004193775.1. Classification (NCBI taxonomy): domain Eukaryota; kingdom Viridiplantae; phylum Streptophyta; class Magnoliopsida; order Fabales; family Fabaceae; genus Glycine; species Glycine soja. The sequence continues at coordinate 30,664,221 of NC_041011.1, forward strand.
GATTTCCAAGTTTATGCCATTACTATAAACAACAGTCACAATGCTAATAATATGAATAAATTTGATGTCCTTGCCTCTCATTCTCTCATAATTACATCTTTGCATATTTATTTAACATTCACTAGACTGTGAATGTACGTCGTTGGTTTGTTTTCTCAAGTGACTTACGCTCTTGAGTTGATCTCTAAGTCTGTTCAATCAGAAATCGCTCGTTCTACACGTTTGGTGGGGGTGCCGTAAATGACGAGTAAAGTAAAAAAAACATTTGATTGACTGTGTTTCAAATCAAAAATAAGAAGTACAAACATTCATGTGACCTCATTTTATCGTTCTTAAAAGTTGTCTTTTTGAGAAAAGTGAGTTATTAAGAACATGAATCATTTGACTTAATCTATCAATTGAAAATCCTTTAAATATTTTTCATCCTTGAAAGTTTATTTTCGATAACCTACACAGTTTCTTTCATTTTTCCTTGCTACAAGGTCATGACAAAAGACAACAATAAATACCTTAGAGCCCTACACTGGGGCAATGAAAGGCACCATGCACGAGCCTCAAGCGAACCTAGGGGCAGATCAGAAGTTCCCACCTGGTAGGTTGAAAACCCGAAAGGGCGGCCTAAGAAAATATTAGGATTAATAAAAAATAAAAAGAAGAAAGAATCAGGAGCGTATTTATTAGGGGTTTGGTCCCAAAATCCAAACTACAAAAGTATCTAGTCAAGATTTGAAATGACACATGGTCGTGTTTCAACATCCCAAACACTAATTTATCCCTTGCTATGCCCTCCGAGCCAAAGCATATTTGTTTTCTAAAAACAACACAAAAAAGAGAAAAAAAATAACAACAAAAACAAAATAGGAACCTTGAGTAGGAACCACCGCTAAACCGACGAGAAGAGCAATGCAAACAACACATGCATGAAGTTGGGTGACAATGAAAGGAAGAAGAAAATAAAATCCGCCAAAGGAGAGTGAAGAAAAAAGAAAGACAAAAGATCTCCTGATTTTACAAGGAAGGCATAAAAGTGCAATAAGGATTAATGTATAAGACAAAAGGAGTAGAGCCAGACCCAAGAGTTGAAAGGAACAAAAGTACAAGAAGGGATCTCAAGGTTCTTACTCAATATAGCCCTTAAACACTCTTTGAGCCTCTCTAATCCTTTCTTTCATAGCCCTCTTACCCCTGACCACGTTACAAGCCCAATAAAGCCCATGTGGATCAAGGAATGACTGATTTTGCTTTTAAGTTGGGATTCTAGAATGAAACCCGCACACACTTGTGATAGTTGAATATATATATATATATATATATATATATATATATATATATATATATATATATATATATATATATATATGAAAGAAAATCCTTGAGGTTTCACACTTGTACATTTGAGAAGAAAAATCATTCGACCAGGAGCTCGTGGAAAATGCCCAAAGACAATTGTGATAGTAGGGTACATTTGATGTTAGTCGCCCATGCAAACTCCTTAGGATTCCTTTTGAATCCAAGGGTGGCCTTTGTTGTATAAATTCTTTCGAGATCAGCCCATGTCATCAAGTTTCAGCGGGATCGACAAACCCTTGGCATCACTCTACGATCTTAAATCGGGAAAGTTTCACTTGGTCACATACCAAAGTGTGACAATACATTGCCATCCATCAATGAGGCGCACGATCGATCCCAAAGCCTTATGTTTTATTGTTGTGCAGAATAATCAAAGTTTTTAAAAAGAAAGGGGAAACCCTAGGATCAATATTTTGGTTGATTGATTAAATGTCAAATGGCTCCATTGTCGTCACTCCAAAATTGTCAAGTGACTAAATCAAACAAAACATACACTCTGAGGGAGTCCCCGAAGAGATTTGCAAAAAGATAGCATTAGGTCTTATGAATTATCACGTCTTTCAGAAAGAGACAGTCAATTTGCGTTTTCCACAAAAAGAAAAAAAAATCAAATCAAAATCACAAAAATAGGAAAGAATGTCATGAGCATTACACAATTTTCATGATTCAAAACCTTTTGCATTACTAGCATTTCAAGATGAAGGTTGCATGCATTTGCATCCCTAAAATCATGTTCATATTAGGCTATAAGTGGGTAGATTTCTCTTTGTATACCAATTTCCCAAATCTAATGTCCTATCTTTTAATTTTAGGATGAGAGGCACTCTCAAAGAGTCAATCTCTTACTTTCTCATAAGGTTGAGCCCTTTGGTACTAGTTTCATAGGACTCAACATCCTTTGCTTTATGATTTCATGGGACTCAAAGTCCTCGCCTTTATCTTTCATAGGACTCAAAGTACTCGCCTTTATCTTTCATAGGACTCAAAGTCCTCACCTTTATGCTTTCATTGGATTCAAAGTCCTCTGTCTTTGTGCTTTCATAGGACTCAAAGTCCTTTGTCATTTACATTTCAAAGAATTCAATGTCTTCAGCCATTTACGCTTTCAAAAGACTACAATGTCTTCATTTACATTTCAAAGACTTCAATGTCTTCAGTCATTTATGCTTTCAAAAGACTACAATATCTTCATTTACATTTCAAAGATTTCAATGTCTTCAGTCATTTACGCTTTCAAAAGACTACAATGTCTTCATTTACATTTCAAAGACTTCAATTTCTTCAGTCATTTATGCTTTCAAAGACTACAATGTCTTCATTTATGTTTCAAAGACTTCAATGTCTTCAGTCATTTACGCTTTCAAAAGACTACAATGTCTTCATTTACATTTCAAAGACTTCAATGTCTTCAGTCATTTATGCTTTCAAAAGACTACTGTGTCTTCATTTACATTTCAAAGACTTCAATGTCTTCAGTCATTTACGCTTTCAAAGACTACAATGTCTTCATTTACATTTACAAGACTTCAATGTCTTCTGTCTTTTACATTTTACAAGACTTCAATGTCTTTTGTCTTTTACACTTTATAAGACTTCAAAGTCTTCTGTCTTTTATAGGACTCAATGTCCTTGTCTTTGGCTTCTTAGGACTCAACGTCCTCTGTTTCTATGCTTTGAAAAAAAAAATAAAAAAACCTCAAAAGTCTTCTACTCTATAGGACTTCAATGTCCTCCATTTTGCCTTTTATAAGACTTCAATTTCCTCTTGTTTTTTCGGTTTCACTTCCTTGGTTTTCACCAGTTGCCCTATCGAATAGAAAAGTCGCTCAAATGAAATTAGTTCCTTATCTTTACTTCCCTTTTATTTCCAATAAAAGATAAGTAAAGAGGGGCAACTGTCATACCCTAATTTCATCTGGAGACTATCGTTCATTGATCTTTTGATCCTTGCTAGTTGACTTACGGTGTTGAATGCCAGTTACAGTGCGAAACAGATGATCTTTCAATGTGTTGATCAAGAATGCGAAAAATACCAAAAAAAGGGGGCAAAAGGGTCTTTTCCTTGGTTTCCTGGACCCTAGCCTGCCCAGGCTAGCCTCTGGCTCACTTGGGCCACCAAATAGCTTCATGGTGAAGAAACCAGCTCGCCTGGGTGAGCTCATTGCTTCAGCACTAAGTTTCAGCTCGCCTAGGCGAGCTACTGTTGGACAAGTGGCCTCAGATATCTTAAGAAGGGGGGGGGGGTTGAATTAAGATATTACAACTTATTTGCCCAATTAAAAATTCTATCTCACTTTCTATTCAAGTTATAAATTCCCTTAATAATGACTTTCTTAAATATTGATTCAAATAGAACAATTTGAATATGAATATAAAACAATAATAAATAAAGGAGTTTAAGGGAAGAGAAAATGCAAACTCAGATTTATACTGGTTCGGCCACACCCTTGTGCCTACGTCCAGTCCCCAAGCAACCCGCTTGAGAGTTCCACTATCTTGTAAATTCCTTTTACAAGTTCTAAACACACAAGGACAACCCTTCCTTTGTGTTTAGAATTCTTTCACAACAAGAGACCCTCGATCTCTTAATCCCTTTTCAGAATGAAGAAGAAGAAAAGAAGAAATCTCTCTTGAAAGAGATAGATTGAACAATTTGAGCACTCAAATAATTCCTTATTGAATCACAAGTAATTTGGCCAAGGAATTTGTAAGAGGATAAAACGATTTTGCTTTATAAGAGGATAAGACCTTTTTGTTCTAAAAAACTCTCTTTAAAATCGTGTCTCAAGTCACATATATATAGGCCTATGATAGCCATTCAAGAACCACACAAAAAGATGTGACTGTTGAGAATGTTTTCTGAAAAACTCCTCTGGTAATCGATTACAATATGTGTGTAATCGATTACACGCTTTAAAATTTGAATTAAAATGTTCAGAAACTACTGGTAATCGATTACCATATATGTGTAAGCGATTACATAGTGCAAATTTTGAATTCAAATTTTAATAGCTGTTGTAAATCAGTTTTGGCCACTGGTAATCGATTACATCCTCTGGTAATCGATTACCAGAGAGTAAATTTGTTGAAAAAGACTTTTTAACTTAAAATTCTTGGCCAAACCTTTTGCTACTTCAATTGGAACTCCCTTCCTATTTAATATACCCTTTTCTAAGACTCTATAGACTGTCTTGATCATTTATCTTATATATCTTTCATTGCTTTGTCTTGAATAAATCTTTGAGACACGTGATCTTTTGGCATCATCAAAACATCGGCGCGGCTTGATTCTTTGTCTACAGCTACAACTACCCCAAAGTGACCCTTTGCCTATAAATAGGCGTCCTAAGGGGGTTTTAAGGGGTTCCAACATTCAACATTGAGAGAAATAAAGGAGAAGAAGAAAAAATAAGAGGAAATGAAGTCGAGGTGCTGCCGAATCGCGACTATGTTCAATCTCAACATTGTTCTTTGTTCGTTGTTCTTTGTGCGACTGTCGGTTAGTGTTGTTTTTAAGATTTGAATGTGATCTATGCACCCTTAGGGGTCCCTTTTTTTGTTTTGTGCATATTCATCTCCTCCTTCTATCATTAGTAATCTTTTTTCATTTGTGAAGTTTAATCTTAACCGATCATTAGCGTCGTAAAGTTGTCTTTTAGAGGAATTGAAAGTTAAAAAATAAAACCAAGATAAAATCAACGCATAACTGAATTTCTCTCTGCCAAAGTCACTTGAGATCGTTCAAGATCCAACACCTTAATAGCCCTTTTTGTTCTTGTTAATTAAAAAGAATCTTTCAAAAGCATAAAAGCAATTTGACACACAAAGTTTCTCACTTTAAAGAACTAGGTAGGTATGAATTCCTCATTGCACTTGAGGATACGTAGGAGCAAGGGCATCCCCTCATCGACCCTAAAAAATAAAAAAGATATAAAAAAGGGAAAAATAAATAACTTTTGAAGTCACGTTGCACACTTGATTTGAGGCCATCGTCCCTTGTGACGGGCGCCTGAGGTGCTAATACCTTCCCTATGCGTAAACAACTCTCGAACCCTTCTTTTTAAAATTTGCAAACCTCTTTTTTTTTTTCCGTTTTCCTCGAATAAAAATTGGTGGCGACTCTATTCGTTTTCTCCCTTGGAGATGGACACTTTGGCTTATCTATTTTGCCTTTGTCGTCCCGTCGTAGGGTAGGTTGTGACAACAAGTGGAGCTAATATTGAGGAGGAGGAAGCAATAGATTTGAAGTCAAATCCTCTTCAAGTGGGAGGGGATGATGCAATCCTCCCTAGGAAGGGACCAGTCACCAGAGCCATGAGCAAGAGGCTCCAAGAAGATTAGGCTAGAGCTACTGAAGAAGGCCCTAGGGTTCTCATGAACCTCAAGGTAGATTTTTTAGCTCATGGGCCAAGGTTGGGTCCAGTTATCTTTGTACATATTAGATTAGGATTTCATTATTTTTGGTCCTTGTATTTAGGGATCCATAATGTAGGTAGGGTACCCTAAAGATGTAAGATTTTTTAGCCCTTGTATTTTAGGGAACCTAGACTAGTTTTGTATTAGGGGTAGTTTTGTATTTTTACATGAATTAAGTGAATATTTGATGTGTATGTTGGGAAATAAATTTAATTGAATTGGGAGAAGCCCAATGCAATTAAATTTTAGAGGGGGAGGTGAGCATTTGCTTGCTACACCCTATTGCCACATCATATAGTTACACTTTGTGCATGTCCTTCATGTTTTACATGCTTCATGACACCTAAGCACACTTAGTGGAGAATTTTGAACTTGATCTTGGATTAGTGGGCTGAACCATAGCTAAAATTCACTAATCATCCATAAATTCAATTTCAAATTCAAGTGAAATTTGAATAGAAATTCAAAATTCCCTCCAATTTTGTGTGACACTTAGGCTATAAATAGAGGCCATGTGTATGCATTTTTTCAACTTTGATCATTTGAGAATTACACTTCAAAGTTCAAACCTCATTTGAGGCATAAAATTTCGTGCTCTTTCTCTCCTTCTCCCTCCACTCATCTTCTCCTATCTTCAAGCTCTTATCCATGGCTTCCTATGGTGGTGAGCTTGTTCTTGACTCATCTTCTCCTTGAAGTGGTGTTTCCAATCATCTTTCTTCTTTCTCCATTCCACTGCCATTGAACTTCAAGAAGCAAAGGACTCCATTGTCGAAGAAGATCCAAAGCCTACAAGCTCCACATGGAGCTACATCTGCATAAGGCTCTTAATATTTGAAAAGTATCCTGGTGGGACTTTGACCTGGCGCAGACACTGACAAAAACTGATCTTCTTCTTTCTAGACAAAGTATGACAAGCTGGAGGCAAATATATTTTTTTACCATCAGACCTTGGATGCAACTGCAATCGTATACCCATCTCAGCTAGATCTTGACGAGTATTCAAACCATCTTTCATCTTGCCTTGAATGTTAAGGAGCGTCCCAATGACACTATCACATACATTTTTCTCCACACGCATAACATCAATACAATGTCTAACATCTAGATCATACCAATACGAAAGATCAAATAAAATCGATCTCTTCTTCCATATGCAAGTCTTACTTTTTTTCTTTCTTTTGAGTCTTTCCAAATATAGTATTCAGGTGTTGAACCCGCTGGAAGACCTAGTCACCAGTTAATGGTATCGGTGTAGTTTCATGCTTTTGACTTCCATTAAATTCTTTTTTCAATTGCCTGTAAGGGTGATGCAGTTTTAGTAAACGTCGATGCTAAGTGTACACTATTTTTCTAAGTTGTATGTAGCTTATGTCTTCTTCATAGATGAGGCATGCACAATGACCCTTAACACTATAACCGCTCAAATGAAAGTCTCATTTCAAAACCCATTAAACACTAAAACCCCCTCATCCCACAACTTTGTCAAGTCTTCAATCAATGGACAGAGATAAACATCAATGTCATTTCTTGGTTGTCTTAGGCTCGATATCATCACAGACAACATCATGTATTTTCACTTCATGCACAACTAAGGAGACAAATTGTAAATTACTAGCAAAACTGGTCAAGAATTGTGTTGAGTGCTTAAACTGCCATATGGATTTATTCCATCAATGGCTAGTCCAGGCCTAAGATTTCTTGTCTTTTTGCCGAAATTCGGATACAAACGATCAATCTTCTTCCACTGGGAGGAATCAATCGGATGACAGAGCATTCCATCACAGTTTCTCCCATTTGCATCCCATGTAAGGTCTTTTGCATCATCTGCATTAGCAAACAGACGCTTAAACCTTGGAATGATGGGAAGATACCACAACACCTTCGCTGGGGGGCCCTTCTTTAAGTTTTCATCACTATTACACTCGTCATCATCCTTCACTTTGTAGCGTGACACCCCAAACCTAGGGCATTTGGGCATTTCTTGAAATTTATGTCTGTACAGTATAAAATCATTCGGGCAAGCATGAATCTTCTGATACTCCATACCCATCGGATACAGTATCTTCTTGGCCTGATAGTAACTTTTAGGCAACATGTTTTCCTCTGGAAGTATTGTGAACAATTTGAAGCAGTGAACTAAAGCTTTTGTCACTCCACCCATATTTGGCCTTCACATTAAGTAGGCTTAACACCACCGAAAATAACGTCAAGGAATTCTTGCACCCTGGATACAAAGGCTTCTTTGAATCAGTTTGCAATGTATCATACATAGGGCATGTGCTTGCTGAAAAGACTCTTTTCCAAGGTCACGAATCATATCCTCCAAGCGATCTCTCTTTTCTACATCAAATGGTTTAGATTGGGACCCACTCCGCATGTCCGTCAATTCACCATGCCATATCCATATTGTATAATTCTTCTTAATCCCATCACACAATAGATGCTCTTGTATATCATCGAGTTTTTATCGTCTCCCATTCAAACAATCTATGCACGGACGAAAACATTTCTCGTTTTCATCTGGTCGACTTCTTTCCGAAGCGAATTACAAGAACTATTTCATGCCTTCCACATATGCAGGGCTCATGTGACTTTGATTCATCCAACTTCGATCCATCTAAATAATAACTTTGTGATACTCTGAAAGTTATTCGATGCATGAAAATCTCACTTTTTCACTGAAGGTGTGGCCCTATCCCATTCAGAAAGACATTTTCTATGGTATATTAATACATCAAGGTTAAGCTTATTTTGTTAAATTTGACGAAATTTCGGCAGCATTTTGCATTGATCTCTAAGTACACCACATGAAAGCGGTGACATTAATTCCCTGACAATCAAGTATGCACTCATAGAACAACTAGAAATGCATTGTTTCAAAATTTCATCAAATTCAACAAAATAATCTTAACCTTAACGCATGAATCTACCAAAAAAATATGACTCTTCCCAAACTGTTCAAACGGACAATTCAAGATTCAATACAATGGTTAATGCAAATTGTCTGCAAGAATCAATGTATTCAATCTCAAACGGGAATCTAAGGTTCACTCATGATGAACAAAAGTTGTATATAAAGCAAAGTACATTAATGACACACAACAACATACAAAACCATTCGTAACAAAAATAACCATAAAAATTTTATGAAAAACTTCCATACCTGTAATGATGATCAATATAGTGTCTAGCAACAAATATGGTGATCACGATGCAAACAAGACAAATAGTGCCTACAAATTAAATATTTCAATGCTGAGTGAGATATAACACAAAATTCGATATATCAATAAAATTTGATCATATGAGCTGCTTGTATTGCTGTCAGGACTCTTACCAAATCCACAACTTGAAACTTCAGTTCTGTTAGTTTAGTATGTATGTTACATTATTTTTGTTTTCTCTAAACTGCAACTAATGATCTACAATTTCATTTTGTACCAATCTATTTCAGAGATTTTATAAATTATTGTGATTGAACTAATTTTTTTTGTCATTTTTCTACAGCCTCAACACCATTGCAACTCTCTATACGATACCCTTTGGATTGGTGTTGCAACAAGGTTGCATCATAGACATACTCATTGTTCATAGTTTAAATGTTACACTAGTACCCAGCTGTCTTGAGCATGCATCTAAACTAATTATCTTTTCTTCTCTTTGATTACAGCACAAGGGTTTCAAATGGATTAGGAGCTGGGAATTCACATGTTGCACATGTTGTCGTGTTAGTAGCAATGTCTCTTGCAGTAATTGAGACAAGTATAGTAAGTACAACACTCTTCACCTGTCGCAATGTTTATGGTTATATTTTCAGCAATGCGAAGGAAGTTGTTGATTATTGTCGCAACCTACCCTTCGACAGGAAGGCGAGGCGAAAAAAAAGCCCGTTCATCTCCTAGGGAGAAAGTGAGTGGAGTCGCCACCAATGTTTATTCAAGGAAAACATTAGAAAAACCAAAAAAGGGGTCTGCGAATTTTGAAGATAAGGGTTCGAGAGTTGTTTATGCATGGGGGAGGTATTAGCACCCCATGTGCCTGTTACAAGGGACGACAACCTTTAATTGAGTGTGCGCAACGTGACTTCAGAATTATTTACTTTATCCTTTTTATATTTTTTTATTATTTTATTTTTTTGGGGGGTCGACAAGGGGGCTGCCCTTGCTCCTATGTATCCTCAGGTGCGATGAGGAATTCAGACCTACGTAGTTCTTTAAGTCTGAATGTTTGTGTGTTAAATTGATTTTTATATTTTTGAAAGATTCATTTTAATTGCGAACAAAAATTCGTTTAAGGTGTTGGACCTCAAAATGATGTTTAAAATTTTGAAAAGCGGAGAGAATCGTTAAGGTAGATAAAAAGAAGTTAGTTATGAGTTGGTTTTATCTTGGTTTTGTTTATTAACTTTTAATCTTTTTAAAGACACTTTACAACACTAGTGATCGGTTAATATTGAACTTTACAAATAAAAACAAGATCGTCGATGATAGATGGAGGAAATGAATATGCACAAAACAACAAGGGGCACCCTTAAGGATGCAGAGAACACATTCGAATCTTAAAAACAAAACTAACTAACGGTCACATGAAAAGCACCGAACAAGGAACCACATAGAGGTTCATCACAGTCGCAATTTGGCAGTGCCTCAACTTCGTTTCCTCTTCTTTCTTCTTCTTCTCCTTCTCTCTCAATTCTCTCAATTCCCTCAAGCACTGAACCTTGGAACTTCTCCTTGGCCTCCCTAGCATACCTATTTATAGGAAAATGGGCACTTAGGGCAATGGCAGCTCACCCAGGCGAGCTGATGCTTACTCCTGAAGTAACTGGCTTGCCCAGGCGAGCTGGTTCCTTCACCCTGAAGTAATTTGGGGGCCCATGCGAGCCAGAGGCTAGCCTGGGCGAGCTAGGGTCCATGAGACTCAATGAAAAAACCTTTTTGCCCCTTTTAATGGTATTTTTTGTATTCCTGATCAAAACACTGAATGGTTCCTTGCTTTGCACTGTAACTGGCGTTCAACATCGTAAGTCGACTAGCAAGGATCAAAAGATCAACAAACAATAGTCTCCGGATGAAATTAGGGTATGACAATTATGTCACTGTCATGGCTCCTCTTGTATGTATATCTGTTATATTAGACAACATACAGGGTGTTCCAATCTAACACCCTTCACTTAACCTTCCTAAAATGATTCTTAGCTCAAACACAAATTAATATAGCAGCAAAGATCTTTGAGTTCCAGTCAGCTAATGGTATATGAAACAAATACTTGAATGTGGTAAAAAAAACTCTTAATTTTTGTTTTTGTTTTTTGGTGTTTAGTTAATCCTAAAATTTAGGTCCAAAAGTGGAATGCAATAGCAAGCAAAGTGAAATATTTAAAATTTAGCCAAAAATATGTTGTCAACACTCAACACCATATAATACAGATTTTAGGATTTGTCATACTTCTAGAATCCTAAGAAAGAAAATTCAATGTTCTCATATGATACCCTAAATAAATGTATGCATTTAAAGACCCAAATAGGAGTTCCCGATTGTGATTGATGCAATCCATTGGAGCCTCCAAGGTGTGTCATTGCAGTCTAGGAATATCAGGAACCTGTTCAACGATCCATCCTCATCAAGAAGCAACTCTGCCTTGTGATGACAAGTATGGAATTTATTTTGTTTAAGGAGGTCAACACAAGGTACATAATTTGTGAATTCACATAAGGCCATGATGTAACCTTAATTAACCTTAAAGGAAAACTTAGTACACCTTATTTGCCCCACAAATGTATCTATGTAGAAGGTTTTAATGGCCACTAGACACATGGCTGATTACATGTGTCTTGACTCAAGTATGAATCTGATAACTACTAGTTCGATGATCAGAGAAAGAATGAATGAAAAGATAGGACTTTAGTGATGAAATCTCCCTTAGCATTGGATGAGTGACAAACCCAAGTTATGAAGAGAAAGAATGAATACAAGTAGTTACTGTAAGGATTTTGAAACACTGACATCTTTCCCTCCAAAACTTGATCACAAACTAAATAGAATACCTCCAATCTTCTCTCATTATTTAAACCTATCCACTCAACAATAACAGAATACCTTAGATCTTCTCTCATTAACAATAACTAACTCTAACCCCTTCAACTAACAGTAACAGAAACCAACTCATAGGGCTTGCCTAACACAATCCTAGTTCTTCACATTAACAAGGAAAATAGATATACATAAATTTAACCAATAAGAATGTAAAACCCAAAACACAGTAGATAAGCATATGTTACTTTAAGGGCATAAAAAACTAACTTGAAGATAGATATAAAGATGATTGTTAAGTAATATGCAATTTTGGCTATCCGAAATTTCTTGTCAGCGTTAAGTAACCTAAACACTTCAATAACATCAATGAGATGCGTCTATTTGATGTACCTGAATCATTGAAATGGAGCAATAATGAATTGAAAAGCAAACATAAACTATGACAAATACAACTTAGTTGGGTGCACTTAACTTATCAAATATAGGAAGATTGTTGGGGCTAGACATTTTGCAGCTTCTGCTATAAAACTAAATTTAACTTATCAAACTTCTTTTCTTATATGAACAAGGACTTTAGGCATTTTATCATCATTATTGATCTCAAACACCTAAAAACACCTAATAAAAGATGCATGTTCAGACATACATTAGTCCAATTCTAGGCCTGTAGTTCACAATGTTAATTACTTACATTGTTTGGAACCATTATTAGGCATTCGTTTAGCTATTATTTTTCACATGTTTATTATCTATAAAACATTATCCTACTATAAATAGCTAGTAGCTACTAGAATATCTATGCTAGACTTTAGGACAAATTTCCTGCATTTGTATAGGAAATTTTTTGTAAATAAACAAGGCCACAAGCATACATTTTTAAATAAAAAGAGTTGAACTTTCAATTGGATGGGTGGGCATATATAAAAGCCTTGTTGGTGAGGTCACTATTCATTTCAGGGTCGTTTCCTATGATTAATGAAAAGAAAGGTTCCTGTCTTATGGCCCACATCCAATATAGAGGGAGATCAATTCACTATGGTGTTGTGAATTTGTGACACAGCCATATCTAATTTAATGGTCTTTGGTGCACTGGTTTCCAACCTAGGTTGATCCAATGAAAAAGTTGATTACATTCTTCTCTAACATCTTTTCTTTCATTGTTTGTTTTTTTGTCTAGCATATAATAATAGGAGCTGGTGGTAATCAAGGGAGACTGATGGAAGCTTGCTTGTGGGGCTTCTATGGAGGCTGGATCTTTGAGCTTCAATGGGGTCCTTTAATGGTGATTTTCCACCATGGAGATGCAGCGGAAGACAAAGGAAAATAGGTGAGAGAAGGCGCCATCCATTAAGGAATAAGCCATGGAAGAAGGAGCTTCACCACCAAGATGAGCCTTGGATAAGAAGCTTGGAGAGGATGCTTCAATGGAGGAAAAGAAAGAGGGAGAGAAAGAGAGAGGGGGGAGCACGAAATTGAAGGAATAAAAGAGGTAGAGAAGTGGAACTTTGAAGTATGTCTCACAAGACCCTCATTCATCAAAGTTACAACAAGTGTTACACATGCTTCTATTTATAGACTAGGTAGCTTCCTTGAGAAGCTTTCTTGAGAAAAATTCCTTGAGAAGCTTCTTTGAGAAAACTTCCTTGAGAAGCTAGAGCTTAGCTACACACACCCCTCTCATAACTAAGCTCACCTCCTTGAGAAGCTTCCTTAAGAAGATTCCTAAAAAAGCTAGAGCTTAGCTACACATACCTCTCTAATAGCTAAGCTCACCTCCTTGAGATGAGAAGCTAGAGCTTAGCTACACACCCCCTATAATAGCTAAGCTCACCCCCATGACAAAAAACATGAAAATAACAAAAAAAGTCCTTATTACAAAGACAACTCAAAATGCCCCGAAATACAAGGCTAAAACCCTATACTACTAGAATGGCCAAAATACAAGGCCTAGACGAAGGAAAAACCTATTCTAATATTTACAAAGATTAGCGGGCTCATACTTAGCCCATGGGCTCGAAATCTACCCTAAGGCTCATGAGAACCCTAGGGCCTTTCCTTGGATCTCTAGCCCAATCTACTTGGAGTCTTCTAGCCAATGCCCTTGCGGGGTAGGATTGCATCAAAGACCTACATAAGACATTAGTTGGGGGCATTACTCATCACAGAAACTGAAAGCTTACTGTGAAAATAAAGTACTTACTGGGAGCACAACTTAACAAAGCATCTTATTTTAAATGTGTTTGAATCCCCATATTACTTTAGTGTAGGTCAAACATTTTGAAAGGAGAAAAAGGATAACTAATAATAGAAATACATAGCTACACTAATTCTTAATATCATCATAGATCAGTTATCAACTTATTATTATTAGGTTTTCTTTGGCTAGCCTCTATTTCTCTATTTAGGCAATTGATACCAGTCCAAAGAAGCAATTAGTGGGATATATATAGCTTAACTTAAGTTAAAACAAGATAGATACGCGATGTAATTGTGCAAATAAAGAAAGCCTCACTCTTGAAAAGCATGTCTTTCAAGAAGCTATAATTGAAAAAAGATTCATCATTTGAGAATGTGGCTTATCCCTTGAGTTGTTAGACCAACTTTGCATTCGTACACAAAACAAGGTAATGGATACATGCATAAATGAGCAGCTTTAGTTTGACCACTCCACAACATGGAACAAAATTAGATACACAATGATGAAAGAAACAGATGAAAGGAGCCAAGACATTAAACACGATGTGTGTATCTTAGCATAACAAAGGTAGAGCCTTAACTTAGATGGCTTTGATGGTATTCTCTGCAACAAATATTTCCAAGCAAATAACTTTACTTTCAACCGCACACACTTGTTCCAAAAAAATTTTTCAAAAACAATTTCATACAAACTAGATTAACAATGTTTATACTCCCTAGCGTGCTTTCGTGCTATAAAGACAAGAGACGGAGTTTCGAAAAGTACCTAAGACACCCTATGTATGCACAAAATCTGCAGGCTCAGCAACACAACCCTATCTAGCTAGCGGTAGCCCCTCTCATTGGGGAATTATTTGCTACATTCATAATCAGAAATACAAGAGACAAGAGACGCAGTTTCAAAAAGTACCTGAGACAGAGTCACGAAAGGTGGCGAGTTGTCAACGTCTCAATAAGGTTGCAAAGACAAAGAGATATAGTCGCGAAGAAGAAGGTTAGATAGAGAAGAAGAAAGCGCGAGCAAAATAGGGCTCGCGTTCTAATATTTTTAAATGTAAGCCCAACATCGGTTTTCAATAAAAAAAACCAATGTTAATCAAATGATGTTAACATTAACATCGTTTTTGGAAGAAATCGATGTTAACTTATCATACGCTAACATTGGTCTTCTGAAAACCCGATGTTAACTAACCGATGTTAACATCGGTCTTCTAAAAAACTGATGTTAACTAACTGACATTAACATCGGTTCTTGAAAAACCAATGTTAACGAAGTAATATTAACATCAGTTTTTCAAGAACTAATGTTAACGAATACACATTATTTACAATTATGCCACCGCGTTTATGTTCACATTGGTTTTGTCAAAAACCGATGTTAAGCTGACGATGTTAAATCTGCATTTTCTAGTAGTGTTGTTATAATAGCGTAACAACCTTATAGATAATTCACCAGTACTAGATAAACGAGTACCTGCAATTTGATAAGAGGATAATAACATTATTATTAAAATTCAAATCTATTGTCAGCGCTTACTGGCCTAATAGCCTAGCTATTAAGAGAGTTGCATTCGTGCTTCTATACTAAGGTTAATAAGGAGGGCTGACGTGTATATCTTATCTCCACGTCACCTGCTGTTAGTCGTCTTTTACGACTAATTTTTGTATAGAAAAGTTTCCAAAATGTAAATAAATCTCCTAATTTATGGTTATTTTTTGGTAGGATTGTAAATATTTCTAGCTTAGTTTTCATTTGTGCTCAGTAGAAGCCTTCCTATTGAATTTAATGTAAATTTCACTTTAACTTCAGGTAAAAAGGAGAAAATTATGAAGGTTCAAAAAGTGATGTCTCGCTAAGCCTGAACCATGCGCTTAGCAAGACCAAACCGCTAAGCGAGACAGCAGTGGCTTAGCGCATGAGGATAAGCCTGAAGAGAGTTCTTCCACACCAACACTCGCTTAGCACGTATGCAGCTCGCTAAGCGAGGCGGTTGTCTCTTCTGTGCTAAGTGCAGGATTGGCGCTAAGCCAAATATCACTTACTCGTGCTAAGCGCCAGAATGGCGCTAAGCATGCCTTCGAGGTCAGAAAGCCCTTTTTAAGCCTGATTTGCACAGAGAAAAAAAGGAGAGAGCGTGATGACGTGAAAGAGGTCTGAATTGACTGCGAATTGTGTGCAGAGAACAGAGGAAAAGTTGAGCAAGGAAGCAAAGGTACTAACTTTTAGGTAGATGCTAGGTTTTAGAGTGTAGGGAAAAGTAAAGAGTGTAGGGAAAAAGAAGACAAACACAAGATTTATACTGATTCGGCCACAACCCGTGCCTACGTCCAGTCCCCAAGCAACCACCGGTTCTTGAGATTTCCTTTAACCTTGTAAAATCCTTTACAAGCAAAGATCCACAAGGAATGTACCCTCCCTTGTTCTCTTTAAACAACCAAGTGGATGTACCCTCCACTTGAACTGATCCACAAGAGATGTACCCTCTCTTGTTCTCAGTATTACAACCCAAGTAGATGTACGCTCTACTTGTACCACAAAGGATGTACCCTCCAATGTGTTAAGACAAAGAATTCTTAGGTGGTTAGTCCCTTGAATCTTTGTAAGGGGAAACAAAAGATATCTCAGGCGGTTAGTCCTTTGAAATCTTTTGTTTAAAGGGAAGAGAAAGAATTAAAAGAATTCTCGGGTGGTTATTCCTTTGAATCTTTTGGCAAGAGGGAGAAGGAAGAATCAAAATAATTCTCAGGCGGTTAGTCCTTTGAATCTTTTGGCAAGAGGGAGAAGGAAGAATCAAAAGAATTCTCAGGCAGTTAGTCCTTTGAATTCTTCTTGCAAGAGAGAGAAGGAATGAAGAAAAAGAATAGCACAAGTTATTGGCCAATGAACATTTCTTGAATAAAGAAAGTATTGAACAAAAACTTTTAGAAGAATGCTTTGAATGAATGAAAGAAATCTGAAAGTTGTCTCTTTAAAATCCGTGCCATGGTCACATATTTATAGTCATTTGATGACTCAAGTTAAAAGTTTATGACTCTTGGCAATTTCTTCAAAACTAGTCACTTTTTAAAAGTTGTGACTCTTTTGAAAACTAGTCACTTTAAAAGTTGTGACTCTTTTGAAAACTAGTCACTTAAAGGTTGTGACTTTTGAAAAAATCTTCAGAAACAAGTCACTTTAAGAATTGTGACTTTTGGTAATTTATTTTTTCAAAATAAGTCACTGGTAATCGATTACCATTGTAGTGTAATCAATTACACATCAACAGATGTGACTCTTCATGTTTAAATTTGAAAACCAACGTTTAGAAACACTGGTAATCGATTACAAGTATTGTGTAATCGATTACACAAGTTTGAAATGATTTGAAAATGTTTTATCACAAGTTGTGACTCTTGAAATTTGAAATCTAACGTTTTAAAACATTGGTAATCGATTATATGCTCATGGTAATCGATTAAAGCTTTGTAAATCAGTTTGAAAAGAATGTTGGCTACTGGTAATCGATTACTGCCTTCTGGTAATCGATTACCAGAGAGTAAAACTCTTGGTAAAAGATTTTTCTTTGAAAAATTCTCTTGAACAAAATTGTGCTATTCAATCTTTTCTTTTGAAAAAATCTTTTTATACTTATCTTGATGCTTTTCTTGAAGTTCTTGTACATCTTGAGTCTTCTCTTGAATCTTGATTCTTGATTGAACGACTCTTTGATTCTTGAAACTTGCTTGACTCTTGATTCTTGACTTGAGTCTTCATCAAAATAAACTTGGAAAGCTTTGCTTCCACATGATCAACTAAATCCTCCTCAATGGTGGATTCTTGAACAAATATTGTAAAAAAATATATATTTTTAGTATTCATGTAATTTTTCTTTCAAACAACTTGCACTTTAATTTTCTGTTATGGGAATATTTATTTCAGTTATTTCAGTTATGGAAATATTGCACTTTAATTTTTCAGTTATTTTTCTTCCAGATTCTTCCTTGCGCTTAGCCGAGGAATGTTGCGCTCAGCGGATAGCTCGCTAAGCCAGTAGATTGGCTTAGCGAGAGGGTGAAAATCAGCACTTAAAAACTTGCCTAATTATCCTAAAATTGAGAGGAAATGATTATTAAATACACAAAATTGGAGTACTACGTATTTATTACCTATTTTTAACAAAAAGTAATTATAACACTACAAAATAACCATAAATTGGAGGAGTTTGATACAATTTACACAAGTTTTATACACAAAAGTTAGTCGTATTCACCGACTAACAACTCCCCCAAATTTACAATTTTGCTTGTCCTCAAGCAAATAAAGAACAGTTCACTGGTCCCCAAGTGACAATAACATGCAGTGACTATGTACAAAGGTGTATGCAACAAAAGTTACTGATTGCATGATAAAAGAATGAAGCAAAATGCCCTCATCACTTGTCTTTTACAAGGCATGCAGTTATCCAAAGAGAAGAATAAAATGTAACCTGAACAATTAGATGAAGTTAGGCATAAGACAGATATCAAGGAAAGTAGCTTAAACCACAGTCTCACGGCCACTGCTTCACTCATGCACAAGTGTTTAAGTTATTCATTAATAACAACTAGCAAGAGGTCCAATCTTTGCACTTCATCTCATGCCATAAAGTCAAAAATGTATAAACAGAATCAGAATGACTTTCCTAGGCTTGTAGTGAGGCTTGGCTACAAAAATTCATTGGTTTTTTTTCTAGGATTCAAAGGCTTAGATTCTAAGAGAGCACAAATCCTAGACTTATCCAAGTGATCTTTTTTTTAATACAATTAGCTTGCTCACTAGCTTTTCACTTTCATTTGCTTTTGACCTTATTACATCAGCACACATTTCCTTTGATTGCTTTCTTTTTCTTTCTTCTTCTTTTTTTTGTAACACGCAACTTATGTGTTGTGTGTGTTGATGTTTTATCTCTTTCTTTGCATCCCAATTAGTTCCACTCCCCCAAATTTAGGGTAAAATTTCCTTGAACCATATGCTATCCTAGAATCTAAACAAGGTAATTGGAGATAATCATTCAGGTTCAGGGTTCAATTATTGACAAAATCATTCAGCTCACAAAGGGTGAAAATGATACAATTATAATTCAACGTAAGCTTTTTGGTCAAAAGGCTTGTGTATGCACAATCATGGCCTTCATCATGTCCTCATTTATACATTTTATTCTAAAATTCAGAGATTGATGCAAAGATTATTACTCACAGGTAGTCGTTCACTCACAGTTTAAGTTCACACTCTCACCGGTTTTGGTTCAAGCTTTTCTTTCACAATCAATCTGTCTACTAACTAACTATTCTAATTGCAAGTTCTCATTCTTGTTCTTTCTTTGTCTAACATACACACTTGCTCAAACTCATGAAAAGAAACATAAACTCCATCACAATAATGCATTCAATTCAAAACCAAATTGATCGAGGCCGTACCCGAATCAAATAAACATGATAATGCAGTAACTAGGAAGTGATCCTAGGTCGTTTCCCAACGAGCAATGATAAACCAAATGTTCATAATATACTTGCAGTAACAGTAACGATTGGGGGGGGGGTTGTTTGTTTTGTGATTTAAGGAGCATAACAAGTAAACTGGAATACGAAATTGATAATAATAAAAATGGGTTGTTTCCTCTAATTTAGAAGCCATTCTTTTATCCTGGGTTATGGAGAATTCGTCCCTAACAGTAACCACTTAATCCAACCCTATTTCAATTTACTAAGAGAAAATCAACCTAGGGTTGTCAATACGTGATTAGGCACCACATACACCAGTTAGCCCTTCGTCCATTGAGCATGAACGCAAGTTAGGCTCAGAGGCAATTAATCGAACACGAAGCGTGCACTGATTAATGTTCACGAATTTGGGTTAACTGGTGAAGGGAAAACTACCAGGGAACCACATTATAAACGAAACCTCAAAGAGAGTTGGGCTTCATCCTCAAAAGGAAACAACACCAGAATAATTAGCCTTCCATAGATTCAAACAGAAAACGTAAATGAAACATGAAGCAGAAACGTAAATAAAAGAAACATAAATGAGACAGAAACGAAAATGAAAACAGAAACGTAAATGAAAGTAGAAGAAGAAACAAGAACGAAATTGTAATTAGAAGCAGGAAATGGGAAATTGCATTAAGAACGAAAACAGTAGCATTAGAATAGAAAGAACTTAAAACCCTAAACAAAGCTCTGAATAATGAATGGCATAACAGAATGCCTTGCACGAATCCCAAGGTTGCTATTTAAAAAGAGTCACTCAAAGTCACTGGGCCCTATTACAATACTCTGGCCCAAAACGAAATAAACACTAAACCACATAAAATAAAATTGCGAAATTTCCTAAATAAAAATTAACTAAGGTAAGCGCTGCTTTATTTGCCCTCTTCAAGTCCACAACCAAAATCCAGATTAAGCCCAATGTGTCATTAATTCCTGAAATTAGATTAAAAACATCAAATTAGCTAAATGAGACCAAATAATAAAACTGCCTAATTAATTGACAATTAAGACCAATCAGTAATTAAAATGGTGCAAAAAGGGTTTAGAAAATAAAAGAAAATGATGGCACATCAAAACCCCCCATACTTAGCCTTTTGCACTCCTGGGCAAAATGAAACAAAGAACAAAATCCAAGGATATCAAAGAGAGGCAAACGAAAACATTCACATATTTCTCAATGAACATCAAGGAATGAAAGGAATGGGTAACATCTAACATAAGGAGATCCGAAAAGTCAAGACATTCATGAAAATCATCCAAGCAACCCAATCATGGCAAAATAGTTAATCAGCTCAAGAATGAAAAGTGATAAAGCCTCACAAGATATACACTCTATCTCTCAAGTGTCTAGGCTACTATTTACCCTCAAAGCACCCATGAAAACAAACACCATATAAACTTGGCAAGATTCTAAAATTGACAATCAACCCATAAATACAAGCACATGAGGATCAAAAGGTCTTTTAAGGTTGTAATGGGGCCAAGGACAAGGTATGGAAAAATATGGAATAAGTGGCTGAATACCAAAGGAATAGAGGAGCAATGGGGAATAAGTGCATATTAAGAAAACATAAGAAAATAAAAAGAAGTAAAGATAAAATTTAAACATAAAGAGTAGAACCAAGAGTCTCATCATTCTTTTCTTATTCACTCAACTTTATTTTTTTTCTTTTTCTTTTTCGATTTTTTTTTATAATTTTTTTTTTGCTCTGTAGCCTTTTGAGAAACAGCATCATATTCAGCATGTCCAACATTTAACCAATATGCAATGTATATCAAGTATGGCTCAAAATATATCATGAAGCATGACCAACAAAACATGTTATCCAATGAAACAAAAACCCCCACACTTATTCCCAAAACAATTCCAAAGCTCCAAAATTCCTTAAGGATATGGTGATATCATGGTTTTTCACTTAAGGCTTGTAGTGAGCTTCAAAACAAGGAAAGGGAAACAAGGCTCAAAAGGGCTATCAAAGGAATTAAGTCAAGGTAACTCCATTTGGCTAGAAGCTTATAAGAACAAAATTGCCTCAATCATATCCAAATATGCATGTGAATTAGGAAGCATCAACAAGAATCAAGTCAAGGCTATTGTGCACGCAATCAATGGGGCAAAACACACCAAATGATTATGATGATGGATGGCTCAAATTCTCACAAAGGTAAACTCATCACTTTCAAATTGAGCTTTCAAAACTATCATGACATGTAAAGGAGAATCAAGAATTTCAAGTCACAAAATGTCAAAAACTTTTATTTTCAAAAAAATTACCCATTTCTTGAACATATCCTATGATTCAAAGAAAAACATGCAAAGTCGTACATGCACACAGAATTGACCCAAAATATTAAACTAAAAATCCGACGAAACTAATCAACATTAACAAATTAACACAACTAACAAATTAACAAAACCAACAAAACTAACAAAAACCAAAGAACACTCCCCCCATACTTAAACAACACATTGTCCTCAATGTAGCACAATTAAGAGATTAAAACAATTAAACCATCAAATAGAATTGGACAAGTGTAATAAAAGCAAAGAAGGAGATAGGAAAAGAAGAACTCCCTAAGTCATGGTGGAGGAAGAGTAGGGTGGAGTAAGGAAGTCTCTTCCACCACTACTTCCACTAAAGAAGGGTTCGTGAGGAATGGCTTAAGTCGATGTCCGTTGACCTTGAAGCTCTTGGTTGTGGAGTCGCTTTTGATCTCAACTGTACCATAAGGAAAAACATTAGTAACAACAAAAGGACCAATCCACTTAGACCTCAACTTACCACTCATGAGTCGAAGCCTAGAATTATACAATAACACTTTTTGCCCAACCATGAAGTCCTTCTTAACTATCATGCTATCATGGAACTTCTTGGTCTTTTCTTTGTAGAACTTGGCATTCTCGTAGGCTTCTAGGCGGATTTCATCTAACTCACTCAGTTGCAACTTTCTTTCCTCACCAGCTTGATCCATAGAGAAGTTGCAAGTCTTCACTGCCCAGTATGCTTTGTGCTCAATTTCCACTGGAAGATGACATGCCTTTCCAAAGACAACCCGATAAGGAGACATTCCTATGGGTGCTTTGTAGGCAGTCCGATGTGCCCAGAGAGCATCATCAAGCCTGGTACTCTAATCTTTCCTGCTTGGCTGCACAATCTTCTCTAAAATTCTCTTGATCTCCCTGTTAGAAATTTTTGCCTGTCCATTGGTCAGGGGGTGGTATGGTGTGGATACCCTGTGTACCACCCCGTACTTTTTAAGCAGGGCATGCATGGTTCTGTTGCAAAAATGGGTTCCTTGATCACTAACAATTGCTTTAGGTACTCCAAACCTGCAAAACAGATTAGACCTAACAAAATCTGCAACAACCTTAGCATCATTAGTTCTAGTGGGCTTGGCTTCCACCCTTTTTGAAACATAGTCAACTGCAAGGAGAATGTAAACATAACCAAAAGAGACAGGAAAAGGGCCCATGAAATCTATACCCCAGACATCAAACACCTCACAGAATAGCATAGGTTGCTGAGGCATTTGTTGTCGCCATGTAAGTGTATTTCCTGCTCTCTGACACTGCTCACAAGTGCTGCAGATCTTCCACGCATCTTTAAAGATGGTGGGCCAATAAAAACCACAATCAAGCACTTTGCGAGCTGTCCTTTGAACACCCAAATGACCTCCCGGTGCGGAAGAATGACAGAACTGCAGGACTGAGTCAGTCTCATGATCTGGAATGCATCGTCTAATGACCTGATCACTGCACAATTTCCACAAGTAGGGGTCATCCCAAATAAAATGCTTAGCATCACTTTTAATTTTATCTTTTTGGGCCTTAGATGCTAAGGGAGGAAAAACAGAAGCAACCAAATAATTGACAATGTTAGCAAACCAGGGAGTAGAAAGAGTCAGAAATACTATACAGTATATACAAATGATCATCCGGGAAATCATCCCGAATGGGTGAATTCGCATCCGATACACGTTCGATCCGACTCAAATGATCAGCAACTAAATTTTGTGCTCCGCTCCTATCACGGATCTCCAAGTCAAACTCTTGAAGCCAGAGAATCCATCGGATCAACCTAGGCTTAGAATCAGCCTTCTTCAACAAGTACTTTAGAGCTGCATGGTCAGTATAAACAATGATGCGGGTACCAAGCAAATAAGATCGAAATTTTTCAAGAGCAAAAACTATGGCTAGAAGCTCCTTCTCAATAGTAGTATAATTCGCTTAGGCAGCATCTAAAGTCCTAGAAGCATAATATATCACCCTGGGCAATTTATCAATTTTCTGAGCAAGGACAGCCCCTAATGCATAATTTGATGCATCACACATAAGCTCAAAAGGGGCTATCCAATCGGGTGCCTGGATGATGGGGGTGGTAGTCAGCGCTCTTTTGAGGCAATCAAAAGCCTCTTTGCATCTATCATTAAAGTCAAACTCCACCTCCTTTTGCAACAAGTTGGACAGTGGAAGGGCTACTTTGCTAAAATCCCTTATAAAGCGCCTGTAGAATCCTGCATGACCAAGAAAAGATCGCACCTCTCGCACACAAGAGGGGTAAGGCAATTGTGAAATAACAAAAAATTTTGCAGGATCTACTTCAATACCCTTATTGGAAATAATGTGGCCTAAAACTATACCTTGCTCAACCATAAAATGACATTTTTCAAAATTTAGAACAAGGTTAGTTTCAATGCATCTATTCAAAACTTTTTCCATACTATCCAGACAACCATCAAAAGAGGATCCATACACAGTGAAATCATCCATGAACACCTCTATGCAATTTTCTAAGAAGTCACTGAAAATACTAATCATGCACCGCTGGAAGGTACAAGGGGCATTGCACAGGCCGAAAGGCATCCTCCTATAGGCAAAAGTGCCAAAGGGGCAGGTGAATGTGGTCTTTTCCTGATCCTCAGGAGCAATAGTAATTTGCATATAACCAGAAAAACCATCAAGGAAACAGTACTGATATTTACCTGTCAGGCGCTCAAGCATCTGGTCAATGAATGGTAGGGGAAAATGGTCCTTTTTGGTAACTTGGTTCAGCCTCCTATAGTCAATGCAGACTCTCCAACTGTTCTGCACCCGAGTAGGAATCAGCTCCTCCTTCTCATTTTTTATCACTGTGAGGCCGGTCTTCTTCGGGACTACCTGGACGGGACTCACCCATTGGCTATCGGAGATAGGATAAATAATTCCAGCTTGCAAAAGCTTGATTATCTCTTTCTTCACTACATCAAGAATCACCGGGTTGAGTCTTCTCTGTGGCTGTCTTACTGGTTTAGCTCCATCCTCTAAATTTATTCGATGCATACATGTGGATGGGCTAATACCAGGAATATCCGCCAGGGTCCAGCCTATAGCCTTCTTATGCTTCTTGAGAACAGACAACAACTTCTCCTCTTGCTCATCAGTAAGGGAGGCAGATATAATCACTGGAAAACTTTTGCTATCATCCAAGTAAGCGTATTTTAAATTTGATGGCAGAGGCTTCAATTCTGGTGTGGTTGGCTGGGTAGTGGTAGAAGGAGATGGCTTCTCAGCCTGTACCTCATAAAGAAAGTCAGAGGTATGTGTACTTCCTGAAACATGGTTAGTCCTATCTGACTCTATAAAATCAATCTCAAGAGGTAAAACACCACCACCAGACATGCAATCAATATCACTTTCAGATTCACTTTCAGCATCAAATTCAGACATATGATCAAGTACAATTTCAGACTCAATGCATGAAGAGTGAGAGGTATGCAGATTAGAGTAAAGATCAGTCATGTATTCATCAACAACATGGTCAATTATTTCAGCACGAAATACAGAAAGATCTTCAGATGGGTATTTCATAGCATCCAGAATATTAAAATGAACAGTTATATCACCAAACTCCATGGATAGTGTGCCTGCATAAACATCTATCTTAGTTCTAGCAGTTTTCATAAAGGGTCTGCCTAGAATGATGGGAACTGATCCTTGAGAAAATCCATCTTCCATATTCAAAATATAAAAATCAACAGGGAAAATCAGTTCACCAACTCTAACTAAGACATCTTCTATGAAACCAACAGGGTAGGCAACACTTCTATTAGCTAAATGAATTACCACATCAGTTGAATGCAAGGGACCTAGAGATAGAGAATTAAAAATAGACAGAGGCATAACACTAACAGAAGCTCCTAAATCTAGCATGGCATTGTCAAACTTACTATTCCCTATAATACAAGGTATGCTGAATGTACCTGGATCTTTACATTTTTCAGGAATTTGGGGAACAGATTTACCAATCAGTGCAGAGACATTTCTGCCCATGCTAATTCATTCACTTCCTTTAAGCTTCCTCTTATTAGTGCACAGCTCCTTCAAGAATTTGGCATATCTTGGAATTTGCTTTATTGCATCCAGCAGAGGTATGTTCACCTCTACTTTTCTGAATGTTTCCAAGATCTCTTTCTCTGCCTCTTCCATTTTTCTGTTGGAGACTGCTCTTGGAGGGGATGGAAGAGGAGGAATGTGTTGCTTCTGCAAATCAGAATTACCAGTGGAAGATTCACCTGCACAGAAATTGTTAGGTAAATTTTTGTCGTTACCTTTTTCTGGAGTAGAGTGAAGTTTGGCAGGTTCATTTGCAGATGAGGAAGGTGTTACGGGTTGAGGTCCTTGACACTGCTTTCCCGACCTCAATGAAATGGCACTGACATTTTTGGGATTTTGGATAGCTTGGGAAGGCAGCTTGTCAGAATTCTGGGACTGTTGTTGATTCAATTGTGTAGCCAATTGTCCCATCTGATTGGTTAAGCTCTGAATGGAGGCTCTGGTCTCTTGTTGAAACTGCATGTTCTGCATAGTCATTTGCCTCACAAGTTCTTCGAGGGAAGGTTGTGGAGGAGCCTCAACTGTTGGCTGTTTCTGGGGCTGTTGTTGTTGTTGGATTGGTGGAGGAATGTATGGTCTGCTTGGGCCAGCAGCATTTTGGAAGGAAGGAGCAGGCTGTTGTTGTTGTTGCTGAGGGCTAAACCATCTGAGATTAGGGTGATTCCTCCATCCAGGGTTGTATCTGTTGCTGGAGAGGTCATAATTGTTCTGCTGTGGTTGATTTTGCTGCTGAGGTTGAGGAAATCTATTGTAAATATTAGCAGCATAAGCTTCGGGCTGCTCAATTGCTCCAGGTTGCTGCATGGAAGGGCAAAGGTCTGTATGGTGGTCAGCAGATGAGCACAAACCACAGACCCTTGCAACAGGTACAGATTTCTGGTTCAAGGCCAGCTGGGTTACCAAGTTAACCAATGCATCCAATTTTCCTTCAAGCTTCTTAGTTTCTGATGATGCAGCTGAGTTTGTAGCTACCTCATGCACTCCTCTAATGACTATAGCATCATTTCTGGCGCTAAACTGCTGGGAGTTGGAAGCCATCTTCTCAATTAAATTTCTGGCTTCAGCAGGAGTCATGTCTCCAAGGGCTCCACCACTGGCAGCATCTATCATACTTCTCTCCATATTACTGAGTCCTTCATAAAAATATTGGAGAAGCAGCTGCTCTGAAATCTGATGGTGAGGGCAACTGACACATAGTTTTTAAATCTCTCCCAGTATTCATACAGGCTCTCTCCGCTGAGTTGTCTAATACCTGAGATATCCTTCCTGATGGTTGTGGTCCTGGAAGCAGGGAAATTTTTTTCTAAGAATACTCTCTTCAGGTCATCCCAGCTCGTGATGGACCTTGGAGCAAGGTAATACAACCAGTCCTTTGCCACTCCCTCTAAAGAATGAGGAAAAGCCTTTAGAAATATATGATCCTCTTGGACATCTGGGGGTTTCATGGTGGAGCAGACAATATGAAATTCCTTCAAATGTTTGTGCGGGTCTTCACCTGTAAGGCCATGAAACTTTGGAAGCAAATGAATCAGTCCAGTTTTAAGAACATATGGGACATCCTCATCAGGGTATTGGATGCACAAGCTTTCGTAGGTGAAATCAGGTGCAGCCATTTCCCTTAGAGTCCTCTCACGGGGGTGGAGGTTGTGCCATGTTCTTAGAATGTTCAAATCAGAATGCTCAAAATTGTAATGCTCAAAATCAGGATGTTCAAAATCACCAATAACAGAATGCACAGATTCACCAGTAATGGAATGATCAGGATGATCAAAAGGTATAAAATGATGCCTAACTAATCTATGAAATGTCCTATCTATCTCAGGATCAAAGGGTTGTAAGTCAGATGGATTGCCTCTAGTCATACACTACATTCAGCATGCACAACTAGTTGCTTTGTCATGTAAATAAAGGTGCAGGTTTGAACTACAACTACCCTCAAATGATATCCAAATGACTTGAAATTTTGTGAGCAACCTTATAAAATGATGAGAAGATAGCACAAAATTTCAGGCAAAATTCAAAGTCTAACTATGGAAGCTAAAAATGGTAGGTTAAGAAAAATAAAGTGAATAAAACTTGAAAAATAAAAACTTTTGACAGAATCACTATTTTTTGGATGATGGAGACCTCAGCCAGCCTGCCATGACATAGGAAATTTGTTTTCTACCCCAAATACATATATAATAATTGCGATTCTGATAACCGGAGCAAAAGTTATGACCGTTTGAAGTTTCGACAAACACAAATTTGCTACTTTTTTTGGAACTTTCAAATCTGACCAAACTAAAGGCTCTAGCTATTTTTCCCACAAATATAGATTAAAAGAAGTTACCACAAAAAAATTCAGCCAAAATAACAACTCTAGCTACTAAAAAAAAAATCTCAAATAATTCAGCATGGGTGGTCGCTAAAATCCGTCCCTACTTGATTTCTACTACTACTCTGTTTTGCCGCAAGCAAAAGTGGTCGCTAAGTCCGTCGCAAACACTATTCACAGCAAAACACCCAAAACTGAAACAGGGGAAGCGCTTAATAGGAAACTGAAACAGGGGAAGCGCTTAATAGGAAAACTGAAATAGGGGAAGCGCTTAATAGGAAAACTGAAACAGAACACACACTAAACAAAATACCAGGACACTAAACAACACTAACACACATACTAACACAATACTAACAATTAAACATAAAACACGAAGGAATTAAACACACAACACTAGCTAGCTATTGTGAACCTTTGGACACTGCTCCCCGGCAACGGCGCCAAATTTGATCGAGGCCATACCCGAATCAAATAAACATGATAATGCAGTAACTAGGAAGTGATCCTAGGTCGTTTCCCAACGAGCAATGATAAACCAAATGTTCATAATATACTTGCAGTAACAGTAACGATTGGGGGCGTTTGTTTGTTTTGTGATTTAAGGAGCAGAACAAGTAAACTAGAATACGAAACTAATAATAATAAAAATGGGTTGTTTCCTCTGATTCAGAAGCCATTCTCTTATCCTGGGTTATGGAGAATTCGTCCCTAACTGTAACCACTTAATCCAACCCTATTTCAATTTACTAAGCGAAAATCAACCTAGGGTTGTCAATACGTGATTAGGCACCACATACACCAGTTAGCCCTTCGTCCATTAAGCATGAACGCAAGTTAGGCTCAGAGGCAATTAATCGAACACGAAGCGTGCACTAATTAATGTTCACGAATTTGGGTTAACTGGTGAAGGGAAAACTGCCAGGGAACCACATTATAAACAAAACCTCAAAGAGAGTTGGGCTTCTTCCTCAGAAGGAAAACAACACCAGAATAATTAGCCTTCCATAGATTCAAACAGAAAACGTAAATGAAACATGAAGCAGAAAACGTAAATAACAAAAACGTAAATGAGACAGAAATGAAAATGAAAACAGAAACGTAAATGAAAGTAGAAGAAGAAACAAGAACGAAATTGTAATTAGAAGCAAGAAATGGGAAATTGCATTAAGAACGAAAAAACAATAGCATTAGAACAGAAAGAACTTAAAACCCTAAACAAATCTCTGAATAAATGAATGGCATAACAGAATGCTTGCATGAATCCCAAGGTTGCTATTTTAAAAAGAGTCACTCAAAGTCACTTGGCCCTATTACAATCAATTTCTGAGCAAGGGACAGCCCCTAATGGCATAATTGATGCATCACACATAAGCTCAAAAGGGCTACAATCGGGTGCCTGGATGATGGGGTGGTAGTCAGCGCTCTTTTGAGGCAATCAAAAGCCTCTTTGCATCTATCATTAAAGTCAAACACTCCACCTCCTTTTGCAACAAGTTGGACATGGAAGGGCTACTTTGCTGAAAATCCCTTATAAAGCGCCTGTTAGAATCCTGCATGACCAAGAAAAGATCGCACCTCTCGCACACAAGAGGGGTAAGGCAATTGTGAAATAACAAAAAATTTGCAGGATCTACTCAATACCCTTATTGAAATAATGTGGCCAAAACTATACTTGCTCAACCATAAAATGACATTTTTCAAAATTTAGAACAAGGGTAGTTTCAATGCATCTATTCAAAACTTTTCCATACTATTCCAGACAACCATCAAAAGAGTATCCATACACAGTGAAATCATTCCATGAACACCTCTATGCAATTTCTAAGAAGTCACTGAAAAATACTAATCATGCACCGCTGGAAGTACAAGGGGCATTGCACAGGCCGAAAGGCATCCTCCTATAGGCAAAAGTGCCAAAGGGGCAGGTAATGTGGTCTTTCCTGATCCCCAGGAGCAATAGTAATTTGCAATATAACCAGAAAAACCATCAAGGAAACAGTACTGATATTTACCTGTCAGGCGCTCAAGCATCTGGTCAATGAATGGTAGGGAAAATGGTCCTTTTGGTAACTTGGTTCAGCCTCCTATAGTCAATGCAGACTCTCCAACTGTTCTGCACCCGAGTAGGAATCAGCTCCTCCTTCTCATTTTTTATCACTGTGAGGCCGGTCTCTTCGGACTACCTTGACGGGACTCACCCATTGGCTATCGGAGATAGGAATAAATAATTCCAGCTTGCAAAAGCTTGATTTATCTCTTTCTTCCACTACATCAAGAATCACCGGGTTGAGTCTTCTCTGTGGCTGTCTTACTGGTTTAGCTCCATCCTCTAAATTTATTCGATGCATACATGTGGATGGGCTAATACAGGAATATCCGCCAGGGTACCAGCCTATAGCCTTCTTATGCTTCTTGAGAACAGACAACAACTTCTCCTCTTGCTCATCAGTAAGGGAGGCAGATATTAATCACTGGAAAACTTTTGCTATCATCCAAGTAAGCGTATTTTAAATTTGATGGCAGAGGCTTCAATTCTGGTTGGGTTGGCTGGGTAGTGGTTAGATAGGAGATGGCTTCTCAGCCTGTACCTCATAAAGAAAGTCAGAGTTATGTGTACTTCCTGAAAACATGGTTAGTCCTATCTGACTCTATAAAATCAATCTCAAGAGGTAAAACACCACCACCAGACATGCAATCAATATCACTTTCAGATTCACTTTTCAGCATCAAATTCAGATCATAATGATCAAGTACAATTTCAGACTCAATGCATGAAGAGTGAGAGGTATGCAGATTAGAGTAAAGATCAGTCAGTATTCATCAACAACATGGTCAATTATTTCAGCAGAAAATACAGAAAGATCTTCAGATGGGTATTTCATAGCATCCAGAATATTAAAAATGAACAGTTATATCACCAAACTCCATGGATAGTGTGCCTGCATAAACATCTATCTTAGTTCTAGCAGTTTTCATAAAGGGTCTGCCTAGAATGATGGGAACTGATCCTTGAGGAAATCCATCTTCCATATCAAAAATATAAAATCACAGGGAAAATCAGTTCACCAACTCTAACTAAGACATCTTCTATGAAACCAACAGGGTAGGCAACACTTCTATTAGCTAAATGAATTACCACATCAGTTGAATGCAAGGGACCTAGAGATAGAGAATAAAAATAGACAGAGGCATAACACTAACAGAAGCTCCTAAATCTAAGCATGGCATTGTCAAACTTTTACTATTCCCTATAATACAAGGTATCTGAATGTACCTGGATCTTTACATTTTTCAGGAATTTGTGGGAACAGATTTACCAATCAGTGCAGAGACATTTCTGCCCATGCCTAATTCATTCACTTCCTTTAAGCTTCCTCTTATTAGTGCACAGCTCCTTCAAGAATTTGGCATATCTTGGAATTGCTTTATTGCATCCCAGCAGAGGTATGTTCACCTCTACTTTTCTGAATGTTTCCAAGATCTCTTTCTCTGCCTCTTCCATTTTTCTGTTGGAGACTGCTCTTGGAGGGGATGGAAGAGAGGAATGTGTTGCTTCTGCAAATCAGAATTACCAGTGGAAGATTCACCTGCACAGAAATTGTTAGGTAAATTTTTGTCGTTACCTTTTTCTGGAGTAGAGTGAAGTTTGGCAGGTTCATTTGCAGATGAGGAAGGTGTTACGGGTTGAGGTCCTTGACACTGCTTTCCCGACCTCAATGAAATGGCACTGACATTTTTGGGATTTTGGATAGCTTGGGAAGGCAGCTTGTCAGAATTCTGGGGACTGTTGTTGATTCAATTTGGTAGCCAATTGTCCCATCTGATTGTTAAGCTCTGAATGGAGGCTCTGGTCTCTTGTTGAAACTGCATGTTCTGCATAGTCATTTGCCTCACAAGTTCTTCGAGGGAAGGTTGATGGAGGAGCATAACTGTTGCTGTTTCTGGGCTGTTGTTGTTGTTGGATTGGTGGAGAAGTGTATGGTCTGCTTTTGCCCACAGCCATTTTGGAAGGAAGGAGCAGGCTGTTGTTGTTGTTGCTGAGGCTAAACCATCTGAGATTAGGTGATTCCTCCATCCAGGGTTGTATCTGTTGCGTGGAGAGGTCATAATTTTCTGCTGTGTTGATTTTGCTGCTGAGGTTGAGGAAATCTATTGTAAAATATAGCAGCATAAGCTTCGGGCTGCTCAATTGCTCCAGGTTGCTGCATGGAAGGGCAAGAGGTCTGTATGTGGTCAGCAGATTGAGCACAACCACAGACCCTTGCAACAGGTACAGGATTTCTGGTTCAAGGCCAGCTGGGTTACCAAGTTAACCAATGCATCCAATTTTCCTTCAAGCTTCTTAGTTTCTGATGATGCAGCTGAGTTTGTAAGCTACCTCATGCACTCCTCTAATGACTATAGCATCATTTCTGGCGCTAAACTGCTGGGAGTTGGAAGCCATCTTCTCAATTAAATTTCTGGCTTCAGCAGGAGTCATGTCTCCAAGGGCTTCCACCAAACTGGCAGCATCCACATACTTCTCTCCATATTACTGAGTCCTTCAAAGCATGGCCAACAAAACATGTTATCCAATGAACAAAAACCCCCACACTTATTCCCAAAACAATTCCAAAGCTCCAAAATTCCTTAAGGATTATGGTGATATCATGGTTTTTCACTTTAAGGCTTGTAGTGAGCTTCAAAACAAGGAAAGGGAAACAAGGCTCAAAAGGGCTATCAAAGGAATTAAGTCAAGGTAACTCCATTTGGCTAGAAGCTTATAAGAACAAAATTGCCTCAATCATATCCAAATATGCATGTGAATTAGGAAGCATCAACAAGAATCAAGTCAAGGCTATTGTGCACGCAATCAATGGGGCAAAACACACCAAAATGATTATGATGATGGATGGCTCAAATTCTCACAAAGGTAAACTCATCACTTTCAAATGAGCTTTCAAAACTATCATGACATGGTAAGGAGAATCAAGAATTTCAAGTCACAAAATGTCAAAAACTTTTATTTTCAAAAAAATTACCCATTTCTTGAACATATCCTATGATTCAAAGAAAAACATGCAAAGTCGTACATGCACACAGAATTGACCCAAAATATTAAACTAAAAATCCGACGAAACTAATCAACATTAACAAATTAACACAACTAACAAATTAACAAAACCAACAAAACTAACAAAAAACCAAAGAACACTCCCCCCATACTTAAACAACACATTGTCCTCAATGTAGCACAATTAAGAGATTAAAAACAATTAAACATCAAATAGAATTGGACAAGTGTAATAAAAGCAAAGAAGGAGATAGGGAAAAGAAGAACTCCCTAAGTCATGGTGGAGGAAGAGTAGGGTGGAGTAAGGAAGTCTCTTCCACCACTACTTCCACTAAAGAAGGGTTCGTGAGGAATGGCTTAAGTCGATGTCCGTTGACCTTGAAGCTCTTGGTTGTGGAGTCGCTTTGATCTCAACTGTACCATAAGGAAAAACATTAGTAACAACAAAAGGACCAATCCACTTAGACCTCAACTTACCACTCATGAGTCGAAGCCTAGAATTTATACAATAACACTTTTTGCCCAACCATGAAGTCCTTCTAACTATCATGCTATCATGGAACTTCTTGGTCTTTTCTTTGTAGAACTTGGCATTCTCGTAGGCTTCTAGGCGGATTTCATCTAACTCACTCAGTTGCAACTTTCTTTCCTCACCAGCTTGATCCATAGAGAAGTTGCAAGTCTTCACTGCCCAGTATGCTTTGTGCTCAATTTCCACTGGAAGATGACATGCCTTTCCAAAGACAACCCGATAAGGAGACATTCCTATGGGTGCTTTGTAGGCAGTCCGATGTGCCCAGAGAGCATCATCAAGCCTGGTACTCTAATCTTTCCTGCTTGGCTGCACAATCTTCTCTAAAATTCTCTTGATCTCCCTGTTAGAAATTTTTGCCTGTCCATTGGTCAGGGGGTGGTATGGTGTGGATACCCTGTGTACCACCCCGTACTTTTTAAGCAGGGCATGCAGGTTCTGTTGCAAAAATGGGTTCCTTGATCACTAACAATTGCTTTAGGTACTCCAAACCTGCAAAACAGATTAGACCTAACAAATCTGCAACAACCTTAGCATCATTAGTTCTAGTGGGCTTGGCTTCCACCCTTTTTGAAACATAGTCAACTGCAAGGAGAATGTAAACATAACCAAAAGAGACAGGAAAAGGGCCCATGAAATCTATACCCCAGACATCAAACACCTCACAGAATAGCATAGGTTGCTGAGGCATTTGTTGTCGCCATGTAAGTGTATTTCCTGCTCTCTGACACTGCTCACAAGTGCTGCAGATCTTCCACGCATCTTTAAAGATGGTGGGCCAATAAAAAACCACAATCAAGCACTTTGCGAGCTGTCCTTTGAACACCCAAATGACCTCCCGGTGCGGAAGAATGACAGAACTGCAGGACTGAGTCAGTCTCATGATCTGGAATGCATCGTCTAATGACCTGATCACTGCACAATTTCCACAAGTAGGGGTCATCCCAAATAAAATGCTTAGCATCACTTTTAATTTTATCTTTTTGGGCCTTAGATGCTAAGGGAGGAAAAACAGAAGCAACCAAATAATTGACAATGTTAGCAAACCAGGGAGTAGAAAGAGTCAGAAATACTATACAGTATATACAAATGATCATCCGGGAAATCATCCCGAATGGGTGAATTCGCATCCGATACACGTTCGATCCGACTCAAATGATCAGCAACTAAATTTTGTGCTCCGCTCCTATCACGGATCTCCAAGTCAAACTCTTGAAGCCAGAGAATCCATCGGATCAACCTAGGCTTAGAATCAGCCTTCTTCAACAAGTACTTTAGAGCTGCATGGTCAGTATAAACAATGATGCGGGTACCAAGCAAATAAGATCGAAATTTTTCAAGAGCAAAAACTATGGCTAGAAGCTCCTTCTCAATAGTAGTATAATTCGCTTAGGCAGCATCTAAAGTCCTAGAAGCATAATATATCACCCTGGGCAATTTATCAATTTTCTGAGCAAGGACAGCCCCTAATGCATAATTTGATGCATCACACATAAGCTCAAAAGGGCTATCCAATCGGGTGCCTGGATGATGGGGGTGGTAGTCAGCGCTCTTTTGAGGCAATCAAAAGCCTCTTTGCATCTATCATTAAAGTCAAACTCCACCTCCTTTTGCAACAAGTTGGACAGTGGAAGGGCTACTTTGCTAAAATCCCTTATAAAGCGCCTGTAGAATCCTGCATGACCAAGAAAAGATCGCACCTCTCGCACACAAGAGGGGTAAGGCAATTGTGAAATAACAAAAAATTTTGCAGGATCTACTTCAATACCCTTATTGGAAATAATGTGGCCTAAAACTATACCTTGCTCAACCATAAAATGACATTTTTCAAAATTTAGAACAAGGTTAGTTTCAATGCATCTATTCAAAACTTTTTCCATACTATCCAGACAACCATCAAAAGAGGATCCATACACAGTGAAATCATCCATGAACACCTCTATGCAATTTTCTAAGAAGTCACTGAAAATACTAATCATGCACCGCTGGAAGGTACAAGGGGCATTGCACAGGCCGAAAGGCATCCTCCTATAGGCAAAAGTGCCAAAGGGGCAGGTGAATGTGGTCTTTTCCTGATCCTCAGGAGCAATAGTAATTTGCATATAACCAGAAAAACCATCAAGGAAACAGTACTGATATTTACCTGTCAGGCGCTCAAGCATCTGGTCAATGAATGGTAGGGGAAAATGGTCCTTTTTGGTAACTTGGTTCAGCCTCCTATAGTCAATGCAGACTCTCCAACTGTTCTGCACCCGAGTAGGAATCAGCTCCTCCTTCTCATTTTTTATCACTGTGAGGCCGGTCTTCTTCGGGACTACCTGGACGGGACTCACCCATTGGCTATCGGAGATAGGATAAATAATTCCAGCTTGCAAAAGCTTGATTATCTCTTTCTTCACTACATCAAGAATCACCGGGTTGAGTCTTCTCTGTGGCTGTCTTACTGGTTTAGCTCCATCCTCTAAATTTATTCGATGCATACATGTGGATGGGCTAATACCAGGAATATCCGCCAGGGTCCAGCCTATAGCCTTCTTATGCTTCTTGAGAACAGACAACAACTTCTCCTCTTGCTCATCAGTAAGGGAGGCAGATATAATCACTGGAAAACTTTTGCTATCATCCAAGTAAGCGTATTTTAAATTTGATGGCAGAGGCTTCAATTCTGGTGTGGTTGGCTGGGTAGTGGTAGAAGGAGATGGCTTCTCAGCCTGTACCTCATAAAGAAAGTCAGAGGTATGTGTACTTCCTGAAACATGGTTAGTCCTATCTGACTCTATAAAATCAATCTCAAGAGGTAAAACACCACCACCAGACATGCAATCAATATCACTTTCAGATTCACTTTCAGCATCAAA
Organism: Glycine soja; assembly: GCF_004193775.1. Lineage (NCBI taxonomy): Eukaryota > Viridiplantae > Streptophyta > Magnoliopsida > Fabales > Fabaceae > Glycine > Glycine soja. The sequence continues at coordinate 30,700,863 of NC_041011.1, forward strand.
TTCAGACATATGATCAAGTACAATTTCAGACTCAATGCATGAAGAGTGAGAGGTATGCAGATTAGAGTAAAGATCAGTCATGTATTCATCAACAACATGGTCAATTATTTCAGCACGAAATACAGAAAGATCTTCAGATGGGTATTTCATAGCATCCAGAATATTAAAATGAACAGTTATATCACCAAACTCCATGGATAGTGTGCCTGCATAAACATCTATCTTAGTTCTAGCAGTTTTCATAAAGGGTCTGCCTAGAATGATGGGAACTGATCCTTGAGAAAATCCATCTTCCATATTCAAAATATAAAAATCAACAGGGAAAATCAGTTCACCAACTCTAACTAAGACATCTTCTATGAAACCAACAGGGTAGGCAACACTTCTATTAGCTAAATGAATTACCACATCAGTTGAATGCAAGGGACCTAGAGATAGAGAATTAAAAATAGACAGAGGCATAACACTAACAGAAGCTCCTAAATCTAGCATGGCATTGTCAAACTTACTATTCCCTATAATACAAGGTATGCTGAATGTACCTGGATCTTTACATTTTTCAGGAATTTGGGGAACAGATTTACCAATCAGTGCAGAGACATTTCTGCCCATGCTAATTCATTCACTTCCTTTAAGCTTCCTCTTATTAGTGCACAGCTCCTTCAAGAATTTGGCATATCTTGGAATTTGCTTTATTGCATCCAGCAGAGGTATGTTCACCTCTACTTTTCTGAATGTTTCCAAGATCTCTTTCTCTGCCTCTTCCATTTTTCTGTTGGAGACTGCTCTTGGAGGGGATGGAAGAGGAGGAATGTGTTGCTTCTGCAAATCAGAATTACCAGTGGAAGATTCACCTGCACAGAAATTGTTAGGTAAATTTTTGTCGTTACCTTTTTCTGGAGTAGAGTGAAGTTTGGCAGGTTCATTTGCAGATGAGGAAGGTGTTACGGGTTGAGGTCCTTGACACTGCTTTCCCGACCTCAATGAAATGGCACTGACATTTTTGGGATTTTGGATAGCTTGGGAAGGCAGCTTGTCAGAATTCTGGGACTGTTGTTGATTCAATTGTGTAGCCAATTGTCCCATCTGATTGGTTAAGCTCTGAATGGAGGCTCTGGTCTCTTGTTGAAACTGCATGTTCTGCATAGTCATTTGCCTCACAAGTTCTTCGAGGGAAGGTTGTGGAGGAGCCTCAACTGTTGGCTGTTTCTGGGGCTGTTGTTGTTGTTGGATTGGTGGAGGAATGTATGGTCTGCTTGGGCCAGCAGCATTTTGGAAGGAAGGAGCAGGCTGTTGTTGTTGTTGCTGAGGGCTAAACCATCTGAGATTAGGGTGATTCCTCCATCCAGGGTTGTATCTGTTGCTGGAGAGGTCATAATTGTTCTGCTGTGGTTGATTTTGCTGCTGAGGTTGAGGAAATCTATTGTAAATATTAGCAGCATAAGCTTCGGGCTGCTCAATTGCTCCAGGTTGCTGCATGGAAGGGCAAAGGTCTGTATGGTGGTCAGCAGATGAGCACAAACCACAGACCCTTGCAACAGGTACAGATTTCTGGTTCAAGGCCAGCTGGGTTACCAAGTTAACCAATGCATCCAATTTTCCTTCAAGCTTCTTAGTTTCTGATGATGCAGCTGAGTTTGTAGCTACCTCATGCACTCCTCTAATGACTATAGCATCATTTCTGGCGCTAAACTGCTGGGAGTTGGAAGCCATCTTCTCAATTAAATTTCTGGCTTCAGCAGGAGTCATGTCTCCAAGGGCTCCACCACTGGCAGCATCTATCATACTTCTCTCCATATTACTGAGTCCTTCATAAAAATATTGGAGAAGCAGCTGCTCTGAAATCTGATGGTGAGGGCAACTGACACATAGTTTTTAAATCTCTCCCAGTATTCATACAGGCTCTCTCCGCTGAGTTGTCTAATACCTGAGATATCCTTCCTGATGGTTGTGGTCCTGGAAGCAGGGAAATTTTTTTCTAAGAATACTCTCTTCAGGTCATCCCAGCTCGTGATGGACCTTGGAGCAAGGTAATACAACCAGTCCTTTGCCACTCCCTCTAAAGAATGAGGAAAAGCCTTTAGAAATATATGATCCTCTTGGACATCTGGGGGTTTCATGGTGGAGCAGACAATATGAAATTCCTTCAAATGTTTGTGCGGGTCTTCACCTGTAAGGCCATGAAACTTTGGAAGCAAATGAATCAGTCCAGTTTTAAGAACATATGGGACATCCTCATCAGGGTATTGGATGCACAAGCTTTCGTAGGTGAAATCAGGTGCAGCCATTTCCCTTAGAGTCCTCTCACGGGGTGGAGGTTGTGCCATGTTCTTAGAATGTTCAAAATCAGAATGCTCAAAATTGTAATGCTCAAAATCAGGATGTTCAAAATCACCAATAACAGAATGCACAGATTCACCAGTAATGGAATGATCAGGATGATCAAAAGGTATAAAATGATGCCTAACTAATCTATGAAATGTCCTATCTATCTCAGGATCAAAGGGTTGTAAGTCAGATGGATTGCCTCTAGTCATACACTACATTCAGCATGCACAACTAGTTGCTTTGTCATGTAAATAAAGGTGCAGGTTTGAACTACAACTACCCTCAAATGATATCCAAATGACTTGAAATTTTGTGAGCAACCTTATAAAATGATGAGAAGATAGCACAAAAATTTCAGGCAAAAATTCAAAGTCTAACTATGGAAGCTAAAAATGGTAGGTTAAGAAAAATAAGTGAATAAAACTTGAAAAATAAAAAACTTTTGACAGAATCACTATTTTTGGATGATGGAGACCTCAGCCAGCCTGCCATGACATAGGAAATTTTGTTTCTACCCCAAATACATATATAATAATTGCGATTCTGATAACCGGAGCAAAAGTTATGACCGTTTGAAGTTTCGACAAACACAAAATTTGCTACTTTTTTTGGAACTTTCAAATCTGACCAAACTAAAGGCTCTAGCTATTTTTCCCACAAAATATAGATTAAAAGAAGTTACCACAAAAAAATTCAGCCAAAAATAACAACTCTAGCTACTAAAACAAAAAATCTCAAATAATTCAGCATGGGTGGTCGCTAAAATCCGTCCCTACTTGATTTCTACTACTACTCTGTTTTGCCGCAAGCAAAAGTGGTCGCTAAGTCCGTCGCAAAACACTATTCACAGCAAAACACCCAAAACTGAAACAGGGGAAGCGCTTAATAGGAAAACTGAAACAGGGGAAGCGCTTAATAGGAAAACTGAAATAGGGGAAGCGCTTAATAGGAAAACTGAAACAGAACACACACTAAACAAAATACCAGGACACTAAACAACACTAACACACATACTAACACAATACTAACAATTAAACATAAAACACGAAGGAATTAAACACACAACACTAGCTAGCTATTGTGAACCTTTGGACACTGCTCCCCGGCAACGGCGCCAAATTTGATCGAGGCCATACCCGAATCAAATAAACATGATAATGCAGTAACTAGGAAGTGATCCTAGGTCGTTTCCCAACGAGCAATGATAAACCAAATGTTCATAATATACTTGCAGTAACAGTAACGATTGGGGGCGTTTGTTTGTTTTGTGATTTAAGGAGCAGAACAAGTAAACTAGAATACGAAACTAATAATAATAAAAATGGGTTGTTTCCTCTGATTCAGAAGCCATTCTCTTATCCTGGGTTATGGAGAATTCGTCCCTAACTGTAACCACTTAATCCAACCCTATTTCAATTTACTAAGCGAAAATCAACCTAGGGTTGTCAATACGTGATTAGGCACCACATACACCAGTTAGCCCTTCGTCCATTAAGCATGAACGCAAGTTAGGCTCAGAGGCAATTAATCGAACACGAAGCGTGCACTAATTAATGTTCACGAATTTGGGTTAACTGGTGAAGGGAAAACTGCCAGGGAACCACATTATAAACAAAACCTCAAAGAGAGTTGGGCTTCTTCCTCAGAAGGAAACAACACCAGAATAATTAGCCTTCCATAGATTCAAACAGAAAACGTAAATGAAACATGAAGCAGAAACGTAAATAACAAAAACGTAAATGAGACAGAAATGAAAATGAAAACAGAAACGTAAATGAAAGTAGAAGAAGAAACAAGAACGAAATTGTAATTAGAAGCAAGAAATGGGAAATTGCATTAAGAACGAAAACAATAGCATTAGAACAGAAAGAACTTAAAACCCTAAACAAATCTCTGAATAATGAATGGCATAACAGAATGCCTTGCATGAATCCCAAGGTTGCTATTTAAAAAGAGTCACTCAAAGTCACTTGGCCCTATTACAATACTCTGGCCTAAAACGAAATAAACACTAAACCACATAAAATAAAATTGCAAAATTTCCTAATTAAAAATTAACTAAGGTAAGCGCTGCTTTATTTTCCCTCTTCAAGTCCACAACCAAAATCCGGATTAAGCCCAATGTTTCATTAATTCCTGAAATTAGATTAAAAACATCAAATTAGCTAAATGAGACCAAATAATAAAACTGCCTAATTAATTGACAATTAAGACCAATCAGTAATTAAAATGGTGCAAAAAGGGTTTAGAAAATAGAAGAAAATGATGGCACATCACAAATCATACACCAATCTTCACAAAAAGATAAAAGTGTTTTACTGCCATATCATCAAAATCAAGTCAAACTATTCCATATACTTCAAAATGAGCAAACCAACTACCCATAAATAAAACTAACTATGTATATAAACATAAAAGAAATACTATACTGAAACCATAATCATAATAATAATAATAATAATCCAAAAAGCAAAAAGTATCATCAGGAATTTAGAATTCCTGTGACTGGTCCTGGGTGTCCTTTGTCTGAACATCCTCCTCATCTGTCAGATGAAGTACTAGAGTAGCTGGAGGAGAAGTGTCCATTGCCAGGAGTGGTGTGGTCAGGTCCTCTGGTATCTCTAAAATAGGAGTGGAGGGGTCTGTTGTACGCTGAGGTGAGGGTAGGTCCACCACTGGTGCAGGAGGCTCTGAAGTGGCCTCAAGGGATCTATCAGGAGTGGCAACAGCTACCTATCTCACATGTGTCTCACCTGCCTCCTCCCCTATAACAAATGGCTCTGGTATGGTTGCCTCAGATGACTCATCGTCCACATGCTACGGTACTTGGGTTGTGTGACCTTTATCTTCCCTGTGAAGAGAAGGTTGGGTCCCGGGCCAGGCTACCATCTCCCTGAACTGCTCAACTAAAGGAATAGATCCTAGAGGCGCCACCATCTATAAACTCTATAATAAAATGATCTGCCCCTGATGAATGCTCTAAAGCATGGCTTCAAAGTGCTGAGAATCTGTCAGAGCTGGGACAGAAGGAGCTGCTGAAGTGGATGCTGGAGTAGGAGCTGCAGAAGTGGAAGGAAGCTCAGCTGGCCTCACCCTCGCCCTCCTAGCCCCTAGGATAGAAACTGTTAGATCCTCAAGATTCCAACAGCTCTTCTTGATGTAGGCCAAGTTAATGACCAGGCTCAGGCGCTCAAAAGTAAGGCTGTCAGAGACAACCCCTATGGCTCTACATAATGTGGTGATCAGAGCAAGAAACCCAAGTCTAGAAGTGTTAGACTGGGCTATAGAAGTCATATGGCCAGAAATAAGAGCTCCTATGTTCATGTCCATGCGAGAGACTAGGCCAAAGATCAGCCTAGCTTTGTCCACTGTCAGATCAGAGGTATGTGATGTGGGGGCCAGGTTGGAGTATGAGAGAACACTCCACACCTGAGCTAGAGTAGTCAAATCCTTCCTGAGAATCTTCCCAGGATGGCCCTCAGTGTTCAAGATGAACCCTTGGCCTGGTATGCATAAAGCAGCCTCAATCTCTCTATAATCTATAGGCAACCTGCAGTATCTGGAGTATGTGGGTAAAGTTTCACCTTCTGCCAATACCACAGGTGTCTCCAAGAATATGTTGAGACTGTCAACATCAATCTTCACTAAATGGCCTCTGACTCTAGATTGTTTTGGTGAAGGTCCCTCAGAGTTGTATAAGTTTGCATAGAACTCTTTCACCAAAGCCAAGTCTATGCTCCCATCAACCAAATTGGTGAGGTGTTAATGGAAATTACGCCTCTCCAATTCATTTTTAAAATCATCTAGCTCAGTGTGATAGACTACCTTCCTCTCAGGCAAGATGTTTCTCCCCAAGATATTATTTGTGTACCGGTTCCAAGCATCTAAAGAGGAAAATCTCCTTGTATCATATTGTGTTGTGGGTCTTGAACCAATACTTTTGCGTTTCCTAGAAGCCATCTGTATATAATGAAACCAAACAGTTAAACAGGACACAAGTTGTTTAAATTCAAAAACTGAAAAAGGCACTAGCGGCTTAGCGAGACATGGTCCGCTTAGCGGAAGTTGCGGATTTCAGCTTCTGCATAATTAGCTTAGCTGGCAAGTGTCCGCTAAGCCTAATGGCTGCCGCAAGGATTTGCGCTAAGCTCCTAAATGGCTGCGCTTAACGGCAATCATATAGTAAAAAAAATATACAAAGTATGGGAGCTTAGCGAGCGGGGCTCGCTTAGCTCGATGGATGCTGCGACGAAATGCGCTTAGCTCAAGAAAGCTTGGCTTAGCGTGCAGCTATCAACAAAAATTTGACTAAGTTACCTGGGCTTAGCAATTCAGCCTCGCTTAGCCACAGGCATCTCGGCAAAAGGATGAGTGTTCATCCTTAAAAGATGAACTCGCTTAGCATGGTAAGCGTGCTTAGTGAGTTCTTCAGAGAACACCTATATTCAATGAGTACTGATGAACTCGCTTAGCGCAGAATGCTCGCTTAGCGAGTTCATCGCGTTTTCCAGAAAATGCAGAAAACACAGTTCGTTTTCTTGCACTTTTCAAGCCTCTAAAAGGCATATCAGACATGCAATGTTCCCAAAATAATCAATACAGTACAAACATATATAAAGTCCTAATCTTAAACTATTTCTAAAAAAGCATTAAAATCCTAAAAATCTAAAGCTAAATGTAAGGTTTTCTACCCTAAAGTTTGTAGAAGCAAGCTTCATGATGATGAACCAAGCAATTTTGATGATGCCAAAAGCCCAAGTGATTGATTCAAGATTGATTCAAGACTTCAAGATCAAGCATCAAGAATCCAATCCAAGATTCAAGATTCAAGAGAAGAAATCAAGAAGCAACAAGTCAAGACTTTATATAGGATAAGTATTAAAAGATTTTTTCAAAAACCAAATAGCACAGTTTTTTTTTACAAAAGAATTTTCTCAAATTTTCTAAGATACCAGAGTGATTACTCTCTGGTAATCGATTACCAGTTGGCAGTAATCAATTACCAATGACCAGTTTGGTTTTCAAAATATTTTCAAATGGTTTGCAACATTCCAAAATGATTTTCAAATAGTGTAATCGATTACACTATATTAGAAATCGATTACAAGTGAATCTGAACGTTGGAATTAAAATCCAATTGTGAAGAGTCACAGCTTTTCATAAAATACATTGTGAAATCGATTACACCTTTATGGTATTCGATTACCAGTGAATAGTTTTAAAGAAAAAGTTAAGAGTTATAACTCTTAACATGGTTTTCTCAAAATTCATAACTCTTCCAATGATTTCTTTGACCAGACATGAAAAGTCTATAAAAGCATGAATTTGGCACACGTTCAAAATATATGATCTTCTTCCAAACAATCCGTCTTCACAATCTTTCTCTAACCATTGCCCATTGCTTTTTCTTTGCCAAAAAGCTTTCTAAACTTTGTTTCAAAACTTTGTTTTTTCTACAAGTGGAAATCCTGCAGAAAACAAAAATGTGCTATCTTTTCTTCCTTCTCCCTCTTGCCAAAAGATTCAAAGGACTAATCGCTTGAGAATTCTTTTGATTCTTTCTCTTACCTTTAAACAAAAGATTTCAAAGGACTAACCGCCTGAGATATCTTTTGTTTCCCCTTACAAAGATTCAAGGGACTAACCACCTAAGAATTCTTTGTCTTAACACATTGGAGGGTACATCCTTTGTGGTACAAGTAGAGTGTACATCTACTTGGGTTGTAATACTGAGAACAAGAGAGGGTACATCTCTTGTGGATCAGTTCAAGTGGAGTGTACATCCACTTGGTTGTTCAAAGAGAACAAGGGAGGGTACATCCCTTGTGGATCTTTGCTTGAAAAGGATTTTGCAAGGTTATTGCAAATCTCAAGAACCGATGGTTGCTTGGGGACTGGATGTAGGCACGGGTTGTGGCCGAACCAGTATAAATCTTGTGTTTGTCTTTCTTTTTCCCAACACTCTTTATTTTTTTGTTGTGCACTTTTTATTTCTGCTTTACTTTTTTCTAAGTTATTGTTTCTGTTCTTTAATTTCTTATAACTTAGTAGTAAAGCCTAATTGAATCTACTAACATTGCGAAGAATAAATTTTTAATTAGTCAAGACACATTCATAATTAATTCAATCCCCCCTTGTTAATTATTCTGAGGCCACTTGATCCAACAAAGTTCAGACAAGAAAAAGAGAAAAGGAAGTAAGTAACTTACTTGTATCGTTGATGCTTTGTGATTGGAAGTTGATAATGCCAAAAGAAAGTACAGATGCAAAATGTGCAAAATTTTTGAGAGAGAGAATGCAGAGAAGAAGCTTGCAAAATCTGGCAATTGTGAGTGTAACTGCCGTTACACTTACTTAAGCAGTTTCGACACTGTCGCCTAGCGGACCGCTGCGCTAAGCGAGCCAAAGAGACATTTGGTTTCTCAGTGAGGCTCACTTAGCGGATCCGCACGCTTAGCCAACATTTCAAATTCAAAGTCAATTTTTTTTTGCACAGAAAAAGGCTTGGCTTAGCGCTCGGATAAAACTGCTTAGCGAGTTATGTAGATCAAAAAATCTGCAACTCTCGCTAAGCCGGGCTCTCTGCCGGCTTAGCTAAAATGATGCATTTTAAGTACAAAGGAGAGATCGCTTAGCTGATAAGGAATCACTTAGCGCTTACATTGCCGCAAGGAATTCAGCTTAGCCACCATGACTAGCGCTTAGCTCCATGAACCCCAGTTCTAGCCGCAAAGAAATGAGCTTGGCGGCAACGAGTCGTGCTTAGCCAAACAATACACTACGCTTATCAGTTAGGCCGTCGCTTAGCCGAATTCAGATCGAATTGAAATTGGCTTAGCTCAGTCTTGGCCAGCTTAGCGAACCAAATCAGCCTCAGATGCAAGGGTTGAGCGCTAAGCGCTTGAGACTCGCAGCTTAGCGCATGAACAAAGATACGCTTAACACGAGGCTTGCGCTTAGCGAAAGGACTATTTTTCAGAAAATGTTTTCCAAGTTATTTTTCCGTCCCTTCCTCAACAAATAGAAACCCTTATATCTAAAATTCAAGGATAAGCTGATATAATCCACTGTACAAATTATAAAGCAAGTTCCACATGATATATGCATGAAAAACAAAGATAACAGAAATTGAAACTGGGTTGCTTCCCAGGAAGCGCTTCTTTAACGTCATTAGCTTGACGCATTTACCTCAATGGGTGCTATCATGTTTTGGTTCTTACTTCCAGAACCTCTTGACCCACTTCCATTACCTGTAAGCAAACATTTTGTTTTGGATCAGGCTTGTTTTCAACAAACAAATCAAAATCAATTTTCTGATCTTCAAAACCCATCTCCAGCTTCTTTCTACCCATATCAACTATGTAGCTTGCAGTTAACATGAATGGCCTTCCCAATATTACAGGAATGTCATTATCTTCACATATATCCATTACTACAAAGTTTGCCGGGAAGATAAAATGTTTCACTCTGACCAGCACATCTTCAATTACTCCATATGGTCTGGTAATGGAGCGGTCAGCCAGTTGTAAAGTCATCTTAGTGGGCATGATCTCCAAATCTCCCAACCTTCTGCACATGGAGAGTGGCATTAAATTAATGTTGGCTCCCAGGTCAATAAGAGCCTTTCCCACAATGACTTCTCCAATTGAACAAGGAATAGTTACACTCCCAGGGTCTTTATGCTTGGGTGGAAGGATCTTTTGAATCACATCACTACAATTTCCTTCCACTACGATGTTTTCCTGGTGAATATACTTATGTTTCCTTATTAACATATCCTTCAAGAATTTGGAGTAGTGACATTTGCTGTAAAGCTTCTCCAAAGGGCATGGTCATTTCCAGTTTCCTGAAAATATCCAAAAATCTCGCCAAATGACGGTCCTTCTCCTTCTTGGAAGGTACCACAGGATATGGTACTTCCTTACCTTCATTTACAGCTTTATCACTTCTACTCTTCTCTTCATTTTCATTTTTTCATATTTTTCAATTTTTTATTTTCTTTTTCTTTTTTTACTTATTGTCAGCCTCCACAAACCTTTTACTCCTTGTCATCACAGCTTTGCATTCCTCCTTGGGATTCTTTTTTGTATTTGCCACAAAACTGTTGGATGACTTGTCAGCTATCTGCTTGGCCAGTTGTCCCACCTAGACCTCAAGGTTCTTCAGTGCTGACTCAGTGCTTTTATGATTTGACATTGTTACTTGCATAAATTGAGTCAAAGTCTCCTCCATCTTAGTAGTCCTCTGAAAGATGTTAGGCCCTTGTTGGATTGGCCTGTTCGAAGGTCCACCCTGGTCTTTGTTGAACTGATTACCAGGGTGCGACCTCCACTCCTTGTTGATTATAAGGACCCTGCTGGAAGCCTGAAAATCCTCCTTGAGTATACCCTTGTCACTGTTGATTTCCCATATAATGAATTTCTTGAGTGTTTTCTTCAATGGAAATACATTGGCCTGTTTCATGAGCCTCACCACAGATGGTACAACCTGTAACCTGCAAAATAGAAGAATGTGAAGGTCGACCAATAGACAGTTTCGTTGGCAACTTACCAAGTGTTTCTGTTAAAATCTCAAGTTGCATAGAAAGCAACTTATTCTGTGCCAATAAAGCGTCATGTGATGATAGTTCTAAGAAGCTTTTCTTTGTGGGTTAATGGGTTCTATCATGTAGAATGGCGTGATCACTAGCTGACATATTCTCAATTAGCTCAGTCGCTTTTTCCGAGGTCTTCAGCTTTATTTTCCCCCCTGCAGAAGCATCTAGCAGTTCCTTGGTTTGTGGTCTCAGCCCATCTATGAACATATTCAATTGAATTGACTCTTAAAACCTATGGGTGGGAGTTCTTCTCAATAAACCTCTGAACCTTTCCAATGCTTCACTCAGAGATTCATCAGGGAACTGATGAAATAAAGAGATTGCAGCTTTCCCTTCCATAATCTTAGACTCTAGGAAGTATTTCTTTAGAAACTTTTCAACAACTTCTTCCCAGGTTTTCAAACTATTACCCTTAAACGAGTGAAGCCACCTCTTGGCCTTTCCTGCCAATGAGAATGAGAATAGGCTGAGTCTTATAGCTTCATCTGGCACACCGACAATCTTAACAGTGTTGCATATTTCAATGAACGTTTCCAAATGTGCATAGGGGTCTTCATTAGGTAATCCTTGTAATAAATTCCCCTGTATTAAATGAATTAAAGAATGTGGGTAGTTGATGTCGTGAGCTTGCACTTCAGGATGTGCAATGCTAGCAAAGAATTGTGGTACTGAGCTGTTTGAATAATCCTTAAGGGTGATCCTCTGGTGTTGCTCGTCTTCCATGATAGTGGCTTTAGGAAATTGAGTAGTGGATTCCCTTGATGATGGTGAATCAGGTGATAATGAATCAGGAAAATGAGTTTCTTCCTCAAGAATGGATGCAACTGTTCTATCTTGCAGAAGTTTCCTTCTCCTCTCGGCCCTCTTCCTTCTCAATGTAGCTTCAATTTCTAAGTCTAGAGGAACTAAATTGCCTGTGGGAGATCTATGCATATAAAATACTAATAGACACAGGGGTTATCCAATTTAATAAGAGAAGATAAATATGAATTGAGAACAAATATTCACAGATAATCACGTGAGAAATGATGCGTAAAAACAAGTAGACGACACGTTGGTCTTCCTAATAGGTGCCTGATGTTAGAAGGATATTCTCTACTTAACAATGCTCATGCGTTCTATGGTCTCTCCTAAAATGCTAAACCTCGATTCCTCATGACAATCTAGCCTAATCCTGATCAAGCATCGTCCGCAGATTCCTCTTGTTGGACTAAACTCGGCCAGGACCGCATTAAGACAAACATACAACAACTAGGTTACCGTACCCCGATTCCTCGTGAAAATACGACAAACTAGTCTTGTCCTATCAAGTTCTAAGAATCATACCAGTTTCCACTGTTGAATGATCCTAAAAACACATGCATCTACGTGATCAAGGCAAAAGCATGGTAGAATGAAGTTCTGATGGCACAGAGAACACACAAAACATCATTAAATAGATAAAAAGATATTTACATCAAGTACCTACAAGGAAAATCCAACAAAGGATTTAGCTTTCCATAATTGGGAAGCTTCTTTTACAACAAAGAGAAGAGAAAGATGAAAGATTGCAGAAATACAAGTAGTGGGGATGTCTCCTCCACCTGTAGGACCTCACAATCACTCACAAACTCATCTCAAGCTCTCAGGACGGCTTCCTCTTCCAGCTCTGGTCTCTGCAGATCTTCACACAACAAATTCTCCCAAACTCTCTGGAATTTGGACCTTTCTCTCTCTAGAACTCTCCAATTATGCAGAAGCTTCAAGAAAAGGCCAAACTCTCCTCAAAAATCTGATTTCAGACTTAAATAGGTGGCTTTGTTCGTGCTCGTGCGCTTAGCGCAATTTTGAACCGCTTAGCGCGCATTAGTGAATTACGGCTTAGCGTGGCTTTTCTTGTTCAGCGAATGGACCGAAGCAGTGCGCTTAGTGGTATGGCCCTTCGCTCAGCGAACAAGCACAGCTCATCCTTCTTCCAGATTCTTCCTCGCACTTAGCCAAGGAATGTTGCGCTCAATGGATAGCTCGCTAAGCCAGTAGATTGGCTTAGCGAGAGGGTGAAAATCAGCACTTAAAAACTTGCCTAATTATCCTGAAATTGAGAGAAAATGATTATTAAATACACAAAATGGGAGTACTACATATTTATTACCTATCTTTAACAAACAGTAATTATAACACTACAAAATAACCATAAATTGGAGAAGTTTGATACAATTTACACAAGTTTTATACACAAAAGTTAGTCGTATTCACCGACTAACAGGTGACAACTCACCAAGAACTTTAGATTTCTTATCCACTAGTAATCTAACTTTCCAAACTAAGTCTCCCATTTGAAAAGATCCTCTTCTGACCTTTTTGTTATAATGTTTAGCAACTTTCTCTTTTTGACGAATAATATTTCCTAGAGCACTTAAACGTTCCTCGTTTAAGGTGTTCAACTCATCATACATCATATTAGTCTTGGACCGAAATTTCATTTTGTCTTTGAATTCAAATTAAATTTTGATTTATTTCGATAGGGAAAACAACTTTGTGCTCATAAACCAACTTAAAAGGAGTAACACTAGTGACCCCTTTTGGTGAATTTTGATAAGCCCAAAGAACTTGATCTAAACTTTCATGCCAACTCCTAGGTGTCATACCCTAATTTCGTCTGTGGACCATTGTTTTTCGGCATGCGACCTTCGTTTGACCACCTCAAAATGTTTAACACCCATCATTGTGGAATCCGTAAAGTTCCGTGAGATTTCAGAAAGAAAATGGCCAAAAACACAAAAATGGGGGGCTGAACTTATCAAGATAGGCGTGTAAATAGCAATTCGAATCTAGGCCCTTCTGGAACATTTTGGAAGTTGGGTTGCTTAAGGAGGAAGCAACTAGCCGGCAAGCTCCTCCACGTTGTTGAAAAATGGTTTCTGGGGCTTCCATGGCTTCCGTAAAATTTCCGAAAACTTTGGGTAAGCATATTTCACTTAACATTGGTGAAAGGGAAGAGAAAAAAAGATGAAAATCAAATCCGAAACACTTACGTAAGGCTTCCGTAACTTTTCCGTAAAGTACGAAAAGGGGGGTGAACTTAGTAATTGGGGTGCGCTTAGAAATCTTTCTCAAGAAGCCTCTGGGTAGGAAGCACCTCTTTTTTTTCTTATAAATAGGGGAGGGGGCTGTTTCAAAAAGGTTCATGACCCCTAAGCTATGCATTTCGACTGTTTTGGGTGAAAAAATGTGTTTTCGTGAAGAAAATCCAAGCCGAGGTGCTTCCGTAAGCGATTCTGTGGAAATTCTTCATCGTTCTTCACCGTTATTCGTCCTTCTTCAGTCTTCAACCGGTAAGTTCCTGAAATCAAATCTTTCAATTCATTCTATGCACCCTTAGTGGTCCTTCCTTGTTTTGTGTACTTTCACTTTAATTTTGCTTACTTTCAGTTTTCTTTTCTTCCGCTTTAACGAGCTTTTAACCATTTATTTAAGCCGTTTTCTCACCTAATTAATGATAAAATGAATTTCACCCGATCATTTGTGTTGTAATGTCGTTCAATCACTGTTAAAGCAAAATCTAACCGATCGTTCACGCTGTAACCTCGGCTAAACCAAAAAAAGGAAAAATAATAATAAAATAATCAAAATATCTTGAAAAACAATAATAAAATAATCAAAATATCTTTGAATAAAATAATCAAAAAAATCAATCGGACGTTTTTCTTTGGAAGTTTCCTTGAATGAATTGACTAATAACCAAAGTGAAACTAAGGCTAAAATTAAATCACAAATCAAGCTTCGTCCGCAAAAGTCACTCAAAACCATTTTAAGGTCCAACACCTTAAACGGTCCTCTTTGCTTTTATCGGTTAACATGGACCGTTCAAAAGCATAAAATCAACACATAACATTACCGCTTTTTGAAAGAACTACGTAGGTCTGATTTCCTCATCGCAATTGAGGATACGTAGGAGCAAAAACCCCGCTTTTGTCAACCACCCCAAGAGATCGTTAATGGTCCAACGCCTTAATGTTTCTCTCCTTTCCAAAAATCAAAAGATCGTTTAATGGTCCAATGCCTTAAACGACTTTTGTTTGGTTAAAATCGATCTTGCGGAAAAAGATCAAAACAACTTAACCAACGTTTAGTTCTAAAAGAACTACATAGGTCTGATTTCCTCATCACAATTGAGGATACGTAGGAGCGAGGGAAACACCCTTGTCCACCACAAAAAGATAAAAAATACAAAAAAACACAAAAAGCATAAAAACACAAAAAGACATAAAAAAGGGAAAATAAAACATTTTGAATTCATATTTGCACACTTGATTAAAGTTTGTCGTCCTTTGTGACGGACGCGTGGGGTGCTAATACCTTCCCCGTGCGTAAAAACAACTCTCGAACCTTTCACGATTAAAGTTCGTAGACCACACCTTTCCGATTTTTCCAACATTTTCCTCGAATAAACATTGGTGGTGACTCCGCACATTTTCCTTTCTTGGAAGACGCACCCGTGAGCCCTGCGTCACCCTCCCGCCGAAGGGTAGGTTGCGACAGTTGGCGACTCCACTGGGGACTATTTTTAGAGAGTTAGGCCTTCTAATCTCGTGAAATATCATGACTTCCTCTTTTGTTGGTTTCCTTTTATTTCTCTTACATTCTTGTATATAACTCTTTGATGCTTTTAGTGTGTTTTTGAAATGTATGCATGAGATAGATAGTTATTCATTTGATGCACACAAACACCAACACTATTTGTACACACAGTGAGTTGAAAAGGGGCCCTATACCCGGGTCCATGGGAACATAAGGAGTGGAGGTGAATCTGTGGTCATGCTAGGTCTCCGACTTGCTTGATAACAATGAACCCTCATCTAGAGTTTTTCTCTTTGACAACATATTGTTGCTGGTAGTCCTTACTGCCGCAATATGTTTTTTCGAAGGGGATGATACCTCTAGAAACCATCAAGAGAGATATGACCACCTTGGGAATTATCATTAAAAGCCTCTTAGTTCCTCCCGTTTAGGTCCCTAAAATAGGGGCACGAAGCGAACACGTTGCGTGCCTTTTAAACATTACCATGCATATAACCTAAATGTCATGTACGCCTTTGCTGTATGATTATTTATGGATATTGTCATACTGTGTACATCCCCATGTTGTGCTTTTGTGCGTCTGCATCATGTCATCACACACACGTTGTATGTTGGTCTCGTCTTTTGTCACGAGAAGTCGGAAGGTCCATATCACCTTCTTAACTGCATACATGGGGCACTGCGCCCCCAAATGCACAAGTAAGAATATATGATTTTTTGGTCTCTCGTGTCCGTAAATGCATTCATATCATGCACCGCATAAGCATCTCTTCATGGCATCATAATGGACATATCGTTCCTGCATTTGTCACTTACCATATTCATGCATTGCATTTTGCATAAGTCACTTCATCACCATGCATCTGCATCTAACATGTTTTTGCATACCATTTGTTTTCATGTTTACTTATGCATGATCCATGCATTTTCCTCTGCAAAACAAAAACAAAAAAGGAAGCATGAAAATTCACGCTGCATTCTTAGTTGCATATGTTCGATACCATGAGCCAACCATGTTGGAATCATAAACTCATTTCACATAAAAACAAAATGATTTAACATGGTACCATGAGCCAACCATCTCAATTTCATAATTGCATTTGCCATGCATAGCTTAAGTATGCTCGAGTCATTCATCTCTGTGAAATGTTGTCAAATTATTGGCAATCGAAATTGCCATTCCTTGGATTATAGGGTTGAACCAAGCTCATGCCTTTATGGAAAAGGTTCATCAAGTCAAGTTGAAGTATGGAAGTAACCATCTTGCAAAAATTGGGGCAAAAGATGGATCGGGTTACATCGCTGCTTCGTCTACTGCCAAACACATTTAGGACTGTTGATGTCCTTGTTACTTCTAGTTTCACCTTGACAAAGATGTCATGGACCATGTTGAAAATCTAAATTTATTCAACCCCATGTCTTGCGTAAAAATTTGCAATACTTCAACTGTGCATCATTCGCATACATCCATGCTTTTAATTGGTTGCATTTCTCATTGCATTCTTTCCTTGAAAAAAAAACAAACTTAATCATTGTTATCAAAAGGAAAGAACACGCTGTACGACGCCCTTACCAAACCCGTGCTAGAGCTAGAGTAATGGGTGAAGTAGAGGAGGTGCAAAAGCAAATGAAGGCCGACATGGAGGCCATGAAAGAGCAAATGGCCACAATGATGGAGGCCATGATGAGCCTGAAGAAGATAATGGAAGCCAATATGGTTGCAGTTGCCGCTACCAGCGCTGTTGCTAAGGTGAACCTGATGCCCCCATCTGGCCTCAACCAAATGAATCATCCAACCTCAGCTATGGTAGGCAAAGATTTGGGAAATACGAGCAGCCCCTATTATGTGCAAATTCAAAACAAGCATGCCTTCCCGCCATATGGCTTGCCTCCCAATTATTCACCATCCAATGAGGCGTACATGTAGAAGCAAAGCTTCATGGTGAATCAAAGGTGATTCAAAGGTGTTTTGATGATAACAATGATGATAACAAAAGATGATGACAAAGGTGATGAACAAAAAGCTCAAAGATCAAAGAACAACTCAAGTGAATCAAAGAACATCTCAAGTGAATCAAGAACAAGTCAAAAGTTCAAGAATCAAGAAGAATTCAAGATTCAAGATCTCAAGAATCAAGATCAAGATTCAAGACTCAAGATTCAAGAATGAAGAAAAGACTCAATCAAGATAAGTATTAAAAAATTTTTTTCAAAACTTTGAATAGCACATGAGTTTTTGACAAAACCTTTACCAAAGAGTTTTTACTCTCTGGTAATCGATTACCATATTGTTATAATCGAATACCAATAGCAAAATAAGTTTGAAAAAGTTTTCAAACTGAATTTACAATGTTCCAATTATTTTCAAAAAGCTGTAATCGATTACAATGTTTTGGAAATCGATTACCAGTGCCCTTGAACGTTGAAATTCAAATTTAAATGTGAAGAGTCACATCCTTTCACTCAAAAGCTTTGTGTAATCGATTACACTTATTTGGTAATCGATTACCAGTGACTGTTTCTGATAAATCAGAAGATGTAACTCTTCAAAAAGGTTTTTTGACTTTTTCAAATTGGTTTTAAGCTTTTCTAAAAGTTATAACTCTTCTAAATGGTCTTCTAGACCAGACATGAAGAGTCTATAAAAGCAAGGCTTTGTTTTGCATTTCAATTATCTTGAACACATATTCATACAATCCTTGCCTTGAATCTCTTTCTTCTTCTTCTTCTTCTTTGTACCAAAAGCTTTTTGAAGTTTTCTGGTTTTCCAAACCTTGAAAACTTGTGCTATTCATCTTTTCATTCTCTTCTCCCTTTGCCCAAAATAATTCGCCAAGGACTAACCGCCTGAATTCTTTTTGTGTCTCTCTTCTCCCTTTTCCAAAAGAACAAAGGACTAACCGCCTGAATTCTTTTGTGTCTCCCTTCTCCCTTGTCAAAGAATTCAAAACGACACAGTCTGAGAATTCTTTTGATTCTTCCCATTCCCTAATACAAAAGTGTTCAAAGGACTAACCGCTTGAGAATTCTTTTGTATCCCCATTCACAAAGTATCAAAGGTTTAACAGCCTGAGATTTTTGTCTCAACACATTGGAGGGTACATCCTTTGTGGTACAAGTAGAGGGTACATCTACTTGGGTTTGACTGAGAACAAGAGAGGGTACATCTCTTGTGGATCAGTTCTAGTGGAGGGTACATCCACTAGGTTCAAAGAGAACAAGAGAGGGTACATCCCTTATGGATCTTTGCTTGTAAAAGGATTTTTACAAGGTTGAAAGAAATCTCAAGGACCGCAGGTCGCTTGGGGACTGGATGTAGGCACGGGTTGTTGCCGAACCAGTATAAAAACTCTTGTGTGTTTGTTTCCTTCTTCCCTACTCTTTTACTTTCCGCTGTGCATTTAATTTCCGCTTTTATTTTCTGTTAAGTTTTTCTTCTACTCCTCATTCTCTTAACAATTTAGTAAAAGCCTTAAAAGAGTAATTTTTTAATTGGTAAAGGTTTAGGAATAATTAATTCAACCCCTCCTTCTTAATTATTCTGAGGCCACTCGATCCAATAGTACACTCCCAATGAGAATGTCAATAACTCCACTCCGATACTCATTGAGAGCCAATAACCTCAATCTAATCATGCACATGTCTCTCAACCCATGGGGGAGACACATGAAATACCCCACCACAATTTAGCCGACTTCGAGCCTTGCCTTATGCCACTGAAGGGCAAGCAGTTGGTGGTATACCCCTGCAAAACACTTTGGAGGGCCATCAATATCACCCACAATCACACCCCTTGCATTCCACAGCGAGTAAAAACCCTCATGCTATGGCAGAAATGGGAGAAGTTGGATCATCTAGAGGAAAGGCTAAGGGTCGTTGAAGGAGGCAGAGATTATGCCTTTACTGACGTAAAAGAGTTGTTCCTAGTACCCAAACATGGTCATTCCCAAGTTCAAGGTGTCGGAATTTGACAAGTACAAGGGGACTACTTGCCCCGAGAACCATCTAAAGATGTATTGTCAGAAGATGGGGGCATACGCAAAAGATGGAAAACTGCTGATACATTTCTTCCAAGAAAGTCTTACTGGGGCAACTGCCACCTGGTATACTAACTTGGAACCTTCCCAAGTCCATTCTTGGAAGGACCTAATGGTTGCCTTTGTTAGGCAGTATCAGTATAATTCTAATATGGCTCCAAATAGGATGCAACTACCGAGCATATGCAAGAGGGGGCACAGATCTTTCAAAGAATACGCCCAAAGGTGGAGGGATCTAGCAGCCCAAGTGGTTCCCTCAATGATGAAGAAAGAAATGATAACAATGATAGTAGACACATTACCAGTGTTCTATTATGAAAAATGGTGGGTTACACACCTTCAAGCTTACCAGATTTGGTCTTCGCTGGCGAAATGATCGAAGTGGGTCTGAAAAGAGGCAAATCTGATCATCATACTTCGATAAATGCAAAAAAAAAAAAAAAAAAAAAAAAAAAAAAAAAACTGGAGCAAATGAAGAGGGTGTGAATGAGGGAGAAACCCATGCTGTGACTGCCATTCCTATACGATCAAATTTCCCATCAGCCCAACAATGTCATTACTCAGCCAATAACAACCCTTCTCCTTACCCACCACCCAGTTATCCACAAAGGCCATCCCTAAATCAACCACAAAACCCACCTACCACACAACCAATGCTAAACACCACCATTAACACGTTTCAAGAATTGGCATACTGAACTACTTTTCTACCAGTTTAAAATGGTGACTTGATATGTTAAGTGTTTAAGGGATACCAAATCAAAAAATAATATTTTGTTCTATGAAATTAATTATATCTCCTTGATCAACATTATTCAAGGGAACTGCCTCTACCCACTTAGTAAAATAATCTACTGCAACTAAAATGTACCTACACTACTGAAAAAACAAGGTTCCACGACGGTTTTTCAAATCATTCAAAGACGGTTTTGAAATGTCTTTGAATCCAACGTCATGGAAAAAGTGAAGAATTTCCATGACGTTCTTAAAACACTTCCTTAGAAAAGCTATCATTCTAAAATGGTTTTTAGGCAAATAAACATCTTAGAATAGTGACATTCTACCAAAAACTGTCTTAGAATGTATTTCTTAAAAAAATGAGAATTCTAAGATGTTTTTTCAAAAATCATCTTAGAATATCTTTTTTTTTTAAATTGAAAATTGAAAATTCTAAGACGATTTTTCCAAAGAATCATCTTAGAATGTCTTTAAAAAAACACTGCTTTTAAAAAAAATTCATTTGTTTCCCTATATCAACTCCATTTCATGCATTCCAAACGCAGCTTGGTATTTGTGTATAAATACAACTTTTAAAACAAAAGGCCAACCTTAGGCAATAAATGGGGAATTTATCAATAATTTGTAGCATTTTTCACATACCTCAAGATAAGAAGGCACGTTTCCAACAGAATCAGCCTTTGTCTTCCCTTGCAACTAAGCCTCCTTGTTACAGCCAAACACATGGAAAGAATATTTCCCATTACTAAAAGCCATGTAATAAAAAAATAATAAGTAAAAGAAAGCCATCTTTTACTGCCTTAATTATTTATTATAGCCTCCTTTTACTTTATTATTGTGTTGATTGAAATAAAGTTGAAGCCACCCAATTCATAGCTCATTGTCAGTGGCTATGTTAGATTTATGTATGCATGTATGTATGTGTATGTATATATAGATTTATATATATATATATATATATATATATATATATATATATATATGACCATTCAAGGATGTTTCAAAGGGCATAAATCGCTTTGGAACTAGATTTCTAATTATGGGTCTACCAAAGGCTTCACTTTGACACTAAGTTTCCTAATTGTAAGGCCCATATAATAGGCTAATGTCTGAGCCCCACAAAATCCTTAGAAAAGAGATATCTCTATTTTTAAGGTGGATTTTGGAAAATATCAAACTCTCGTCTCTTTGAATGGTATGTAGGAGTGTGTGTGTGTGTGTGTGTGTGTGTGTGTTGGGGGAGGGGTTCCTTTTTTTCTCCCTTTTCAACCACTAGAAGAGAGTATATTATTACCCCATCATAGAGATTGGATGCTCATGGTTTATGGACAGACAGAACAAAGCAAATTGAAATTTGCTATTGTACAAAACATCCCTCATACTTATTCAATATTGGCATCTCCATATCAGAAAACTTAATACAAGAAAAGAAAAAATAAAGGAAAATGATTGTTGTTCTATTACCCTAACATAGGGATATGGCTTATGGCAAATGGTGTGGATTCATATCAAAACAAAAATACAAATATGGCTTTTACCTAAGAGTTCAAAATCTAGCAGATTCCCATTTCTCTGATTATCATTTGATGTATTTACACAATTTACTTGCTATTTAAATCACCACAATAGCCAAATTGAAAGCCTAAGCTTTCAAACAAAGAAACATGTTATCCATCTATCCTTAAATAAACATGTTATCAACCAAATTCTACAAGTCACCAGAGGTAATTGCCAACTCAATTCCTCGTACAATCAAAATTTATAAACTCAAATTTACAATCCATCTCCAAAGCTCTGAGAATCAATACAGAAAGTTCTCTTTGATGTTCAAGAAAGATCATCAAAAGGAAGCAATCAGAAACATTTTACCATCCTTATTATCAATAACTATAAAGGGGCATAAAATAGAATAAAACTTAGGGCCTAAAAAATAAAAAGAAAAGAAAGGCATACATAATTATATATACATACATATATAGCTTAGTGAGGTTTTAGGCATGATAAACAAGGTGAGCAATGGAGTCATCATCCATCTTCTAGTCAGCAAAGCTGGGATTGTGTCTCCGAGCAAGAGACTCCTTCACCCCTTGTTTCCATTTCTTGCAAACACCACTCGCCCTTAAAGCAAACACCACATGAAATGATTGGTGAATGAATTATTAAAATACTGCAATGAAATGAAACACTCATATATGCTTATTGTGCCAAATCAGTGAAGGAAGTGAACAGAACAAAAATATGAGCCAACAAGTAAATTGGCAAGTGATCAATCTCTGCCTCAACATCCATAACTAAGGTAAGGTTGGCCCTTTGTCTACTAAAACCACTGGACCTTCACCTCAAATTAACCTTAAACTCTTCCTAGTTCTGCTTTGTTCTGATGGAAACTCTAAAAAGTTTCTTACAACATGATCATAAGAATATCACTTGCTACGAAAACAAATATGCTGCCAATATCATTCAAAACAACATGTTGCGTGAGAAAAAAAGAACACAAACCAGAATGCATATGTTTTCAGAAATAGTCCCTATAAGACACGGGGAGGAACTAAGGAAATCAATACTAAGAAATACTAGTCAGCAAATGAATAATAATATCCTTGCCAGATATGACTTCCTTCTCTGTCCTCCACTTGAGACCGATCTAATAACAAAATGCAATTTATCATAATACAATTTATCAAATATAGATTCACAAACTCCTAGTGTGTGAGGTGCCAAGTAAAAAGCTCCAAGTTGATCAAGCAGGATATGATAAAACATATGGAAAAAAAGATGTAGTGCTCTATAGAATGGCCCTAACAAGTTCACATTCCACAGGACAATGCATTGTAGTTCTAGAAGTACGACTCATATTTGCAATTAATAATAATGATAATATCTACTTAGTCTTAGATAAACTTGCTTTATGGAAGAGGGACCAAATTGGGTAAATGGAATGCAAAATCTAATATATAGAAATCTTTGAATCTCATACATGTTCATTGTTCACATTCCCTTACCAACTAATTTAACCAAATGCCAATATTACATTACATAAATAAATAAAAGAAACTATCACTCCTATAGTATAAATAATATTAGAATAAAAACTATTCTGAATGTTTTCTAGGAAATATAGCATTAAACAACTAACCGTTTGTATCCTTAGTCCTTGAGCGGTTCAGTCCATGAAAGTTTTCACTCTATGTTGGGTGTTAGCTACATAGAAATTTTAGGGGTCATATTGATCAAAGTGGATATAAATAAAAATTTGGAAGTCCATCTTTTGTCATTTATATTATGAAAACCTCAACTGGTACTTATTCCCAAAGAAAGGGTGAAGTTTTCCTTCTAGGCTCCTAGTGCCATAGAATAATTGAGTTCATAAATCCAAGGAATATATAATTAATTAAAATCAAGTTCATTGACCCATGCTAGTTGTACATGTGTCTCCTTGTTATATTATCATATATAGATACAATTGCAAGAGTCGAGCAGGAAAAGAAACCGCTAACTTGACAGCA
Organism: Glycine soja; assembly: GCF_004193775.1. Classification (NCBI taxonomy): domain Eukaryota; kingdom Viridiplantae; phylum Streptophyta; class Magnoliopsida; order Fabales; family Fabaceae; genus Glycine; species Glycine soja. Next base: position 30,724,628 of record NC_041011.1, read on the forward strand.
TGCTCCGAAAAATACTTCTCTGGTTGTCTTTGCCTGAGTGGATGCAGGTCCCCACCAGGGAAGAACTCCATTACCAAGCAAGAAAATGTCTTTGCCTCAAGGTGTGTATACAATGTGGGTAGAAAAAGATGATCTAAAGACTGCAATATTTCTCTCTCTGTTTGAGACCTCAAAAGCTTCTTGCGATTTGCCAGCTTGGTCTTGTTCATGATCTCCATGGCAAAAGAAGTTCTTGTGCCACTCAATTTAGTTAGATACACACTCCCTATGTCTCAACACCCCAATTTTTTCAACAACCTAAAATGCCTCATTTCCAACATCCCATCTCAAGCTCGGGTGGCAGTAATCGCTTCCCATCTTATGTCATTTGCCTTGTGTTGTTTATACATGACACTGCTCAAACTACTGGTGTTGCTCTCATCACTAGCATCATTGCCAGTACTTGCTTTACATATGCTGGTCTTCCTACTCTCATTAATATGATAGGAATTTTCCATTTCTTCACTTTCACAAGACTTGTCAACACTAGCACACTCATTGACCTTAGTGTTGGTGAAACTTTCTTTGGCTTCTGAGTAGACAGTGGTTGAACAGAAACTATTTTGAGGACTTGGATAGAAAGTAACCTCTAACTGATAGTAACTCTTTGCATGATTAGCCATGGCTCGTTTTGATGGTCCTAAAATGCAATTGTCAGATTCTAATACACCACTTAACTGATAATTCTTGAAATCATCAAGTGGTTGATGCTTACTGCACAATTTTGTTGGCAACCCTTCATGATCCAATTGTTTCCCTCTTGATAGGAATGCTTTTGATTACATGACTATTTTGATGGTGAATGGTCTTGGTTTGATGACCACCCCCATGGTTTCTAGATGCTCACAAGGGAGGCCGCGAAGGATCGGGAGTCCCAGATGAAAGAAGATCATCATGTACCCCGAAACTGAATTCTGAACCTCTGATAAGGAACAAACTCCATTAACAGGTGACTCCGTGAAGGTACCTAGACAGGCTTTAAAATCCAACTTAGCATAGTGAATTGCCAATATGTACTCTCATTCAAAAGAGTTCTTAATTATAGAATCTCCTACAAAATGTCTATAAAATTGACATTTTAAGAAGAAAAAAAGAATATGTAAATAAATAGATAAAGAACATTAATAAACGTACATGATACATATAATGAAATTCAAAAAAAAAATAAAGAAAACATGAGAGAATCTGCAAGAGACCCATTTCTGACAGATTCAATCAACAGAAAACCATCCAACTGAGTAGAATCCAACTGAGCAATAACAACAAGAACAACATTTCAACATCATTCCTCAATTCAAGACTCATAATTAATTAACATCATTGTTAACCATCATCAAAACATACCATAGCAAGCAGAATGACTTACGATGCAGTAGATCTTTATGCACCATATTAAGAAAATGAAACCAATAAGGACCTGCATTAAGGAACGAAGATGAAACAAAAATGCAAATGCAATGGGAGATGAGAGTGAAGAATACCTTATCAGCAAGGGGATCAAGGTAGGAACCCATTACGGAATCGATCTTCATCTTCCTACGCACAAACCACTTGATGATGATGACAGAGACTCTAATTCAATGTTGTCATTTTCTAAAACCCTATCACTAGGATCCTCATTCTGATTCAACCTTTTTGCCACTGGTCCTCATTTTCCAATCCTTTTTCAATTGTTGCAGTTTCCAAACTCTTTCCCTTCATTTGCAAGGATTGTGATGTAGCGCGCTTTCGAGGTTCTGGAGGTTTCCTTCAGAGGACGCCAGCCCCATGGCGACATGCTTGGGTGGTGCTTGTGCAAGTCGTGGTCGTGTGTGAAGGCACGTTGGTCGCCAATCTCCCCTATGCAAACACTTGGAAGCAAGGATGTTCATCGCACACGAATGACGTTCTTGTAGGCAAAAGAGATAGAAACAAAAAAGTGTGTGTGAGAAGAGATAGACAGATGGGTTAAATAATTTCAAAATCATTCCAAGATGGTTATATAATCAACCGTCATTGAACTCAATATTCTAAGACGGTCTTTATAAAACCATCATCGTTCAAGTTGTATATATTACAAAATTGCCACCGCAAAGACATTCTAAGACGGTTTTTGGGAACCGTTGTAGAATTGCTGTCGTAGAATGTAATTTATTTAGTAATGTTATGTCCTTTCGAAGATGGATGAATTTGACCTACCGAATCTAAAGCTCATCCTACATAAAGGCCAAGGTTTTGTTACTGAATGTAAGTCACTTGTTGTATGGGACCATCCTTTTGGCATTCTTCACATGATTTGGCGTAGATTATCTGATCCTTCAAAATAGTAGGCCAATAATAACCTTGTAGAAATATCATTGACTTCCTTTTTTCTCCAGTTTAATGAGATCCAAAAATTCCTTCATGAATTTCTGCTAAAGCTACGTAGGCTTTTGATTCTCCTAAACATTTTAATAAGATTTCATCTACACCTTTTTTATACAACTCATCTCCCAAAATAACATAATTTTTAGCTTTGTACTTTATCTTTTGACCCACAAATAAATTAGGATTTTGAAGATAATTGACTAAAGGCTTTCTTCAGTCGAGAGTTGTCAACACATTTGTATTCAAAATTTCTACTTCTTTGTGTAATTTTTCTTTGATAGTTATCAAGGATTCAAAATTTTGTTTAGTCAACTTATAACCAAAAGCAATTTGAGAAAAATCATTAGCTTCATTATTTTGCTCTCGAAACACATGCTCAAACTCAACTTCATCAAATCTACTTAACAACTTAGAAGCATATAAAAAGTATTTTAGCAAATTACTTTTAATACAATTAAATTTTCAAGTTAATTGATTGATGACTAACTCGGAATCTCCTCTAATTAATACATGTTTTGCACCTAGATTTAATAATGTTTCTAAACTAGTTATTAAAACCTTATATTCTGCTTCATTATTGGAACATAAATGTTTGATTTCGAAAAGGATCTTCAAAGGTGTATTATTTGGAGAAATTAAAATGACACCAATCCTAGAACTATCTACATGTTTCAAACCATCAAAATACAATACCCAAGGTTTAATCCCTATATAACATTCCTATATTTCTATGTTTGAATGATCAGCTAGAAAATCTGTTATAATTTGGCATTTAATAGTTTTCAATGGTACAAAGGTAAGTGAAAATTTTGTCAATGCAAGGGTCCATTTCCCTATTCTATTATGTAAAATAGACTTAGATAGCATAAACTTGATAACATTATTGTGAGACAATACTTGAACATTGAAAGACTTTATATAATATTTGAGTTTAGTACAAGAGTAATATAAGCAGGAACATAATTTTTCTATAGCACTATATCTAATTTTAGCATCATTAAGAATTCGACTAAGATAATAAATAGTTCATTCTATGTCATTATAATCTTCCTGCACTAGCATGCTTGCATGGTCAAATCTAATGTTGAAATATACAACTTTAAGTCTCTTCCTTTCACAAGAGGTACAAGAATTGGTGGATTAGCAAGATGTCTCTTGATATCATCAAAGGCTTCTTGGTGTTCCTTTTCCCATCAAAATTCAACTTCATCTTTCAATCTAAGTAAATGTGAAAATACTTTAGTTTTTCCTGACATATTATAAATGAATCTTCTTAAAAAATTTACTTTACCTAACAATGACTGAAGTTGTTTCTTATTCTTCGGAGGGGAAGTCTCCAAAATGGCTTTCGCTTTATTTTTATCTATTTCAATTCCCTTCTGATGGATAATAAAACCCAAGAACTCAGTTACAAAGACACCAAAAGCATATTTCAATGGATTCATTTTCAATCCATGCTTTCTCATTCTTTCAAATGATAACCTTAATGTTCTAGATGATTCTTTTTTGATTCAGATTTCTTAACCACATCATCTATATAGACTTGCATAAATCTCCCAATTAAATCATAAAAAATATGATTTGTTGCCCTTTGATATGTCGCACCAACATTTTTAGACCAAATGGCATTACCATCTATTCATATATTCCAAATGCCCTCGGGCATCGGAAAGCAGTTTCAGATACATCATTTTCAGCAATATATATTTGATTATATTTGAATAACCATCTAATGAACTTAAAATTTCATTGTTTGTTGTTAGATTAACTAACATATCAGCAACTAGCATAGGATACTCATATTTAGGTGTTGCTTCATTTCAATCCCTAAAATCTATACACATACATATTTTCTCATTCTTTTAAATTATAGGAACTATATTAGAAATCCAATCAACATACCTTGTAGTTCGAATGAAATTGGCCTTTAGTAGCCTTTCTATCTCTGCTTTGGTGACCTCTATGACATTGGGAGAAAATCTTCTTGGTGCATGCTTCACTGGTTTTTTCCCTTCATAGATAGGCAATCTATGTTCCACCAATTCTCTACTGAGTCTAGGCATATCTTCACAGTCTCATGTGAAACAATCCATGAACTCTTGTAAGAGAGACTATATTTTCTTGAAGTCTAGTATCTAATAGTTTGCTAACAATTCATTTCATTCCCTAGGTTAATTTCTTCTAAAGGATCTCAAGATTCAATCTTTTTTAATCCTAGGGACACTGGTTTCTCAAAGCCTAAAGGTGAATAGTCATAAATGCAATCCAATTTTGATTCTTCACTTTTCTGCTCGAAAATATTTTCTTTTGATTTCTCTTTTTTGACCAATACTTCTTACTTTTGATGGCATCAATATCCATCTTTCTTTTTACATCAACAATTTTTTCGATGGCTTCAGTATCCATCCTTTTCTTTTCCTTGGCCGCAGAAGTCGTTTCATCCATTTGTACGGCCGCAATAGTCGCATCCTTTATTTTGATAGCCGCAGTAGTTGCTTCTCCGTTTCGACGGCCTCAAAAGCCACATCCTAGATTTCGAAGAAAGCAATAGCCACTTCCTTGATTTCAACGGTTGTAGTAGCCACTTATTTGATTATCGGCTGCAATAGCCGCTTGATTCTTATTATTGGCTATGTAAGTCGATAGTAAAGCCATAAACCTCAAACATGCTTCTAAGGAAGTCATAACTCTTGAACTTTGGATGATTTCCGACGGCCTTGTATCATACCCTAATTTCGTCCGAGGACTATCATTCGTTGATCTTTTGATCCTTGCTAGTCGACTTACGGTGTTGAATGCCAATTATAGTGCGAAACAGATGATCATTCAGCGTTTTGATCAAGAATGCGAAAAATACAAAAAAAAAGGGCAAAAAGGTCTTTTCCTTGGTTTTCCTTGACCCTAGCTCGCCTAGGCTAGTCTTTGGCTCGCCTAGGCCACCAAATAGCTTCATGGTGAAAAAACCAACTCACCTGGGCCAGCTCATTGCTTCAGCACTAAGTTTCAGCTCGCCTGGGTCAGCTGCAACTGCCCCAAAGTGACCCTTTGCCTATAAACTGGCGTCCTAAGGGTGTTTTAAGGGGTTTGAAGGTTCAGAAGTGGAGAGAATTGAGAGAAGAGAGAAAGAAGAGGAAACAATCTCGAGGTGCTTCCAAATCGCGACTGTGATCAATCTCTACATCGTTCCTTGTCCAGTGTTCTTCATGTGACCGTTGGTTTGTTTTGTTTTTTTAAAGATTCTAATGTGATCTATGCACCCTTAGGGGTCCCCCTTTTTGTTTTGTGCACATCCATCTTCTCCATCTATCATCGGTGATCTTGTTTTTCTTTGTAAAGTTCAATCCTAACCGATCACTAGTGTTGTAAGTTGTCTTTAAAGAGATTGAAAGTTAATAAACAAAGCCAAGATAAAACCAACTCATAACTAACTTCTTTTTATCAAATATCACTTGAGATCATTTCAAAGTCCAATGCCTTAACGATTCTCTCCACTTTTCAAAATTTAAAACATCGTTTCAAGGTCCAACGCCTTAACGATTCTCTCCACTTTTCAAAATTTAAAACATCATTTCGAGGTCCAACGCCTTAAATGACTCTTTGTTCGCAATTAAAATAAATCTTTCAAAAAATACATAATCAATTTAACACATAAACATTTAGACTTAAACAACTATATAGGTCTGAATTCCTCATCGCACTTGAGGATACGTAGGAGCAAGGGCAACACCCTTGTCGACCCCAAAAATAAAAAAAAATATAAAAAGGGAAAATAAATAATATCGAAGTCACATTTTTGCACACTCGATTAAAGGTTGTCGTCCCTTATGATGGGTGTGTGGGGTGCTAATACCTTCCCAATGTGTAAACAACTCCCGAACCCTTATTTTCAAAATTCACAGACCTTCTTTTTGGGTTTTTTCTAATGTTTTCCTCGAATAAATGTTGGTGGCGAATCCACGTGTTTTCCTTTTTGGAAGGCACTCCTTTGGCTTTTCGCCTCGCCCTCTTGTCGAAGGGTAGGTTGTGACATGATGTGAACCTTACGGGGCGGAACGTTTGATACAGGCTATGAAGTTTTGGATGACACCACTTCCGATGAAGGAAGATAAGTCAGGGTAGACGCCACTTCCGGTGAAGGAAGATAAGTCAGGGTAGACGCCACAAGGATTACCTTGATAAGTCTGAGATTGGTTCAACAAGGAACCCAGAGAGAAGCTCTCACCAAATTTTATCAAATGCCAAAAGTTTTTTTATTGAAAACGAAAATCAATACTTATAGTGTATCTGAACAAAAAGATAAAAATAGACATGGGCCTTCTAAACAATTTGGGCCAAAATTACAACAAAAATCATTATAAATTAAAAATAGAACATATTTATTATGGGCCTTCAAATTAATCTGGGCCTTCAGTAACAATTAATAGTCTTGATAGTGTCTCTGCCTCAGGGTCTTCATCCTTCTCCACTCGGGGGCTTTGTCCTTCTCCACTGGGGCCTTCGTCCTTCTCCACTGGGGCCTTCGTCCTTCTCCACTTGGGTCTTTAGCCTATATTTGGCTAGTTTCAGGATTCTCATCATTCCCTCCTTCTTGGAAAACATTTGCCCTCAAATGTCCAGGATCATCACCGGGTTCAAGTACCACTTCCTTCCTTTTCTTGTTGGCTTGCTTGTCATAGCTTTCATTCTTCTTTGTAATTTGCACCTTCACTTGGTTATACAATCTTTTCATATACTCAACTTTGGCCTGTGCATCCTTATGCTGAGTCTCTTGGGGCTTGCTGTTGTAAGTTGGCCTGCTAGGCAATGAAGCTTCTAGAAGGAGATCAACTTGATGTTCTATGCTTCTTGAAGGTGGCAGTCCATGAGGAATCTCCTTGGGATAGACATCTTTAAATTCCTGCAATAAGGGTTGAACACTAGGAGAAACATAAATAGTTAACTGATTAGAATTATCACTCTCTCTCTCTTGTGTATCACTCCATCTCTCAAGTCTATCACTCTTCCTTTTTCTATTCCTTTGTGGTGCCTCACTATTGTCTCTCTCTTGTTCTTTTTTTTCTCTCTTTCTGATTTGGTTATCACACACTTCTCTGAGGGATATAGGTTTATAAATAATTTTCTGGTCATGGTGCTGGAAAGAAATCTTGTTAGTGAAGTCATCATGCACTGCTTTGGTGTCCTCTACAATGTTGGCCCTCACTAGTGCCATCTCCATCTCCTTGTCCTCAATAATCAAACTTCCTTGGGATAACCTCTGGAGTTTATGTTGCATGGTTCTACTGTAGCTAGTTGGAACATACCTCTTTCGCATAACCCTTCTCATCTCAGTCCATGTATCTATCTCCCGCCCTTCTTCTCTCTTCATCTCTCTTTGATTTTTCTTCCACCAAACAAGGGCATAGTCTGAGAATGCAGCTACTACTAATTTCACCTTCTACTCTTCTGGATAATCATTGTAGGAGGATGCATGCTGAATCTTCATCTCCCAAGTAAGGTAGGCGTCTGGGTCACTCCTGCCTTTAAAAGAGGATACATTGAGTTTTACTCCCTCAATTCTGTCTTGCCCCTCTATTCGGTTTGATCCATCATTGACCCTTCTGTTGCCACCATAAGGTCTCCTAGCATTTGGATTCATTTGGTTCTCTAGTCCTTCTATTCGCCTGTAGAGCTCTTCATTGTTACGTTTCAACAAACGTTGCATTTGTGTAGTCATCGCGTCCAGTAATAAGCGCTGAAATCCGTCCAATTGATGATATACACCACCGTTGTCACTAGCTCCTGCCATGGTTAAGGAACAAAGAATTTTGCAGTAAATTAAAAAAAAGATTCAGGACCTCACCACACTCTACTCACGTGTTTCTCTCTTCGATGGTAGTTCACTCGTGTTTGATGCTCTCAATATAGGCTTTAGTGTAATGTATTCCCTCTTGCCTTTTACCACTCGTGTTCCCTCTTAAGTTCCTGAATGGATCAAATTAGACACACAAGATAATATAAAATAAAAGGAAAGACAATATAATTATGACAGACTAAGTAACAGATTTGATTTGGGATAACAACTTGGACTTGATTGGATAGCAGATTGGATTTGATTTGGATAAAAGATTAGATTTGATTTGGATAATATATTAGATTTGATTTGGATAACAAATTAGATTTAATTTGGATAACAAATATGATAACAAATAAGATAACAGATAGGATAACAGATATGACCAGTAAACTTCAAATGCTCATAACTTTCGCTACAGGTGTCCGTTTGCCCCTTTATAATGCTTGAAACAGAACTCAAACAGATTTTTTTTTTACACAAAGTCTGAAAGACACAAGAAACAAAAACAAGAACAAAAATGTGACAGGAACAAGAAAAAGAACGAAACAAAGACACAAACAAGAATACAACAAGACGCAAACAAGAAAACAAATAATAGAACAAGGACAAAACACGAACCTGGACAAATTATAAAGAAAAAAATAGGATAGGATAGAACCTGTATCAAGAGCCGAAGCTCTGATACCAGATGATGTGAACCTGAGTAGGAGCGGATCGTTTGATACAGGCTACGGAGATTTGGATGACGCCACTTCCAGTGAAGGAAGATAAGTCAGGGTAGACGCCACAAGGATTACCTTGAAAAGTTTGAGATTGGTTCAACAAGGAACCCAAAGAGAAGCTCTCACCAAATTTTATCAAATGCCAAAAGTTTTTTTTATTGAAAATGAAAATCAATACTTATAGTGTATCTGAACAAAAAGATAAAAATAGACATGGGCCTTCTAAACAATTTGGGCCAAAATTACAACGAAAATAATTATAAATTAAAAATAGAACATATTTATTATGGGCCTTCAAATTAATTTGGGCCTTCAGCAACAATTAATAGTCTTGATAGTGTCTCTGCCTCTGGGCCTTCATCCTTCTCCACTCGAGGGCTTTGTCCTTCTCCACTTGGGCCTTCGTCCTTCTCCACTTGGGCCTTTAGCCTGTATTTGGCCAGTTTCAGGATTCTCATCATGACACTTTGTTAATCAAAAGGAAACGTATAGTCGAATCCCAACAAAAGAACTTATCTATATCTTCACCTGACTTATTGTTTAGATAAAATGAGTAATCAACTTCGAAAGGAACAGCTGCAACCAAAGCTTGGTCGCTTTCATCTGTAAATGCAGCATAAATTCCATATGATGATTGATCCACTTCAACTATTTCAAATTTTCCATCTTTATTCGAAAAGAAAAGATTTTGATGAACCGTTGATGGAACTGCTCCTACCCCATGTATCTGCTTTTTCCTTAGTAACATGTTCAAGTTGGCTTGCGAGGAAATCACTCTGAACATTATAGGTCTTCTCTTGCAACCCATAGAAACGTCTAAGCAGATAACCCCTTTAGAATCTAAAGGTTTTCTACATAAATTTGATACCACTATATTATGAGGTATCAAGTCTTCTACATTTCTACCAAACCTCTGTAAAATGGATCTTGGTAAGATGTTGAATGTAGCCCCTCCATCTACCAATATCTTGTTAATGATGTGGTCTTCCACCATAGTTGTCAAGTGGAGTGGCTTTATGTGACACGACATATCACTAGTAGGAGGATCAAAATCAGCAGCATTCCGATGAGAAGTAAAATAGGAAACTTGAGTGATCTAAACTACCTTTGGGCTTAGAAAAGGGTCATCAAGGTAATCTTCTCTAGCACAATCTCTCAACATATGCTCATTTTGATAATCTTTAGCATAATCTGCGGGTAATATTGAAATTACTCCACAAATGGCTTCCAAAGAATCTTCGAAACTATACTCAAAACAGTCTATAATAACTTCTTTATCTTCCTGCTCTTTTCTTAATTTTTTCTTTTCGAAGCCTGGAGGTAGACCTTCAATTATTCTGTTAAGAACTAAAGGTCTAACACCATTATTTTTTTGCATCCCCAATATCGCATCCCTTTTCATTCTTTGATGCCTTCTCCATTGGGTTTTTGACATGTTCCTATTCACCCATGGAGGATTTTGATACTCGTAGTATTCTTTCTTGGAACCTGCAGTGGTTCCTCCTCTTCGAATCGTCAAATCATTAACTCCAAATGCTTTAAAACTAGAATTGGATCCTTTATTCCTCGGTAGAAACCATTTGTTCGATGAAACATTTGCATGAGGAACATGCGAATTCCTCTAAGAAAAACTATATGGCCTTTGAACCTGACTTACAATCATATTTATGTATTGTTTCTCCTTTCCTTTAGTATCTATTTCCTAGACTTTCTGAAAACTCTTTCGAATTTTGGAAGCCTCGAAAGCTTTTGTAGCCAATTTTTCGAAGACGGCACTACAACAAGGACACAACATTACCTTTTTCTCAGACTTATGTTTCTTCGATAGAAATTCGACCAATGATTCCCTTACTAGTGGGAAAACTGATTCTTCTTCCTTTTTGAATTCTTCCAAAGCCTGATTGACCTCCTCTTTAGATAATGAAGTATTCAACTTTGGCGATCCTATCGAAGCTCCCATCATCATGATTTGCATGGGTTCAATATAATTAGCCTGGATGTGGAATGGATCACTATCCACTTTCACTGGTTTCTCTTCGAATTTCAGGCTTCCTTCGTCTACTGCTTTTTAAAACATATCTCTAAAACGTAAACAACAATTAGTCCAATGTCAGATTACATTATGTAATTTACAATATCTATTCCCATTTCTTTGTTCAAAAGAAGGATTATTATTATCACAACTAAGGGCAAATTGTTTATCTTTCAAGAGTACATAAAAAAATTCATCTTCCTTAGTAATATCGAAACTATATTTCAAATTAGGAAATTTTTGTTTTTCCTCCAATTTACGCATTTGACAAGTATAGGGGAGGTCAGGTTGCAATTCTGCCACTCATATTTCACCTTTGTCTTTATTGAAATCTAAATATTAATAATTTATAGTATTATCATTATCTTTGTATGCTTCCACATATGCTATATTCTCCCTTGTATTCTTGTCAAATTTCTTATTATTTTTTTTCTCATATTTTATTTGCTCAATTTTTCTTACTCTATCTGTTAACTATGCCATATCCCTAACCTGTTGATTCACCAATTTCTTACGAATTGAAAAATCTAAACCTACAACAGTCATTCTTACTAATTCATGTTCAGGAATTTGAGTGTAAAATCGAGACTTCAATTGTTGAAATCTATTTAAATAATTTTCAACTATTTCATTATTAAGACATTCAATAGTTACCAAATATATGAGACTAGCCTTAGTCTTTCCTTTAAAGAAATGTTCATGGAACATTCTTTTGAGTTGTGTCCAAGTATATATTGAACTTAGCGGTAATATGGTGAACCAGGTAAAAGTGTTTCTTGTTAAAGAACTAGGAAAATATTTCATTTTAAGAAATTCATCACTGGCTAAATCACCACATTTTATTTGAAAATGGGCTACATGTTCTACAGTAGATTCTTCTAATTCTCCTGCATATTTTGAAAATTTTGGCACCTTATATCCCCTTAGAAATTCATATGGCAAAACATAATCAGGGAAGGTAGAAACAAAATAAGGTGGTTGTGCATTTCCCGTTTCAAAACCATGTCTATTCAAGATTCATTCAATCATCTGATTAATCTGAGGATTTTGAATTGCATCAAGGTTTGCATCTCTATTTCGGGCATTTTGTCCTTGAAGTATTTGATTTTGTTGCATATTAATCAAAACTTTGTTTGCATTTTGATTTCTATTTACCAAAACATTGGTTGTTCCCTATTATTCATTAACCTTGTTGGCACATTAACTTCATTTTCATGATTATTATTATCATTAATTGGTCTTTCTTGCACTGGTATTTCCTGAATTATATGTCTATCCCTAGGCTGGTTTCTAGGAATGGCCAAAGCATCTCCTATTCGAGTTAGGATCCCATTCATTTGTTGATAACTTTCATTGGTAGTTCTCAATAAGGGATTTAAAATCGAGGCCATGTGATTTGTTAAAGTATTTGTTAGTAAATATTTTTTTTATAATTTAAAATTTATAAAAATATGTTACTGATATTAATTATTTTTTATAAAATAAACTATTTGTTTCAAAATCTGTTACGTAAAATTAGATTTCTATATTTTCTAAGATTTTGCTTTAATGGGTCAATGCAATTTGTTACGTTTGTTTTGATATTTGTAAGTTGGTTTCCAACGATCAGATTTTTATTGTTGCATAAGGAGGTTTATGCCTATATATATATATCTTTCCTCCTCTCTAGAAAAGACACTCCTCTAGAAAATACAAGCAGAACAACAATTTGATCTCTTTCTCCCTAAATTTTCTCTTCCTTCTCTTATAAAAACTTATTTGTGAGAGCAAGAGCATTGGTGTTTAGAAGGTTCGGCAATTCTTTCGCTGCACACGATCGAAACCAACGGATTGTCGTATCTTGGGAGAGGAGCGCAATCATATTTTCTTACCAGTGCAATGGAGGCATTTTCTCTCTAAGGATAGTGTTTGTGCACTTCAACCCAGGCTAATTATTTCTTCCCCTAAATTATTTTTTCTTTGTGCTTATTGTATGATAGAGTGCATTATTGATTCATGTTCCGCCAATTAAAGTTATTTTGCTACTATTATTTGGTTATTTAATTCAAGGCTTTGCATTTTCTTTGTATTTATTTCTTTTATTTTATTTTAATTTTTTCTAACAGTCTTAGAGAGAAAATTCTACTTTCTTCTTGTATAGTCTTTTCTGTAGTAGCATTATGTCTTATCAAAATATTTGTCATGGATATGGTTAAGTTCTTTTCTAGTAAGCCTAAAATATCTTCAGGTGAAAACGCAATGCATTATGCTCCTTTAAAAAAAATTATCATATTATTTTATTTCTTTAAACTTTAAATTAGTGGGAGATTGTTGGAAAACATTTTCTTATAATTTGAAATTTAAAATTAAAATATATTTTTTTATCAATTATGTTTTTTAAAGATAAAATGCTTTTAGAATTAGTTTCCGTGAAAAACTAAAAGCATCGCACTACTTCCATTCCTATGTTAGGAAACTATCTTTTACTTGATCAAATTTCTTTGTGAACGTTATAAGTCTTTAAAATTAGAAAGTTTGTTGTTTGGTTCTTATTTTCTGTCTTTAACGTTATTGTTGCAAGTATTTTGTTGCTATATGTTGGTGACGGGTTCCCTCTATATATGTCGTTCCTTGCCCAAAAAAATAAACATGTGAAAATACAACACAAAAAGCAATAAAATCAACACTTGGGTCATATTCTTACTAGGTTACCTTATAATTATTTTTTTGAAAACCCCTTTATGAGTTATGAAAAAAAAAAAGAATCACATCTGAAATATCTTAAATTGTGGGGGTGTCTTGTAAATGTTAACATTCCTATTAATAAGAAAGGAAAATTGGACCAAAAACTATTGATTATGTTTTTGTTAGATATTCTTTGCATAATGCTACTTATAGATTCTTGATTGTTGATTCAGAAGTGTCTGAAATTTATAATTTATCATTTTGTAATAATGCTAATAAGGACATTATTTTTTAACTGAATTTGGCTCTTTTCTACTTGAAGATGATCCTAAAACTTATGGTGAGACCATGAGATCTATTGATGCACCTTTTTGGAAAGAAACTATCAATGATGAAATGAGTTCTCTTAAAACTAATAAAACTTGGTTTCTTTGATACATATTCTCTTGTTTCTAAAGTTACTACTATTAGAGTTTTAATTTCACTTGCTTGTGTTTTTAATTTAGAAATTCATCAAATGGATGTAAAAACTATTTTTTTAAATGGTGATTTAAAAGAAAAAAAATTTATATGAGCCAACCTGAAGGCTTTGTAGAACCGGGTAAGGAAAAGAAAGTTTGCAAACTTGTTAAATCTTTATATGGTTTGAAACATGCTCCAAAGCAATGACACAAAAATTTTGATCAAGTTGTTCTTTCGTATGATTTTTCAAATTAATAATAGTGATAAATGTGTGTATGTGAAAAAATTTGATGATAATGAATGTGTCATTTTATGTTTGTATGTGGATAACATTTTGATATTTGGTAATAATATGCATTCCATAAATGATGTGAAGTCTTTCTTGTCTAGAAATTTTGATATGAAGGACCTTGGTCCTGTAGATGTGATATTGGGTATTAAGCTTATAAAGAAAAATGATGTCATGGTTTTAACCCAATCATCACATTATGTTGAAAAGCTAATGAAGAAGTTTAATTATTTTGATGTGAAACTTATTTCTACTCCTTATGACTCATCCATTAAGTTAAAGAAAAATTTGAGTAAAGGAATATTTTCACATAAATATTCTCAAATTATTGGTTCTTTGTTGCATTTGACAAACTTCTCTAGGCCTGACATTGCATATACAGTTGGTAGATTAGGAAGGTATACTAATAATCCTGATCATTCTCATTGGATTGCATTAAAGAGTTTTTAGATACTTAAAAGGAACCATTAATTATGGCATTCATTATACATGTTTTCCTGTAGTAATTGAGGGGTTTAGTGATTCAAATTGGATTTATGATTCTGATGAAACAAAATCGACAAGTGGTTATGTTTTTACTTTAACTGGTGGTGCAGTATCATGGAAATCTGCTAAACAAACTATTATTTCACGTTCTACCATGGAAGCAGAAATTATTGCTTTAGATATTGCTACTAGTGAGGCTGAGTTTCTTAAAAATTTGTTATGTGATTTGTCATTGTTCAATAAGCCTATACCTCAAATTCCAATGCATTGTGATAGTCAAGTTGTTATATCTAAAGTTACTAGCAAAAACTTTAGTGAAAAAAGAAGACACTTAAGAGTGAGACATAAGTCTATCAGAAATTTGATTTCTCATGGTGTCATTTCTCTTGACTTTGTCAGGTCAGAAAATAATATTGTGGATCTGCTTACAAAAGAGTTGATGCATCAACAAATACTTGAGTCATCGAGGGGAATGAGACTAGAGCCCATTATTTAATTACAACAATGGACACCCGTCTTCGTGTGATTGTTGATCCCACGAATGGAGTTCAATGGGTAACAACGAAATTGCTTGTTGACTAAAGTATACCAAAATAAAATTTTGTGGAGTTGTTCCATTTCCAATTCCTATGACGAGGTGTATTATAAATTGTGGCAATATTAAGGTTGAGGTATTTATATATGTGTATTTTTGGTTAAAAAATGTCTCTTCATGAATTCGATGACAATTATTGTAGGGGTGGGGGTCACAAACTGATGCAATCCTACCCCCTAAGGGTATTGAATAGAAAACTCTAAGAAGATTGGGCTAGATATGTAAGAGAAGGCCCTAGGGTTCTCATGAGCCTTAGGGTAGATTTTGGGCCCATGAGCTAAGTATGAGCCTACTTATCTTTGTACATATTAGATTAAGGTTTCATTATTTTTGGGCCTTGTATTTAGGGCTCCATAATGTAGGTAGGGTACCCTAGAAATGTAGGATTTTTCAGCCCTTCACTACTAAAAAAGTTGGTATCCACGACGTACATTCAACAGCGATTAGTTAAAAAACATCGTTATTAAAGTGCGGTGGCATTTTAGTAAATATGATTACTATTTTAAAGTCGGTTTTCATAAAACCGTTTGTGAATAATGTAAAACAAAAACGGTTTTTACGAAACCGTCTTTGTTTGAGGGAGAATTTGAATTTTTTAAAAAAAGCGAAAGCATGGGTCTTCTCATTTCACGTGCTCTCCTCTTCCCAATACGCCGCTCTCTCTCTCTCTTCTTATTGTGTTTAGCATGCGCGTTATGAATGAGCAGTCTGTCGGTCTCCATGCTCTTGACCGTCGGTATCCATGTTTCCGATTTTGCCTTCCACAGGGAAAAACTCGAATGGAAGACCGAGCGAGCTCACAAAATCGGCGAGTCTCCGGCCGATGGAGTCGTCGAGGAGCTCCGAGGAGGATCCGAATCCGGTGATTTTCACAGAGCGGATTTTTTTGGAGCGAGAGGCGAGGATGTGAAACAATCTTGGCCATTAGAGGCCTTGCATGATGTCGAGGTAGATGATGTGGACGCGATCCTCGCCGTCTAACGCCTGGAAGATCGCCTGGTTCACGGTGAAGTGCGAGAACTTCACCAATGGCAACACCGAGTTGTAAGATTGGAACGCGTTGAAGATTTTCTGCAACTAAGTTAGGGTTACCGATTTCGCGGTCAGTGGAGAGTAGGAGCCGATGCATGAGCTCACCATGAGAGCCTGCAACACCTGCGTGAAGTATGCATTGACGCATTCCGATGAGGTCCCGTACGGCGACGAGAGCTCCACGATCTCTGGAAGGAGGTCATTGGAGAAGTCAAGGTTGTCCATGGCGACGCACTCCGTGCATTGGAGGAGGAGACCGAGGAGTTTGAGACCGGTAGAATCACCACCGTGAGGCTCGGGATCGAAGGCTTGCTCATCCTCAGCTTCGACCGTAGTTTTCTCGCCGAAGAAATTGGTTCGCTTGAAGGAAGGTTCGTCGACGGGGGAATCGCCTCCGGTGTCAACGGGCCACACCGATAAGGTTTGTGTAGGTAACTTCCTTGTTGTTCACTATCTTAACATTGCTTTGCTTGGAAGAGATTCAGAGACTCGAATTCCACACCGATAAGGTTTGGAGCTTGGCTTGGAACCCGACCACCAGTCTCGCCGGTATCCCACTCATCTTCGCTTCTTGCAACGGCGACAAAACCGTCCGAATCTGGGAGCAGAACCTCTCCTCTAGCCTCTGGGCTTGCACAGTCTTTTCTCAACCCAATTTTCATCATCAATTTGAGTTTATATTTCATAATTGAAGAAACTTGTATTGATATTATGTAAATAAAATGTAGGCGGTTTTGGATGAAACGCACACTCGAACTGTTCGATCTTGTGCTTGGTCACCGTCGGGTAAGCTATTGGCCACTGCAAGCTTCGATGCCACCACTGCCTATTTGGGAAAATGTTGGTGGTGATTTTGAGTGTGTTTCTACTTTGGAGGTAGGTTACTGCTAAATACTTTTTTATTTTTTATTTTAATTTGGATGTGTATCATTTGATCACTATTATTTACTTTTGAGATATGTGTGGTTTTTTTACTATAGGGACATGAAAATGAAGTGAAGTGTGTGTCTTGGAACGCGGCTGGGACGTTGCTTGCAACTTGTAGTAGAGATAAGTCTGTTTGGATATGGGAAGTGCTGCCCGGGAATGAGTTTGAGTGTGTGTCAGTGCTGCAAGGACACACGCAGGATGTGAAAATGGTGAAGTGGCATCCCACAGAGGATATCTTGTTTTCATGTTGCTACGATAATAGTGTTAAGGTATTGTTGCCAATGCTAAAAGAGTATCTCCCTTTTTAATTTCATTTTTTGTTCATTTATTGTTGTGTACGTTTGCTTCTTTTGCGGATGAGTGTGATTAAGCAGTGTTATGATTAATAGTTTTATAATGCAATGAATTTTCTTCCAGGTTTGGGCGGATGAAGGTGATAGTGATGATTGGCAGTGTTAATGTTAATACAATGAATTTTCTTCCAGTTTTATAATGCTCCAACAATAAGTACTACTTCTCGACCTCTCCCATCACCTCCAATTTTGAAGCTTCTTGGTTTTCTTCTCTTTTAGCCATGATTGCTTTTTCCATATTTTATGGAATATGTTTTACACTAGTCTATGTAGGATGACCATTTTTTCAAACCAATGTTAATGTTAATTAATTCATGTATAATGGTGTTAATTTGTCAATGGTCATACTTCCACTGTTTGGGCCCTCTCCTTCAATGTGAGTGGTGACAAAATGATAACGTGTAGGTATGTGGAACACTTCTTTTTGTTCACACCTCTAGTTGTTTTGGCATTTTTTTTAGCTTCTGCAGCATTTTGATGCCAATCCCTTATGGCAGTGATGATCTTACACTGAAGGTATGGGAAACAGAAAGAGTAGGGACGCAATCTGGTGGTGGATTTGCACCTTGGTTAGTATTACACAAGTTTCTTTTTCTTGCCCCTTTTTTACACTAGCTATTCCCCCTCTGGCATAGAGTACTAGAATATGTATTTAACGTTTCATATATTTAATAGGAAGCTATTTGATGTAAACCATACACATTTATGCACATGCTATTATTATGGGTTATTATTGCTTTGTAATCCTGAAACTGGTTTTCCTTTAGGAATAGTCATGTAATGTGGCAGAGGACCTATCTTTTGGGATAAAACATATGGACAGTCTCGTGAATATTATAGGGTATTGTGATGCAACCAGTAATACTCCTTGTGAGTTTTTCAAATTAAAATTTTTGAAAATAATGTTATTTTAATTATATAATTATAATTTTGGAAAAATAATGTAATTTCACTAATTATATAATTATAATTTTGACAATAATATATAATATGGATTTTTTTGAACAGGGATATGGATTTTTACATATTAATATATTTATTATTTTGAGAATAATGTTTTTTTACATTTTTAATATATAATACATAATATTGATTTTTTTTAACAGGAAGAATATGGATTTAATTGAAATATATATTATATTTAAAAAATTAATCTATAGTATTGTTAGTCTAAATTTCCGGTAGAATTATGCATTGATTGTCTCGTGTGTCCGTGATATGTTTTTCGTAGAAATTCATTTTCAAATATTACATTTTGTATGAAACAAATTTTTTTTTTTGTTAATATTGTTAAGAAATAAATGATAATTGTTTCAAATATTACATTTTGTATGATTATGAAAGTATAATATTTCGAAATAAAAGTTTCAGGAAAGTAGGAATTAAGATTAAGAGATTGGCCTAATTTAAAATGTTAGTTTTCTCTTCTGCTTTTGAAAGAAAAGTTCCTTAAAATTAGGAATTGGGTGTAAGTGGTGACCCGTTGTTTGAAATAATAATATATTCCACTTTCTTCTTATACTACAAGTCTACAACCAATCATTTAGGATAAAGATGGCTACCCAGTGGTGCATTTTCTATAATTTGTTAGGAGATGTTCCTCAAGCTTTGATTTTATATGTATACAGGGAAATAATAAATATATTAATATGTATTTTATATGTTTACAGGGAAAACTTTCTATTTAATTAAATATATTTAGTTGCTTTGCCCTGTTGGAGCTAGTTGTTTTCTCTTTTGGGCTTTATCCAATAGTTATAATAATTGGAGTGCTGCTAGGTGCACTTAACAGTTTTGCTGGTGCACCCAGCAATTGTTGGGAAAAGACCTTTTAGTCCTTAGCATTTTTTTAAAAAAAATAACTTTCGCCACTCTCTCTCCCACGCCGCGTGCTTCTTCATTCTTCTACTTCTTCTTGAGTTTCTGCATCTTCTTCATTCTTGCGTGATTGTTGCCGTGAACCTCCTCGGACCTCCCAAGTGAACTTCGCATTTCGCCTCCCAAGCCATTGTCGCCATTGTTGCGTTTCTACTTCTTCTTCGCGTGTCGTGGTGCTTCTTCTTCGCGTTTATGCTTCTTCTTCGCCGTCCATAGTCGAGGTAAGCGTCGTGAACCTTTTATTTTTTCCACCATTGTTGTCGACGATGGCGGAAACCGCTATCGGGAGTTGCTGTGCTTTTTACGGATCACCTAATCCGTAAAGTGTGTTGAGCAGTTTATGGATCACCTGATCCGTAAGCACGTTTCGGATCAAGTTGATCCAGAACATGCTTACGGATTAGGTGATCCGTAAGCTACTAAAAAATAGTTTACGGATCAAGTGATCCGTAAGCAGCTTCCAGATCAACTTGATCTGGAAGAAGCTTACGGATCATGTGATCCGTAAACTATTTTTTAGTAGCTTACGGATCACCTGATCCGTAAATGTCACAGCTTCATTTTAATTGAAAAATTGCCAAATATTTGATACATTGTGAGCTTTTTTTGAAATTAGGAATTTTGGTTATTAGGATCACCTCTGAATGTATGTTAAATATTTGATAAATAGTGTCATTTTGGAGAATATTTACTGTTTCAATTTGATTTAATGCCAATATGTAATTTCCTTTTATGTAATTGCTACTTAGAACTGAATGTGGTATCGGAAAACTGATTCAAACGCCTAGACAACCTCAGCAAATTAAGTTCAAAAGTAACATGATTAGGACAAATCCCTAAAACTTGATCAATAGTTGATACTTGAGAGAAAAAGGAAAAACAATAGCTTTAGAATAATAAGTATAGTTGTTTTGCATTCCGTGCATAATTTATTTTTTCCACTTACTCATTTTGAAAAATTATGAGACCCAAAACCGAACATTTAAAATTTTTGGTACCAAAATTGTTGAAGCACTATGCTAAGAGGATTAAAGTGCTAATCCAAATCCAACTTGTCTTGTTACAGTACGAGTTCACCAAACCTTAACATGTACAACCCAAATTTTCACTCCAATTCAAGTAAGACTTTTGATGGCTAGTGACTAGTGAGTAACCACCACACTACCACGGCACCATACCCACATATGCAATGGTTCATTAGTTAACTCGGAGTACATCAAAGACAAGTTTACAAGATTTTTGAGTCGTGGAATCCAATTTGGCAACTTTTTTAACTTAAAGTTCAAGTCAATCACTTCATTATAACCTAATGTATTAATATGTAGTTTCTCCAAGAATTGCATCTCATTGATTGAGGAACATAGTGTGTATCCAAGTTCTCCCTTGAAATTAGTTATCATCAAATCCCTTAATTGTTTTAGCTTTCCTAGCTCTAATCATCGTTCCATCGTCATTGTTCCAAGTTTCTCCAAGAATTGCATCTCATTGATTGAGGAACACATTTTGTTTTGCATCCCTAAAACATTAAAATGACACACATTTTGAATTGATAAGTTTTAGCTTATGCTTAAGACATGTCCTCTCATTAGAACTAGATAAATTATCTGTCTCTAAACTTTTCTCACCCATTTGTTTTATTTCGATTATCATATGGTAAAATGACTGGTCGAGATAGCTTTTGGGGCCAAACTTGATTCTCGAAGCAGAATTAAGAAGGTTTTTTTTGCCATTCACCATCCATGCCCTGAAAAATAACTAAAACAGAATAAACTTCTTAAAGAACTTAAACTTGATCAACTTAAAGCAATTGATATATTAGCATGAAATAATGTTTCTCAGGGTAGCAGAACATTTGAAAATGACTCAGCTTTGTTGACCCATCTTGCTAACATTTTCTTTCAAGTCTTTGTTGTTAATTTGGCAAGCCAAGAAAGTGTACGAGCTCGAGATGCACACACAACAACAAAACTAATCCTTGTACTTTGGAATAAACTCAACTTTGATGCCTCCTATGATGACATCTCCTTTTCCAACCTTAGGCACCAAAGTAACTAGCACAACATCATCTTCTTCAGCTTCTAAACAATCGAGCACTTTCGATATCCCTACCTTAAAACTAGTTACTTTGATATTATGGCCTTGTCCATGGAACAAATTAACAAAAGTTCCCACAAACTCTGTCTGATCTGGTTCACTCAAATTATCTTCATCGTCATTAATATGAACATCAAACTTTACATATTTATCACTCCCATGTCTAGAACAATTCTTTGGCACTTGCTTATTCATGAAGGCTTCTCATGAACAATTCTTTGGTACTTGCTAGCTTATACAAAACTTGTCATGAACCACAAGTGTACATGAAGGCTAGATTATACGAAACTTGTTGATGAGAAGGCCTATCATCATTAGGGTTAAGTTTATTGTAGTTCAGATCAACCACGTGAAATTTGTGTTACTTTGAGTGAATGAAATCGGTGATTGAATTTGCGGTATTCATTTGCAGATCATGGTTAGGACCAGAGGATTAGGTCGTGCCTTAGGTCAAGTTACTGGCAAAGGTGTGGACAGAGGAGATCATAATGATTCCGATGATGCTCCGCAGCATCGACAACCTATTGCATCTGCACGGAGGCAGCGAGTCATTGTGACTGTAGTGCACGATGAGCCAGTGATCCCTGCGTCAGATGTTCAGGATGACCCAATGGAGGCACCAGCTGCTGTAAAGGACATTGTGGCAGACATTCCTGCGAACACAGGCGCAGAGGCTGTTGAGGATGAGCATGAGGGATTTCCGGGTGGTCCGAGCGACCCATCTGTGTTGACCCAGTATGCGGATCACGTTGCTTGCAGCGTATGGACGGGAGAGGTATTTATAATATTTATTTTTAGTTACTTGTAAATTATACTTTATGATTGAAATTATTTTTCCTTTAAATGATTATTTTAACGAATTTTGCATTCCTTTATACTTCAATTCAGGAGCGTCCTAAATGGAAGCTATCCTCTCATCGGAGGAAGGTCCATAGTTTAGGCAGGCCTGTCCCTGCCATTGAGGGACTTGTTGTTGGTACAGGACTAAGTCCTCTGATCGCATGTTCGGTAGACACCGGCAATCGGGGACTTTTGTCCGTGTTTATGGAGCGGTGGCTCCGAGAGACGTCTAGTTTCCATCTCCCGGTGGGAGAGCTCACCATCACATTGGACGACGTCTCCTCGCTTCTCCATCTTCCCGTGATTGGCGACTTACACGTTTTTTAGCCCTTGCACGTGGATGATGTGGTTCAGATGCTGGTGGACTTATTGATGGTCTCTGCAGAGTTTGCTAGGGTTGAGATAGCCCAGTGCCGTGGACCGTACGTACGCCTGCAATGGGTACGTGATATATATGAGCGCCGATGCCAGGCAGGTCATTGGGCAGCTGCGACTCACGCATATTTTCTTCATCTTCTAGGTTGCACTCTGTTTGCTAACAAGAGTGCAACCAATGTCCATGTTGTCTACTTGGAGGCCCTTCGTGACCTCAGTATGACGGAGAGGTATGCTTGGGGAGTGGCTGCTTTGGTGCATATGTACGACCAGTTGAACGATGCATCTATGAGCCACAGCCGACAGCTTGGCGGTTACATCACACTGTTGTAGGTAACAAATATGTTTTTCATTCGTTCAGTCTCAACAATGTTCAACTTTAAATTTTGTTACACTTTCATTATTAATGTTTATAATTTTGATGTTACATCTGTAGTGCTGGATTTATGAGCACTTTTCGTCAGTCGCGGACTCCACTGCTGATCGGGAGTACGACAAAGATTCTCCGCTTGCGTGTAGGTGGATTGCGACCAAGAAGACCGTGAAGAGCATTCGTACGCCGGCATACAGGGAGCGCCTGGACCGACTCTGGATTTCAAATGTCTGTTGGATCCTTTATGGGGAGCACCGGGAGGTTCGGGACTTCCACGTCAGATCATGCTATTCCGGTCTCTTATGCTGGGGGCCTGTTGCTGTTTATTACCGACCGAAGAAGGTCGTGTGGCAGTTTGGATACACACATACCATTCATGCTCCTCCTGTCGATTCATGGTTCTCGTATGATGATATACACGACAGGTGGATGCACTACGAGGATCATATTGTTCCAGCAGGTGAGGTGTGCGTTGTGCTAGGCCAGTGTTCCAGTGACTACATGGACTGGTTCTTCCGCATCTTCCATCCTTTCATTACACTAGGCCACGCATTAGATCCTCTGCCTCATGGTCACACCCCGCAGCCCCGAGTCATCCCTCAGGCCCCGCAAACAGATATCCCTCACTTGTTGGAGCTAGGAGCATCATCGACATCTGCAGAGGAGCCTAGACATGCAATGGTAAGTAATACTAATAATTTACGTCATTTACCTCAATATTTGCATAATAATTTGTGTAATCAGTTTGTTTTGTATGTAACAGGAAGTTTGTGATGACATTGCTGAGAGGTTGGAGCGCCATCTGAGTCTAGGGGTGGTCACGCCTGGCTCATCGACACATGAGGTGATCGAAGAATGCCTCAAGTTGGCCAGGAGTGTGACACAGGACCATCTAGTATATGTTAGGTCTAGACGCAGGCGGTGCACGGATCAAGCATAGTTTATGTACATATTTTATATTGATATTCCATGTATATACAGATATTGTACATGAACCCATTTCATGAGTATTGTTGGTTTTATTTATTTTCATTAGTAATGTTAGTTTTATTTATTTTCATTGATTGTGTATTCCATTTGTGTCTATATACATGCGTGTTATTAAAATGATCTAGTTAACTTAGTTATAGTATATGTAAATTATTATAAATGGTCTAGTTAACTTAGTTTACCAACTAATAAAAAATAATTTGAAATATAACTTTAAATATAATCGAAATAAAGAAGTTTAAAAGGGTGTAAAAAAAATAAATTAAACAAAAAATGGATATCATGAGTAGAGGTCATACAAAAAAATAAATTAATATTTTCGTAGAAAAAAAAAATTAAACAAAAAATGGACATCATTCGTTATCTAAGATCCTTATTTTATATAACGTACTAATATTTTTAAATTCTCTTATAATTACTATTTTCCCACTTATACTAATGATCATGTAAAAAAATGTATTATAAAGTAGTTAGTATTTTAATTTTTAATATAATACCAATTATTTTTTTATATTCTTTATAATACTAATGATATGATTAATTATAAAAATAAAAAATAAATTAATGATGATAATATTAATTTTATAAAATTATTACTATCTTTTATGTATTTATTGATTTTTATTAATATGTATAAAATAACCTTAAACAATAATTATAATGGGACTGAGTAAGTATTTTAATATTATCTAAACAAATTTATTCTAAAAAAATATATTAAAAAATTAATTATTTATAATAAATCAATATTTATAAATATATTATAATTAATAAAATAAATAAATATATTTAATTATATTATAATTAATGAAATAAATATCTTTATAAATTATATTATAAAATAAATATCTTTAAATATGTTGTATATTTAATAAATTATTCTTTTTTCTCTTACGGATCAAGTTGATCCATAAGTTGATCCGTTAGAGACTTACGGATCAACTTGATCCATAAGAGACTTCCGGATCAAGTTGATCCGGAAGTTACGGATCAAGTTGATCAGTAAGTCTCTTACGGATCAAGTTGATCCGTAAGTCTCTAACGGATCAAGTTACGGATCAACTTGATCTGTAAGAGGAAAACCAAGCAAGGACAATTTTACCATTTTTTTAGAATGTTGGGTGCACCAGCAATAATGCTGAGTGCACCTAGCAACACTCTAATAATTGAACTCATTTGCTCCTAATCTTTTTTTTTTTTAATTTCACAGCCTTGTTCAATGGGCTTTGGGTAATATTATCTTCATTAAACTCATTGTGCAAGAGACTTCTCCACACACACACGCAATGGGCTTCCAGTAATTCAATTAGGAATAGGATAGACTAACCTTTTTTGTACTAACCACTAACACTCCTATTTATACTAATAATAGAGGCCAAATTGTACCGCAGTGAATTTTATCACTAGCTCTAAAAGAATGAAAGTCCTAATATTATAACAATTATTACAATATATCATACAGGTGCTCACAAAAGGCTCATTACTTCTCCTGTTGTTGTTGTCTTTCCTCACCCCCTTGCAAGTGATCTTAATTTTGGAAGGTTTGTGATTATTACTTGTCTTACATTTAGCTTCTGTATTTGATGATTTAATTTATTTTTTAACGTGTAGATATTGGAATTACTTAAGGAAACAAACATTTGTTTTGGAATCATATTTAACAAATGTTAACTGGGTGATGAACGTGCACCGTAAACTGTTAAATAATCATAGCCATTATTTTAGTTAATTGTAAGCTTTTTTAATTTATTTTGTCTTATAAGTTTGTATTTTTTTTAATTGTAGTAATTCTTCTTTTAAGTTTATGTTCTTTTAATTATAGTTTTCATAAGCTTAAAGTTAAAATGACTAAAAGAGAAAAAATTAAAATATTAAAAAATATGTTTTCTGATACGGTTATTATTATAACCGTCTTAGAAAGTCTTTTAGAGCTTATTTTCTAGGACGGTTATTATTTCACAGCTGCCTTAAAAAATAGGAAGACTTTCAAAGTTGGTTCTGATGATAACCGTCTTAAAAAGTCTATTATTTTAAAATGGTTCTTAAATAACCGTTTTAGAATGTCAATTTTCTAAGACGGTTATTATATCATAACCGTCTTAGAAAGTTTGCATTTTCAAATACGATCTTATATAGAACCGTTGTTAATTGTAATTAACTTTTAATGATGTTGGCTATAACGACAGTTGATAACCATCGTTAAAAGTCTAATTTAACTATCATAAAATATGTTTTTTGTAATAGTGTTTGTATTTTAGGGCACCTAAACTAGTTTTTGTATTATGGATAGTTTTGTAATTTCACATGCATTAAGTGAATATTTGATGTGTGTGTTGGAAAATAAATTTAATTGAATTGGGAGAAGCCTAATCCAACTAAATTTTAGAGGGGGAGGTCAGCTACATCACAAACCACTCTTTGAGGATTCACCTAGTGAGTGTGGTGGTGGGGTTGTCACTGTGAGATATGGGCTAATCTCTAAGTGACACTCACGAAGCAAGATATATGCGCAAGGTCATGTAGTATGCTACCATTGATTAGAACCTAAATGAACACCAATATTGTGGAGGTTGTGTACTAAAGTCCGGTTAAAAGTGTAGTTCAAGACAATTAAGTCACTACATTTTTCTCGGGTGGAAGTTCATAAACACTAGGTATAAGGCTCAAACCCGGAAGGTTCCTTATAACAAAATTCAATATAACATGTTCTTTCTCTTATGTTTTTATACAAATTATTTTAAAATATATATTTTAAAATTTTAAATTATGTGGGAAAATGTTAGTAAATATTTGTTTTATAATTTAAAATTTATAAAACTGTTACTGATATTAATTTTTTTTTATAAAATAAACTATTTGTTTTAGAATTTGTTACGTAAAATTAGATTTCTATATTTTCTAAGATTTTGTTTTAATGGGTCAATGCAATTTGATATCTGTAAGTTGATTTCCAAAGGTCCGATATATATCTTTCCTCCTCTCTAGAAAAAAACACTCCTCTAGAAAATACAAGCACAACAACAATTTGATTTCTTTCTCCCTAAAATTTTATCTTCCTTCTCTTATAAAAACTTATTTTTAAGAGCAAGAACATTGGTGTTCAGAAGGTTCGGGGATCCTTTCACTGCACACGATCGGAACCAACAGGTTGTCATATCTTGGGAGAGGAGCGCAATCAAATTTTCCTACCAATGCAGTGGAGGCGTTTTCTCTCTAAGGATAGTGTTTGCGCACTTCAACACAGACTAATTATTTCTTCTCCTAATTATTTTTCTTTGTGCTTATTGTATGATATAATGCATTGTTGATTTATGTTCTGCCAATTAAAGTTATTTTGCTACTATTATTTTATTATTTAATTCAAGGCTTTGCATTTTCTTCTTATTTATTTCTTTTATTTTATTTTAATTTTTCTAACAGTATTAACATTTCATGATTACTGCGATCTATTTGTTACCTAAAAACTACTAAGGTTTCATTAGAAACACCCATGGAGACCATGCTATTTTCTCCCATTATCCTTTCTTCAATAGGAACTCCCATATTTCTTAATTGGTCAGCACAATAAGAATGGTTATTTCCCCCAAGTTCTAGAAGCCTATTGGTTCACCTACTAACTACAAATAGGCGGTATAATATTTTGATTTTGAGGCATGGGTAAACTCAATTTTGGCATATTTGTTTCGTTTGACAATGGTGACATACCTCGTGGTCTTGTAGTAGAAAATGGTGGGGTGTTTATAGTTAACACTACATTATTTTGTGGCAAAGAAGTTTAGATAGTTGTTGTCTGGACTTATCAACGCATCGCTTCTTTACCACTTACATATATAGGTTCATTGGTTGGTTGTCTAGCACCCATAACCATTTCATTATTAACCCTAGAGGATGGGTTTGTTTGATTTTGTTCATTGCATTCATTGTTATTAGTAGAATTGTTTGCAATATTATTGTTGTTGTTGTTATTGCTACAATTTCTTTGACTATTTGTTGTTATTCTACCACTTATTAATAACATACAATTATCCTTAAGACTTGTTCTTAAGATCGAGCCTTTATGGCAAACTGTCCCACTGGACGTGCCAATTTGTTAATCGTGAAAATTTTATTCATTTCTTCAAAGATAGTTTATTATTGTGAAGGATGAATTTTCACTAAATGACTCTATTAACAAATAGATATTTAAAGGTGAGACATAGAATCAATTCTCATATGTAAGTTTTTTTTTTATCAAACAAGCAATTTCATAGTTTTTAACTCATTAGATAATTGTCTAATATTTAATACATATGGTGGTAGTAATTTCAATAAAGATATCCATATATAATTATAGTTGTTTCATAAAATAGTCTGTAAGATAATTTCTAATTAGATTATATAACAGTGTTTTCGATTTAAAAGTTAATTTTGATAATTATTATATTTTGGTAGTAATTCTAATAGTAACCAGAAATAGAAATTGGAATAAGTAAAGTGCTTAGAAAGATACAATAAAATAAAGAAACATGAATTCATTAAAAGTAGGAATGAATACATACATGATGACTTTTTGAACCAATGACCAATTTCGAAGTGCAACATTGTTGGTGTTTAAGAAATTAAGTGATAATGATTCAACTCACCAAAAAATGGCAGTTAGATGTCTTGTTTATAATATTCTAATACTAACAATCGAATTTTGTGATTTCGACACGTATACAATAGTATTTCTAAATACACAAATCTAATGTTATTTGATGACT
The DNA here is from genome assembly GCF_004193775.1 of Glycine soja. Taxonomy (NCBI): domain Eukaryota; kingdom Viridiplantae; phylum Streptophyta; class Magnoliopsida; order Fabales; family Fabaceae; genus Glycine; species Glycine soja. The sequence continues at coordinate 30,753,703 of NC_041011.1, forward strand.
TTATGTAACTTCTTTTATAACTACTTTAATTGATACTTCGAAATTCAAAATGATATCTCTTTTGAGTGCTTGTAAACTCTACATGTGCTTTAACATAGTCATTAAAAACATCAATTTATGTCAAAATAAATTTTTTTGATGATGAATATAACTTCTTGAATTGTACATCAAATATTGATCATTATTTAATGCACTTTTTTTTTTCCTCTGATATAAATTTATTGAAATTATATAAGTTTCATAGACAAATTTTACATAAGAAAGGTTATGTTCGATTATGTTTTGGTATGGATTATAATTGCTGGTTGAGAGATAAATATTTAGTCGCGGAAATGCAGTAATGCATGTGAATGTGAAAAGTTATAAAATACTCCTAAAGTGTCACGTACGCGTAGGCTTGCTCTGGATTAGCTCTTAGTTTGTAGGAATTTTTTTTATTAAGAAAATAATTTAATTATGAACTTACTGTAGAAGCAAAGCTTCATGATGAATCAAGATTGATTCAAAGATGTTTTGATGATAACAAAGGTGATGACAAAAAGCTTAAAGGTCAATCAAAGAATGAGTTCAAGATGTTCAAGATAGAATCAAGAATACTTCAAGATTCAAGAGGAAAGTTGAAGAACACTTCAAGATTTAAGAGGAAAGTTGATTTCAAGAATCAAGAACCAAGATTCAAGATTCAAGCTTCCAAGAATCAAGATCAAGATTCAAGACTCAAGATTCAAGAATCAAGAGAAGAATTAATCAAGATAAATATGAAAAAGTTTTTTTAAAAAACTGAGTAGCACATGGATTTTTCTCAAAACATGTTTACGAAAGAGTTTTTACTCTCTGGTAATCGATTACCAGATTGTTGTAATCGATTACCAGTAGCAAAATGAATTTGAAAAAGTTTTCAAATGAATTTACAACGTTCCAATTGATTTCAAAAAAACTGTAATCGATTACAATGTTTTGATAATCGATTACCAGTGCCTTTGAACGTTAAAATTCAAATTCAAATGTGAAGAGTCACATCCTTTCACATAAAAGCTTTGTGTAATCGATTACACTAATTTTGTAATCGATTACCAGTGATTGTTTCTGAGTAAATCAAAAGATGTAACTCTTCAAATGTTTTTTGACTTTTTCAAATTGGTTTTAAGTTTTTCTAAAAGTTATAACTCTTCTAAATGGTCCTCTTGACCAGACATGAAGAGTCTATAAAAGCAAGGCTTTGTTTTGCATTTTCAATCAATCTTTCTAACAATCCAATCAATTCATTACAATCCTTTAAGAGCCTTGAATCTCTTTGAACTTCTTCTTCTTCTTTGTGCCAAAAGCTTTCCAAAGTTTTCTGGTTTTCTAAACTTTGAAAACTTGTGTTATTCATTATTTTCATCTCTTCTCCCGTTGCCAAAAAGAATTCGCTAAGGACTAACCGCCTGAATTATTTTTGTGTTTCTCTTCTCCCTTTTTCAAAAGAACAAAGGACTAACCTCCTGAATTTTTTTGTGTCTCCCTTCTCCCTTGTCAAAGAATTCAAAACGACACAGTCTGAGAATTCTTTTGATTCTTCCCTTTCCCTTATACAAAAGTTTTCAAAGGACTAACCGCCTGAGAATTCTTTTATATCCTCATTCACAAAGTATCAAAGGTTTAACCGCCTGAGATCTTTGTCTTAACACATTGGAGGGTACATCCTTTGTGGTACAAGTAGATGGTACATCTACTTGGGTTGTTGACTGAGAACAAGAAAGGGCACATCTCTTGTGGATCAGTTCTAGTGGAGGGTACATCCACTAGGTTCAAAGAGAACAAGGGAGGGTATATCCCTTGTGGATCTTTACTTGTAAAAGGATTTTTACAAGGTTAAAAGAAATCTCAAGGACCGCAAGTCGCTTGGGGACTGGATGTAGGCATGGGTTGTTGCCGAACCAGTATAAAAACTCTTGTGTGTTTGTCTCCTTCTTCCGTACTCTTTTACTTTCCGTTGTGCATTTTAATTTCTACTTTTACTTTTGTTTAAGTTTTTCTTCTACTCCTTATTCTCTTAACAATATAGTAAAAGCCTTAGAAGAGTAATTTTTTAATTAGTAAAGGTTTAGGAATAATTAATTCAACCCTTCATCTTCTTAATTATTCTGAGGCCACTTGATCCAACACTTACAAAATGACTTCTCGGTAATTATAAAGAAATTAGTTAATAAGTTTTTGAAAAAGTTGAAGTACATAAGTTTGTTAGTTATATTAAATTAAAAATAATTATTTGTTTTACCCTTTTAGTTTATTTTATTTCTTTTTTTCTACAATACGTGTTGAGAAGATTGTTCAAATCTGAGTTGTTAATTATTAATACGTATGAATTTAAGTTTAAGTTTAGTGCAGACCTAACCTCTAACTAGAAGTTTTTAAAATTTTAATTCAGTCTATAGCTTTTTTTTTTTTATCTAGGAGGGATAATTTTTTTTCCACCAATTATCATAATAGCCAATGGGTAAATTTTGAGAAATACGACTTGGAAATGGAAGCCGTAATCACTTTTTTACTTTTAATTTTTATATAGACAACAAGTATTCTTCATTGAAACGGAGTATTTAATGTACACTAGAGCAAAAAACAGATTTAAGAATTTAAAATCACTAGTTAAGCTAAAAAAATCTCATGCAAATTAACCCACTTAGTGATAACTTTTCCAACATTAATTTGAAATTATATATATTTTTAATTTAATGAAAGTTGTAAAAATAATCATGATTTGTATTTTTTATATAATTTTAAATATATTTTCTTTCCAAAGTCATAAAATCACACATGATTTCTTAATTTTTTTATGCTACTAAAATTAAATATAGGAGTATTTAGTGATATAGATCATACGCGAACCCGTTTAACTCAAATCAATCTAAATATTTTGGGTTGATTTTTATATTTTATGGGTTAAACTCAATCCAATTTACGTTTAAACTCATTTCGGTACGAGTTGGATCATAGGTTTTAAATCTATTGATGCATGAATTTGACACGTTGATCTATTGAATAATATTAAAATTATTATTATTATTAAATAAGAAAACAAAAATTATTATTATGATTAGAGAAAACAACACTGTAAAATTTTTAAATATATATTGTGTAAGGTTAAATAAAATTGAGGATAGGATGAAAGCTCAGTCACATATGATATTCCAAATTAATTGAATGATATATTAGGTGTAGGTGATAGGTTGTCCTATGTTGATTGAATTTTCATACGATAGGATGTTATAGGAAATTGGACTTAGACATGTAATACTACTATAATTTATTGTTTGCCACTATTTCACATTTTTTTCTATTTTTTTATCTATAACAATTCAACATGATATCATAAAATCTATAATACTTACACATTCTATTTAATTAACTGAACTAGACTTTCTTAATATTTTTTAAATTATTTTAAAACTTAAAAAAATCAAAATTTTAAACCCATTGATCCTGTTAGTAAATATTTATTTTATAATTTAAAATTTATAAAAATATATTAATCATATTAATTCTTTTTTTATAAAATAGATTATTTGTTTTAGAATTTGTTACGTAAAATTAGATTTTCTATTTTTTCTAAGATTTTACTTTTAGTGGGCCAAAGTTGTTTGTTACGTATTTGTTACATTTGTTTTGATTTGCAAGTTGTTTCCAACAGTCATGTATTTTTACTTTGAGATTTTTGTTGTTGCATAAGAGGGTTTATATATATATATATATATATATCCTCCTCTCTAGAGAAGACACACAAGCAGAATAAACAAAATGCTTTCTTTCTCTCTAAATTTTGTCTTTTACTTTTCTTATAAAAACTTATTTTTGAGAGCAAGAGCATTGGTGTTCAGAGGTTCGGGGATCCATTCGCTGCACACGATCGGAAGCAACAGGTTGTCGTATCTTGGGAGAGGAGCGCAATCAGATTTTCCTACTAGTACAGTGGGACATTTTCTCTCTAAGGATAGCGTTTGTGCACTTCAACCCAAACTAATTAAAAATTTCTCCCTTAAATTATTTTCCTTTGAGCTTATTGTATGATATATTGCATTGTTGGTTCATGTTATGTCAACTGAAGTTATTTTACTACTATTGTTTTGTTATTTAGTTTAAGACTTTGCAATTTCTTCTCATTTATTTTTTTATTTTATTTTAATTTTCTAACAGTTTTAGAGAGAAAAATTATTTTCTTCTTGTATAGTCTTTTCTACAGTAGCATCTTGTTTTATCAAAAAATGTCTGTCATGGATATGATTGAGTCCCTTTCTAGTAAACATGAAAAATTAATGGATGAAAACACGAAGTATTATGTTCTATTAAAAATATTATTATATTATATCATTTTTTTAAATTTTAAATTAGTGAGAGATTTTTGGAAAATATTTTCTTATAATTTATAATTTAAAATTAAAGTACATTTTCTTTATCAATTATGTTTTTTAAAGATAAAATGCTTTTAGAATTAGTCTACGTGAAAAACTTCTATTTATATATCTTAGGAAGTCATCTTTTACTTAGTCAAATTCCCTGTGAACGTTACAAGTCTTTAAAATTAGGAAGTTTGTTGTTTGGTTTTTAATTTCTATTGTTTATTGTTATTGTTATTGCTGCAAGTATTTTGTTGTTACACGTTGGTGACTGGTTGTCTCTATATATGTAGCTTCTTGCTAAAAAAACATGTGAAAATACAACACACAAAGCAATGAACACTTGGATGAAGCTTTATATTCTGCATGCATGTCGTATTTTTAATATGGTACCTTATAATTTTTTTAAAAAACCCCTCATGAGCTATGGAGAAAAAGAGAACCAAATCTGAAATATCTTAAAGTGTGGGGTGTCTAACAAAGATTAGCATCCCTATTAATAAGAAAAGGAAAATTGGACCAAAAACTGTTGATTATGTTTTTGTTGGATATTCTTTAGATAGTACTACTTATAGATTCTTGGTTGTTAAATCTTTATATGGTTTGAAATAAGCTCCAAAGTAATGGCACGAAAAGTTAGATCAAGTTGTTCTTTCATATGATTTTCAAATCAATAATAGTGATAAATGTGTGTATGTGAAACAATTTGATGATACTGGATGTGTCATTTTATGTTTGTATGTGGATGACATGTTGATATTTGGTAGTAGTATGCAATTCATAAATGATGTGAAGTCTTTATTGTCTAGTAATTTTGATATGAAAGACCTTGGTCCTGAAGATGTGATTTTGGATATTAAGCTTATAAAGAAAAATGATGACATAGTTTTAACCCAATCACACTATGTTGAAAAAGTTATTGAAGAAGTTTAATTATTTTGATGTCAAAATTTTTTTTACTCCTTATGACTCATCCATTAAGTTAAAGAAAAATTTGAGTAAAGGAATATCTTCACATAATTAAATATTCTCAAATGATTGGTTCTTTGTTGCATTTGGCAGACTTATCTAGGCCTGGCATTGCATATTGTGGATCCCCTTACAAAAGGGTTGACACGCCATCAAGTACTTGAGTCGTCAAGGAGAATGAGACTCAAGCCCATTATTTAGTTACAACAATGGACACCGTCTCCGTGTGATTGGTGATCCCATGAATGGAGAGTTCAACAGGTAACAACGAAATTATTTGTTGACTAAAGTATACCAAAATAAAATTTTGTGTTTTGTTTCCCATTCTTATGGCAAGGTGTATTATAAATTGTGGCAATATTAAGGCTGAGGTATTTATATATGTGTATTTTTGGTATAAAAAAAATACCTCTTAATGAATTCGATGACAATTATTGTAGGGGTGGGGGTCACAAACCACTCTTTGAGGATTCACCTAGTGAGTGTGGTGGTGGGACTGCCACGGATATGGGCTAATCTCTAAGTGACACTTACGAAATAAGATACATGTACAAGGCCGTGTAATGCACTACCACTGATTAGAACCTAAATGAACGTTAATATTGTAGGGGTTGTATACTAAAGTCCGGTTAAAAAAGGTATAGTTCAAGACAATTAAGTCACTACATTTTTTCTCGGGTGAAAGTTCATAAACACTAGGTATAGACTCAAACCCGGAAGGTTCCTTATACCGAAATATAATATCACATGTTCTTTCTTTTATGTTTCTATATAAATTATTTTTAAAAAAAATATTTTAAAACTTTAAATTATGTGGGAGAATGTTAGTAAATATTTGTTTTATAATTTAAAATTTATAAAAATATATTACTCATATTAATTCTATTTTTATAAAATAAATTATTTGTTTTAGAATATGTTACGTAAAATTAGATTTTCTTTCTAAGATTTTGCTTTTAGAGGGTCAATGTAACTTGTTACGTATAATAAACAAACAATTTGCGCGCGCAATACTAGCGCAGTGGGAGTCTTTTCTCCTCCCTAAGGATCGTTTGTGCGCTTTAAGTCACTAATTAAAAAAAAATCCTTAAATTATTTTCGTTGTTTAGTTTAAGACTTTATATTTTCTTCTCATTTATTTTATTTTAATTTTATAGCATATCCAACCAAAACTGACCTATTTGTAGTTTGAATTGAGTTTAAAAAGAGAGAGAAGAAAATAACACAAATCTAACCCAAATCAAGCAAAAAAATTTAATTGATTTCATCAAATCCTACTTAATTCAACCAATGAACATTCCTAATTAAATATGGTTTTTTTACTCTCATCAAACTCATAATTTATGGCAAAGCCTCCCAACCAACATGGCATATATACGTTGGGAAGAAATTTATTATTCGCATTAAAGTGTCCCTCATCATAAAATTTTACTTCCGTGAAATGTATATCAACACACCAACCTGTAACCTGACCTCTTCACATCATCAATCAAAGACTATATAGATAAACAATAATGTCAACGTACCGTTGGATTGGATGTGTCTGTTATTAACCAAGTCAAAAATATACATTTTTTACATACACAGTTTAGGAGGTAGACATTACGGGATAACAATTACTAGCCCACAATAATACAACAAAGATAACCCTTGAATTTAGGGTATAATTATTAATTAAAACCATCTTTCCATATCCCAAGTCACATCAAAATCAAGATTTACCACAATAACTGTATCACCAATATAATAATGTTAACAGCTAAATATAACAAAAGTCACTAATTATAATCATATAGAAGAAAAAAATGTTAAACTAAAGACATGCATTAAAAGAAATCTATGGTCCAAAGATAGTCAAACTCCAATTTGATCTCAACACAATACCTTATGAGAGATAGAATTGTCCATGCAATTTTACTGATCATGGAAGTTTGGCATTTGCCATATCAGATTGTAAATGGGAAGACACCTCCTCGGGCACCACCCCCATCCAAACTTTCTCACCATAATCAAAAGCCACATCTGCCAAACATTGTGCCACTTTATTGGCTGTGGGACGCACCAATCTGAGAGATGATCCTGTACCTTGGATCATCATTATGCACTCTTCTAGAAGTGAATGAAGGTAGGAATCATCACTAGCTTTTCCTTGTTTTAATTGGTTCCACTGAATGTATAGCTTTTGGCAATCAGTTTCGAAAATAATTTCCGAAAATCCAAGGTCCCCTGATTGCTCTAAAGCCCACTTGTAGCATAGTGCCTCAGCAATTTGGGGCTCAAAACATTCATCTTCCAGAAAATTTGTACCTGTAGTGTTTAATGTATGTTAAATATTCTTTAAAAGACACATCCTACTATTAATTAAAATTTATTAAAATATATAAAATTAAAAAAATCATTAAACAAAAAGTAAAACTCACTAAAATTTATGATTTCTAATAAATTTTAATTCATAATAGAACTAGGGTGTTCGAAAGGGAGTGTTATAAGAGAAAAAATTTACATTCCTAATGGAATTACTCACTCAAACAATTCCAACACACTCTTTCTAAAATGCACCTAATTACTAATCTTATTTAAAGTTGACATGTGCAGGGACTAACCAACTCACACAATTCTAACATACTCTTTCTGAAACAAAACTTATTTTAAGACGTTCATAACGGAGCTACTCGGACTCAAACAACTCTATCAGAGTACTCTTTCTAAGACACTTACTAACTATTCTTATTAGTTATTAGTTAAAATTCATTGAAAACTATAGAATAAAATAAGTCATTGAATAGAAAGTGAGACACGCCAAAATTTACAACACTTGTGAGACGATGTGATTAAACGATCAGTGAGTTAAAAGAAAATTTTCACATTAATAATGAAACTACTCATCTCAAATCAACTCTAATATACTCTTTCTAAGACAAATCTTATTAATTCATAATGGGTCTACTCATACTCAAAAATTAAAAGCTAAAAATCTAATTAGTAACTAAGAATTTTTAAACTATCTTATTAAATTATAAATATTTAATAAAATTAACCGTTGAAGTAACTAGAAAAATATAAAATGATATATTTAAAAAGGATAATAAAAAAATTAAATAAACATATAAAAAACTAAAAGTTAACATCTTAAAAACCTACTAAAAATACTAGAAATTACTTAAAAGGTTTGTTTACTAAATCAGTAAAAAAAAACTAAAAATTAATTGAAATAATTTGAGAAAGATAATTTTAAGTATTAAAAAGACATTAAATAGCTAGGAGATACATCAAATTTATGATTTCAACTAAATTTGAATCAAGAGTAAGAGTAGTAGAATAGAAGATGTATTCAGAAAATTGCGTTTAATTGTAATTATAATACTAAATTCAAACAAAAAATTGTACCTGAAGCCCGAGTTGTGCCAAAAGAGTCTCTGAAAATCATTCCCATCGCAGTACCAACATTGTCCTTCACAGCAGCAGCAAAATTGACCTTAACATAGGGACTTGATGGTAAAACCCACGCATCAGGCCCATCCGGAACCACCACGAACATGGACGACGCCTTGGCCAAAACCTGCATGCAGTCCATTCCCTTGCTGTGGAAAACCCACGCATTGCGTCTGTGCCACAGCGCCCACATGGTAGCACACACCACGCCCATCGCTTCGTCGTCCAAAGTGTCAACACAATATTGATCGATCCACTGTGACAGGGTCGAGACGCCGCGCAACGACTCAACCCTAAGCCCCAGTGGCGACGCGAACCACACGAGTTTCGCGTCATCGCAGAGGAGCAACGCGTGCGTGACCGTCTCGGGGAGACGGCCGCATATCGGGCACAAGGCGTTGTCGACCAGACCGCTCTGCACCAGCAGGGACCTCACGGGGAGCTCGTCCCTGCACGCCCGCCACGCGAGGCTCCTGCATGTCACCGGCGCCTCTGCGTGCCATATGCCCTTCCACACGCTTGACCTTGAGTCCAAAACCACGCTTGAAGAATACACCATTGCATAAACTGCATGAAAAAAAAAAAAAAAAAACAAGTGATTGCGTTGGTTTTTCCGTTAGGAAATCCTTCCATTAACAACAGTCGAATAAAAAAATTCAAAATTTTACTTCTCATGGAATTGGGAATGTGTGTCCATTCATCCAAACATTAAACCAAACACACGTTGAAAAATATCAAATCATCATCCCAAGAAAAACAAGAAAACAGGTTAAGAAATATTTGTAGTTATTGTTATCTGAATCTGAATAGCCACATTTTGTAGAATGGGGTAATAACCATTTTCACAATACTCTTTCGTTTTCCAGCGTACGTTTAGGCTTTTGGAAAATTTAATTAAGGGTAACTATTATCGATGTAATTAGGAAACTGAATTGATAAGCTATGAGAAGAAATATCTAACCTAGCTTTGAATGCGATGACAATGGCAGATGAAATAAAACACTTCAAAGAAATACGAAGCTGGAAAAAAAAAAAAAAAGAGCCTTTCTTTTTGGTCTTTGAATTAACGTAGAGATGGAGTAGTTTGAGGAACGCTACTGAATCAACTGATTCAGCAAAGGAGGAACTGAGGAAGAAAGGACGACGGGAAAGAGAGTTGAAGAAGAAATTAGCTTGCTAATGTTCTTTTAATTGGGTTAGGGTATGGCTCATGAGGTATCATAACTATATAATTTGGTCATAGATCTATTTAACAAACATTTGAATTAAAGTTATTAATAAGTAAAGAATTGATTGAGCTATTTATTTTTTAAATAAGTATGATTGAGCCTCCCTTTGTGTTGTTACTTGTTATAGCTTTACATTCCCACTCACGTGTTTGACACGATGAATATTTCTTTGTTGAGATACTTGCTAAATAAAAGTAAACTAAATTTAAAAATTAAAAAGATTCTAATTTAGTTGTAGGAATGGGATTAAAGTTTGAAAAGCACCTCTAAGATGAAAGAGGGAGTATGTCTAATGGAGAAAAAAAGGAGAGTCAAAATCACATTCTCTATGTTAAAATTTCTAATATAAAAGAATGACTTCATGCAAGAATGATAATTACTAATTTTAAATGTATTAAAATGAAAAGTGTTAGAATAAATATAAAAAATTCAAATGAAAAACTCATGTAACCAATAAATCTCTTAAAGATTTATCAAATAAAAATTAAATTTCTAATCATCATTAATTTATCACCACCATCATTATCACTACCATGACCGATGACAATGATCATATAACAACAATTCTCATGGTGTTAACACATCACCACCATTGGTATAATTGATGTTGTCGTCACATCACCATGACTATTGTTGTTGTTGTTATTGTCACCATCATTGTTAGTGTGATGACGATGACAACCATGGTAGTGAATGCAACAATGGTCGTGGCGGTGGTGTTACTTATATAGTCTTTGTGGTTGTTTGTTGAATTCAATTTTTACACCATTTTCATTATGTTTATGACTCTTTTTAGTTCAAACATCAATTGGATTTTAGAGTTTTTATGTATTTGAATCTAATGGGACATGTTTCATGTCTCAAACCAGTCAAAAATGATTTAAAATCATGTCACAAAATCAACAACCATCATTATTTCCAAAGGACCATTTTGATTCACTTAAAAAATGTGAAATTTTAAAAAGATAAAGGACAAAGTCAAATATAATTAAAAGATGACATCTAGGGTGGACCACTGATGCATGTGGTTCACCGTGGTCTAATTTTACTAACTGTTGGATTCATTAAGGTTTCAAGAGTAACCCTACATCTACCGTATGCGATTATGTTTCTCTACTAACCACTTCCTTCCTCAATTTCCCTTCTTTCCTCCATAGGTGCTCTCAAATCTGTTGTGTTCTAGCTTAAGGACAGTGGCGAGGTTTGTGAAGGCCCAAAAATTTCTTCTCTCTTTGTCAAAGAAGCATAAGTTTTCACTAAGGGATAAACACAAAGTACAACTGCCAAACCCTACAGTGACTACGATAGAGACAAGGTAGTTCAGCGAAAGACTAGGACTCCACGAACATGGAGATAGGGCATGATTATCCTCACCATGCCAAAAAAAAAATGGGGTGCCAAAAATGAAGACATGGCAAAAGCCCTTGCTCTACACCATAACCCTTAAGATCTGGAACTAAGTGAAGCACACGAGAGCCAAGGCTTATGTGGGTGTTCATGATTTTGATTTGCAGCCAAAGATTCTTTGACTTGTTGCTTTGATTTCTTGGTTCTACATTTCATGCACATTCTTGATTTTTTAAATATTGATCGCATTAGCGCTAGTGCTCCAATTACTATTGTGGTTGTCGAACCAAAGATCTGAGTTTATCGTCATCCTCGTCAGTGGTGGTGGCGTTCAGAGATGCCATGACAATGGCTCTGTGCAGTGGCTTTGATGGCTACTCTTAAGTGCGCTTGGTGGTGGAAGAAAAATCAAAGCACGACTAAGGATTAGTTAACGATATCACTAACAACAACAAAAATCTTTGTTTTTGGTCCTAGATCTGGAAGTGTTTATTTTAACTTGCAACATCAATAATAGACGTAGTTCCAAATGTTATTGCATGTTTGGAACCATGTTGGATGTTTTATATACACACATCATCTTATCCAACGCTACATAGAGTAGCTTCCACATCCAAAGGTTTATTGATGTTAATTTACTCACAAATGTTTTCAAACATATAATTAGGATCTTCATCAAATTTGATTGACATCATTAAATCCGTAGATCACACTAGTGATCCATGGCAGACTTCATATTTTAAATTTTGGATAGTATGGATCACAATCACAACTCGATCTATGATCCATGATAGAAACAAAAATTTTAACTTAATTATTCCATTAGTTACAAAAGCAAAGTTCCTATATCCACAAAAAAATTACATAATTTATATAAGAAAATTTTAATGAGGTTTACAAGCAACAAACCTCCCACACTTAACTAGTCAATTATACATTAAAATAAAAACCATTTTCTAAACCCTATCAAGACATACTCATACAACAAATATGAAGAAGATGGCATACATGGGAAAGAAGGGGAAAATATACTAGGAGTGAATTTGAAGGAATCATTACAATTATGGGGAGGGGGAAGCATGTAAAGAGTTGTACTGACTTGGATTTACCTAGGATATGCTATTCGTGAGTTTAGATCCTTCTCTTTTCCCTTACCTTTACGTATTTTCTCCATCTCTCCCGTATCCTTTTTTCCTCTTTTTTCTCTTTAGACCAGAATGTGAAGTGTGTGTGTGTGTGTGTGTGTGACTTCCCTATAGGTTTAGGCAATGTCATCAAAACCTTCTTAGATTAGCCGATCCGATCGGTCCATCCAAAAACTGGACATGCCATCGGTTTGAGTGACTAATTGGATTGGAAATGTAGTTAGACCAGTAAAAAATGGTTTGACTCGACGGCTTATAGAAGAAAAAAACAATTAAATTGGCGATTTAAACCACACAGTCGTAAAAAATGTTAACAGGGCACACATCATCACTCATAGGCAATTTGCTACCGCACACAGATCAAGAACTAAGACAGATACGATAGAGGGAAAAAAGAAAATAAAACCAAAATGGGAAAGAGATGATGAACATAGAAAGAGAAGATAAATTTCAAAGAAACATACTTTTTCTGCAAAAATGACTCAGCCTTGAACAGTAGTGAGGAAATCCTGAAGAATTAAGCAACGGGAGACGTCAGGGTTAGGGTGTGGCTGTGAGCAATGAGCATTGCGATTGAAGCTTTTGTCTTTTTTATATGTAACCCTTTGTTTTGGATTTTTAGGGTTTCACTTAAATGGGCTGCTTCATGACCCTAAGCCCACAACAACCCACTTTTTAATCATTTGGGCTATTTTACTGGATCAATTATTTATTTGCTATAAATATTTTATAATTGGTTTTTGTTTTACATAGCAATCTTTATAATCTTTTGTTAAAAACAAAAAATAATACTTACATGGCCTATTTGGATACAAGGTTGGATGTGTTTCTGAATGCTTTTCTATTAAAAAATATATATTTTCAGTAGAGAACCTCTCAAAATCACTTATGACTTGTATCCAAATAGGTCTATAATTAGTTATATTTATAATATATCATAAAATTTCTCAACATGATTTACTAATTTTTTTTCGTTATTCTTAACTTAAAAGAATATATTTATCAAAAAATACATTTTACTAATTTCATACTTAACATTATTAATTAGTATAATAAAATAAGTTATACACAAATGCACTCCTACACATATAATATTAATTATATATATTAAATACAAAATAACATTTTAAATTATATATATAATGTTATATCGGGTCATGTTAGTCAACTAGTGAATCAGTACATTTGATGAGTGTCCTGACTGAAACGATGATCAGATTGAGAATAATAACACTAGATTTAAGCCTTCTTTCTACAAGGAGGAGTACAATTATTTAATTTTCTAATTAACCAAATTTTTTTGATGTTGTAAATCTCGTGTAAGCAATCAAGGAAAAAATTGAAATACTTCAATTCCTAAAGGTTCAATATAAAATTAGAAGTAAGAAAATATTTTAAATAATTAAAATTAAATGTTCAATATTTAGAATTAAGATATTTGACTTGATGAGAGTGAAAAAACTTAAAATACTTTTATTTGAGAATGATTCCTAAAGGTTGTTTGGTTCAAAAGTAGAGACACAAGGGATAAGTTAGATTTTAATAAAGAGGGGGAGAAGAAGGGAAGAAAGGGAGAGTTTATTTTTGGTATTGGAAGGGGAGACACTTTGATTAGGCATTTATTTAGTTGAGAGTAAAGGATGACATGAATTTTAAATTTTAATAAAGTGAAGGTTTTTCTTGTTTGGTTCACAAAGGAAAGAGTTCTAAAAATTAATTTATTTTTATTTCCTTGTAGTTTTAAATTTGAAAACATATATATGAATATTTTGGTCATTATAGTTGAAATATTTTAAATTTTATTTTCCATTCCTTCCCTTCAAATCCTCCCAATATTAGAGATGAACAAAACTTAGATGAAAAGGAACATTTCTTCCCTTTAACTCCCCTCCCATGTGTTCCTAAAACCAAACAACCAAAGTTTAAGAGAATTCCACCATTCCCTTCCATTAGTCTATTTCCTTCCAACAAAACAATATGCAAAATATTCTTATTCAAGATTAACTCCTAAAAAATTGTTTAAGATTAATCTTTTTAATTTCCTTGCTCGATTAATTATTACTACCTCGTATATGTGTGATTAAGAAAAATGATTACAATTTAAGTTGAAATTCTCCATCAAGGCAGCACCACACCACAAACCACATGCCACAACCACAATAACTTTATCACTAATATAATGTAAAAGGTAAATAGCAAGACCCACACAAAACCATGTAGAAAAGAAACTTGTGCTCTAAACATAGTCAAACTCCAATTATATCTCAATGCAACAACATATCCTACTTAAAATTGTACATGTAATTTTTTCTTTAAAAGAAGAATTAATTGTAGAATTAAGTTTCTACTTCTAGTCCTACAAAACAATGTTCACTTTCATTGATCAGCAGAAACATTGGCAATTTTTCCAGCATCTGATTGAAAACTCAAATTATATCTCAATGCAACAACTTATCATACACAAAATTGTACTTGTAAAATTTTCTTTAAAAGAAAAATTAATTGCAGAATCAAGTTTCTACTTCTAGTGTTGCAAAACAACCATGTTCACTTTCATTGAACAAGAAAAACATTTGCAATTTCTACAACATCAGATTGCAAGCATTGTGATGCTTCATTCGGCACCTCCTCAATCCAAACTCTCTCACCATAATCATAAGCCATTGTTGCTAAACACTGTGCCACTTTGTTGCCATTCTTAGCCACCAATGTGAGAGATGATCCTATGCCCTGCATCATGTTTATGCATTCTTCTAGAATTTTATTCAGGTAGAAATCATCACCACTAGTTGTTGTTGTTTCCATGTGTTAATATGTTCCACTGATTGTACTACTTTTGACAATGGGTTACGAAAATAACTTCAAGAAACTAGAGCTCCTATGATTTCTCCATAGCCCACTTATAGTAGAGTGTCTCAGCAATTTTAGAAACATAACACTCATCTAGCATAAAACATGTACCTGCACCATAGCATTTAAAATGTAAATATGTTGAATACTCAAAGAAAGAGTCAACACTAATTTAGAATTTTTGGTCCTTTATTTGCAATTTTTGGTTTTGGTTAAATCGTTTTTGTTTAAAAAGTTTAATTTCATTCCTTAAAGGTTCTTTCATTACACCAATTTGATCATTCCATCAATTTTTTGCATTAATATGATCAACTCAACTTGGTGACACATAACAAAATGTGAGCAATGTCATATTGGATTAAATTGACATGATAAGTAAATGACCAAAATTAGTTTAACAAAGGTAATATAAAAGACAACAGTGAATCTATTCAAACTTAAGGGATCAAATTAACCATTAATCCTATAATGCAATAGGCTATCAAAATGCTACTTTGGCCATACATATTCAAAGAAAGAGTATTAACCTCTTCTATTCACTCGAATAGAATTGTCTCCGAACATAGGATAAAATATGATTTGTACCAAAAATAAGAAGAAAATTAAAGAAATATACCTGATGCCATAGTTTCACCTTTAGAATTACTAAAAATCACTTCCAATCCAGTCCCAACATCCTCTATCATTGCAACAACAAAGTTGACCTTAACTTTGGGATCCAAAGGTGGGACCCACTCCATAGTAACAAACACAGACAAGGCCTTGGCCAAAATTTTCACAAATCCAATTTCTTCTTTCTTAGAACCCAAACATTGCGTTTGTGCCACAAACCCGACACCATGGCACATAACATTCAAACATTGGTCAACCCATTGTGACATAATGATATTGGCCACATTTTGTAATGAGTCAACTCTAAGCCCCAATGGAGACCAGTGTTGGAATTTTAAGGGATCCTTATAATATACCGATAACCACCAAAAACACATTATGTTAGATTATCAAGAAAGGTTATGAAGAATACCTAGATCCATAATGATTAATCAAACAAATGCAACAGAATCTAAACAATAGTCACGAACAATTGGTTTAATGACCTTCCTCAACCAAATCACTTTATTCCTTATGGGACTGTCCTTTTCTCTTCAGATGGGGAAAGGAGAAACTATTTCTTGTTTTGATGTATTGTGGACCATAATTGTGTCTTAGGTTTTAAACCTATTAGGGTTCTCATTATCCCTTAATAGACCAAATTGGTTTCCGCTCAATTAGCCCATATCAAAATTTTGATGATAGTCTAATAGGCTCACCAAATTAGATCACTTATATTAGGCCCATAAAAAAATATAAATAACTAATATAAATGTTATAATGTAATATGTAGCCCATATTAATTAATTAATTAGGAATTATAAAATTCCTAACAATCTCTCTCTTAGGCTTCCTATTAACTTTAGACATTTGTACTACAAAAATCTTTAGGCACACAACCATATATTATTTACATTAAGACTCTTCTTTAAACAATCTAGTTCATCTCATATAGTAACACGAAATCATTGCAGTTTTCATCACTATCCAACGTGATTGAGCTACAATGATCACCAATGTCACATATACTTGATGACATAGATCAAATATTTATTTAGTTTGCAAACCATAGACTTTGAGTCGCCTGATACAAAGTTTTCTGGTTACACCATATAAATCGTTTCTTCAATGCCACCATTTAGAAATGCAATCTTAACATCCATCTAATGTAGCTCGAAATCATAATGAGCTACCAATGTCATTATTTTTCTGAAAGAATCTTTTGAAGATACTGGAGAAAATGTTTCTTTATAGTCAATGTCTTCCTTTTGAGTAAAACCTTTAGCGACTAGACGAGCCTTATATCTATCGACATTGCCCTTTGAATCAATTTTGGTTTAAAATATCCATTTGCAACTAATAGGTTTTACACCTTTAGGAAATTCGACAAGATTCCAAACATCATTATCTAACATAGATTTCATCTCATCCTTCATGGCATCGACCCAATTTTGAGAGTTAGAGTTATGCATAGCTTGACAGAAGTTGATTGCATCATCCTCTGCTAAACCAATGGCATCCTAATGTTCTTGGAGAAAGATAATATAATCATCTAGGAGTGAACTTCTCCTCTCTCTAACAGATCTCCTTAATGGCACTTATTGAGGTTGTTGTATAGATATTCAAGGGAGAACCTCATTGTTATCTTGTTCTTGAAAAATGTCATCAACAATAATCAGAACATCATTTTCGATTACTGGAGTTATTTCTTGAACAGTAATAGGTATTTGGACTTGAGCACTGCCAAAAACAGGTTCTTCATCAAAGACAACATTTCTTATGTTCTCTTCCTTCCCAAACTCAACTTCCTCAAGAAATCTCGCATTTCCCATTTCAAAAAAGGATCTAAAGTGGGATTGTAAAGCTTATAGCCCCGAGAGCATTTGGCATAGCCAACAAAATAGCCGCTAATTGTTCTTGAATCCATATTTCTTTCATGCGGCCTATAAGGTTATGCCTCAGTCGGACAACCCCAAATATGCAAGTGTTTAATGCTGGGCTTTTTGTCAGTCCAAAGTTCATAAGGGGTTTTGTTAACTGCTTTACTTGGCACCCTATTAAGGATGTAAGTTGTGGTCTTTAAGGCTCCTCTCCAAAGCGACTCTGGCAAAGAAGAATGACTAACCATACTTCTCACCATATCCTTAAGAGTTTGGTTTCATCGTTCTGCTACACCATTCATGCTAGGTTTTCCTGACATAGTGTATTGTGGAACAATTTAACACTCTTTGAAAAAAGTGCAAAAGGTCCTGAACGTTGTTCTCCTGATCCATCATATTTGCCATAGTACTCACCACCACGGTCAAATTTGACAGTCTTAATTTTCTTTCCAAGTTGAAGTTCAACTTCAGCCTTGAAACTCTTATAAATGTTTAGGGATTGAGACTTCTCATGTATCAAATATAGGTAACCGTATCTAGAGTAGTCGTCTATGAACGAGATAAAATATTGTTGCCCATTCCAAGAAGGTGTTGGAAAAGGACCACAAATGTCCGTATATACTAGTTTCAAGACATCTTTAGCTCTTTCGGCACCTAATTTCCTCATGTTTGTTCGTTTTCTCCTTATGTATTCAACATAGACTTCAAAGTCTGATAAATCTAAAGGTTCAAGAATTTAATCCTACACAAGTTTCTGAATTCTCTATTTAGAGATATGACTTAAGTGTTTGTGTCATAAGGTGGCTAAATTCTCATTTAATTTTCGTTTTGTACCACTTGAGTTTATTTGCAGTATTTCATTATAGGAACAAATAACATCTATTATATGTAGATTATCAATTAAAGAACCAGAACCAACCAAATTTGAATTTTGGTAGAAACTAACTTTATTATTTCCAAATGAACAAGAAAAACCAAATTTGTCCAAACTAGAAATTGAAATCAAATTCTGGCTAAAAGACGGTACTAGAAAAGTCTTAAATAAATCCAAATAAAATGTAGTTTTCAAATGTAACCTAAAAGTTCTTATAGCCTCCACCGCAACCCTTTTGTAGTCACACACAAAGATGAATTTTTCATCGTCACTCGACAGTCAGGTCCACAGGCAACCCTTCATGGTTAGACTTATGTGAGTAGTAGTACCAACATCCACCCACCAAGTATCTTTAGGTACAAAAGCTAAATTAACTTTAGAAAAAAAAACAAGAGCAAGAGATTTACCTTTCTTTAGATGTCATGCAACGTACCTTGGACACTCTTTCTTCATGTGTCTAGACTTCTTGCAAAAGTAATAGGTAAGTTCTTCATCTTTCTTTTGTTTCTTTTGCTAGAAGACCCTTTTGCTGCACCCTTAGTTTTTTTTCTTCTTATTTTGAGATGTAGCTTAAATGAACACTTTTAGATCTGTATCTCTACCGCCTCTCTTCCTCTTGCACACAATAAGATATAAGCTTATTAAGGGATCATTTGTCCTTTGGAGTGTTATAGCTCACTTTGAACTGCCTAAAGTGCACAAGAAGTGAGATCAAAACTAAATGCATGAGCATGTCTTCGCCCAGCTCTAGCTTAAGCGTTTAAGTTTTGATGCCAAGCTAGACATTTCCATTATGTACTCCCTTATATTATTCTTTTCCTTATACTTCGGAGATTCATGATCATAAATGTTATTATCTCTGCCTTCTTGTTTTTGGCAAAGTATTGTTCAATTTCCTCAAGAAATTTCTTTACATTTTCACCCTCACAAATAGAGCCCCGAAACGCTTATGGAATAGAACACTTCATGGTCATAATGCACATTCTATTGGAACGATCCAATTTCTCAATTTTGGCCTCATTAGAGGTTTTCGAAGTGGATCGTTCACTACTAAAAAATAGACTTTCAACATCGGTTATTAATCGATGTTGAAAGTACTGACGTTGAAAGTATTATCGTTAACATCGGTTTTCCAAAAACCGATATTAATAAAAATTACAACATTGATTATTTAAATAACCGATGTTATATAATAAGAATTATAAAAAAAAGTTATAAATCTCCATATCAATATCGATTTTAACTAAAATTGATGTTAATATATGAAGACAACATTGAATTTTAGTAAAAAATCAATGTTGTATGTCTTAAAACTGATGTTGTTGGTAATAAAACAACATCGGTTTTTATTAAAAACTGATGTTGTTTTCTTACAACAGACATCGGTTTTTGGTAAGAACTGATGTTGTTTTATTACCAGCAACATCGGTTTTTCCTAAAACCGATGTTAAAATGACATACAACATCGATTTTTTATTTTAAAAAATCGATGTTGTTCTTAGGATTTTATTTTAATATGATGTCTATTTTTTCAATAAACCCAAAATTAATTTGCAAATTTTAAAAAAAGACCACACAACATATAATTTTCATTTTGTTTTGAAACAGTTTTGACCAGAAATTCCATGAAAAATTTATTAATTACTATGAATCAAAAGAATATTTATGAATTGTAAAAAAATGTAGAGTAACTAAACTACAATTACAAAATTGCCTAAACATTCTAAGTTTCATTTTTAACTTTCAAATAATACTTTGCCCACAGAAGGAGCCCTGTGAGGCCTGCTCCTCCAACTAATCTAGTAAAGAACACATTTATTGGTTTACTCAATCACACAATAAACATAAATAATTGCAATTAATAATTGAAAATGACTTACAATCTTCTCATCAATTTCCTTTGTTGCCTTAGACATCATTTGCTTAGTTTTCTTGGTGCGGGCCATCTTCCACTTCACGTGTCGTCTGATGGAAGATGAAGGATCAATCACAGTGTCAATGCTTCCGGATTGAGTAGTTTCCTCCATTTTTTTCTTTCTCTTCTCATCCATCAACTTGTTTTCTAAATATTCATAACCCCCACGAGACAACACGTGAGGGGTAGTGTTTTGTTTTTGGATTGCTTGTGCCTTCTTTCGCACATCCTGTAGAAATTAAATATTATTGAAAGTTATCATTACAATGTAAAACAATAAGTCAATTTAAAGTTTAAAACAATGAAAATCACAAACTTACCTCCCACTAAGGGTCTATGCGGCTCTAACAAAATTGGGCCCACTTCTCCTTGCTAATGTCGTACTTTTCGCATATAGTGTCGTTGACACTTTCCTTGTCGGCTGCAAGTGCCCATTTTGACATCAAATCAGACTTAAATTGTCTCCACCGCTCTCCCACAGTTTGAAGTATTTTCTTTTTTGTCCTCAAATTAGATGCTTCATGGATATCAAATTTAGCCTGACAAATAGAAAATTACATTATATTGTTACTAAATTACAATTTGATTGTCAATCAACAAAATGCAAGATTTAACTAAACTACCTGAATATCCTCCCATATCAAATCCTTCTGAGCAGTAGGGAGCGACGATCCCCAAATATGCTCTTAACTTATTTCTGTGGGGACCGTCGGCTTTCCCGGTCACAAGATCGACATGGACCAGCAGTCTCTCTACCCCAACTGGTCTAGTTGCTAATGATCTTGTTGTGTGGCTTTTCTTGTCCGCTTCAAGGTAGATGGCGACTGTGATGCTGCACCAGTAGGAGGAGGAGGATGAGGAGGAGAATTGGGTGGTGCAGTCTTTTGTCTGTAAAGAAAAAAACATTAGTTAATTAACATTATCACAAAACTGAATCACTTATGTAAATGAATGGACTAAAATGAAATACATAATAAGAAAATTACATTAGACGATGTTAATTAATTCACCTTCATCATGATCATTACGATTAGCATGAACGTCGTTAGCTTCTTTTTCTCCGACGATGTTAGGCGACATTTGTGTAGACAAAGGACTAACATAAGTATTAATGTATGAATCATCATCTTCAACATTAACACCAATTGTTTTTCCGTGTAGAACCACTGATCACCTTTCATCACAAGGGTCTTGAACATAAAATACCTGTTTAACTTGTTTTGCCATGATGAAAAGGTCATTCTAGTAAGCGAGTTTCTTTAGATCTACCAATGTAAATCCTACATCATCGATCCGCACACCGGTATTGCTATCAACCCATTTACATTTGAAAACACATACAGTAAATTTGACACAGTTAAGCTCCCAAATTTCTTCAATGAAACCAAAGTAAGAGATGGAAGTTACACGGGGATTGTCATCATGTACACTAGCGAAGTATTGAGATTCAGCCCTTAGGGTGACCCCACTGTTTTGCATTATACTTTTCTCGTCTTGTGCTTTTGTATAGAAGGAATACTTGTTTATATCATATCCTTGCCAAATTATAACATTTCTTTTAGGCCCATCTGCTAGCTTTCTTAACGTTTCAGAAGCATTATCATCAACAAAGATTGTATCTTTAAACCAATCTAGGAAAGTCTTTTTATGCTTTTTCAAGACCCTATTCTTCGACATTTTTGGATTACTTTCCTTCACTAAACCTTCATGGCGAAGTATATATGACCAAACTTCTTTACTGTTATTCAACACATACAAATGAGTTTGTTGCAAATCTTCTACAGTTGAAGTGATCACATGCACTCCTTTTGAATCCTTACCTCCTCTATATGTATGTATATATATGTATGTATATGTATGTATGTATATAACCATGAACCGAACAACTTTAATTCTCTAGCAGTAATGGTGGTTTTGATACCATTTGTTGGAATTTTAGAGGATCCTTATAAAATACCGATAACAACAAGAGACACTATATTAGATTATCAATAAGGGTTATGAAGAATACTTGGATTCATAATGATTAATCAAACATAGTGTAATCTGAACAATAGTCACAAACAATTGATTTAAAGACATTCCTCAACCAAATCACCTTATTCTTTATGGGACTATCATTTTTTCCTAAGATGAGAAGAGGGGGATAACTGTTTCTTGATATGGTATATTAGGGACTATACCCGTGCATCAAATTTTAAATTTATTAGGATTCTCATTATTTTCTAATGAGTGAAACTGATTTTCATTCATTAAGTTCATATCAATTTTCTGATGATAGTCTAATAGGCTCATAAAACCACATGTAGTTGTCTTTGACAATACCCTTTTGTAACAACAAAGATCTCACGAGTAATCCTTCCTTGCACGCACGCAACAAAAGTTTCTTGCTCATTGGAGATGCTGATGCGTTCCATATACCCTCCTTCATCTTTGAATTTGAGTTCAACGCACTTGATCTACCACTTCCACTTGCCATGTCATAAACCGCAAGAAATTAGAGAAATATTAGTAATGTAGTTATTAATAGTATATACTAATTATCATTGTATGATTAAGCATAAGAGTACGGCTATATTTTTATCAACATAATTAAGAAACTTACAATGTGCCATGTCATAAACTGCAAGAAGAAAAATCATAACTTGGAAAAAGAAAACACGTACCCACAAGAAAAACAAGTAAAGAAATATTAATTAGTAGTGTGGTTGTTAATATTATATAATTATTGTTATTATCGGAATAGCCTTATTAATTGTATAATTAAGGATGTAATTGCTATTTAATTTATCAGCATAAATGAGAAACTTGATTGATAATTTTGATGAGAAGAAGAATCTAACTAACATCTGAATATTGCGATGGAAGATTGATGATGGGCAAAAATATTTATATATTAAATATTTTTTATTTTATAAATTTTAATAATTTTAAAAAAATTCTTAACTAATTATATATAAAAAGTAATGTTAATGCAATTAATCAAGTAATACAAGTATTCAAGTATTCAAGTGATGAATAAAAAGGTTATGAGTTTAATTTCTATAATGTTAATGTAATTAATCAATTAATCAACTAATTATATAAATAAAAAGTTATGAGTTTAATTTCTATAAAAATATTTTTTTATAACTCTTGACTAATTTGGTTATTCTAAAAAATATGATGAATAAATATCTTAATTTAAAAATAAAAAAAATTAAAATTACGTATTTAAAATCATAAAAAATAAAAATTATAATTTAACTTAAAATAAAATATGCCTTATCACTAATATTTTCTTATCAATATATTCCATTCAAACTTAGGAAAAACTTATAGTAGCAGCCAACTAAGCATAAAAACTTGTAAGTTAAAATTTGAAAATAGAAATTATATATAGAAAAGAAAAAAATCATGTTTCTCAAACTAAATCGTCCTATTTTTGATTTCATCCTTTTTCCATTTTTATATTTTTTTAATAATTAATAAATAAATAAATAATAAATATCGGAAAGAGTGGAGCGGGAATAGAAATTCGAATTTCTCAGCTCTACTCACTCTCTCTCAAACGTTAACATTTTCAAATCTCTCTCTTTCTCTGTTCAGCGACATTTTCAAATCAATCTTCTTCTTCTTCTTCTCTCTCTCTGCAACTTCGGTTCAACAATGGGCGTTGAGAACTACCACGTCATCGAGCTCGTCGGCGAGGGTTCCTTCGGGAAAGTATACAAGGGAAGACGCAAGCACACGGGACAGGTACACCACTCTTCGAATTAGGGTTTTTCCGGTGAATCGCTCTTTTCCGATTACTATCTCACTTCTGATTTTATTCGATCTCTTAGACCGTCGCGATGAAGTTCATAATGAAGCACGGGAAGACCGAGAAGGATATTCATAATTTAAGACAAGAAATCGAGGTAATTCGTTCATTTCCTCACTGTTTTTATGCTCTTTGAATCTGTGCTCGCTGATTGTTGTGCATTTCTAGTTGTTAGAAATTTTGAGAACCGGTGGATACTGATTTTTTGTAGCTTGTTGTTTGTGACGTGGATTTCTATTTTTGCCACTAATGTCAAAAGTATTTTGAGTTTGGAACAAGCCATGCTGTCTGAGAGCTGTGATAATCAGGAGTTTGGAAGAAGCTTCTTGTTAATTGTTACTATTACTATTACTATTTTTCAATTTTAATAAGTATATCTGTTATTATTAATTATTGATATTATTATTATTGTTATTACCAATGTTCATAGACTATGGTTTTTCATTGAGAATGTCAAATCTGTTTCCTTGGGGAATTTGTGATTTATTTCTTTTGTAATATTGTACACTGGGCTGGGCATTAATTTTTGACTAATGTACTACACGCCTGTGGTTAAGTGATAGTTAAGACTTGAGGAAACATTAGGAGAATCCAGAAATCATTAGTATTTTTTTAAATGATTTGTTGTTGTAGGTCATTTG
The DNA here is from genome assembly GCF_004193775.1 of Glycine soja. Taxonomy (NCBI): domain Eukaryota; kingdom Viridiplantae; phylum Streptophyta; class Magnoliopsida; order Fabales; family Fabaceae; genus Glycine; species Glycine soja. Next base: position 30,778,751 of record NC_041011.1, read on the forward strand.
CTTAATTGATGTAAGTACCTGACTTTACCTAGTAGAATAAGTTTTTTTTTTTTTTTTTAATTATTGTTGTTGCTAATTATTATAATTAATTATTTATTAATTACTTATAAGTGTTTCTGCTGACTGGTGACATGTGACATTCATAAATTTTGCAGATCTTACGAAAGTTAAAGCATGGAAATATTATTCAAATGCTCGATTCCTTTGAAAGCCCGCAAGAATTTTGTGTTGTTACAGAATTTGCACAAGTAATCATCTGTATTTTCAGTTGACGGTTTGACTGTTACTTCTATATTTGAAAGTTAACACTTACCCCTTAATAGGTGATCCAATTATACTCAGCTATCTGATAGTGAAACAGGAAACTGTGAATTATTAGAGATGCTGTCAAGCTGATTATATTTTTTATTTTACAGGGTGAGCTATTTGAGATTCTTGAGGATGATAAGTGCCTTCCGGAAGAGCAAGTTCAAGCAATTGCAAAGCAATTGGTATTTCCTCTAAAACATCTTTGCTCTGTTTTTAATAGCATTTAGATGAAGAGATATGAAAATAAATCTTATTTTGGCAGAAGTTCATTTTTGGTTTGGATTATGCAGGTAAAAGCCTTACATTATTTGCATTCCAATCGGATCATCCATCGTGATATGAAGCCCCAAAATATTCTAATTGGTGCTGGATCTATTGTCAAGGTTGATTTAGCTGCTAGTTTGTTCACATGGTGAAACATACACTTAAAACATTTTTGTCTTATAGCTTGTGGCAGTAGAATTTTGCCACTAATCACTTTCTAGTGTCATGGTTTACATTATACACCAGTTAAAGCTTTGTTTCATTCAATAATAATCCAGTACACTTTTCCTATAACACACTTCCCTCCAAGAAGGCACTTTGTGCATGTTTGGTTCCATTTTTATAAGGGAAATAATTTTTTTTTTCAAAAATTTCTTAGGAAGCTGTAAAGAAAAAGCTTTTTTGACCCCATAATAAGCTAATTCAAACTTGCGCATTGCATCATTTTTATCCTACTGACTGATGATATGGCTTTCATTTATAATTTCCTGCAATCGAGTACATTTGGCAATGGTCTAATGACTGATGTTTTTTTTTTTTTTTTTGTGAATATCTTATAGCTTTGTGATTTTGGGTTTGCGCGTGCAATGTCCACAAATACAGTTGTTTTGCGATCTATAAAAGGTTTGGCTTATCAGAATTGATTTTGTTGCTTTTGGAATCTTAACTGTAGCAATGTAGCTGCTTGTACTTTGAGGATTTGTTCTACAGTCTGCATATATTTTGACATGGTATGTTTTACAGGAACTCCGTTGTACATGGCTCCAGAGCTTGTACGGGAACAACCATACAACCACACTGTAGATTTATGGTCTCTTGGTGTCATATTGTATGTTGAATCTCTCTCTATTTATCTTGGTCTAGTATTGAACTTTATCTTCAGTTGTACATTGTGGTTGTGGATGATTGTTGCTCATTTAAATTTGGCCTAATGCCTAATGTCTTTATAATAGATCCCTTTACAAGATTTAAATTGGCTATTTATATTTTGCAGAATATATTCATGGATGATAAATACAATTGCCACATGGATGAATTATGAGTGCCAATTTAGGTTCTTTAGATAATTGTATGAGGGTCCCCACACTAGCCTAAGTGTGAAAGGATATTTAGGGTAAAGGAAGAGGGGATGGATGTAATACCTGCCTTTTGTGTTTTATACTAAGTTAAAAGAGAGAGATGACTGCTATGAAGTTGTCCTAGGTGTTTCTTTTTTCTTTACCACTCTTACTTGGTTTCTCTTTTGAAAAATAAGCACCAGATTTGCCAAATTGTTCTTTCTGATTATGTAACTGAGCAGCACTTTTTTTTTTTTTCAATTTGAGGATGAGGGTAATTTCTCATTTTTCTTTCTTCTCCTTTCTATTTTCCATATCCTTATTCCATTTTTTGGATAGAACTTCTGGTTCCATTCTAGCAGCAGATACTTACCACAGCTTCTTGCTTGTAGTAGTCAACCATTCCTTTCCCTTACCCGTGTATAGTGTGAATATTCCGGACCTGTTGCACTTTCCAAGAGTGATCTGAATGATGACATTGTGTTACTAAATACTAATAGTTATGGTAGTGTGTTTTGTTGAACAACACTTTCTGACCCTCATTTTGCTTTGCTAGTCAGGAGTCACCTTAAGTTAAAGCCTATTTTTCATGCTTATAACAGGTATGAGTTATTTGTTGGCCAACCACCATTTTACACAAATTCTGTATATGCTCTCATCAGACACATTGTTAAGGTACATTTCTCAAACACATTACATTTGTTATGTAATCACAAATGTGTATGTGCTAGTACTGAAGGTTGGGCCTGATCACTAGTTCAATAATCCAGGATCCTGTTAAATATCCAGATTGCATGAGTCCCAATTTCAAAAGCTTTTTAAAGGGTTTGCTTAACAAGGTAGCTCATTTGTGAATATTTTCCCCTTTTTTATTGCTTTGTTGCTATATTTTACTTTAATCAACAATGAGATTTTAAATGCTTTGGTTTCTAAATTTATTTCAAGCAGGCACCAGAAAGTCGACTCACATGGCCGACTCTTCTTGAACATCCATTTGTTAAAGAAAGCTCTGATGAACTTGAGGCCAGGGTAGCTATATTAAACTGTGTTAGATTGTTCCTCAATGTGCAAGATGCTCATTGAAAATGTAACTTGGTTGATTTCTTAGTTAATTTAATAAAATATGGATTGGACTTCAGGAATTGCGAGAGATAAATGGTTCACACATGCACAGTGATGAAGCACGGGTGGTTGAAGGGAAAACCATTCAAACTCCGACAACAGGTTCAGCTACTTCTAGTACTGCAAGATGATAGTGCCTACCTTACTACTAGATATATTAATAAAGTACCATTTAAATAAGCCTATATCTTTTATTTTCTTTCTCTTAATTGTAATAATTTGTCTCACATGCAAAAACAATCACATGGCCGGTACAGAGGAGCATATTGCTTCACTGCTTCAGAGTGCTATTCAGTTAAATAGTCCTAACTTAGACAGAGCCAATACTTCAGTGCTTGATGAGTCCCTAGGATTTTCAAATCAAAATGTAGGAGAGTCAGGTAATTCTCTTGGCTTGGCATTTATTCAAATCAATCCATGTAACATACTGTGTAAACATAGAAACTTCTTGGCATTGATTCTATAGTTGCTTTGTATTGTTCCTTATACTAGAAAAAAGAATGCAGGAGATACCTTTACAAGATTGGCTTAGATAATTCCAAATAAATATCTAAGCTATAGCCTCCTGGAAATATTCAAATATGCGTTTTAAGATTGACTTAGATAATTCCAAATAAATATCAAAGTAATAGTCTCCTGGAAATTTTCACACATTTTATGCAGAGTTGCAGACATTAATGAGGAACAAATGTATGTTAGTTTTGTTTGCATCCATTTAGGGATTTTAGTGACTTGTTATTAGGTATGAAACTATGAAATTGGATTATAATTTTTATTCTATTAAATTTCTGAAATGAACTGTCAAATGTCTCCATTATTATTCTTTATTTACACAAACATCTGTAATATGAGATTGACGTAAATACTTCTGGGCAGGTTGCCAAAGATTGAACAGACTTGAAAATAACTCTCGCACAGTCAACGGTGCAAAACTAATTGGCCAAGATAATGAAGCATTGAAACATATTCTGCTACCACTGAAAAAATGGTCAAAAGGATCTCAAAATATTTGCAGGTAGATATGAACTGCATGCTTAAAACTTTTATTTTGCATATTGAATCCTCATGAATCTCATTAAATATTGAGTTGGTTTTAATATGCAGAAGCAGAACATTCTTTTTGACTTGGCATGGAGAAATGTCATGAATTTGTTATCCTTCTAGAGCTTCATTTTCTTGCCTTTCTGCTTAATGTACATGTTTTGCTCATAGTTTTAAATTTAATCACAGATATGCAACCCGCTTTCTCTTTGTTTCTCTCTCTCTCATTATGTAAACCATGTGTTCTCTGTTTCACTTCTTTGATGGCCTGCTTTCCAAGGTCAGAGTGACTCTTTAGCTACTTGAAATAACCTTAGTTTATATGTGTTGGGTAATTACTTTTATGTAACATTTCAGTTTTTTTTTTTTTTTTTTAAAATTCCTAGACCATTATCCACTAGTATGTAATGTGCTTGGCTCCTATCTTGTGCTGGCAGCACCTTGTTCTGTCATATATGTCTTCCTAAAATCTCTCTCGTGTTCTCACCTTGGGTTTTTTCTGTAGGGAATATTCTTATATAGTAAACGAGACAATGAGTTGTTGAAAGGTTTTATGTAATCTACTTTTTCTATTTTGATAATTATCTTCTTTGTTGAAGTTTGATGTGAAGGATGTTATATCCTCCACTTTGCACTGCCATGGTCTCTCAGGGAAGTTTTATTTTTCCTAAAACTAGAATAAACTAGTAAATGATGCAAACGTGCTAACTAATATTAGCACGATTCACTTGCAGAGTACTTCTGCATTACATAAACCTTTTTAAGTTTGCATTGTTTCTGATTAAATCATTGTTGTTATTTCCAAATTGTTATGCCAAAACAATTGTTTAGTGTTTTTTTGGCCTCTACTCTTCATGTAATTGTTTTCCTAAAAGAATCGGAGGTTACCTTTAGTGTAGTGTTCTATTCTTTCTTATTCTTCTGCATAAAAGTAAAATCAATAGGATTAATGGGTAGGTTTTTAACTTTTCATATCATATAATTATTTAAAATTGAAACCTCTTTTAGCATTTAAATTTCAATAATAATTGAATGACATGCTATTGTTTTTCTAGACCCTACCAAATAAATTTTCTTAATTATTTATCTATGAAGTCTAATCGCCTGTTAGCAATGTGCAGTGATCAAGATGTTCCTGAATCAAACCAGTCGTTGAGGATTCTCTCAAACCTAGTTGCAGCTGGTGCCTTCAGTTCTAGTGGACTAATAGATGAACTAATAAAAGAGCTCCTTGTGTTTACTGAATCTGTTATAGCCATGAAATCCTCTGAAGTTACTGACATGATGGCAAAGGTACATCACAAGCATTTAATGTATTTGTTTGTCTGTTTGTTTCTTTCAGAATTATAAACTGCTGTATTTTTTCCTATATGATTCGTTAAACATGCTTGGATAGTTTGATGTATGCTAGAATATCTCATAGTCTGTAAGGATATCTTAAAGATTTTTAGAATATAATTTATGTTGGAAAATCCACCTTAGTTGCAACCTCTTTGGGGTTGCCTGAAGTGCAACCTTGAGAGTGGTGGATTAGTCCCACATCAAGTAAAGATCAGTGTTGTCAATAATGAATCGTGAAAAGCTAAAAATCCGCTATAGAATATAGTGGATTGCGTCATGGGAAAATAGCAAAATCCGCATAGCGGTTGAAATAGAATATATATAAATTAAATATGTTTAAAAAAGCATGCTATATGCAAATAAAAAAAAGCTGGACAAATATTAACATAATATTTCCATCTAGGATCAGTGCTAGGAGGATTTGATGATCCCTCATTTGCCATACTGTGATTTTTTTAAAAATCAGAATAATAAGAAGGTTGGGACAAAAGAAGGGGGAGTAGTATTAAACAAAAGAAAGAAAAAAAGTTGTTACCTTAATTGTTAAAATATAAAGACTGGACGAAGAAGAAGGCTACGTGGTGACTAAGAAGGCTACATGGTGACAAATGAGAGGTTTTAGAATGCTCTGGACAAAGCTTACGTGAAGTAGAAATAGAATTGAAGTTAAGACTTTTTCTTCCTACATAATTCAAATCTCATATACACCATTCAATTTTTTTATTAATTCCAACATTGTCCTTTTTTACTTCCGCTTCTTCCTTCCTTTCGTTTTCAATTTCTTCTTACACCATTCAATTTCTTTTTACTTCGCTGAGCTCCTCCTTCCCTTGGCTCGTGGTGGTTTGTTACCTGCATTGTCGCAGTGGTTTGTTACCTGTGTTGCCTTCGTTGTCTTTATGGTGGGTGTTGTGGTGGCAATGACTGTCCGGAGGTAAGTTTTTTACATATCTAGGGAAAACCGATCCGTATATCCTATACGGATTGAGAATTTGTGTGAGCTATAGGTATCCAATTTCATTAGTTTTCCTTAGTTTGTCATTGAAATTGTTTTCTTTTTAATGTTTGGACAAAGATGAGTGAATATATGATAGCATTATGTTTGAAGAAATTAATATGAATGAAGACACGGGAGAGGAACTAGTTGTGGTTGAAAATATTGATTGTTCTGACGCATTCAATACTTCTCAGGTATTGATATGATTTTCTATTTGGTTAAAGTAAGTAAATGAATGTCCTAATAAAACTAAACATGCAATGTCCTTTTGTGTAGGTGTTTTGTACCGTAAGGACGCATTGCCATGGGCTTGTATTGTTGTGTATGATATTGGTTTTGTGGCTGTGATAGTGAGGTCTGACACATCAACTGGAAAGAGAGGAAGGACCTCATTTGTTTTAATTGGTTGCGAGAGGAGTGTAAAGTATAGAGTGTACAAGAAAGATTTAGTACTGACGATGACTAGCACTAGAAAATGTGGTTGTCCTTTTAAGCTGCGAATGAAACCAGTCCCGCGAGATGAAGGGTGGATGATCAACTTAAGATGAGACTCATAATCATGCATTGACTAAGTCATTGAGTAGACATTCATATGTTGGTTGACTAATTGAGGATGGGAAGATTATTCTTAGTGATATGACAAAATCAATGGTAAAATCAAAGGATATTCTTCTCATTTTGAAGGAGCAATATGCCAACAATTGTACAACAATGAAGCAAGTCTACAATGTAAGATATGCATATTGTTTTTCTATAAGAGACAGTAATACTGAAATACAAAAATTAATACTGACATACAACAATTAATAAAGACATCACGTATGTGGTCAACAAGCATTGGTATCAAGAGACTAATTGTTGTATTTCAGTATTACTGCCTCTTATGGAAGAACGATATGCATATCTTACGCAGATATGTAAAAAATTTACCTCTGGACAGTCGTTGCCACCGCAACACCCACCACACCGACGACAGAGGCAATGTAGGTAACAAACCACCACGAGCCAAGGGAAGGAGGAGCTCAACGAATTAAGAAGAAATTGAATGTTGTAAGAAGAAATTGAAAACAAAAAGAAGGAAGAAGAAAAAGTAAAAAAGGGCAATGTAAGGCTACTGTTGGGCCCTAGTGTGCATTTTGCATGCCCAAAACAACTGCAATCCGCACTGACCCGATTTTGCATCTGCTTCGACTCGGTTTCCTCTTTCAACAGTCAGCACGATGAACCCTAAACGTGCCGTTGCCGTCGATGCAGTTTCTCTCTGGATTCATCCTCGTCGGAAACTGACAACGCAATAGCCGCGACCCAATGTGGTTCCGTGACGTGTAAGGCGTCGACAATCGTGGAGTCCGCAACGCGACACCGTCACGATTCTGTTTTCTGCAAAACCTGCTATGCTATAGCATGATAGTGCCGTGATAGCTGCTATTTGACAACACTGCTAGAGATATGGCCAAATTAAAGTATATAGCAACTCTCACCTTACAAGCCGGTTTTGTAGGGTTGAGTTAGACATATAACCCACACTCAAAATATATTATTGAATCAATTATTTTGATAGTCATCTAATTAGGAAGCAATGTTAGTAATTGTTGAAGAAGCAATCTCATGAGTTGTCTCTAATTTCTTATGTTTCTTGATTTGTTTCCTTATTTAATTTATTTAGAGCTAGTAGTCTTATTTATTGCATTAGTGAGCTTGGGCTTATACTAGAAGACAACAATGTAATCTGATTAGTTAGTAATTGTTAGTATAAATTAGTCCTATAGCTTAGTGCTTTATACACATCGTATTTATTCTATCTCATACTAGAGAGGACTTTATACACTGTTTTCAACCTGCATATTAGAGGGGGCTTTTCCTTTTAGCAATGTTGAGTTCCCATAATGTGAACTCTTCGTGAATCTCCTCCCAAAATATCATCCTTCATAGACCACATTTTTTTAGGATTGCTTTTCTTTTAGTATGTATGGGGAAAATTGGGGTAGCACGTATTGTGGAAAAGATGGGAAATCCTGCATTAGTTGATTTGGGCATGTAGGGAAATAACTAGTAGACTATAGAAGCCCCAGTGTTGGAAAGCAACCTTAATTCTGGTCAGCTGTCACCCTTAGCCTGCTTTAGTTGTATCCTATCCGAGTTGGTTGCTAGTGTCTTGGAAAAGGGCTACCAATGGAAGGACTAACCAAAAAGGTTTTGTGAAGCGTTGGATAGTGCAACTGCTGAGACATCAGCTCTCGGGGTTTAGATCCTGCATGACTAGAAATATAGCCAATGTAGTCCTAATAAGTTTCAAGCAGTCTTCACTTTACAATCTAGTTTTGTGGGGTCGAATTAGGCCTTAAGTCCAAATTCTAAGACCTTGCAAGGAGAGTAAGATTAGATGCCGGCACAGTTCAATAGTTAGTGGTAGAGGGAGAATTAGGAAAACTTCAGGTCCAACCATTGAAGTAGGATATAGATTCAAATGGGTTGCCATTAGAGATGATTTTATAGCACATTTATTTTTAGCATGCATAAACCTCAGTACATGCATTAAACTTGATTCTCTTTGATTAATCAAGCATTAAACTGGGTTTGTCTATTTTGTGCAGGGTTTCTCCATCACTAAAATTTTGCTAGATAATGGTGGAAGTTTCACTTCAAGCTCTTATGTAAGTCACTGGGTTGAATTTGTTGAGATCTATTCTCAGGTAACAATCTTCCTATCATGTAAATTCACATCTCGTAATGCAAATTTATATGGAGATCTATCAAGTAATGACCTTTTATCCATACCTATCATACACTAGAAACATTTTGTATAACTTCGATGCAAAAGCTCTTGATAATTGTGTATTTCTTACATGTTTTTAGTACTTAGTATTATACGTATTTGCAGGTTGTAACTTCAAATAATGATGCATCTGGAAGAGTTCTGTATGAATCTAGTGCCTGCATTACAGTCATGCTATCTAGAGTTGCTCAGGTGCTTAGATCATCTCCTAAAATTTCAGGCCAAGAGAAACTGAATGAAACTGCTTACAGAATTTTAGAGCATTCAAAAACAACTGGTTTAGTAGACCATTTGTGTCTGTGTTTAGCCACTTCAGGATCGAGTCTTATTACAGGTTCTTCCAATATGCTACGGGCTGCTTCTGAAGCATGCAAAGCTGTCTGGTCTTTGATTAATGCACTGGATATACTTTTTATGAAAAAAAGTGCCATTCTGTTTCCCATTAATGCTTTGCGGAGTCATTCTTTGCATAGGATGGAAGTTGTGCATTATGAGCAAGATCTCTTGCATAAAGCTGATTCGACTAAAGTTGTTGATGCAATGACAAGAGCATTCCTGAGATCTAAAACTGTTCTGGTTGCTGTTTACTATTGTTTTCACCAAGGACTTGAATCTGCAATGAATTGTGGTCTTCAGGTAATTGTGGTTTACCCCTTGCCCTTTATGCATATTCCTTCTATGGCAACAAGTTTTATGCATGTTTTATGTTGGATAGGTAAAGTAGATCAATCTGATATCCTTTGCTGTTCTCCTTATGAAGTTGTAGCACTTGTTATTTGGACAAAACTTGTGGTTGTAGTTATGCCAGAGTTGAAGGTGATTTAAATTGTTATATTCTGTTTTTTCAGCTTTTATCAAGGTGCTGTCTACATAATGGAATTGTTCCTGCTCTCCTTTGTGGTCTTCCCAGTTCCCTTCCCGTGACTACTGTTGTTAGTGGTGGCGGTGATGGAACTATTGTTTCAGAAGTTTTCACTGTTTTATCATTATGCAGTTCCTCTGTTAACAAAGACACACAAAGTGTAGAACCAAGTAATGCCAAGTGCAAATTAACAAATCCTTCTGCTCTGGTTCGTCATTCATGTCTCCTTGTTGCAGTAATTGCTCAGTGTTTGAAGTCATCTGGAAGAAATTCAGCAATTTTTATGCTCACTACCTCACCAAAGAAGCAGTTTGCTCGACTATCAGTGCTTGCTCACCAAATTTCTTCTGATGATAAAATAAAAGCCTCTATTGAGCCTCAAAGTGCATCAGCCATGTTGGCTCTGGCATCCATTCTATCCCTCGAATCTGGGGCTTTGGTTGAGTCTCCAATATCTGAAATTGCTATGCCTTTAATTCCTCGAACTTCTACACTAAGTGACCATCTTAAATTTTCATCTAGCAATGTAAATGAATTGGACCCTTGCAACATCAGTGGGAAGTTCTCATATTGGCAAGGGGTAAGAGATGGGTTTGTTGGTCTTTTAGATTCCAGACTCAAGTGGGGAGGACCATTAGCTGTTCAACAGTTGTGTGCAAGTGGCACTCCTCTACTTCTTATGGGCCTATTAGGCAATGATGTCTTAAATGCTTCTCATGGAAATGACCATGTAAATGATAGAGTTGGATTGTCTCCTATTGGTGTTGTATGGACAATTTCATCATTATGTCATTGTCTTTCTGGTGGTGCTTTGACTTATCGTCAAATTTTGATTAGGAATGAACATATTAAGCTCTTTTCCAACTTGATATGTGATGTTCATATGAAGTTGGTAAAATGTTGGATCGGACCTGGTGGAGGGAGAGCAGGAGTCAGAGATCTAATAAATGGAGTGATAGATCTCTTAGCATTTCCTTTTGTTGCTCTGCAAAATGCGCCTGGCTTGCCATCTGCCACTGCTTCTGTCAGCAGTGGGTTTCTTCTTAATATTGGCTCTCCTGGTCAGAGAGTATGCATGGAAGATAAGGGTATAGTTAAGGCAATTGAAGAAGACATGGGAAAATATATTAAGATTCTTGTAGAGGTAAATTTTTTATTGTATCATTTTGGTAAATTTTATTGGAGACCAGGAAGCTTCAAGCAAATATCATTGTATCATGCGATAATGAGATATCATTGCATCATGTGATAATAAGATGTCCCTGCATGTCACTGCTAGTCTACTCTGGTTCATCAATTATTGTTTCTGTGCAGAAAATTCTTTTGTTGGTTTTACTTTGTTAACATTTTCTATTAGTGCCTACTATTTATATTTTTCACTTGATTACCTGCTGACTTGCAATGTTTTTAACTTTATTGCTCAAAATGATATCCTTATTAATTGGTTTGAACTTTTCAGGTGGGTGTGCCTGGTATTATCCTTCGATGCCTAGATCATATGGATTTGAATGATTTGGGCAGGCCTGTTGCCTTTATGGCTAAAATGGTATGCCACCGACCTTTAGCAATCCAACTTGTGAGTAAAGGTCTTCTGGATCCAAATAGTATGAGGAAGTTGTTTGACTGTTCGGCCCCAAAAGAGGTCAAATTGGATGCTCTTATGATTATTTCTGATCTTGCTCGCATGGACAAGGTTTGTTTTCATCATCAAATGATTTTATGTGAATGCAAATATCAAAGTTGGTCAGTTTACTTTATTATTTCTGTTCAGTTTACCAAGGGTGTGGTGGATACACATAAAAGAAATTGATAGATAGGTGGAGATATTGCATGCCATGCATAAAAGAAATTTATAGATAGTTGGAGATACTTTAGTAACTGCATGTATTTTTGTGTTAAAAAAATAAAATCCTTTTTTTGCTTATTTGGTATTCCACAGATGTTGCCATTCTCAATTTAATCCTCTAAGGATATATTTAGTTTTTATGAATTCATTGAAATTTCAGACTTTCTAGAGCCTAATGGCTTCATTTGATCCTTAAAGCCAAACCAATTTTGGGCGATGTAACCGGTATTTGTTTCAGCAATGTCACTTTGATTTCAGTTGATTGTAGTTTTACTTAGAACAAATATATATTTGTGATTTCTGGTCACCCATGCATAGGACAGCTTGAGTTGTGTTTTTATTTTGGACATTCTTTTTTTGTTGGTGAATGGACACAATTAAGTTCTGTGTATTTTACATTTGGGATATTCCTTAATTATTTTTCGAAAAATCATTATTGTCTGTTTTATGGTGTTCAGGGATTCTATGAGTACATTAAAGGTGCTTCTATTTTGGAGTTCTTGAAAGATTTTCTTTCACACGAGGATCCCAATATGCGTGCTAAAGCTTGCAGTGCTCTTGGAAACATGTGTCGTCATAGTGCCTATTTTTATAGTTCACTTGTAAGTATTAAAAATAATGGTATTTGCCCTCGGAGTACTTTATAAACATAACGAAAATTAAAAAGGAAGAAACAATGATATTTCGTTTGATGAAAGCTACTTCCTGAACTTTTCATGATTTATCCTACCTCAGCTTTTTTCTCTTCCTGTTTATATTTTTTAGTTTGCTGTTAAGCAATTATTCCTTTTTCAATCCCTAGATATATACAACTTTGTAAACTAGATTTATACTGCGGCTGTTATCTGTAAGGAAAAATAAGTCTTCCTTTCTGGATGACAGAGTACATATTATATTAAAATTTCTGATACTCAGTAAAAATGTGAAAAAACAATAAGTGATACTCTGCTTTCTTCTTTTCTCCTATTTTGAATTCTCTTATTTACAATTGGGATTTCCAGGCAAGACATCAAATTGTTGGTATCCTTATTGAAAGATGTTCTGATCCAGACAAACGAACACGGAAATTCGCTTGTTTTGCTGTAAGTTTTGTCCATCCCACTACTGAAGCCAAATTCTTGATATTGAACATGTTATTCATATTTATTTCTTAATACAGTGATTTATTTATTTAGGCTTTAGAAGATTGTTGTGGGATATGATTTCCCAAAGATATTAACGTGAACATAAAATATAAGATGCAGTCTACTAGTTATTAATAGTTTAATTGTCAATTTACAGAGATGTGTCTAGCACAAATTTGTCCTTCCTGTTTTTAGAACTGATGTCATCATGCTTATGCCTTTATATATATGCCACATTTTCTTCTTTTCTCACCTCTATTTTAATCTGTGGTACCATACCTGAACTCAGATTGGAAATGCGGCCTACCACAATGACTTGTTGTATGAAGAGCTGAGGAGATCGATTCCTCAACTGGCAAATTTGTTACAAATGGCAGAGGAAGATAAGACTAAGGCAAATGCAGCAGGTGCACTTAGCAATCTGGTTCGCAACTCTGACAAGCTTTGTGAAGACATCGTGTGTAAAGGAGCGGTTCAGGTTAATGCATACTGCATTTTTTTAAATATTGTGAAAGTTTCTATTTACGCAGCCAAGCTTACACTGTTATACCTATTTTCACAACTGCATAATTAAATTTAGTCAAATTTACTTTAGAATTTTGCATAAAGTACTCCAGTTTTGTTTAGAGTTTAAATTGCTCACATAAACTTCATTTTTTATATTTTCAAAATTTACTTTAAATGTTTTAATAAATTGTGAAAAACTTAAATAGTTCTTAAAATGTGGGTTTGAGCCTCTTAACCTCAAAAGTTAACTTATAGGGTGAGGCTTGTCCTTCACTTATATACTCATTCTATCTTGGCCTTATCTCTAGCCGATATGAGACTTATGTTTTCTCCCAATAGTTTTAAAATGAAAAATAATTGTAAAAAATAGAAATTTATAACTTAATTCAAATTTTAAGAATATACTTTAAATAATTTACTTATTTCGAAACTTTTGATTTCCATTTCATGGCTTTTGGGAAGATGAAAGTCTCTATGGCTATATTCTCATTCACAAAAAAAGAAAAAAAAGGTAGCATTCTGATATTAATCATGCAGCGGCCACACCCGAGCAAAAATGTACAAGGAAGCAGAATAGCAGTAGTTGGACATGACTAATACCTTTAACAATCAGTCCCGGTAGCTAGAGCTTTTAGTTAGTTGATTAGAATAACAGTAGCTGAGAATGTGATGATGAGAATGAAAATTTGCAATCTGAAAATCAGTGAACTGAGAGGAATCTTTGTCTGGATTCTAGTCCATGTCTTGATAAGTGTTCATATCAAATCCACTGTAAGTATTGTATCTCCAAACACTTGACTCATTTTGTCAACATTTTAGAGATGAAAATAATCTAATGCATGAAGCTTGTCACGATGATTCAAGGGGGATTTGCAAATTCTATTTTGTTTCCACTTTCCATTGATGATCATATATCATAAGAAATTAGTTCTTTGTTTACATTCAAGTTTTGATTTGTTTACAACTATCAATTATAAATTTTTTTACTGGTCCTTGTGATAATACTTCAACTGCTAGCTATGATTTTAACTAATTTTTCTGTATGCCTTGTGATTATTATTCTCCTTTGCAGTCTCTGCTGAAACTAATTTCCGATTGTGCGGTATCAGCGCTAAATCCAAGTAGAAATGATTCAGGAAATGAATCTCCTCTAAAGATAGCTCTCTTTTCCCTAGCAAAGATGTGTGCACATCCATTGTGCAGACAGTTCATCCGTTCATCACCATTGTTCCCTGTGATTGGAAGGCTTCAGCAGTCTCCAGAATCATCCATTGCCAAATATGCTTCTGCGATCATTAGCAAAGTTGCTGAACCTTGAACATTTTAAGAGTACTTCAAAGTTGTGCCACTGTTTTCGTGACTTCCACTGAAGTCATTATTCTCTTTCTACAATGCTTCTTGAATCGTAAGGACATTGTAACACTGCAAATTAGTGAATTTGTCTAGTCATGTCTTGTTGTAGCCATAGCAAAGAAAAAAGTCATCTTTAGTATGTGAGATGAAACGTTTAATATGTAAAATATGTCCATGTTAATATATTGTAATGTTTTTTTCCCTTAATTGCTTGTCTTCTTTTAGGCTATTCGCTTAATTTCGTTTTTTTATAACCAAAACAACCAGCTTATCTATTATGTTGATTTAGTCATTCCATGATTTGCACATTTTAGTTTTTAACTTTTTTATTTTAATTTTTTTATAATAATAAAATATATCTGGATAAATATCATTATTCATAAGTAAAAACAAAAACAAAAACAATGACCCTAAATTTATTTAAACTAGTATGGTGTGCCTGCTTATGCATGGGTTGCTATATAATTTTTTATAACAATTTAGTGGCATTATATGAAGTGTTTTTTTTTTGAGGACTAAACTGGGGAATATTATTCAGAAGAAATTGAAGTCTAACGTACATATGAAGTGCAAAGGTCCAATTGATAAGGGACCTCCTCAACCCAGAATTTTTCTCCTATATCAAAAAGCCAACTTAGCTAGATCGTGTGCTGCAAAATTGCCCTCTCTCAAATTGAATAGAAGACAACTCCTGCTAGTTGAGATGCAATCAACAATGATGCTCGAGAAATAATCTCTGCATGTGATCAAGTTGCGTTTCCTACGTTGGACTAGTTGGAGGCAGTCCGTTTCAAAAACCACTCATGTGAAACAAAAGTCACCCGCCACTTTGATAGCCCGTCTATAACATAGGGCTTAAGCAATCTTTGGTTCCACATTCATTTTCATTACACAAATAGCTGAGCCAAGCACCTCTCCATAGTCATTTCGGGCTACCATTTCCATGCCAATTCCTTTCTCCTTATTAACCGATGCATCAAAATTCAGTTTGATTTCATGAATTGCTGGGCGTTTCCATGTAATATTGTACTAGGAGCTTCACGTTGTTTATGCTGTCTAAGGTTAAGTTTCTGCAACCAAGCTTTGGCAATCACCTCCCTAAAATCCCAGGACTTCCCATTAAGAATTAATTGATTCATACTGAACCATATCAGCCACATAATATTGAAAATATCAGCAGCAAGTTCATCATTTGCTCCCATAAGAAGAGGTCACAACCATTCCTTGAGTGAGACAAGTTGGTTACTCTGGGTTCATATCAAGTACTTAGAGGTAAACCACATCTGCTGCAAACTGGATCCACATCAACATTGCAGTAGCGTAGTCTAGAGCATATAGGCAGGGAGTCTAAGCATGCGTCCTAGACCAGTGTTTTGCACTTTGGTGTTGCCTTAACAACCCATAATTTTGTCAAGAAGGGATCCTTTGCATCTATTGTAGACTCAACTTCTGTTCCATACAATGTTTTAGCCAAGTGGTGACCTGACAGTTTTACATACTCCATCGTCAGTGTATCGCCACAACAAATTATCCATGAGTCTAGACTGGCATAAAGGCAAAGACATGATGACCTCAATTGTGTTTTGGGAGAACAAAAGCTGAAGCTTATTACCATCCCACCCACAATTCTCCACATCTATCAGCTCCAACAAGTCAAATCTGGATTAGCATTATTGACTCAAATGCAGGTATTTTGAATCCTAGTAGATTAGGAATCCATCTGTCATTGTAGACTTTGATATCCCTTCCATTTCCCACCCTTCAGTAGCTTCCTGTTTCTATAATCCATTTCGTAGCATCCATGCTTCTCCAAGCCAAACTCGGTTGGTGGCCTTTTAGTGCAATAAAAGGTGTACCTCGGGGGAAGTAATTAGCTTTGTACACCCTTGTCATTTGAAATGAGTCTCCACCATTGTTTGGCTAAGAGGCCCAAATTGAAAGCTTTAACGTACCAAAAGCCTAAAGCACCTTTTTTTTACTATGACTAAGTTTGCTCCAACTCAGCCAATGGATTTTCAGCCTTTCAACATCACCACCCAGTAAAATTTGGCCGTAAGTCTCTTAATCTCTCTATTGAGTGACTGTGGTAGCTCAAAACAACCCATAATATATGTCTGAATAGCTTGCAAAATAGACTTTATGAGCACCTCCCTTGTGCTCTCGACAAGGCCTTCTTCTTCTAGTCTTTCAACTTTTTCCAGACACGACCTTGAACAAACTAGAATACTTGTTTTTTTTTTTTTTTTTTATCTTCCCACCATAGTAGGTAGACCAAAGTATTTCTCATGAGTTTCCATTACCTTTACTCCCATTAGCCTTTCTAGCTTATCAGATCTGGTACTAGGCACATTACGGCTGTAGGAAAGCTCAGATTCGTTCAAATAGACCTGTTGGCCAGAAGCTGCTTCATATCGTTGAAGGATAGACAAAAGATGTCCCATTTCAGTGTTTGTAGCCCTTGAAAAGATAATACTATCATCAACATGTTGGAATTTTAGGGGATCTTTATAAAATACCAAAAACCACTAGGAACACATTATGCTAGATTATCAAGAAGAGTTTAAGGAATATCTAGATCCATAATGATTGATCAAACAAACGCAGCAGAATCTAAATTCGTAGGTGATTTTTGATTCGTGCGCTCTTCTTAGGATTTGTGACGGAATGCTGTAGAGACAACGGATAACCGACTAACAGCGCAACCGGTGACTTCATGGTTTTTTCTCAACCAGAACCTCTTTATTTCTCAATAGGACCTTCATAACTCTTTAGATGGGGAGAAAAGAAAATATGTGTGACGGTTCGATATATTAGGGAACATAACCTTCTTATAGCGTGTTAACCTAATAGGGTTTCCATTATCCCCTAATGGGCTAACACTGACATCTGCTCATTTAAGTTCATGTCATTTGATTTAGTTGTCTAATAGGCGTACTTAATTTGATTACATAAAATAAAACCCACTAATGATAAATAGCTAATATAATTGTCTTATAATATTAGTCCACATTAATTATTGGAATAGAAAATTCCAACAATCTCCCACTTGGGCTACATATTATAACGACTATATCAAAATCTTTAAACGCGCATCCGTATGCTATTTACCTTTAAACTTTCACCTTAACAACTTTGTCCATCTCATGTATCAATAATGAAATCACTGCGGCTTTCGTCACTACAACAAATACAACTAGAGCCCAATGACCACCACATCAATACACTCAATGACATGTCAATATGGATAAGTAGCATGGAAATTACATTCAATGTGATCTCAGTCATGCCTATTCCCAATTGAACCAAACTTTATTCTTTATAGAGATCAATCCAAACACAACATAAATATTGCAAACAAAACAAGCTTATAATGAAATGATAAACTTCAACTTTATTTCTGTAGAAAATCAAAACAACAAAATGTTTGTAAACCATAAGATATAGAACATAAGTAAGACTCCCACTAAACTAAGGTACCATCAGGAATTACATCCATATGAGTAGTGTGCTCATGAAAAAAACTTTAAGTGTCAGACCTTTAGTAAGTGCATCAGCTAGCATGGAATGAGTCCCTATATGTTCTATAGAAATCTGTATTTTTTGAGTTCTTTATTTAACAACCAAATACTTTATGACAACAAATTTTTACTTGGTTGAATCCTAAATAAGATCGCTAAGATGTTGTCCCAATAAACACTCGATGACTTCTTAATGTTGGCAACAACAACTAAGCTAGTTACAATAATTTAAAAGTCATAAATTCTAGTATGATGTCTCATAGCAAAAATATTAACTCCACCAATGTGGTTAAATGTGGATCCTTGTGTGGAGTGATTGGTATTAAAATATTCCATAAAATCGATGTTAGAATACCCAATGATCTCTAAACTTCTAGAATTTCGATATGAAAACTTGTAGTTGTTTGTTCTCTTCAATTAGAGCATAATGCACTTTACTACTATCTAGTGTTGCATATCAAGATTACTCATATATCACCTTAGGACTCCCACAAAAAAAAATTTCAAGACAATAAAAAATAAACTTAAGCATACATGATAAATTACAATATAACTGTTTTGCAACAATAAACCGTATAATGTTAGTAGAATGTCATCAACATAAAATACCAAAATAATAAGTTTACTCCCACTGAACTTTTAGTATACGCCACCATCAACCAAATTTACCTCAACACCATAAGAGATAATCTTGATGAATTTTGTAATACCATAGACGAGAGACTTGTTTAAAAGCATAAATGGATTTCTTTAGTTTGTATACCATAGACTTTGGATCATCTTAAACAAGGTTTTCTGGTTGCATCGTATAAATTGTTTCTTCAATGTTTCCATTTAGGAACATAATATTTACACCCATCTATGCAAAACAATCATCAAAATGATTTAAAGTGTAATTATAGTCCTAAGAGAGCATTTCTAAGAAATCAGAAAGAAAGTCTTATTGTGATCAATGTCTTCCTTTTTGTAAAACTTTTGGTGACAAGACAAACTTTATATATCTCAATATTACTCATCAAATCCACTTCGACTATGGATACTTATGTACAACTTATGGGTTTCACACTTTCAGGAAATTTGACGATATCCCAAATGTCATATTCAACCATCGGTTTTATTACATCATTTATGACATCAATCCACTTGAGATTTATAGCACAACATGACTTAACTAAAGTCGATTAGACCTTCTCAATCAACCTAATGTCATATTCATATTCTTAAAGAAATATAACCTAATCATTCAAATTACATTTTTTCCTTTCTCTAGAGGACTTCTCAATGACACTTCTTGAGGCTATTGAGTTTGAACTTTAGGTGGTGCTAGGAGGAAATCTCAGTGTTGTCTTGTCTTTTAATAATGTTAGGAGTAACATCATTATTTAATTACCATATCCATTTCTTGAACAATGGTAAGTACAAATACTTATCTATTGTCAATAACATGTTATTCTTTAACATTCCTTATGTTTCCTTCCCTTCCAAACTTAATTTCCTCAATGACTCTTGTATGTCTCAAACACGATCTTAAAGTGGGATTGTAAAACTTATACATGCGAGAGCTTTAAATGTGACAAAAAATTTGTAACTAATTATCTTTAAGTTGAGCTTACCTTCATGCAGCCTATAAGGCATTGCTTCGGTTGGACATCCCCAAATATGCATATGCCCAATGTTGGGATTTTCCTGGCTCACACCTTTAGGGGTTATTAGTGTCTACTTTAATTGGTGCCCTAAAAAGATATAAATTTCTTTCTTTAATGTCCTTCCCCAAAGTGACTTTGGTAGAGAAGAATCAAACTTTTTACCATATCTGCGCAAGTCTAGTTTCATCGTTCAACAACTTTGTTCATGCTAGGTTTGCCTAACATTACATGTTGTAAAACAATTTCACAATTATTGAAGAAAACACATGGGGGACTCCAAACATTGCACCTTATGTCATATCTACCATAATAATCCCCGCGGTCAGATTTGACAACCCTAACTTTCTTTCCTGGTTGAAGTTCAACTTCAACTTTGAAAGACTAAATGTCTAGAGGTCAAAACTTCCCATAATTTAAATAAAGAGGAATAATATATGAACATAATAAAATACATTTGTTCAATTCATGAATCCATAAGGAATAGAATACAAATATATGTATCTATTAGTTCTAAGACATCCTTAGTTCTTTTAGCACCTGAGTTCCTTTTTGTTTGTTTATTTTCCCTTTATATACTCAATGTAGACTATAAGGTCCAACCAATATAAATGATCTAGAATTTCCTATAACACAAGCATTCAAATTCTCTATTAAGATATGACTTAAGCACTTATGTTATAAAGTGATGAAATTCTCATTTAATTTTGTACCACCCAAAATTGTTTGCAATAGGAACACTCAAATATCCATAAAAGAACTCATAACTTGCAACATTTGAATCACAAAAGGGACTAACTTTATTATGTTAATTGAACAAGAATAACTAAATTTGTCCAAATTAGAAATGAAATTTGGTTTAATAAACAACTCAATACATGTCTCAACCAAATTCAAACGAAATTGAGTCTTTTAAAGAAACATAAAAGTTCTTATAGCTTCAACTGCAACTTTATGTCATCGCCCATATAGATGAATATTTCATTATCAATTAGTGGATGATTCCATAGGTAGTGTTGTATAGACATGCTTATTTGAGTAGTAGAACCAAAATCTACTAAGTAGCGTTCTTCGGTACAAAACTAAATTAACTTTAAAACAAACAAAAATGAGAAGTTTACCATTCTCTACACACTAAATAGTGTAATTAGGACATTTTTATTTTTTATATGCCTCATCCTACAAAAGCAACAAGGAAATTCATTATCTTGTTCTTTTGTTTCTTCTCTAATAAAAATTATGCAATATCCTCAACTTGCAAATGACTCTTTTCAAACTCTAAATTTTATACATGTAGCTTTGGGATTCAAATAATATGAGTAATTTAAACCATAGTAGTAGTAACAACAACAATTAAAGAAGAGAACAATAAACATACAATGTACAAATAATCTTTTTGGTAAATTTCAAGACCCAAACAAGATACTTAGCGAACCATTAATCCCCAATCTTTGGATTGAAAAAGACTAACTACAAGTGGTACTCTCAACGCATTGATCAAACATTGGTGATAAGTCTTGTCAAACAAAGGTTGTCTTTGGACACTCCATTACTCACATGGAAAACTTATATGATGGTTATTCCGGTCAAATAATGATTGTCTTTGGAAATTTCATTATTCACATGGAAGATCACATTATTTATAATCATAACATGTTTATTATCACAGACATGTAATTATTCTACCAGTGTCTTCCTTTGGGCCGAACACAATTTGCATGAATAATTCCATGCAATATCTATGTAAATTCAATCAAATAAGCTTATGCAACAGAGGTTACTTTGGCAACATCTTGTTTCAATCAGTTTAACCAAAAAATACAAGACATTTTAATATAATAAATGAGAGGTCTTAAAATTACACAACTTTCACATATGATCAAGTAAGTTATATAAAATTATATATAACAGAACGTGCAAATATTTTGCATAACAGACCCCCATCACAAGATACCTAGCACAATATTAATTCCTAGTCTTTGGACAAAGAAATTAATTTGTAATTGGTACTCTTAACGCAATGATCAAATATTGATGATTAGTTCTGTCAAATAATAGCCTTTCTTTGGACCGACTACTATTCACATGAAAATATCTTATAATTATTACACATTTATCATAATAGGTACAATATTATTTGGCCAAATCGCGTCTTCCTTTGAGCCGAATACAATTCACATAAACAATTTCATACAAAAATCTATGTAATTTTAATCAAATCAATTTTTACAATAGGGATCACTTTGACAATATATTGTCAATCAATTTAACTAAAAAAATTACTAGACATGCAAATAAATGGGAATGATATGTTACTGTTAAATTTACACCTAATTATGATAGTAGAAAAATATAAAACATTAATTACGACAAGTAAATATTATATCCTTAAATTATATTTAATGCTATCATTGATTTATACTTAAAATACAACAAGTAAATATCACATCCATAGATGATGCTATCACAAATTTATTCTAGCATCACTAATCATGTATATCAATTAACCAATAATGCCAATTTGTTTTTTGAAAATCCAATGCAATAATCCATAACTAAACAAGTGTACGACATCTTTATGTATACTTTCTTGTTATAGTTATCATACCCTAATTTCGTCCGGGGATGATCGTTTGCCAACATTTGGATTCTTGCCAGCTGAATTGAGCTGCTTAACACTAATTGCCATGCAATCCATAGGGTTTTGTGACTTTTTGGAAGGAAATGTGCAAAATATTCAAAAGAAGGGCAAAAGGGTCACTTTTGGGGCATTTTTCAGCCCACCTGGGCCCACCAGGAAGCTTAGGGCTGAAGTAACTAGCTCACCTGGGTGAGCTAGGTTACTTCTAAAGGAAGCAAGCAGCTCGCCTGGGCGAGCTGCCACACAACCTCGCCTGATATCCATGTTTCAGTTGACCTCGCATGGGGACTTGCCGTAAATTGAATTCAAATGTCGTGGCAAGCCCACACATTGCTTCTTGATAGAAGAGGAGCAAGATGGTAAAACTTGGTACTTCGACATCAAGCGGTACGTTGAAGAGAATACCCACGGGAGGCTTCCGACAACGACAAGAGAACGTTGTGAAGGTTAGCAGTTGGTTTCTTCTTAAGTGGAGGTATCTTGTATAAGAGGAATCATGACATGGTTTTGCTCCGATGTGTGGATGCCAGGGAGGCTGAGCAAATGCTAGTAGAAGTTCACGAGGGGTCCTTTGGAACACACACCAATGGGCATGCCATGGCCCAGAAGATTTTGAGGGCAAGGTATTACTGGCTCAGCATGGAAAATGATTTTTGTATCCATGTGAGAAAGTGCCACAAGTGCTAGGCATTCACTGACAATGTCAACGCTCCGCCCGTGCTTTTGAACATCTTGGCGGCACCTTGGCCATTCTCTATGTGGGGAATAAACGTGATTGGGGCTATTGAGCCCAAAGCTTCGAATGGGCATCACTTCATTTTGGTTGCCATTGACTACTTCACCAAATGGGTTGAAGTGGCTTCATACGCCAGTGTGACAAGGAGTGTGGTGGTCAGGTTCATCAAGAAAGAGATAATCTGTTGGTATGGGTTACCCAGGAAGATTATCACTGATAATGCCACCAATCTGAACAACAAAATGATGAAAGAAATGTGTGAGGACTTCAAGATCCAACATCACAATTCTACGCATTATAGGCCCAAGATGAATGAGGCAATTGAGGCTACCGTGTCATACAAGGATTGGCACGAGATGCTCCCTTTCGTGCTGCATGGTTATTGAAACTCGGTGCGCACATCAACTGGGGCAACTCCATTCTCTTTAGTGTATGGGATGGAGGCTGTGCTGCCGTTTGAAGTAGAGGTCCCCTCTTTGAGAATTCTGGCCAAGTCAGGGTTGGAAGAGTCGGAATGGGCCCAAGCACGCTTTGATCAGCTGAATCTTATGGAAGGTAAGAGATTGGTCGCCATGAGCCATGGACGATTATATCAAAGCCGGGTGCCGAATTGCGAAGGACCTTTTGTCATGAAGAAAGCATTTTTGGGAGGAGCATTGGTACTTGCCAGCATGGAAGATGAAGAATTGCATTCGCCTATGAATTTTGATATCGTCAAACGATATTATGCTTAGTACTTGGGGCAGCTTAAGGGTTCAATACAAGGTTGTTCTCCAAAGACTCATTGGGATCTCCAAAGTCTTCCAATCCTTTGTAAACCATGATTGCAACATTAATAAACATTGGATTGATGATTTGCATTTTAATTTCTTGTGTTGTGTTTTTACTTCTTGAGAACCTACACTTTCAATTTTGCCCACTGAATCCGGAGCCATTTGGCTCCATCAAAGGGGTGCCATAAGCGTTTAAGTAAAATTGAACATAATAACATTTGTTTAATTATTACACTTAAACTTCCTAATCGTAAGCATGCATGCATGTGCATCTTGTCAACCTGCAGATCGGAGGATAAATGGAAATCCATTTTGAGTAGTGATCAATATCACACCAAAATTGGAAAAAGGGCAAGTGAAAGGTAATATGGGTATTTTGTGGTTTGTTTCACACTTTCTGCATGATGCCATTTCCTTTATTCGAAAGCTTAGGGGCAGGTACGAGCAGGTGCTAGGCCCGTGATCAACAAATCATCATCCCGCGTCTGGCTTAAGACGTTAAAGAAGCGCTACTAGGAGCCAGCCTAGTATCTCTAATTATGTTCTTTAAGATTCATGCTTTTATTTGTCTATTTCTTGAATTATATTTGAATGCGCCTAGTTTATTTGCAACCATAGGAGTTTAAAAATAATAATGAACATAACAAGGAATAATCAAATTTTAGCAAAGGGATTTTGCAAAAAAAAAGAAGGGAGTTAGCTCGTCTGGGCGAGCATGTCTGGCAGAGTTTTTTAAATAGGGGAAGGGTGAAGCCATTTATTCCCCACATTCAAAGAACCCCAAGGCTATGACAGTGTATGAAACCAGCAGCCCGAGGTCTTCATTTATGCCATTTTGCCTTCATTTGTTGCGTTGTGGTTTTTCCCTACAAGTAAGTATTGCTTTTCTTCAAATTTTGGCTTCCTATTGCAGTACTTTAGTGCTTTAGTTGCTTATTTCTTGAAAAATTCGTGAAGTAATGCATATGTGAATCCATGGCTATTTGTTGAATTGGGGGGTTGTAGGGGAGGGCCATAGGCCTATCTTGAGTTCTGATATGAATGGGCATGTCACATTGCCCCCGTTCCTCATTTTTTTTCATGTCTAAACATGTGCCCACCAAGTGTTTGGTCAAATGCCTCAATGGCATTTGCGTGTGGTTTT
Source organism: Glycine soja (assembly GCF_004193775.1). Lineage (NCBI taxonomy): Eukaryota > Viridiplantae > Streptophyta > Magnoliopsida > Fabales > Fabaceae > Glycine > Glycine soja. The sequence goes on from NC_041011.1 coordinate 30,803,806, forward strand.
GAGGAATTTGGCTTGTGGAACAAATCTGTGCATATATGGCTGCCATTTTAACTGTGTGGACAGTTTGTAGAAGCTAGAGTAAGGTGCCAAAAACATGACTTAGGCTTAGGAATCTAAGTTTTGTTTGTCTTGGGTGCAAAACAATATTAAAATGCATGAATGTGAGAACATGTTTGTGAGGTTTTTAGACTAGCATTCGAATTTGCTGCATCATGGTAAGTGCCTTGCACCTAGGTAGTTTGAAAATGCCTTACAAAATGTGTGAATAGGTAGCATGAGAAAAATACCTTTCAATAAAGTGTATATATGTTGGATAGGTAGCATAAAAAAAACTTTGAATAATGTGTATGTATGTTGGATAGGTAGCATAAAAAATACCTTTCAATAAAGTGTGTATATGTTGGATAGGTGGCATAAAAAATACCTTTCAATAGTGTGTATGTATGTTGGATAGGTAGCATAAAAAAATGCTCCTCAAGAAAAATGTGTGTGTATATATGAGTGAATGTATGTTATAAAATGCCTTTCACCAAAAGATATGTATATGCATGTATATAAATGTATATATCATAAAAACTAACCCATGCATCAATGTGTAAGTATTTTCAAAATTACGCATTGCCGTTTGGGTTTGGTAGAAAGAAGCGTGCACCATTTTAGTTTGTTTGGCCTTTATTGTGATAATGGATATTCCACGCAAACTAACTTTACAAATGTGTCCTCGCAGGAAATGGCCCCGAAGAAGCTCCCAGCCAAGAGGTCGAGAAAAGATGCTGCTAGAGAGGGTCCCAGTGTGGCCCTACAGGTGGACATAGAATTTGATTGGCACAGGTTCTGGAGTGAGGAACACCAGCGACGATTTGAGGCCATTAAAGGCTTGTCGTTCCTCAAGGAGAGGTGAGTCCAGTTGAGGGATGGAGAGTATGCTGAGTTTCAAGAGGAAATTGCCCGGAGGCAATGGGCTCAGCCTTTATCACCCATGGCTAAGTTCGACCCAGAGATAGTCATGAAGTTTTATGCAACCGCCTGACCAACGGAGGAGGGTGTCAGAGACAAACGCTTCTGGGTGAGGGGCCAATGGATCCCTTTTGATGAGGATGCCATTAACCAGTTTCTGGGGCATCCATTGGTCCTGGAGGAAGGCCAGTGCTGTGAGTTTAGCCAGCGGAGGAGTCAGGCCTCGGGGTTTGATGAGGAGGCCATCAGCCAATTGCTGTGCGTTTCGAGGCAGGACTTTGCCTGGAACGTAGCGGGGAGGCAAGTGCGGATCATGAGCACTAGCATGACCACTCTCACGCAGATTTGGATTATGTTGCTGCTCAACAACATTCTCCCTAGCGACCATAATTCAGATCTCCCCCTGCCGAAGTGTCAGCTAGTCTACGCCATCTTGACCCAGGTGAGTGTTCGTGTTGCTCAGCTAATCTCAGATGCTATATATCAGTTTGTAGGGATCACACCTCCTAGACACCTAGTGGACCTGGAGAAGTCCAATAGGACACTGGGGTTTCCTGCTTTAATCACGAGCCTGTGCCAATTCTACGGAGTGTCGGTCACTCCCACCAAGCTCATTCGGCCTCCCATAAACAGAGCCTTCATAGAAAAATACTGAATGCCCTGGCAGGCCCAGCAGCAGGAGGAGGGCCAGTAGCAGCCAGCCACAGATGTGTCTCCACCGCCTCTACATGAGACACCATCCCTGGGGTTTATCTCTACCTACTTGCAGAGGTTAGAACTCCAGATGCACACATACATGCAACATATGGCTAGCCAGCAGGCGACTAATCACAGGGGCCAGGTGCAGCTAAACGAGACTTTATACCGGTACACTATGCACCAGTAGAGCTAGGACCCTAGTCCTTTCCCTTGGCCTACCCTCGAGCAGTTCGGGGCCACAGTGGCCTTGCCTGAAGATGAGCCAGATTTTGAGACAGGGGCAAGACCTGCAGGGGCCCCAGGGGGCGACGAGGGAGCTCAGGAGGATGACGATACGGTCGATGTGTTGGATTTCTTCACTTGAGGAGGCAGCATTGCATGGCTAAGATCGCCCAAAAAAATTGTGATTTTGTCTTTATTTTGATGTTATTACTTTCAGTTTTTTTGTCATCTCATTGCGATAAAACTAGACTTTATGTTATTGCTTTCAGTTATTTGTTATCTCATTGTGATTAACTTTACCGCTTCTATCATATTTTCGTATTTACTTTGCGATGGTTTGTCCGAAACGAAAAATAGGGGATCTTGTGTGTTGTTTTATTTTCATTCATATGCCTTTTATTCCTTTCGATAAAGTGTAATCTCGGACACCAACTTTGCCCGGGTTACAAACCTTTTCCAAATTTTTTTTTCTTGAAAGAAATTAATTGAAAGAAAAAAGCTAAGAGAAAGAAAACTAAAAAAGGCCAACACGCTTTTGAAAAAGAATGACCGCCAATTTTCTTTGGAAAATTCCCGGATCATAACATAAAAAGGTTTTTGAAAAAAAAAGGAATGTGCACCTAAAGGGTGTACGCAATGCAAGATTTTCCCGAAATGCCTAAATGGACTCGGATGTATGCGTGAGTTGATAAATGAACATTTTTTGGAAACACTGGGTTGATTGAATAGAGGAAACGAACCCTAAGCCTTAGTGTTTGCATGGCCACAAAACTTTATGTTTGAGTGTCCACATAGATGTATGTTATGATCAGTTTTGCATAAATTTCTAATCATCATCGTCATATGCGTGTCGTGGAAATGATTTGGGGCATTCCCTTTATTCCTAAGCCACCTATTAAGCAAATATCCCGACATCCATCATGTCCCACCATTTGTAGGCTTGTTGAGCCAAACGTCAATCTTTTTGTCCAGAACCTTGACCTAAGATGGAAATTTCCAACCTCACCCTTGGGAGAGAGCATAAAAAGATCTTTCGAGCGAAGCTCCCTTTACCTTAGGTTACAAGTGTGAGACATGAGAAAAGAAAAGAAAAGAAAAATCAATAAATCAAAGATTGAGGAAAAGCAAGAGAAAAGAAAAAAAAAATCAATCAATCAAAGATTGAAGAAAAGCAAAAGAAAAGAAAAGAAAAAGAGAAGTTCTTTGAACACGACAATGTCTGAACGATGCGTAGAATTGTCAGAAAGAAAGAAAATAGTAACAATGACTTGGTTAAAACCCGAGGGATGCGTGGAGCAATCCCCTACTTAGTCACAAACAAATCTTTGTATCCGCTTTTGTTCCACGCCGAACCAAAGAGAAAAGGAAACAAAAAGGAAAGGCTAGAACACCCAAAAGCCAAATTCCCCACCAAAATCCAACTTCCTAAAACATCCTGTTGATCTATGATTACACATATTATCTTTGACTTGATGGGAAATGACTTACAAAGTCAAATCATGACATGTCTGTGGTTTGGAGTTAGGATGAAACACTTGCCTGTGTGAGATTTTATACACTTTGAGCGGTTTTCCTCTATTTCGATTGGACCCAACGTTTTCTTCTAATGCTCTTTTAGAAATGAAATGCAAATGTTCTAAATCTCATTTGTGGTTATGAGAAATTCTATCAGCATGCTTTCCTTCCCCAGTAGTCACATTGTTTTTTCTTCAAAAATATATGTTGCTCTGATTGGTTTGGAGGTTTGTTCTTTGCTAAGTGTGTTCACGTTTTAGTAAAAGATTTACAAAGATTATCATAGTCTTGCAGAGACAATCATGGTAATCTACCACTTTTCGAAGACTTCAATGACTTTCGACCAAGACTATTACAGTCTTCTTTGCCTTCCAGAGACAATCAAGTCCGTTGGCATGCAGAGACAATCATGGTTGTCTGCCACTTTTCGAAGACTTCAAATGTTTTTCGACCAAGTCTATTATAGTCTTCTTTGCCTTCCAGAGACAATCAAGTCCGTTGGCATGCGGAGACAATCATGGTCATCCGCTTTCGTTGTTTTCAAGATTATTAGAGTCTTCTTTGCCTTCTAGAGACAATCAAGTCCGTTGGCATGCGGAGATAATCATGGTCATTCGTTTTCGTTGCTTTCAAGACTATCAAAGTCTGTTGTCTTGCGGAGACTATCAATGTCTTCCGCTCTTTATCTTTTCAAAGGCTATCAGAGTCTTTCGTCGAGACTTTGATGTCTCCCTTACTTTGCAAGACTTCAAGGTCTTTTGTTGATATACCTGATGTCTCTTATGCTCTTTCTTTTGACAGGTTTCACTGATTGGGCTTTTGCTAGGGGCCGGTCGGATGGTGAGATCACTCGAACGAAATTAGTGTCTTTATCTTTACTTCCCTCTTATCTCCAATAAAAGATAAGTAAAGAGGGGAAATTGTCATACCCTAATCTTGTCCGGGGACGATTGTGTGCCAACATTTGGATTCTCGCCAGCCGAGTTGAAATGCTTAACACTAATTGCAGCGTAATCCGTAGGATTTTGTGACGTTTTAGAAGGAAATGTGCAAAATATTCAAAAGAAGTGCAAAAGGGTCACTTTTGGGGCATTTTTTAGCCCCTGGGCCCACCAGGAAGCTTAGGGCTGAAGTAACCAGTTCGCCTGGGCGAGCAAGGTTACTTTTGGAGGAAGCAAGCAGCTCACCTGGGCGAGCTGTCACACAACCTCCACCCTTCATTTCCTATAAATAGGCAGGAGGGGGCTGAGTAGAAGGGTCCAGCACCTGAAATCAAGAGGTTTTCACTGAAATTAGTGAGAAGAAAGAGAAAGAAGAAGAAAAAACAAGGCCGAGAGGCTTCCGTAACATTTTCGTAATGTTTCCGTGATCGATTCCGTGATCGTTCTTCATCGTTCTTCGTCCGTTCTTCGTTCATCGACCGATTAGTTTTAATTTTTGAAGTTGTGAATTCATTCTATGCAACCTTAGGGATCCACTCTTGCTTTCTGCATCTTCATTCTTCTACCATCAGTAATTTTATTTCTTTGTGCAAAGCGAGTTTCGACCGGTTAATTGTGCCGTAATCTCTTTTTTATCATTGTAAAGTGAGTTTCCGCCGATTAATTGTGCCGAAATCACACTTAATCATCGTAAAATAAAAATTCAACCGATCGTTTGTGCTCTAACCTCGCCTAATCATTGAAAAATAAAGTTTCAACAGGTCATTTACTTTGTAAGTCCTCTTTTAATGAGTTTGAAAGTAACCAAGTGAAACCAAAGCTAGAATCAACTCATAATCAATCTTTTATCTGTAAAAATCGCTTGAATCCGTTCAAGGTTCAACGCCTTAACGATCTCTTTTACTACGCGTAAATTTCTTGCTTTCAAAGAACTACGTAGGTCTGATTTTCTCATTGCAATTGAGGATACGTAGGAGCAAGAGCCCCACTCTTGTCGACCCCAAAAAGATAAAAAAACATAAAAAAGGAAAATAAAATAAATATTGAAGTCATGATTTTGTACATTTGATTAAGGGCTGTCGTCCCTTGTGACGGACTTGTGGGGTGCTAATACCTTCCCTATGCGTAAACAATTCCCGAACATTTTATTCTTAAATTCATAGACCTCTTTTGGTTTTTCTAGCATTTTTTTCTCCTCAAATAAACGTTGGTGGCGACTCCGTGCGTTTTCCTTCCTTGGAAGACGCACCTGTGAGTGTCGCGTCGCCCTCCCGCCGAAGGGTAGGTTGCGACTATAGTAATTCCCAGACTTTACAATAACAAGAAAAACAATTCATGTAATTGCGATGCAGCCAACAATTCATGTAATTGTTATGCAGCCGTATGTTGAAAAGGAAAAAAGATAAAAGTGTAAAGGTACAATTGTGTTTGCATCCATCGTAATGAGTTTTCTTTCAAAAATCATAAAGAGAAACCATGTTTGCAGGGCTTCCTCCAATATACAGCAATATATAATCACATTTGACATAAACATAAGTGGTGTATAAACCCCAACATGATGCAAAAAAAAAGACACTCGAATTCAAACCAAATCTCTAATATGGCAATATTTGAATTTACCGAAAATTAATATGTGTTGTTCCAAAAAAAATCGGGTTCATATAATCAAATCCTAATAATCTAACAGTAATGGTGGCTCTGATATCACTTGTTAAAATTTTAGGGGATCCTTATAAAATACCAATAACCATAGGAACGCATTACGTCAGATTATCAAGAAGAGTTTAAGAAATACCTAGATCCATAATGATTGATCAAACAAACGCAACAAAATCTGAATCCGCGTGTGATTTATGATATGTAACCCATGGCTTCATGATTTCTGATATGTAACCTCTTCTTAGGATCTATTACAAAATTCTGTAGAGATAATGGATAATCAACTAATAGTGTAACCTGTGGCTTCATGGTTCTTCCTCAACCATAACCTTTTTATTTCTCAATAGGACCTTCGTAACTCTTCAGACGGGGAGAAGAGAAACTATGTGCGACAATTCGATATATTGGGAACCATATCCTTCTCATAACATGTTAACCTAATAGGGTTCCCATTATCTTTTAACGGACCAACACTAACATCTGCTCGTTTAAGTTCATATCATGTGATTTAGTTGTTTAACGGGCTCACTTAATTTGATGACATAAAATAAAACCCACTAATGATAAATAGCTAATATAATTTTCTTATAATATTAGCCCACATTAATTATTGGAATAGAAAATTCCAATACCACAAAGAAGAGGTGAGAAATAACTGGGGCTGAATGACTGATCTTGACCTCATGCAACAACTTTTCTTCGTTGGCCATAGATCATGCTGGAAAAAACTTCAGGACACAATAAATAAAGAGGGTGAGGGAGGATCACCTTGACGAAATCCCCTCTATGGGCGACATTCATCACAAGGTTGTCCATTAAAAAAATCACTGAGAAAGTAACTATAGAGAAACATCTCATTAAAAAAATCACCTAGTGATTGGGAAAATCGATTTTCTGTAAAAACACTTTCCAAGAAAGGCCATTCAACATGGTTACATGTTTTTCTTGGAAATATTTGCGTTACTTTTTCATTCACTAAACTAATGAATAAATCTTAGCTAGAAAATTATAACAACACAATAGATACAGAGAAAAAAATTATGAATTGATAGTGTAAAACAATTTTACATTATTGTAGAATAATTAGATATATTAGGATTTTATGATTCAAAATAAATTAGGGAGATATGGATAAACTAAGAATGTTTAGAGGAAATAAATCTTGAATTTAGTTTCTTTTTTCTCTCCTTATTTATTGAAGATTTGTTTCCTGTTTATCAAAGATTTATTTTTCTTATTTGTAATAGATTTGATCTGCATAAATACAAGTTGCACCCTCTCTTATTGCCTATTGGTATGAAGGCTTAATTAAGTTTTTCATATTTGGAATATAGGTTGTTTTACCTCGAATACACAAAAAACAAGCACTACCGTGCAAATTATAGAAGAAAAAGAATGGAGAAGAAAAATAATTAAAATTGTAAATAAAAAAATAAAGAATGAAAGAATTAATTCTTACAAATTGAAAATGTATGGCAATCAAGTACGAAGAACAAAGTCTCCTGCAACGGCGCCAAAAACTTGTTGAACATTTGGCAAGTGTACCAAAATGTCCAAGTAGTAATTCTTGGAAGTCCAAGTGTCAGTTTCCACAGGGACTTTGTTTTGTACTTGTGTGGAAAATTTCCAATTTATAAAAGGAAAAGATGAGATGAGGTAAAAGATGAGCTAAAAGAAACAATAACTAGAATAATAGATATTACTAAGAGACAAAAGATATAATAGGGAATTCAATGCGATGAGAATGTTAGGACCTAGCATGCCTTATTTTCCTAAGATGTATTATTTTAGATTTTTCTCTATCAATTGGGTGAATTTTTCCTACCCACATCTATTAGAATACTTGCCCATGATGTCTCACAATGACAAGCCTATCTTATCTACCTATCTCCCAAATGTCTTTGCAAGGACTCAATAGATAAAATGCATGAAGTTCTAATTCTAGATGTTTGCTTTGATGCATGGGTATAATGCAATCACTCTATGTCTAGCAATGATTTTTATTAAGACACCCCTTCCTTTTAGTTCTATTAAAAATTACCTTCTGTCGAGCGACTAATCCCTAAAACTGATGCATGTAAGACCTTCCTTGTATTTCTATTAAGGATTATCCTTTGTCGAGAACCTAACCCCTAAAGATGATGCAAGGATGAATGCTACATGCAATTAAAATAGGAAAGAAAACACCTGTTTGCATTGATAGATATGAAGCATACTACATTTTTTGGCTTTTTAGGCCTGCCAAGCCCTAACTAAGGGTTTAGCCTCTCACAACCACAAGGGCCTTACACTTGAAGGGGGTATAGTGAACCAATGGAGGAGAAGGGATGAAAAAGGGGAATAGAAAATAATGGAAGAGAAGAAAGAATTTCCTAAGGTAGAGTTCTCAGGTTTTAGGTGTGAATTAGAGTGCTATAAGACTTAGTATGTCTTTTCTCCTTGGCTTGACCTTCTTTTTATAGTTGCTAGAGTGGACTTGGGCCTGCGTACTCGCGCTAAGCCTGCACTACTAGCTTAGCATGGGTGCCTGTATTCGCATTGAGCGCACGCTGTACGTTGAGCGCGTCTTGGGCTAGGCCTTTTCATATTTTTTCTATTTTAGCATCTTTTTGGCTTTTAATCCCTCTTTTTCATATCTGCAAGCCATGAATAAAAAACATCAATTCTTAACAATTAAGTATAAATAGCTGCTAAATAAATATTTTTAAGGTTATTTTCATTATATTTTTATCATAAAAAATAACTCATATTTAGCAGTTATCAACATTGATTATAGACTGCAAAACACCAATTATATATGGTTTAAATAAGTTTTTCATACTTGGGAAATAGAGGATTTTTATATTACTACCTAAAAATTCTTTTTTTTTCAACCAAGTAGCAATTTTTTTTTTGAGTTTCATTTTATCACTTGTCGTTAGTCGCCTTTCGTTAAGCGATGACATATACAAAGTGCCATGTCATGATGCCTTGTCACTAACACGTCATTGACACATCATTGAAGGTGATGACATGGCAATGAGGTGTTCGTGACAAGACGCAATGACTTGACACTTTGTTTGCCACATCATCACTTAATGAAAGGCAACTAATGGCAGGTAGTAAAATGAAACTGAAATTTTTTTCAGATACTTGGGTGAAAAAGATGAATGTTAAGTAGTAATATGAAAATGACCTATATTTTAGGTATGAAAAACTTAATTAAGCCTGTTATGAATTCATTAAGATAATATTTTTCTACATGATATCTAGCAAGATTGTCAAACTCGAGAGTTTACCTAAGTTCATAAAGCTTTTGTAAACTTGACTTGTAGAGTTGACTCGTAAACTTTTACATAATAGAAAAAATCATAATAATAAGCCTATTAATGACATATACGCTTAACAAAATACTCTTACACCAACAATATTTAACATTTCAACTTCAAAATAAAGCCAAATAAAAAATCACAATAGTAAAGTGTAACAATACATTAGTACTGAGATCAAAATATGACCAAATATATGAGTTAAATGTTTATACTCTGACAATTTAAAACTTTTGACACTGTCAGTGTATAGTATTTTTTACACTGTCAGTGTATAAATTCATAAAAATACAAGTTATTAAAGTGAAAACATTTAAAAAAGGAGTTCCTTTGTTCAAACTATTTGAGTCATGGGAAAACATTGTCATTGTGGGGTCGGGGGGGGGGGGGGGTAGAATTATAGTTGATTTCAAACTCGTTAACTTGCTACTTGACTCCAGATTTTACATGAGTTTACGAGTTTACTAGATTTTATCCAAAAAAAGTCAACTCGTTTTATCTACAAAGACTCGTAAAATCACAAGAGTTTAAGAGTTAACTCGAGAGTTTGATAACCATGGTATCTAGAGTAATAGGGTTCGATCAAGAACTATAAGGTTGCTGTCATACCCTAATTTCGTCCGGGGATTATTACTTGATAATATGCAACCTTTGATCGGCCGCTTTGAGATACTTGGCATCCTTTGTTTCACAATATGTGAAGTTCCGAGACATGCCGAAAATCAAAACGAAGCAGGCTTACGCGATCCGTGAAATTCCGTAATGTGGCGGAAACCAAAAGGAGGTGTTGTTACGCAATCCGTGAGTTTCCGTAACTTCTTCGAAAGCTAAAAAAGAGTAAATACATGATCCGTAACCTTATGGAAAGAAAATAAGTATCGTTACGAAATTTGTAAAGTTTCGTAACGTTACGGAAAAAGAATCACCAAAAAAGGGAAAGGGGGGGGGGTGAACTTATCAAGATAGGGGTGTAAATAGAAATTCAAATCTAGGCCCTTCCGGAACATTTTGGAAGTTGGGTGGCTTAAGGAGGAAGCAACTGGGCGGCAAGCTCCTCCACGTTTTTGAAAAATGGTTTCCGGGGCTTCCGCGGCTTCCGTAATACTTCCGTAAAATTTCTGAAAACCTTGGGTAAGCATATTCCACTTAACATTGGTGAAAGGGAAGAGAAAAAAGATGAAAGTTAAGTCATATATGCTTCCGTAACTTTTCCGTAAATTACGAAAGAAGGTGGGGTGAACTTATCAAGATAGGGGTGTAAATAGAAATTTGAGTCTAGGCCCTTCCGGAACATTTTGGAAGTTGGGTTGCTTAAGGAGGAAGCAATTGGGCGTCAAGCTCCTCCACGTTTTTGAAAAATGGTTTCCGGGGCTTCCGCGGCTTTCGTAATACTTCCGTAAAATTTCCGAAAACCTTGGGTAAGCATATTCCCCTTAACATTGGTGAAAGGGAAGAGAAAAAAGATGAAAATCAAATTCGAAAACACTTCCGTAAGGCTTCCGTAACTTTTCCGTAAAATACGAAAAGGGGGGTGAACTTAGTAATTCGGGTGCGCTTAGAAATCTTCTTCATTAAGTCTCTGGGCGGCAAGCACCTCCCTTTTTTTCTATAAATAGGGGAGGGGGGGAGCTGTTTCAAAATGTTCAAGACCCCTTTGGCTATGCATTTCGGCTATTTTGGGCAAAAAACACGTTTTCGTGAAGAAAAATCGAGTCGAAGTGCTTCCGTAACGCTTCCGTAAGCGATTCTGTGGAAATTCTTCATCGTTCTTCGTTGTTCTCGACCGTTCTTCAACATTCATCGTTCGTTCTTCGTTTTCTTCAGTCTTCAACGGGTAAGTACCTCAAACCGAGCTTTTCAATTCATTCTATGTACCCGTGGTGGTCCACATTTTATTTCATGTATTTTTATTCTCATTTTCATTCGCTTTCTATACCCCCTTTTGACGTGCTTCAGTCATTTATTTAAGTCATTTCTCGCCTAATCTAAAAATAAAATAAATTTTCACCGATCATTTGAATTGTATCATCCGTTAATTTCGGTTAAAATGAATTCCGACTGTTCGGTCGTGCTGTAACTACGTTGGAAATAAAAAAAGAGGTAAAATAATAATATAATAATTAAAAATACCTTCTAGTAAAATAAAGCGAAAAATCAATCGGACGTTTTCTCTTTGGGATTTCTCATTCTTAATTGAATTGACTAATAACTAAAGTGAAACTAAGGCTAAAATCAACTCGCCTAGTCAAGCTCGTCCACAAAAAATAGGGTTTTGAAAGTTTATCATTTAAGTTTCTTACCAAGTAAAATGGATCATTTTTAAGGTCCAACGCCTTAAAATGATCACCCTTCAAATAAAAAGAATCACTTGATTCACGTATAAGAAAGAACTATGTAGGTCTGATTTCCTCTTCGATAGAGGGTACGTAGGAGCAAGAGCCCCGCTTTTGTCGACCTCAAAATAAAAAGAAATAAAAGTTAAGGTAATGCAATTTCCACAATTCTAAAAAATAGGCTGTTGTCCTTCGAGGCAAACGTAAGAGGTGCTAATACCTTCCTCAAGCGTAAATATAACTCCCGAACTTAGAATTTTTATTTTGACCGATTTCCTTCGGTTTTCCCGACGTTTTCCACAAATAAACGTTGGTGGTGACTCCACGCATCTTTCCTCCTTTGGAAAGCGCACCCGTGAGCCTCGCCTTCGCTCGCCCGCAAAATGGCACGTTGCGACAGTTGGCGACTCCACTGGGGAGTATTTTTTGTGAGTTAGGCCTATTTTAAGGAATTGTGGATTTGTGAAACTTCGTGTGTGCATTTGTTGAACTGTGTAAAATGTAAATAACTATTGTCTATTTTGCATTCTTTACACTGCATTCTAAGCACCCACGGGTTTGAGTAAAAAAAAAGGGGCCCTATACCCGGGTTCATGGGAATTTAAGGAGTGGAGGTGAATCTATCATCATGCTAGGTCTCCGACTTGCTTGATAATAGTGAAACCTCGTCTAGAGCTTTCTCTCTTTATAATGTGTTGTCGCTGGTATTCCATACCGCCGCAATGTTATTATCTTGAGTGATGATACCTCTAGAAAACAGCCGTGTGAGTTATGAATTGTTGGGGAGTAGTTATTAGAGACCCCTAGATATTGTCCTATAGGTTCCCAAATAGGGGCAAAGAGCAAACACGCTCCGTGCCATTCGTTCTCATGCATTTTTTTTTGTAAAATACCACTAGTTTATAGTTTTTGCTAGTGGTGTTTGGTTTCTTTAGAGTAATACATAACCTTTTTTATGCTACGTCGAGGCGCCATCATGCCCAAACGTAGCATTAAAATTGGATCTCTGCGGTCTCGTATGTATGAATTACCCCTTTGTGTTGTTTTCTTTCTGTTTCATGCATACGCATTGCATCATTCATGTCGGAGTCTTGATCCACCCCTTTTTTAGGTAAATGATGGGGACAAATCAAAACGGCAAAAGGTTTTATCAAATCAAGGTTAAAGGTCTAGATGCCACTAGCCTTAAGGAATTGGGACGATTGATGGGACCTCTCCAAAGGCAAGCCTTCTGCAAAGTGTACGGGAAGATTCTATATTTGACCGCAGCGGAGGTATTTACGGAAGCTGTCGTATCCCTCGCCCAATACTATGACCGGCCGTTGAGGTGTTTCACGTTTGGGGACTTCCAAATGGTACCAACTATTGAAGAGTTTGAGGAAATATTAGGATGCCCTCTTGGGGGGAGAAAACCATATCTTTTCTCTGGTTTTCTTCCTTCCTTGAGCAAGATTGCAGCTTTGGTTGGAGATTCAGCAAAAGATTTGGATCGCATGAAGCAAACTCGGAACGGCGTAGTGGGCCTGCCTCGGAAATACTTGGAAGGCAAGGCAAGGGATATGGCAAGCCAAGAGAAGTGGGGCCCGTTTGCGGATATATTAGCTTTGTTGATTTTTGGGGTTGTCCTCTTTCCGAACGTTGACGGTTTGGTAGACTTAGCCGCCATTGATGCTTTCCTCGCATATCACCATAGCAAGGAAAGTCCAGTGGTGGCTATCTTGGCAGATTTGTTTGACACCTTTGACCGGAGGTGTGAGAAAAACAGTGCACGGATTGTCTGTTGTTTACCTGCTCTCTGTGTGTGGTTGATTTCACACCTATTCCAACAAGACACAAGACACCCGTGTCCGCTTCAAAGTTATCGCTCATGCGCCGATAAAGGAAGAGTCGATTGGGACCAACATTTGGCGGAGATAGGGGGCAGCACAATCAATTGGTTTCCTCATTGGAAGGAAGGCAAGGAAGGAGTTCTTTTCTCGTGTGGGGACTACCCTAATGTTCCATTGATAGGGACTAGGGGGTGTATTAATTATAATCCCGCGCTCGCCATAAGACAGCTAGGGTACCCCATGAGGGGAGCGCCAACGGAAGGGAGTCTCTCACCTTTCCTTGTGAAAGATTTAGGCGCGCAAGGTCTCAAGGTTATACAAAGAATCCACAAGGCGTGGAGGAGTCCGTTGAGGAAAGACAAGGAGCTTAGGGGCATCCGTAATGGCGTCATCGGAGGTTATCATGGATGGCTAAGAATTCACACGCGAGGGTTAGATTGGCTCTCCAAGTTGAAAGTTATTGATGAGGAGAACTTCGAAGCTCCAGAGGAAGATGAAGAAGTCCGAGCTCTAAAATTGGAGCTAGGGAAGGCAAGACTCGCCAAGGAGAAGTTCAAATCAGCTGCTACACACATCCGGAAAGAGTGCACCGAGTTACAAGAGGAAAACGCGGTCACTGCAACAACCCTTGAACAAGAAACCAAAAGGGCCCGCAAGGAGGAATATGGCTGAGAGAAATTCCGAGGAGCATTGTGGGGTAGCAACAATGAGATCAAGCTCCGAAGAGAGGAAAGAGATCGGTCACGGGTGCATGGCATGATCTTAAAAGAAGAGTTAGTTGCTTGCGCGAGGTCCAAAAGGAGTTTGGCTCAACACTTGGAAGCCACAGAGCAAAGCATGCTAGCTATCATAGGGCAATACAAGGAAGAGTTGAACCAGTTTGTGGCCCATGAACAAAAGCTAGTGGAGGATTTTGCACAAGTGTATGCCGAAAAAGAAGCAAGAGGGAGGGTGATTGATGCATTGCATCAAGAAGCGGCTATGTGGATGGATAGGTTCGCCTTGACCTTGAATGGAAGTCAAGACCTCCCGCGTCTATTAGCCAAAGCAAAAGCCATGGCCGAAGTGTGTACGACCCCCGAGGAGATTCATGGGCTAATCAATTACTGTCAACACATGATAGATTTGATGGCCCATATAATTAGAAATCGTTAGGTTCTCTTGTAATACCTTTGTATAATCTTGGCTAGATGAAAGCTTTTGTTCTTTTTATAAAATGAGAAGTTCTGAACTCATCACGTTATCTAAAAAACCTTTGGGTGGATCCAAGTGTTCCGATCATTCATTTGCATATTCATGTTTTGGTGGCATACTCACCTTTGTTTATTTCTTTAGGAATTTCATCATAACTAAGAAAACACCAAGGCACCCCTATAACACTCGATCCAGAAAAATGGATAATGAAGAGGGCGTGCAGGAACAGATGAAGGCCGATCTATCGGCCCTAAAAGATCAAATGGCTTCCATCTCGGAGGTCATGTTAAAACTCCAGAAAACTATAAAGGATAAAGCCACGGCAACCGCCTCCAGTACAGTTAGGGAAGCGGAGCCGGTGCTGCAACCCGCCTTAAATCCGGGCCGAGACAGAAACACGGCAGTGTTTGGTCGAAGGTATAGCCCGCAAGCTTATCCTTATGGCTTGCCTCCGGACTTCACTCCCCGTGCCACCCCGGAAGATTTAAGCCAAGCCCCTACTTTCAAGGGGCAGCTCCCACCTTATGACGATTATCCCGGGCAAGACGATGAGGAAGGAGATACCCATCTCGGTCCTCTGCTCCGCCTCAAAGATCCGTCCACCCATGAACTACCCCAACCGAACATAGTCCGCCATATCCCGGCTTCACCTACACCCGTAAAAGAATTTATTCCCTTCACGGAAGATAAGGGAAAGATTGAGGCACTTGAAGAAAGGTTAAGAGCAGTCGAGGGCCTTGGCAATTACCCATTCTTGGATTTGGCAGATTTATGTCTCGTGCCCAACATCGTCATCCCTCCCAAGTTCAAAGTACCGGACTTTGATAAGTACAAAAGGACGACATGTCCGAAAGGGCATCTCCGGATGTATTGCCGGAAAATGGGGGCGTATTCCGCGGACGAAAAGTTGTTGGTCCATTTCTTTCAAGACAGCTTGGCCGGAGCAGCTGTAGCATGGTATACCAATCTAGAAGCTTCCCAGATCCGATCATGGAAGGACTTGGCAACTGCCTTCATTAGGCAGTACCAGTACAATACGGACATGGCTCCCGATCGGAACCAGCTTCAGAGTATGACTAAGCGAGAGCATGAGTCCATTAAGGAATATGCCCAAAGATGGAGAGATCTTGCAGCCCAAGTCGTACCGCCCATGATGGAGAGGGAGATGATCACAATTATGGTAGATACGTTACCCACGTTCTACTATGAAAAGCTGATAGGCTACATGCCAGCTAACTTTGCGGATCTCGTCTTCGCCGGAGAAAGGATTGAATCCGGACTACGAAAAGGCAAGTTCGAATATGCTGCCAATATGGCCCCCAACAACAACAGAAGAGCCCCAGTAGGGGGCGCGAGGAAAAAGGAAGGAGACGCCCATGCGGTCACCACCGCCCCGACGTGGATGAAAGCACCCCAAAATATCCAAAGCTCATACCAACCCAATCCCCCAAATTTTTTAATCCGAGCCGGGAATTCCCTCCCGACTCAAGTAAAAGTACCACCCGCAGCAGAAAGAGCGCCGACCCAACGCACAGCTCCAGCCGCACCCCGGCCAGTTAATAATACAGCCCCCGGCGCGACCTATAAATATGCACAACACCCGCCCCCGAAAGACAACTTCCCTCCTATTCCTATGGCATACTCCGAGTTATGGCCTTCATTATTGGAGAATCATTTGGTGGTGGCCATACCCGGGAAGGTCCTCCAGCCACCCTACCCCAAGTGGTATGACCCGGGTGCCAAGTGTGCGTACCATAGTGGAGTTCCCGGACACAACATTGACTCCTGCCTCCCATTCAAATATAAGGTACGACACTTAATCAGTGCCGATTGGCTATCGTTTCAAGAGGAAGGCCCAAATGTTAGAACCAACCCGCTAGCTAGTCATGGAGGGGCTAGCGTGAACACCATCGAAGAGGATGGGCCATCGCGGGCAAAGAGATTAGGAGAGGTAGCTACTTCTAGACGCCTCATCTATCAATCACTGCAAGCGGCATGCATGGTCTCCCGTGGCGGAGGCGAAAGGGACGAATGTTTGTTTCACCTCGGGGAATCGCACGACATGGAAACCTGTCCCGCGGTAGAAGAATTGCTTCAGCGGCTCATGGACTGGGGGCAACTTGAAGTGTCCATAGGAGGGAGGGAAGAACCACAAATTTGCATGCAGTCGGAAGAGAAGAGGGTTCCTCTAACCCCCAAGGCCCTAGTGATATGTTTTACTAGAAAACGGACCGGCTCCACACCCATATACCCCCAGGCGGCGCCCAAGCCAACGCCATTTGCATATCAAAGTAATAAGGCCGTTCTGTGGAAGTATACCCCTCCCACGTCCAGCGAAAGAGTTGCAACCGAAGTGGACTCCCTATCAGCTAAAGTAACCAACATCACCGACCTTAGTGGCGTAACCCGTAGTGGTCGGGTGTTCGCTTCCCCTCACCCGGCAGAATTGCCCTCCAAAGGGAAAGCACCCATGGTCCTAGAGCCCACAGACATAGCCACCCCCTCGAAAGAAGTAGATCCTCCAGTGGCAAGAGGAGCTAAAAAGAAAGAAGGTCTTCAAGGAAAAACAGTGACTTTGGAAGAGGCCCATGAGTTCCTCCGCCTCATCCAACAAAGCGAGTTTAAGGTAGTTGAGCAACTGAATAAAACTCCAGCAAGGATCTCCTTGCTTGAACTACTCATAAACTCTGAGCCTCATCGTGCGCTGTTGATGAAAGTCCTTAACGATGCCCATGTAGCACATGATATCTCAGTGGAGGGTTTCGAAGGCATCGTTAATCATATAACCACCAACAATTATATCGCGTTTGCGGAAGAAGAGATTCCCGTTGAGGGGAGAGGACACAACAAGGCTCTACATGTGTCGGTGAGATGTATGGACCACGTTGTCGCAACGGTACTTATCGAAAATGGATCGAGTTTAAATGTAATGCCGAAGACCACTTTGGAAAAGCTTCCTTTTAGTGCGTCACGTTTAAAACCGAGCTCGATGGTGGTGCGAGCCTTTGATGGTACTCGGCGGGAAGTGATGGGGGAAATCGACATTCCCATTCAGATAGGCCCCCACACTTGCAATGTGGTGTTTCAAGTAATGGATATAAATCCCGCCTATAGCGGCCTCTTGGGAAGACCTTGGATTCATGCCCTGGGAGTGGTCCCTTCAACGCTTCATTAGAAATTGAAGTTCGCAGTGGGTGGACTTTTAGTGATAGTGTCGGGTGAAGAGCATATGTTAGTGAGCTGCCCCTCCTCCGCACCGTACGTAGAAGCGGCGGAAGAATCATTGGAAACGGCTTTCCAATCTTTTGAGGTGGTGAGCTGCGCCTTTGTGGAACCAAGTCCGTCGCTACCTTCTCTCTCCAAAGCGTCCATAATGGTGGCGCGTGTTATGCTCAGGAACGAATTTGAGCCCGGAATGGGTCTAGGCAAGGACTGCCTCGGGAATGCCGACGTGGTCGATATCAAGGGAAATCCATACAAGTATGGATTAGGGTATGAACCCGGGATGCCGGGGAGGAGGAACGTGCCGTCAAGATTTTGGGCGGATAGGGTATGGCCCGGCCGTATTAGCCAGTGTTTCACCAGCGCTGGAATGGTGTCCGAGGAGGAGGTGGCCGCAATAGAAGAGGAGTTCCCTCAAGACCCACCAAGTTTTGTGCAACCATGCCACCCCGATTCCCAAGTGGGGAACTGGCGCATGATAAGCCAGTCAGAAGTCTATACCGCTGATTCAATGTAATTAGAGCCTATAGATTTCCTTTCTCTTTTGTTTTGTGAAACCTACCTTATTAAATAAACAAAGAGATCTTGTTTCATCTGTTCTTGCGGTTCCACCTTTTCTCATATCATTTTGCATGTTTTTGTTTCTTTTGTCTTGTTTGGTATAGATATAAGGGTCGATTCTTTGAGGATCCTAACAACGAGGGTTTGACAATCGATTTCGATCGAGATATAAGCCAAACGATAAACGAGGAAGAGGAAGAGGACGTCCTGTCGCAAGAGTTGGAGAGGTTGGTCGCTCAGGAAGAACGTGAAATGAAGCCTCACCAAGAAGAAACCGAATTGGTAAACTTGGGGACCACGGAGGAAAAGAAAGAAGTAAAGGTAGGAATCGGTATGACCACGCCTATCCACCAAGGCTTGATAACCCTTCTTGAAGAGTATCAAGATGTCTTTGCATGGTCATATGAAGACATGCCCGGTCTGGATTCCGACATTGTGCAGCATAAGTTGCCTTTGAATCCTGGGTCTTCCCCGGTTAAGCAAAAGTTACGAAGAATGAAACCTGAGATGTCTTTAAAAATTAAAGAAGAAGTAAGGAAGCAGTTCGATGCAGGTTTCTTAGCTGTGGCACGATACTCGGAGTGGATGGCCAACATTGTCCCAGTCCCAAAAAAGGACGGCAAGGTTCGAATGTGTGTAGACTACCGGGACTTGAACCGAGCCAGTCCTAAAGACAATTTTCCCCTGCCACACATTGATATATTGGTAGATAATACAGCCAAATTCGCCCTTTTCTCATTTATGGATGGTTTCTCGGGGTATAATCAAATAAAGATGGCACCCGAAGATGTAGAGAAGACCACTTTTGTCACCCTATGGGGAACATTCTGCTATAAAGTGATGGCCTTCGGGCTGAAAAATGCTGGGGCAACCTATCAGCGTGCCATGGTGGCGTTGTTCCATGATATGATGCATAAGGAAATAGAGGTCTACGTAGATGACATGATTGCCAAGTCTCAGACTGAGGACGAGCACCTTGTCAATCTGCGTAAGCTGTTTGGAAGGTTGCGAAAATACCAATTAAAACTAAACCCAACCAAATGCACCTTTGGGGTGAAGTCGGGGAAGCTGTTAGGATTTATCGTAAGTCAGAAAGGGATAGAGATAGATCCCGAGAAAGTGAAGGCCATCCTTGAAATGCCAGAACCACGCACGGAGAAGTAGGTTCAGGGGTTTTTGGGCAGGTTGAATTATATCGTGAGATTTATCTCGCAACTCACCCCTACCTGTGAGCCCATTTTTAAGCTATTACGTAAGAACCAGGCGGTCCTGTGGAACAGTGACTGCCAAGAGGCCTTCGAGAAGATCAAGCAGAGTCTCGCAAATCCCCCGGTGCTCATGCCACCTGTAACAGGAAGACCTCTTTTCCTGTACATGACCGTGTTGGACGAGTCTATGGGGTGCGTGTTGGGTCAGCATGATGATTATGGGAAAAAGGAGCAAGCCATCTACTATCTGAGCAAGAAGTTTACCGCATGTGAGATGAATTACTCAATGCTGGAAAGGACGTGTTGTGCTCTGGTATGGGCATCACATCGGCTTAGGCAGTACATGCTCAGCCATACCACATGGCTTATTTCCAAAATGGATCCCGTGAAATACATCTTTGAAAAACCGGTGCTCATGGGACGAATCGCTAGGTGGCAGGTACTATTATCTGAATTCGATATCGTTTACGTCACCCAAAAGTCGATAAAGGGAAGTGCCTTAGCGGATTATTTGGCCCAGCAACCCCTCCAGGATTATCGGCCGATGCACCCCGAGTTCCCAGATGAAGATATCATGGCCCTGTTTGAAGAGAAGCGGACGCACGAGGACATAGACAAATGGATTGTTTGCTTCGATGGGGCATCTAATGCTTTGGGCCACGGAGTAGGGGCAGTCCTTGTATCCTCGGATGATCAGTGTATTCCTTTCACGGCTAGGCTAGGTTTTGATTGTACCAACAATATGGCCGAGTATGAAGCATGCGCCCTCGGGGTTCAGGTGGCCATTGATTTTGATGTAAAACTACTCAAGGTGTATGGAGACTCAGCTTTGGTGATACGCCAATTGAAAGGAGAATGGGAAACTAGGGATCCGAAGTTGATACCCTATCAAACTCACATCTTGAGGTTAGCCAAGTACTTTGACGACATTTCCTTCCGCCACATACCTCGGGAAGAGAATCAAATGGCTGATGCGTTAGCCACCTTGGCATCCATGTTTCAACTTGCCCCACACGGGGATCTGCCGTACATCGAATTCAAATCTCAAGGCAGGCCGACATATTGTTATGCAATAGAGGAAGAGCGGGATGGGAAACTATGGTATTTCGACATCAAACAGTATGTCGAGAACAAAGAATACCCACCAGGAATTTCTGACAATGACAAAAGGACGTTGAGGAGATTGGCTACTGGTTTCTTTGTAAGCGGTACCATCCTGTACAAACGAAACCACGACATGACCCTTCTATGATGCGTAGATGCCAAAGAGGCGAACTTCATGATTGAGGAGATCCACGAGGGTTCCTTTGGGACACATGCCAATGGGCATGCTATGGCCAGAAAAATCCTTAGGGCCGGTTACTATTGGCTCACCATGGAAAGCGATTGCTGCGCTCATGTAAGGAAATGTCATAAATGTCAAGCATACGCGGACAATGTCAATGTTCCGCCACATCCTCTGAAAGTTATGTCCGCCCCTTGGCCTTTTTCCATGTGGGGAATAAATGTCATTGGGGCCATCGAACCCAAAGCATCGAATGGTCACCACTTCATTCTGGTGGCGATAGATTACTTCACCAAATGGGTCGAAGCAGCTTCTTATACTAATGTCACAAGGAATGTGGTAGTTAGATTCATAAAGAAGGAGTTGATTTGTCGATACGGACTCCCCAGGAAGATCATTACTGACAATGGCACCAATCTGAACAATAAGATGATGAAGGACATGTGCGAAGACTTCAAGATCCAACATCATAACTCTACCCCTTATCGGCCAAAGATGAATGGAGCTATAGAGGCTGCGAATAAGAATATTAAGAAGATTGTTCAAAAGATGATAGTGTCATACAAAGATTGGCATGAGATGTTGCCTTTCGCCTTGCACGAATATAGAACCTCAGTACGAACTTCTACTGGGGCAACATCGTATTGATGGAAGCAGTACTCCCGTTTGAGGTGGAAGTTCCTTCTCAGAGGATAATAGCAGAATCCGGCCTAGAAGAGTCAGAATGGGCTCAAGCACGCTACGACCAACTCAACCTCATTGAAGGTAAGCGTTTGACGACCATGAGCCATGCGCATCTGTATCAACGAAGAGTAAAGAACGCATTCGACAAGAAGGTACGTCCGCGCAAGTTCAACGAGGGGGACCTCGTGCTGAAAAAGATGTCCCACGCTGTTAAGGATAGTCGAGGCAAGTGGGCCCCGAATTATGAAGGACCTTTCGTGGTGAAAAGAGTTTTTTCTGGGGGTGCTCTGATACTCACCAACATGGATGACGAGGAGTTGCCCTCGCCCGTGAACTCGGATGTAGTTAAACGATATTACGCTTGAAGTCTGGGGCAATCGAGAGGACCGTTGCATGTTTTTTATTTCTGAGTTTTTCTCGTTCTTCTTGGTTTCCTCTAGGGATTCCCATTCACTGTATTTGTCTCGTTTCTTTGAAAAGAAAAGATGGGCGAGGTTTCAGTCCTCCCTTTGGTTTCAAACCTTGTGTTTTAGATTTGTTATAACTTGACCCCTCTTCGCTCGGTGTATGGGGTGCCCCAAACACTTATTGAAAATTGAATCTAACCAGTCTTCACTAAAATAAAATCATCACATTAGGAACATTCATACATGCACATGCATATCTTGTGATAGTAAGGAGCAGAGTCGTCTCAGGCCACGGTCAGAAGTCAAGACGAGTCAATGGCAGAAATCAACCAAGGTAAGACAATGACCGGTCACGATTGGCTGCATATTATTTGTCTCCTACTTGCAGGTACTTAGGGATGGAGGCAAATGGAGGATAGGATCGCAACCGACCGATCGTTGCCCCTTCCCGGCGCTAAACAAGCGGAGAACGTCGCTGCAAGGCAGCCCAGTATCCTTTGCATTCACAGTTTTCTTTTACTATTGTTTGTTTTAAATGAGTAATCGACACCTAATTCTAATTTAAGTAGGTTCAAGTGGGCAAATGCTAACCCATAAGGAAGGAGGGGACATGGTTAATGTTCCCCTTTAAAAAAAAAAAAAAGTACAGGTTAGCTCGCCTGGGCGAGCAACCCCTGTACGAAAATATAAAGGGGTGGAGGGGGAACATTTTCTTCACCCAAAACTCTTCCTCCTCACTTCAAAAACCCCCAAGCTGACGGGAACTACGAGAACAACAGCCCCCAAGCTTCCATTGTTGAGTTTTTACTTCCCTTTTCACGCTTTAATTCACTCCCCACAAGAGATGGCCCCGAGGAAACTTGCCTCAAAGAGATCCAGGAAGGATAAAGCGGTTGAAGGAGCCAGTTCCTCTCCCGAGTATGACAGTCACCGCTTTAGGAGCGCTGAACACCAGCAGCGCTTCGAGGCCATCAAGGGATGGTCATTTCTCCGGGAGCGACGCGTCCAGCTCAGGGACGACGAGTGTACCGATTTCCAGGAGGAGATAGTTCGCCGGCGGTGGGCATCACTGGTTACCCCCATGGCCAAGTTCGATCCAGACATAGTCCTCGAATTTTATGCCAATGCTTGGCCTATAGAGGAGGGCGTGCGAGATATGAGGTCCTGGGTGAGGGGTCAGTGGATCCTGTTTGATGCAGATGCTATCAGCCAGTTCCTGGGATACCCTTTAGTGCTGGAAGAGGGTCAGGAGTGCGAGTATGGCCAGAGGAGGAACTGGTCCGATGGGTTCGATGAGGAGGCCATCGCCCATTTGCTATATATACCGGGGCAGGATTTTGCCCGGACTGCTGCCGGGAGACGGGTGCGGATCATGCGCACCAACATGACCACCCTGACTCAGATCTGGATGACTTTTCTGCTCAGCAACATCCAGCCCAGCGATCATAATTCCGACCTCCCCCTGTCGAAGTGTCAGCTGGTGTATGCCATCCTGACACGGATGAGCATTCACGTGGCTCAGTTAATCGCTGATGCCATCTATCTATTTGCAGGTATGGCGCCTACCAGGCACCCTTTGGACCCGGATAAGTCCAACAGGGCCCTGGGATTTCCCGCCTTGATCACAGGACTCTGCCAGTCGTTCGGAGTCCCGTCGCACCTAGCAAGGTGATTCGGCCGCCCATCACCCGAGCTTTTATTGAGAAGTATTGCACACAGAGACAGGCCCAGGGGGATGCTCCGCAGGCCGTAGACGCGCCGCCACCTCATCAGGCTGGTCCAGCCGGATCGTTTGATACAGAGCAGTATTTGCGGCATTTGGTTTGCCAGCAGGCGGCCAACCACCGGGCTCATGTACAAACTCATGATTGTCTTTACCAGATGAGCCTCAGCCTGCAGAGCCAGGGTTTTACTTCTTTTCCGTGCCCTACTCCGGACCAGTTCAGGGCAGAGGTTGCATGGCCTGGAGATTAGCTTGAGGCCCGGGCAGGAGAGGCGCCAATAGAGGCACCAGCAGAGGCTCCCGACGAGGCAAATGAGGCCCGTGAGGACGAGGAGATGACTGATTTACTTGATTTCTTAGGAGGGAGCGGGGCCACATGATTGGGAGATCCCTTGATCCATATTTCTTTTTGTTTCCATTTTTCCTGTTATATATTTTTGTTTGACTAAGGGACTAACGTTTGTTTCATGTTGATTGACTTTTGTTTTGTACATACATATCGTTTGAGTTGTTACGTCGGTACTTGTTTCATTGTTGTCAATAATGTTTGTTGAAATTCCGGGACCGTGTAAATTTTTTCATTTAGGAACGTCGTCCTAAAAAATAAAATGAACCAAAAATCCTAATAAAAAAGAAAGAAGCGTTGTGAATAAAATGTCGGCGTATACAAAGAAAAAGGAAAGTGTGTATAAAAGGATTTTTTTTTGTGTGTGTAAATGATGCGTGGAAAGGAATTCTTGTGTGTGTGAGCAACGAGTGTATATGAAGAAACTTTTGTATGAACCATAAGTGTGTGTTGGGAAAAATGAAGAAATCTCTGAACGTAAATAGGGTTTGTATATAGACCGTGCGATGTAAAGAGAAAGAGTTCCAATGCGTGTACAGAAAAAGTTTGTCATGTATAACAATATAGATGTACAAAGAAAGGTTTTCCTCATAAAGGACCACAGGTGTATAATTTTGTGAATGAAACAAAAAGGAAAAAGAAAGAAAGACCGCGAAAGTCGACATGTTATAGTTAAGAAGTATAAATCATTCGTAAAGAGCAAACGTATCTTCTGGAAACAAGGGACTGATGCTAAGAGTTTATTTTCCGGAATAACCGAGATAAGGATGGATGAATTCATTGAACTGATGAAAGAACATAACTTGGAAACGTTGGGTCTATCTGTGTAAATTCCCAACCGTAGTATCACAATGCCATAAACGGGATGCTTGAGTGCCCACCTGGCTGTAGCCATGACTAATTTTGCACGTTGTTTTCAAATCATCATTGTCACGCGTGCCTTATGGAATAATATGGAAGTTCGGCCCGAAATCGACACCTTGACACCCAAATTTGTTTCGCCCCAGATATCAAGATTGGGGTTCCCACGATAAAAGACCCCATTGAGACACAACCTTAGACCTTCTTGAACCTTGGCCTATAAAAAAGGAATCCTTATCCTTTCCCCCGAAGCAAAGGACAGTGGAATCTCCTCAAGGGAGAGCAAATATAATGCTAAAACCCGATTTCCCAAAGAAAGGGATGGGGAAGGAAAAGTGAAAAGAAAGAAAAGGAAGAAATGGAAAGAAAGAAAAAAAAAGATGAAAATAAAGAAAAGAACAGAAGAAAGGAAAGAAGGATTCCCGATCAAAGATCGAAAAGAAGTGAAAAGGGAAAAGAAACAATTCTCGATCAATGAAAGAAAGAGGACAGAAATTCTTCAAGCCAGATTACCACTCAAAATCATTCTCGACTGGCAATATCCCACCCCACATGAACAAAGAGGAAAATACTAAAACACCCAGCTTCCTCTCCAAAAACACTACCCTCGAGAAAATCCTATTGGTCCGTGATCGTACGTTTGATCTTTGATTCGATAGGAAGCTGTGTGCAAAATAAAGTCATGGTGCAGTTATGGTTTGGGAATAGGATAAAACACTTGCCTGTGTGAGTTTTATACACTATGAGTGATTTATTTTCAGCTTAGCCCGATGTTTCCCCTGCATGTTCATTTAAAAGCTAAAAGTTGACATCTTGCCCTTCATTCTCGGTTACAAGGAAGATTACCCTTGGCACAAGTATATTGTTTCTCTAAGATATGGTGCTCTCGCGAATGATTTATTTTTCTTTGCAAAAAGCATGTTTGCCTTTAGGTGGAAAAACCCGGTGGACCGATCGGTCCTGCCAACAACCCTTTTTCGGAGCTCCATGAATTGCGTTTTCGTTCATGCGTCCTACACCCACGAGTTTGGAGCCATGCGTAGTGATTGCTTAGTGCAATTCTCCATCCTCAACCCTTTTTCGGAGCACCATGAATTGCGTTTTCGTTCATGCGTCCTCCACCCACAAGTTTGGAGCCATACGTAGTGATTGCTTAGTGCAATTCTCCATTCTCAACCCTTTTTCGGAGCTCCATTCATTGCGTTTTTGTTCATGCGTCCTCCACCCACGAGTTTGGAGCCATGCTTAGTGATTGCTTAGTGCAATTCTCCATTCTCAACCCTTTTTCATAGCTCCATGAATTGCGTTTTCGTTCATGCGTCCTCAACCCACGAGTTTGGAGCCATGCGTAGTGATTGCTTAGTGCAATTCTCCATTGCCAACCCTTTTTCAGAGCTCCATGAATTGCGTTTTCGTTCATGCGTCCTCCACCCACGAGTTTGGAGCCATGCGTAGTGATTGCTTAGTGCAATTCTCCATTCTCAACCCTTTTTCGGAGCTCCATGAATAGCGCTGTTCATGTGTCCTCCACCTTCGAGATTGGAGCTATGTTTCATGATTGCCTAAGTGTGGACCCTCAAGGCAATCCTCCATTCTCCCCTTTTTTCGGAGCCCCATGAATGTTATTGCCTAGCGCTGTTCATGTGCCCTCCACCTTCGAGTTTGGAGCTGTGTTTCATGATTGCCTAAGTGCGGACCCTCAAGGCAATCCTCCATTCTCCCCCTTTTTCGGAGCCCCATGAATATCATTGCCTAGCGCTGTTCATGTGTCCTCCACCTTCGAGTTTGGAGCTATGATTCATGATTGCCTAAGTGCGGACCCTCAAGGCAATCCTCCATTCTTCCCCTTTTTTGGAGCCCCATGAATGTTATTGCCTAGCGCTGTTCATGTGTCCTCCACCTTCGAGTTTGGAGCTGTGTTTCATGATTGCCTAAGTGCGGACCCTCAAGGCAATCCTCCATTCTCCCCCTTTTTCGGAGCCCCATGAATGTTATTGCCTAGCGCTGTTCATGTGTCCTCCACCTTCGAGTTTGGAGCTATGTTTCATGATTGCCTAAGTGCGGACCCTCAAGGTAATCCTCCATTCTCCCCCTTTTTTCGGAGCCCCATGAATGTTATTGCCTAGCGCAGTTCATGTGTCCTCCACCTTCGAGTTTGGAGCTATGTTTCATGATTGCCTAAGTGCGGACCCTCAAGGCAATCCTCCATTCTCCCCCTTTTTCGGAGCCCTATGAATGTTATTGCCTAGCGCTGTTCATGTGTCCTCCACCTTCGAGTTTGGAGCTATGTTTCATGATTGCCTATGTGCGGACCCTCAAGGCAATCCTCCATTCTCCCCCTTTTTTTTCGGAGCCCCATGAATGTTATTGCCTAGCGCTGTTCATGTGTCCTCCACCTTCGAGTTTGGAGCTGTGTTTCATGATTGCCTAAGTGCGGACCCTCAAGGCAATCCTCCATTCTCCCCCTTTTTCGGAGCCCCATGAATATTATTGCCTAGCGCTGTTCATGTGTCCTCCACCTTCGAGTTTGGAGCTATGATTCATGATTGCCTAAGTGCGGACCCTCAAGGCAATCCTCCATTCTTCCCCTTTTTCGGAGCCCCATGAATGTTATTGCCTAGCGCTGTTCATGTGTCCTCCACCTTCGAGTTTGGAGCTGTGTTTCATGATTGCCTAAGTGCGGACCCTCAAGGCAATCCTCCATTCTCCCCCTTTTTCGGAGCCCCATGAATGTTATTGCCTAGCGCTGTTCATGTGTCCTCCACCTTCGAGTTTGGAGCTATGTTTCATGAATTCCTAAGTGCGGACCCTCAAGGCAATCCTCCATTCTCCCCCTTTTTCGGAGCCCTATGAATGTTATTGCCTAGCGCTGTTCATGTGTCCTCCACCTTCGAGTTTGGAGCTATGTTTCATGATTGCCTATGTGCGGACCCTCAAGGCAATCCTCCATTCTCCCCCTTTTTTTTCGGAGCCCCATGAATGTTATTGCCTAGCGCTGTTCATGTGTCCTCCACCTTCGAGTTTGGAGCTATGTTTCATGATTGCCTAAGTGCGGACCCTCAAGGCAATCCTCCATTCTCCCCCTTTTTTCGGAGCCCCATGAATGTTATTGCCTAGCCTTGTTCATGTGTCCTCCACCTTCGAGTTTGGAGCTATGTTTCATGAATTCCTAAGTGCGGACCTCAAGGCAATCCTCCATTCTCCCCCTTTTTCGGAGCCCTATGAATGTTATTGCCTAGCGCTGTTCATGTGTCCTCCACCTTCGAGTTTGGAGCTATGTTTCATGATTGCCTATGTGCGGACCCTCAAGGCAATCCTCCATTCTCCCCCTTTTTTTTCGGAGCCCCATGAATGTTATTGCCTAGCGCTGTTCATGTGTCCTCCACCTTCGAGTTTGGAGCTATGTTTCATGAATTCCTAAGTGCGGACCCTCAAGTGCAATCCTCCATTCTCCCCCTTTTTCGGAGCCCCATGAATATTATTGCCTAGCGCTGTTCATGTGTCCTCCACCTTCGAGTTTGGAGCTATGATTCATGATTGCCTAAGTGCGGACCCTCAAGGCAATCCTCCATTCTTCCCCTTTTTCGGAGCCCCATGAATGTTATTGCCTAGCGCTGTTCATGTGTCCTCCACCTTCGAGTTTGGAGCTGTGTTTCATGATTGCCTAAGTGCGGACCCTCAAGGCAATCCTCCATTCTCCCCCTTTTTCGGAGCCCCATGAATGTTATTGCCTAGCGCTGTTCATGTGTCCTCCACCTTCGAGTTTGGAGCTATGTTTCATGATTGCCTAAGTGCGGACCCTCAAGGCAATCCTCCATTCTCCCCCTTTTTTCGGAGCCCCATGAATGTTATTGCCTAGCGCTGTTCATGTGTCCTCCACCTTCGAGTTTGGAGCTATGTTTCATGAATTCCTAAGTGCGGACCCTCAAGGCAATCCTCCATTCTCCCCCTTTTTCGGAGCCCTATGAATGTTATTGCCTAGCGCTGTTCATGTGTCCTTCACCTTCGAGTTTGGAGCTATGTTTCATGATTGCCTATGTGCGGACCCTCAAGGCAATCCTCCATTCTCCCCCTTTTTTTTCGGAGCCGCATGAATGTTATTGCCTAGCGCTGTTCATGTGTCCTCCACCTTCGAGTTTGGAGCTATGTTTCATGATTGCCTAAGTGCGGACCCTCAAGGCAATCCTCCATTCTCCCCCTTTTTCGGAGCCCCATGAATGTTATTGCCTAGCGCTGTTCATGTGTCCTCCACCTTCGAGTTTGGAGCTATGTTTCAGGATTGCCTAAGTGCGGACCCTCAAGGCAATCCTCCATTCTCCCCCTTTTTCGGAGCCCCATGAATGTTATTGCCTAGCGCTGTTCATGTGTCCTCCACCTTCGAGTTTAGAGCTATGTTTCATGATTGCCTAAGTGCGGACCCTTAAGGCAATCCTCCATTCTCCCCCTTTTTTCAGAGCCCCATGAATGTTATTGCCTAGCGCTGTTCATGTGTCCTCCACCTTTGAGTTTGGAGCTATGTTTCATGATTGCCTAAGTGCGGACCCTCAAGGCAATCCTCCATTCTCCCTTTTTTTTTTTCGGAGCCCCATGAATGTTATTGCCTAGCGCTGTTCATGTGTCCTACACCTTCGAGTTTGGAGCTATGTTTCATGATTGCCTAAGTGCGGACCCTCAAGGTAATCCTCCATTCTCCCCCTTTTTCGGAGCCCCGTGAATGTTATTGCCTAGCGCTGTTCATGTGTCCTCCACCTTCGAGTTTGGAGCTATGCTTCATGATTGCCTAAGTGTGGAGCCTCAAGTGCAATCCTCCATTCTCCCCTTTTTTTTTCGGAGCCCCATGAATGTCATTGCCTAGCGCTGTTCATGTATCCTCCACCTTCGAGTTTGGAGCCATACTTCATGATTGACTAGTGAGGACCCTCTAGTGCAATCCTCCATTCTCCAGGGTTTTTCATCGTCAAGTGCGGATCCTCTTGACTGGGAAATGTGATCTTTGTTATTTTCCCGATTGATTTCTTTGCCAAACGTGTATATGTATATTATGATATTGTTGTTTTTGTTGTTGTTTGTATTTTGTTTTGTGTTGTGCAGAAAAAGAAGGAGTAGAGACGAGAGTCGTCATAGACTAGTCACGGAAAGGGCAAGACGGACGAAATCAGTGTCTTATCTTTGCTTTCCTCTTATCACTTGTAAAGAGGGGCAACTGTCATACCCTAATTTCGTCCGGGGATTATTACTTGATAATATGCAACCTTTGATCGGCCGCTTTGAGATACTTCGCATCCTTTGTTTCACAATATGTGAAGTTCCGAGACATGCCGGAAATCAAAAGGAAGCAGGCTTACGCGATCCGTGAAATTCCGTAACGTGGCGGAAACCAAAAGGAGGTGTTGTTACGCAATCCGTGAGTTTCCGTAACTTCTTTGAAAGCTAAAAAAGAGTAAATACATGATCCGTAAGGATCCGTAACCTTACGGAAAGAAAATAAGTATCGTTACGAAATTCGTAAAGTTTCGTAACGTTACAGAAAAAGAATCACCAAAAAAGGGAAAGGGGGGGGTGAACTTATCAAGATAGGGGTGTAAATAACAATTCAAATCTAGGCCCTTCCGGAACATTTTGGAAGTTGGGTGGCTTAAGGAGGAAGCAACTGGGCGGCAAGCTCCTCCACGTTTTTGAAAAATGGTTTCCGGGGCTTCCGCGACTTCCGTAAAATTTCCGAAAACCTTGGGTAAGCATATTCCACTTAACATTGGTGAAAGGGAAGAGAAAAAAGATGAAGGTTAAGTCATATATGCTTCCGTAAGGCTTCTGTAACTTTTCCGTAAATTACGAAAGAAGGTGGGGTGAACTTATCAAGATAGGGGTGTAAATAGCAATTTGAGTCTAGGCCTCGGAGCATTTTGGAAG
Source organism: Glycine soja (assembly GCF_004193775.1). Taxonomy (NCBI): domain Eukaryota; kingdom Viridiplantae; phylum Streptophyta; class Magnoliopsida; order Fabales; family Fabaceae; genus Glycine; species Glycine soja. Next base: position 30,834,670 of record NC_041011.1, read on the forward strand.
TTGGGTTGCTTAAGGAGGAAGCAATTGGGCGGCAAGCTCCTCCACGTTTTTGAAAAATGGTTTCCGGGGCTTCCGCGGCTTCCGTAATACTTCCGTAAAATTTCCAAAAACCTTGGGTAAGCATATTCCCCTTAACATTGGTGAAAGGGAAGAGAAAAAAGATGAAAATCAAATTCGAAAACACTTCCGTAAGGCTTCCGTAACTTTTCCTTAAAATATGAAAAGGGGGGTGAACTTAGTAATTCGGGTGCGCTTAGAAATCTTCTTCATTAAGTCTCTGGGCGGCAAGCACCTCCCTTTTTTTCTATAAATAGGGGAGGGGGGAGCTGTTTCAAAATGTTCAAGACCCCTTTGGCTATGCATTTCGGCCATTTTGGGCAAAAAACACGTTTTCGTGAAGAAAAATCGAGTCGAAGTGCTTCCGTAATGCTTCCGTAAGCGATTCTGTGGAAATTCTTCATCGTTCTTCGTCGTTCTCAACCGTTCTTCAACATTCATCGTTCGTTCTTCGTTTTCTTCAGTCTTCAACGGGTAAGTACCTCAAACCGAGCTTTTCAATTCATTCTATGTACCCGTGGTGGTCCACATTTTGTTTCATGTATTTTTATTCTCATTTTCATTCGCTTTCTATACCCCTTTTGACGTGCTTTAGTAATTTATTTAAGTCATTTCTCGCCTAATCTAAAAATAAAATAAATTTCCACCGATCATTTGAATTGTATCATCCGTTAATTTCGGTTAAAATGAATTCCGACCGTTCGGTCGTGCTGTAACTACGTTGGAAATCAAAAAAGAGGTAAAATAATAATATAATAATAAAAAATACCTTTTAGTAAAATAAAGCGAAAAATCAATCGGACGTTTTCTCTTTGGGATTTCTCATTCTTAATTGAATTGACTAATAACTAAAGTGAAACTAAGGCTAAAACCAACTCGCCTAGTCAAGCTCGTCCACACAAAATAGGGTTTTGAAAGTTTATCATTTCAGTTTCTTACCAAGTAAAATGGATCATTTTTAAGGTCCAACGCCTTAAAATGATCACCCTTCAAATAAAAAGAATCACTTGATTCACATATAAGAAAGAACTATGTAAGTCTGATTTCCTCTTCGATAGAGGGTACGTAGGAGCAAGAGCCCCGCTTTTGTCGACCTCAAAATAAAAAGAAATAAAAGTTAAGGTAATGCAATTTCCACAATTCTAAAAAATAGGCTGTTGTCCTTCGAGACAAACGTAAGAGGTGCTAATACCTTCCTCAAGCGTAAATATAACTCCCGAACTTAGAATTTTTATTTTGACCGGTTTCCTTCGGTTTTCCCGACGTTTTCCACAAATAAACGTTGGTGGCGACTCCGCGCATCTTTCCTCCTTTGGAAAGCGCACCCGTGAGCCTCGCCTTCGCTCGCCCGCAAAATGGCACGTTGCGACAGTTGCCATGGCATATTCTAGTTCAGCCACCTCTGATATGAATAGTGGTGTTTTGTCCTCAGGAGGAGGCAACTTTAGCTTGCACTGGCAACCATATATGCCACCGACCACTATCTTCAGATTACAATTCATAAATGGGAGTTGCTATTGGCCCCTATAAATTTTAATAATCCACAGAAAAGACATTTTTACCTCTTAGTTCAAACCCTAAGCCCCTCCCTTCTTCCCCTCCTCTATTTTTGGATGCAACGGAATCACAATTCTGTTGTATTTTTTAAGCTGAAAAGAATACTCAATGGAATCACGATTCTGCGTACAAAATACTCAACGAAATTGTGATGCTGTTGAGTATTTTATACACACTTTGTATACAACAACGTAAATGCATATCTGATGTAGTATGAGAGTTTCATAGAAAATCAACAATGTAAATGTGTTTCCATTGTTGTATACAAAGTGTGTACAAAATACTTAATGAAATCTAGATTCCACGTACAAAATACTCAATGTAAACATGTTTCTGTTTTAGATTTTGTTCGATAAATCATGATTCCATTAAGTATTTTGTGTGCACTTCGTCCTTTGAATTTCTATTGATGGATTTGTCATTTTCTCGCTCTCCATTACTTCAAGTAAGAAGATTAATTCAATTATAGAATCGGTGAGGATTGATTGTTTGTATATCGAATAAGTATCCAGTTAGGACTGTAGTTTTAAAAACTGGCTCGATTGTAACAGCCATGCCTTTTGGATTTTCCATTTTAATAAATAAATAAATAAATAAATAACTAAATAAAATTAATTTGGTCATAAGTTCCCCCACTATATAAACTAACTTTTAACTAGAGTAGCTTTTACAAAAAAACACATTTTGTTCTCTTTTCTTCTTCTGACGCACAAGAACCCTAATAGAGCAATCGGAGGAGGAGCTCAAGAGAGCACCAGAAACGCCATCATTGCTAACGGGGAACGCTTGATCGACTACATCGAGGTACGGGATGAGTTACTCACACTTGGGGTTTAGAATGAACATGTGTAGGGATTCCTAGAGGATCAATTTTTGGGTTATTTTGGGATGTTTTATGAAGTTCAATTATGTTTTGTTTTGTTTTAATCACGGATTGAGTGTGTTTGATGGAGCAATTGGTGTTCTGATGCGAATTTGTTGTAAAACTAATGTGTTCTTGTGTTAAGTGTGTACCTTAGGCGTTATGATTCTTGTCATACCCTAATTTCGTCCGGGGACCTTTGCTTGATGACATGCGACTTTTGTTTGGTCCTTGTAAGGTGCTTGGCACCCATCATTAGGCAATTTGTGAAATTCCGGGACATGCCGGAAAACAAAAGAAAATATTGATGCACAATCCGTAAGGTTCCGTGACACACCGGAAATCAAATGGAAGCATCGTTACACAATTAGTGAGGTTCTGTAACATTCCGTAAGTCAAAAAAGGGATGATTATGTAATCCACCAGGTTCCGTAACATTACGGAAAGAAAACAAGTATCGTTACGAAATTCGTAAGTTTCCGTAACTTTATGAAAAAAGAATCACCAAAAAAAGGCAGGGGGTGTACTTAGTAAAAATAGGGGTGCAAATAGCAACCAGGCCCACTTGGGCCCTCCAGAAGATTCCTCCAGAAGGCTGTTGCTTCTGGAGGAAGCAACCCTGCTCGCCTGGGCAAGCTGAGCTCGCCTGGGCGAGCTGGGTGGCAAGCTTCTCCCCCAATTTTCTATAAATAGGGGAGGAAGTGAAGTGGAAAAGGGTTCAGCCCCTTAGGCACTTCTCTCTCTTTCGAATTTGCTTGGAAAAATTGTTTCCGTGAAGAAAATCTAAGCCGAGGCGCTTCCGAAACGTTTCCGTAACGTTTCCGTAAGGAATTTCGCGAAGGTTTCGACCGTTCTTCGACGTTCTTCATTCGTTCTTCATCGTTCTTCGATCTTCAACGGGTAAATACCTCGAACCAAGCTTTTCGATTCGTTCTATGTACACGTGGTGGTCCACATTGTGTTTCGTGTATTTTTATTCTCGCTTCATTCACTTTTTATACCCCCTTTTGACGTGCTTAAGCCATTTTATTTAAGTCATTTCTCGCTTAACCTAAAAATAAAATAAATTTCCACTGATCGTTTGAATTGTATTATCCATTAACTTCGGTTAAAATGAATTCCGACCGTTCGGTCGTGCCGTAACCACGTTGGAAATCAAAAAGAGGTAAAGTAATAATATAATAATAAAAAACAACGTCTTTTAGTAAAATAAAGCGAAAAATCAATCGGACGTTTTCTCTTTGGGATTTCTCATTCTTAATCGAATTGACTAATAACTAAAGTGAAACTAAGGCTAAAATCAACTCGCCTAGTCAAGCTCGTCCATAAAAATAGGTTTTTGAAGTTTGTCATTTCAACTTCTTACTAAGTAAATGGATCGTTTTCAAGGTCCAACGCCTTAAAATGATCACCTTTTAAGTAAAAAGAATCACTTGATAAAAAAGAACTACGTAGGTCTGATTTCCTCATCGCAATTGAGGAATACGTAGGAGCAAAGGAAAACACCCTTGTCGACCACAAAAAGAGAAAAATATAAAAAGGGTATAAAGGATATAAAGGCATAAAAAGGGAACATAAAAAATCAAAGTCATGTTTGCACATTCGATTAAAGGTTGTCGTCCCTTGAGACGGACGTGTGGGGTGCTAATACCTTCCCCGTGCGTAAATACAACTCCCGAACCTTTCACTTAAAAGTTCGTAGATCGCGTCTTTTCCGGTTTTTCCGACGTTTTCCTCAAATAAACGTTGGTGGCGACTTCGCGCGTATTCCTTTCGTGGAACACGCATCCCGCGAGTCTCGCGTCGCCCTCCCGCCGAAGGGTAGGTTGCGACAATTCTTTATAAGGAGCATAAAAATTGTGTGGTAGTGATTTTGTTATACAGGATATATTGGCCTTTCAATATTGTTGACTCTTTTTCTTTTTTTTTTTTTTTAAATTTTCGACGCCCCAGTGTATGCACTACACATTTTAACACTTTTATTTCACAAACCTTATATTTTCTTCCGTGTAGGTGACTTCTCATCATGAAATTCATATGTGCAGGGGTTATTGGATAATTGAATTGGCTACAATCATTTGAAGAAATTGATTGAAGCTTTATTCACATTGTAATTAGGAAATTCCTTAATGTTTGTGACTTTGTTGAAATATGTTTAGGATATAGGTATACATGTTTTTCATGCAAATCAATATAAGTATATAAATTTTTGATTATTTATATACATATTATATTTATTTAAAGATATGTTTGATATTATTTTATATATATATATATATATATATATATATATATATATAAATACATTTCTGTTATGTATTTTATATGTCTGTTATACATACATACATATATATATATATATATATATATATATATATATATATATATATTAATTATGTTTATGTTAATATAATTTATACATATGTTTAATGTAATTATGTTGGTAAATTCGAATATTAGGATAATATATTTAATATATTAATGTATGTTAATATTTTAATATGGTTATATTATAGAAAAAGTAATTGTAAGTTTTATGAATGGTACACTTAATAGGCAACTGCATGGACACGGGAAAAACATTTATCTTGTCGGACTTATAGCGGGCGATTATTACGCGTGTCCACTAAGTTGAGCTATAGTTGAGAAGGAAACAACTTAATAGGCAATTGCATGGACACAGGAAAAACATTTATCTTGTCGGACTTATAGCGGGCGATTATTACGCGTGTCCACTAAGTTGAGCTATAGTTGAGAAGGAAACGACTTTATGTTAATATTTTAATATATTTATATTAATGTACATTTATGTTAATATTTTAATATATTATGATAATGTTGGTTTACGTTAATATGTACATATTAATTTTGTTTACATTAATATAATATATATATAATTAATATAATTATGTTAGTATTTTAATGTTATGTTAATACATTTATATACATATACTTAATAAGCTTTTAATGTATTTATATTAATGTTTTTAGTGCATTAATAACTTATATATGCATATTAATATTTATAATACATTTGTTTTCTTATAAATTTAATTAATGTTTTTTTATGCACCGATATGCACATAATATTTATCTAGTGATATATATATATATATATATATATATATATATATATATATATATATATATATATATATATATACATATTTAGTATTGCATGTAATTGTATGGTGGTGTGTTATATATATTTGTTACATGTAAATATATTTATAAGCCTTGAAGTTAGATGTGTTATGATATTATTATTATACATTTTTTTTATCTAATTGTTAAGTATACCTTGTAATTAGTAAAATCATGAGATATTAAATTGTAGATATGAGATATGGTTGTGAATGAGTGCGTGAAAAATACTTGATGTGATATTACTTGTGTTGTGAGCTATGAGTTATACAATAACCCGACAAGTGTTTACCTTGAGAAATTTTTTTATGCGCAGTGTTAAAGGAAAAATGTAGGATTCCTAGTTCGGATCCTGAAGGGTTAACCTGTAGCACAACATGTTAAATGTGTTTGAAATATAAGTGTAAGGTCGTGGGTATTATATAATTCATGAACAATGTCTGCGTGCAAAAATTGTTTTAGGGGTTCGACCTGAATCAGGAAGGTGTGGCCTAAACGGATTCTTTGGAGTCTAGGCCTTGGGGGTAAAGACACTCGGTTTAAGTGCTCTTTTAAGCTTATGATGATCCCATATGGTTGGAACATTCTCACAAAACAGAGTAACCCTGACTGGTCACCTTATGATTTTACTTAGTGAGAGTGACCTGACATACCCATTGTGTGGTGTGTCTTGTTATGTACTCTTAAGCACCCTAGTGTGGTTTTTTACTGATATGGTACCACATTGCATATAGGCTTGAGTTTTAGTATAATTGTTGCATAATGCATGTGAATTGTTTATTATGAAATCAGGGAGTGTTGTTATGCCTTGATTGAGTGGGTGATTCATGAATAATATGATGGGTGATTGAAATATGAAATTTAAATGATAAAGTGTTGAAATAACGTGAATTGAATTGAGTTATGTTACAAATAGTTGTATAATGTATTTTTGATTATGCTTTTATATTTTATTTAGAAATGCGATAACTCACTCCCGGCGTGTGTTTGTGTTTGGGCTGATTGCCATTTTGTTTCAGGTGAGCCAACATATGATGAGTTCCATGCTGGAGATAGAGATACTTAGCCTGAGATAGGGATATGCTCTGATAAGTGTGACATCGGGGCATAGAATTTTACTTCATATGTTATAATTCTGTGAATGATATAATTGTGTTATGTTTTGTGTTTTAGTTTTTTTTTTTATATTTATTTAGAATGGACGACCTTATTTTGAGCCAGGATAACTTTATCTTTTATTCTAACAATTTCTACTATGATTTCACTCAGTGGATGTGAACCTTTTACTCTTTCAAATTGATTTAAATTAAATGTTTTTTTTAAATTAATTAATTCCACATGGTTTTCTTTCCTTTTATTATTATGTGTTTAAAAACTTTTAAATAAATTTTGTATGATTTTATTTCCTTTTATTATTTATTTATATTTGTGAGGGTAGAAGGTGCCACAGACTAATCCGATCATGGCATTGGGTCTGTCGCAACCTACCCTTCGGCGGGAGGGCGACGCGTGACTCGCGGGATGCGTGTTCCACGAAAGGAATACGCGCGGAGTCGCCACCAACGTTTATTTGAGGAAAACGTCGGAAAAACCGGAAAAGACGAGATCTACGAACTTTTTAGTGAAAGGTTCGGGAGTTGTATTTACGCACGGGGAAGGTATTAGCACCCCACACGCCCGTCCCAAGGGACGGCAGCCTTTAATCGAATGTGCAAACATGACTTTGATTTTTATGTTCCCTTTTATGTTCTTATATCCTTTATACCCTTTTTATATATTTTTCTTTTTTGTGGTCGACAAGGGTGTTTCCCTTTGCTCCTACGTATTCCTCAATTTGCGATGAGGAAATCAGACCTACGTAGTTCTTTCGGAACAAAGTGTTTGGTTAAGTTGTTTTTGTCTTTTTTGCAAAATATGTTTTTATTGAACAAAAGGTCATTTAAGGTGTTGGACCATTAAACGGTCTTTTGATTTTGGAAGATGAGAAACGTTAAGGCGTTGGACCATTAACGATCTCTTGTTTTTGAAAGGAGAGAAACGTTAAGGCATTGGACCATTAACGATCTCTTGGGGTGATCGACAAAAGCGGGACTTTTGCTCCTACGTATCCTCAATGAGGAACTCAGACCTACGTAGTTCTTGCTTATCAAGTGATTCTTTTTTATTTTAAGAGGTGATCATTTTAAGGCGTTGGACCTTAAAAATGATCCTTTTTACTTAGTGAGAAAATGAAATGACGAACTTCAAAAGCCTATTTTTGTGGACGAGCTTGACTAGGTGGATTGATTTTAGCCTTTAGTTTCACTTTAGTTATTAATCAATTCGATTAAGAATGAGAAATCCCAAAGAGAAAATGTCCAATTGATTTTCCGCTTTATTTTACTAAAAGATGTCTTTTTGATTATTATATTATTTTTTACCTCTTTTTGATTTCCAACGTGGTTACGGCACGACCGAACGGTCGGAATTGATTTTAACCAAAGTTAATGGATAATACAATTCAAACGTTCGGTGGAAATTTATTTTATTTTTAAGTTAAGCGAGAAACGACTTAAGTAAAATGGCTTAAGCACGTCAACAGGGGGTATAAAAAGTAAACAAAACGAGAATAAAAATGCACTAAACACAATGTGGACCTCTATGGGTGCATAGAATGAATCGAAAAGCTTGGTTCGAGGTACTTACCCGTTGAAGATCGAAGAACGATGAAGAACGAATGAAGAACGTCGAAGAACGGTTGAAACCTTTGCGAGATTCCTCACGGAAAACGTTACGGAAACGTTTCGGAAGCGCCTCGGCTTAGATTTTCTTCACGGAAACAATTTTTCCAAGCAAATTCGAAAGAGAGAGAAGTGCCTAAGGGGCTGGACCCCTTTCTTCTTCATTTCCTCCCCTATTTATAGCAAAATAGGGGAGGTGGTTGCCGCCCAGCTCGCCCAGGCGAGCTCAGCTCGCCCAGGCGAGCAGGGTTGCTTCCTCCAGAAGCAACCGCCTTCTGGAGGAATATTCCAGAGGGCCCAAGTGGGCCTGGGTGCTATTTGCACCCCCATTTTTACTAAGTACACCCCCCTCTGCTGTTTTTTGGTGATTCTTTTTTCGTAAAGTTACGGAAACTTACGAATTTCGTAACGATACTTGTTTTCTTTCCGTAATGTTACGGAACCTTGCGGATTACATAATCATCCCCTTTTTGACTTACGGAATGTTACGGAACCTCACTTAATTTATGCAACGATGCTTCCATTTGATTTCCGGTGTGTCACGGAAACTTACGGATTGTGCATCAATATTTTTTTGGTTTTTCGGCATGTCCTGGAATTTCACAAATTGCCTAATGATGGGTGCGAAGCACCTCACGAGGACCAAAGAATGGTCGCACGTCATCGAGCAAAGGTCCCCGGACGAAATTAGGGTATGACAGTTGCCCCTCTTTACTTGTCTTTTATTGGAGATAAAAGGAAAGTAAAGATAAGACACTAATTTCGTTCCTCTCGATTTGGCGAGAGTCGCGGGTGACCATAAAATCTCCACATGCAAATGACTTGTTGTTCCCAAAATTTCACAAATTGCCTAATGATGGGTGCCAAGCACCTCACAAGGACCAAAGAATGGTCGCATGTCATTAAGCAAAGGTCCCCGAAAATCAGTGCATGACACTAATTTCGCCCTTCTCGGTTGACGAGAGTCGCGGGTGACCGTGACTTGTCGTTCCTAGGATTTCACAGATTGCCTAATGATGGATGCCAAGCACCTCACAAGGACCAAAGAATGGTCACATGTCATCAAGCAAAGGTCCCCAAAAATCAGTGTATGACACTAATTTCGCTCCTCTCGGTTGACGAGAGTCGCGGGCGACCACGAAATTTCCACATGTAAATGATTTGTTGTTCCCGGAGGAACAAAAGGTGCAGAAGACTGTGTCAGCCCCTGCATGCTATCAAGCGTTCTGTCTTACAGATAGCAAAAGAATGGGTGCGAATAACCATAAGGTATCTCCGCGTATCATGGGTGCAGAATGACCAAACTTGGTCTCTGCTTGTCATCGGGCCCGCCGCCTCTGGATGACAAAAGGGTGCGAATAACCATAAGGTATCTCCGCGTATCATGGGTGCAGAATGACCAAACTTGGTCTCTGCTTGTCATCGGGCCCGCCGCCTCTGGATGACAAAAGGGTGCGAATAACCGTAAGGTATCTCCGCGTATCATGGGTGCAGAATGACCAAACTTGGTCTCTGCTTGTCATCGGGCCCACCGCCTCTGGATGACAAAAGGGTGCGAATAACCATAAGGTATCTCCGCGTATCATGGGTGCAGAATGACCAAACTTGGTCTCTGCTTGTCATCGGGCCCACCGCCTCTGGATGACAAAAGGGTGCGAATAACCATAAGGTATCTCCGCGTATCATGGGTGCAGAATGACCAAACTTGGTCTCTGCTTGTCATCGGGCACGACTGTGTCTGAATGGCAAAGGGGTGCGGATAACCATAAGGTATCTCCGCGTATCATGGGTGCAGAATGACCAAACTTGGTCTCTGCGTGCCATCGGACACGACTGTGTCTAAATGGCAAAGGGGTGCGGATAACCATAAGGTATCTCCGCGTATCATGGGTGCAGAATGACCAAACTTGGTCTCTGCTTGTCATCGGGCCCGCCGCCTCTGGATGACAAAAGGGTGCGAATAACCATAAGGTATCTCCGCGTATCATGGGTGCAGAATGACCAAACTTGGTCTCTGCGTGCCATCGGACACGACTGTGTCTGAATGGCAAAGGGGTGCGGATAACCATAAGGTATCTCCGCGTATCATGGGTGCAGAATGACCAAACTTGGTCTCTGCGTGCCATCGGACACGACTGTGTCTGAATGGCAAAGGGGTGCGGATAACCATAAGGTATCTCCGCGTATCATGGGTGCAGAATGACCAAACTTGGTCTCTGCTTGTCATCGGGCCCGCCGCCTCTGGATGACAAAAGGGTGCGAATAACCATAAGGTATCTCCGCGTATCATGGGTGCAGAATGACCAAACTTGGTCTCTGCGTGCCATCGGACACGACTGTGTCTGAATGGCAAAGGGGTGCAGATAACCGTAAGGTATCTCCGCGTATCATGGGTGCAGAATGACCAAACTTGGTCTCTGCTTGTCATCGGGCCCGCCGCCTCTGGATGACAAAAGGGGTGCGAATAACCATAAGGTATCTCCGCGTATCATGGGTGCAGAATGACCAAACTTGGTCTCTGCTTGTCATCGGGCCCGCCGCCTCTGGATGACAAAAGGGTGCGAATAACCATAAGGTATCTCCGCGTATCATGGGTGCAGAATGACCAAACTTGGTCTCTGCGTGCCATCGGACACGACTGTGTCTGAATGGCAAAGGGGTGCGGATAACCGTAAGGTATCTCCGCGTATCATGGGTGCAGAATGACCAAACTTGGTCTCTGCTTGTCATCGGGCCCGCCGCCTCTGGATGACAAAAGGGGTGCGAATAACCATAAGGTATCTCCGCGTATCATGGGTGCAGAATGACCAAACTTGGTCTCTGCGTGCCATCGGACACGACTGTGTCTGAATGGCAAAGGGGTGCGGATAACCGTAAGGTATCTCCGCGTATCATGGGTGCAGAATGACCAAACTTGGTCTCTGCTTGTCATCGGGCCCGCCGCCTCTGGATGACAAAAGGGGTGCGAATAACCATAAGGTATCTCCGCGTATCATGGGTGCAGAATGACCAAACTTGGTCTCTGCTTGTCATCGGGCCCGCCGCCTCTGGATGACAAAAGGGTGCGAATAACCATAAGGTATCTCCGCGTATCATGGGTGCAGAATGACCAAACTTGGTCTCTGCGTGCCATCGGACACGACTGTGTCTGAATGGCAAAGGGGTGCGGATAACCGTAAGGTATCTCCGCGTATCATGGGTGCAGAATGACCAAACTTGGTCTCTGCTTGTCATCGGGCCCGCCGCCTCTGGATGACAAAAGGGGTGCGAATAACCATAAGGTATCTCCGCGTATCATGGGTGCAGAATGACCAAACTTGGTCTCTGCTTGTCATCGGGCCCGCCGCCTCTGGATGACAAAAGGGTGCGAATAACCATAAGGTATCTCCGCGTATCATGGGTGCAGAATGACCAAACTTGGTCTCTGCTTGTCATCGGGCACGCCGCCTCTGGATGACAAAAGGGGTGTGCGTCACATGACCTCAGGGTCAGTACGACAAAGATTATGGGGCGGCCGACAAAAGCAAAGCTCTTGCTCCTACGTATCCTCCAATGAGGAACTCAGACCTACGTAGTTCTGGATAACTTGTGAGACTTGAAAAGTCTCCATCGGAAAATGCTGACATCTCCGGAAAAGGCCAGATGACCACATTGGCCTCTGCTCATCAATCACACTTGGGGTTACTGAATGACGAGGTGCGGATAACCGTAAGGTGTCTCCGCGGGCTACCAGCTCTTGAGTTATGGCGACAAAAGGCGGTGTGGTCGACAAAAGCGAGGCTCTTGCTCCTACATATCCTCCAATGAGGAACTCAGACCTACGTAGTTCTGGATAACTTGTGAGACTTGAAAAAGTCTCGTTGTTTTCTCCACTAAAATGCAAACATGCTTTAGCAAAGAGACAAATATTCCAACTGATTTAGAGCAGCATACGCTTTTTTGAGTGAAAAACAATGCGTCTACCGGGGAAGGAGAGTCTGCTGATGAAATCTCCCATAACCATAAATGAGATTTTGGATGTTAGCATTTCGTTTCTAAATGACCATTTAGAGGAAACACTGGGTTCGACAAAAATAGAAGAAATCCACTCAAAGTGTATCAATTTCGCACAGGTAAGTGTTTCATCCTAATTCCGAACCATAGATATGTCATGACTTGACTTTGCAAATTATTTCCTATCAAATCAAAAATTACATGCGTGATCATGGATCAATAGGGCTTCCCTTGGGAATGGGTTCTTTTGGTGGTTTCTTCTTTCGGTTTTTGTGTGTTTTTGGCTTTTGATTTTCCTGGCTTTTTCTTTTTCTGTTTTTTTTTTGTTTAGTGCGGGGCGAGAAAAAAGGGTCGCTAGCGCACGGAATTTTGGTTGGTAATTAAAGGGGGGAGACCATTTTAGGTCGTGGTTTCCTTTCCTTCCTTTTTGTTCATTTGGTGACAATTCTGTATTGTTCAGATATTGTCTGGTCCAAAGACCTCTCTGCATATTTCTTCTGTTTTTTTTTTTTCTTCGATCCCCGATCAGGGGCTTTCTTTCCTTCTTCTTCTTCTTCTTTTTCTTTTTTTTTTTTTTACTTTCTCCCATTCTTTGATTGGGAATTTTCTTTCTTTTCTTTTTGCTTTCTCCCACTCTTTGATTGGGAATTTCCTTTCTTTTCTTTTTTGCTTCCGAGGGTAAGGATTGACATTCTCACCCTAGGTCAAGGTTTATGGTGAGTCAGGATTTTGGCTCAAGGTTTGTAGAATGGCTAGACATGATACATGTCGGGGTTTGGTTTGGCTCAAGGATAAAAGGGATGCCCCACATTATTTCCATGACACAAATGCAAAAATGATGATTTGGAAACTTTATGCAAAAACTGGTCATGCATGCATCTATGCGGACACTCAAATGTCAAATTTTTATGGTCATGTGATGCTAGGGCTCAGGATTCTTTTCCTCTATTTTAATCAACCCAATGTTTCCAAAATATGTTCTTTTATCAATTTGTGCATTCATCCGAGTCCATTTCGGGCGTCCGGGGAAATTTCACAGCATTCACCCTTCAGGTGTAGACACATTTTCCAAAAATTGGTTATGATCAATGAACTTTTTCAAAGAAAAGTTGGAAATCGTCTCTTTTCAAAAGCATGTTGGTTTTTCAGCTTAACAACTTATTTTCTTCTTTTTTTTTTTTTTCACCTTTTTCCTTATTTGCTTTTTTCTTATTTGCTCTCTTTTTCTTTTCACTTTCTTTTCTTTTCTATTTCATTTTCTTTCCTTTTCTATTTCATTTTCTTTCCTTTTCTATTTTTATTTTTATCATGATTTTTTGTTTATTTTACATATATACTTTTGGACGATTTTCCTAAGCGAAGAACTCTACACGGTTCCAGAATTTCAGACATCATTGATAGTAGTGATATATAAATACTAACGCAACAATCTAAACAAAAATGTATGCACTGTACAAAATGACAATCGAAACAACAAAAACAAACGTTAGTCTCTCAAGTCAAAACAATAACATAGAATAAAAATGACAAAAGAAATATGAAAGAAAACATGAATCTGGGGATCTCCCAGTCACGTGTCTCCACTCCCTCCCAAGAAGTCAAGCAAATCAGCCATCTCCTCATCCTCGTGGGCTTCTTCTCCATCGCCGGGAGCTTCTGGGGGTGCCTCTCCTGCTTGGGCCTCGGGCCAATCTCCGGGCCATGCAACCTCTGCCCTGAACTGGTCTGGAGTAGGGCATGAAAAAGGAGCGAAGCCCTGGCTCTGCATGCTAAGGCTCATCTGGTACAGACAATCATGGGTCCGTACATGTGCTCGGTGGTTGGCCGCCTGCTGGCGAACCAAATGCCGTAAATACTGCTCTATGTCAAATGCCCCAGCCTGGCCAGCCTGATGAGGTGGTGGTGGCGCGCCTGCGGCCTGTGGAGCATCACCCTGAGCCTGTCTCTGGGTACAGTACTTCTCAATAAAAGCCCGGGTGATGGGCGGCCGAATCACCTTGGTAGGTGCAACGGGGACTCCGAACGACTGGCAGAGTCCTGTGATCAGTGCGGGGAATCCCAGAGCCCTGTTGGACTTATCTGGGTCCAAAGGGTGCCTAGTGGGCGCCATACCTGCAAAAATATAGATGGCATCAGCGATCAACTGAGCCACATGGATGCTCATCCGTGTCAGGATGGCGTACACCAGCTGGCACTTAGGCATGGGGAGGTCGGAATTATGATCGGTGGGCAGGATGTTGCTGAGGAGCAACGTCATCCATATCTGGGTCAGGGTGGTCATGTTGGTGCGCATGATTCGCACTCGCCTCCCTGCAGCGGTCCGGGCAAAATCCTGCCCCGGTATACATAGCAGCCGGGCGATGGCCTCCTCATCGAACCCATCAGACCGGTTCCTCCTCTGGCCATACTCGCATTCCTGGCCCTCTTCCAACACCATCGGATATCCCAGGAGCTGGCTGATAGCGTCGGCATCGAACGGGATCCACTGACCCCTAACCCAGGACCTCATGTCACGCACGCCCTCCTCTGTTGGCCAAGCATTGGCATAAAACTCAAGGACTATTTCTGGATCAAACTTGGCCATAGGAGTAACCAGTGGTGCCCACCGCCGGCGCCCTATTTCCTCCTGAAAATCAGTATACTCGTCGTCCCTGAGCTGGACGCGTCGCTCCCGGAGAAACGACCATCCCTTGATGGCTTCGAAGCGCTGCTGGTGTACAGCGCTCCTAAAGCGGTGACTGTCGTACTCCGGAGCGGAACTAGTTCCTTCGGCCGCCTTGTCCTTCCTGGACCTCTTTGAGGCAAGCTTCCTCGGGGCCATTCCTGCGAAGGCAAACATTTAGAAAGTTAATTTTACCAGTGGGACACTACTCTTAAAGCAAAAATGGCATATAACCTCCTCCCATAAATACAAAGATCAATGTAAATTTAGAGCAAGCTTATGCGCATTTTTCCTTACGAACGTTCTCTTGCACAAGACATTCTATTAACTAAGAAAAATGCACCCATACATAATCAAGGCAGCTTCATTACCTAGATTATTTACACGTACTTCCAAGGTGTATTTGTTACTTACATCACACCCATCTCCTTGGCTAAATTTACATACATGCATACTCAAAGCATTTTGGGGTACCAAAAATTGCACATGTGCACATCTTGGTATTTCTAATACCTATACATACGCAAACTTCATGATGAATCTTGACTATCTTCACAAAAAGGTGCTACATTTCATGCTCCTTTTTCAAGTTTTTGCTACTTAAAGCCGCATGCGAATTCAAGCATATTTTCCTTTGCTGACTAAAATTGTATTCAAATTAAAAGGTATATATTTTTTTGTAATATGTTTTCTTCACATAACATGCAACACATTTATATACATTTTTTGTGAGACATTTTTGACTACCAAAAATTGTATATACATACATTCAAGTATTTTGCTATTCATACCCATAGTGCAAATTGCCAAAGGTATCTTGCTACCTATTCTAAACCTACACCTTCATGACGAGCCCAATTCCTAAACATCTAGGCGTAGGGAAAATATTGTAGCGTGGCCCATAGCTGATTGCTAAAAAAAAGGGTAACTTTACCCAACATGCACCTCCCTTTGTGCTCTTTTTGCATAAAATTTCAGTTTCTAGGACTAGGATATATGTGGGGCAATTACTCTAGCTCTTTCAAAATGAATGCATGTCCCAAAAATATGTGCAAACCAAACTGCCCCATGGCTTGTTTCCCTACAAAAAATCACGCGCTAATGCCATTGAGGCATTTCACCGAACACTTGGTGGGCACGCGTTTAGGCATCAATAGCAAGAGAACGGGGACAATGTGGCATGCCCCATTACTTCAAAATGCATTATAGGCCTAGGGCCATCTCATACAAACCCCTAATTCAACCTAATCAAGCAAGAAAACAAATCAAAATTGCCCCATATATTTGAGCACACTCCCACAATTTAGAGCACAAAAAGGAGATCAAAATACACCAATGAAAAGCTAGAAAGCTTAGGGATGGAATACTTACTTGTTGGTGATGAACAAAAGCGCAAAACGGAATCAAAAAATGCGAAAAAGGATGACCCTAGGGCTGCAAATTCATCAATCCCGTGGGTATGGCTTTTGAAAGGGGGGAAAAGAAGTTTTTGAACGTAAAAACGCCCCCCCTTTCGTCATTTTTATAATTTGGTGCAGGGGTGGCTCGCCCAGGCGAGCTAACCTGCATTTTTTTTTTTTTTTTTTTTTTTTTTTTTTTGAGGGGAACATTAACCATGTCCCCTCCCTTCTCATGGATTAGCATTTTGCCTAACTTGAACTTACTTAGGTTAGAATTAGGCGTTGATTACTTATTTTATTATTACCCTTTTCCTTTTTAAAACAAACAAATAGTAAAAGAAAGCTGCAAAATACAAAGGATACGGAACTGCCTTGCAGCGACATTCCCTGTTTGTTTCGCACAGAGAAGAGCAACGATCGGTCGGTCGTGACCCCATCCCCGCTTGCGTTCATCCTTAAGTACCTGCAAGTAATAAACAACCAGGTATGGCCCATCTTGGCCGCATCATTACCCTACCTTGACTGGTTTCTGCCATTCATGTTTTGTCTTCACTCCAGAAGGTAGCCCAAGGTGATCCTGCCCCTGTTTTACCACAACAATATACATGCGTATGCGTATGCGTATGCATGAATGTTTTCAAACGCAGAAAATTTAGGGAAAGTTGGTTCAGGTTCAATTCTAATTAAGCGCTTGGGGGATCCCATGAACTGAGCGGAAGGGCTCAGGCGATCACAAATTAACGCAAGGTGTGAAACTAACGTGAGGACTAAAAGCCTCAAATCCATGTTCATTTCTTTGAAAGATCGTAACAAGAGATACAACGGACCGGAAATCCCCGGGGGGAGATCTAGAAAACGCACGAAGATAAAGAACATGCAGCGACATCCCTAATTGCCCCAGCTTCTAAGCATAATATTGTTTGACGACATCAGAGTTCACGGGTGAAGGTAGCTCTTCGCCATCCATGTTGGTAAGCACCAAAGCTCCTCCGGAAAAAGCCCTCTTCACGACAAAAGGCCCTTCGTAGTTCGGGGCCCATTTCCCTCGATGGTCCTTGACAGCATGGGACATTTTCTTTAGCACAAGGTCTCCCTCATGGAACTTGCGTAAGCGTACTTTCTTGTCGAATGCACTCTTCATTCTTTGCTGGTATAAGCGCCCATGACTCATGGCCGTTAAGCGCTTACCCTCAATGAGGTTGAGCTGATCGTAGCGTGTTTGAGCCCACTCTGATTCCTTTAACCCGGATTCTGCCAAGATCCTTAATGACGGGACTTCTACCTCAAATGGTAACACCGCCTCCATCCCATATACCAATGAGAACGGCGTTGCCCCAGTTGACGTTCGCACTGAAGTCCGGTAACCGTGTAACGCGAATGGGAGCATCTCGTGCCAATCCTTGTATGACACGGTCATCTTTTGGATAATCTTTTTGATATTCTTATTGGCCGCTTCCACTGCTCCATTCATCTTTGGCCGGTAGGGCGTGGAATTGTGATGCTGGATTTTAAACTCCTCGCACATTTCTGCCATCATCTTATTATTCAGGTTGGTGCCGTTGTCCGTGATAATCTTCCTTGGCAAACCATATCGGCAGATGATCTCTTTCTTAATGAACCTGACCACCACATTCCTCGTGACATTGGTATATGAAGCCGCCTCGACCCACTTGGTGAAATAATCTATTGCTACGAGGATGAAGCGATGACCATTCGAGGCCTTGGGCTCAATGGCCCCGATGACATCTATTCCCCACATGGAGAAAGGCCAAGGGGCGGACATGACATTCAGAGGATGCGGTGGGGCATTGACATTATCCGCGAATGCTTGACATTTGTGGCACTTCCTCACATGGACACAACAATCACTTTCCATGGTAAGCCAGTAATAACCTGCTCTTAAGATCTTCCTGGCCATAGCATGCCCGTTGGCGTGTGTTCCAAACGAGCCCTCATGGACTTCCTCGATCATGTGATTTGCCTCATTGGCATCCACACATCGCAGGAGTGTCATGTCGTGATTTCTCTTATACAGTGTGCCTCCGCTCATGAAGAAACTGGCTGCCAACCTCCTCAATGTCCTTTTATCGTTGTCGGCAATCTCTGGCGGGTATTCTTTGCTTTCGACATATCGCTTGATGTCGTAATACCAGGGCTTTCCGTCCCGTTCCTCTTCCACTTGGCAACAATGTGCGGGTTTGCCACGACACTGAAATTCAATGTAGGGTAGGTCCCCGTGCGGTGTTAGCTGGAACATAGATGCCAACGTAGCAAGTGCATCCGCCATTTGATTCTCCTCGCGGGGAACATGATGGAAGGAGATCTCATCGAAAGTCTCAGCCAACTCCTTGATGTAGGCTTTGTAGGGTATCAGCTTGGGATCTCTAGTTTCCCATTCTCCTCTCAGCTGATGGATTACCAACGCTGAGTCGCCGTACACCTTGAGTAGTTTGACATCGGAGTCAATTGCTGCCTGGACGGCTAGGGCACATGCTTCATATTCGGCCATGTTGTTGGTGCAGTCGAATCCTAGCCTGGCTGTGAAAGGTACACATTGATTGTCCGGAGAGATCAACACTGCCCCAACGCCATGACCTAGAATGTTTGACGCTCCGTCAAACCATACAGTCCATTTGTCCCGATCTTCGTCCAACCTTTCCTCGAACAAGGCCATGATGTCCTCATCCGGGAATTCCGGATGCATGGGCTGGTAGTCGTTAAGAGGCTGTTGAGCCAAATAATCTGCCAAAGCGCTTCCTTTTATCGCCTTTTGGGTGACGTAGACTATATCAAACTCAGATAGCAAGACTTGCCACCGGGCGATTCGTCCTGTGAGAGCTGGCTTTTCAAAGATGTACTTAACCGGGTCCATTTTGGATATCAACCAGGTAGTATGGCTCAGCATGTACTGCCTTAAGCGATGGGACGCCCATACTAAAGCACAACACGTTCTTTCGAGCAAGGAGTAATTCATCTCACAGGTCGTGAACTTCTTACTTAGGTAGTAAACAGCGCGCTCCTTTTTCCCGGATTCGTCATGTTGCCCCAGCATACACCCCATTGACTCGTCCAAGATTGTCATGTACAAAATGAGAGGCCTTCCAGGTACTGGTGGCATAAGCACGGGAGGATTCATTAGGCACTTTTTGATCCTTCCAAAAGCCTCTTGGCAATCCTCATTCCACCGATCAGTTTGGTTTTTGCGCAAGAGTTTAAACAACGGCTCACAAATGGCTGTGAGCTGCGATATGAATCTGGCAATATAATTCAAGCGCCCCAGGAAACCTCGGACTTGCCTCTCTGTACGGGGTTCTGGCATCTCAAGGATAGCCTTCACTTTTTCGGGGTCTACCTCTATCCCTTTCTGGCTTACAACGAAACCAAGCAATTTCCCTGATTTGACCCCAAAGGTACACTTAGCGGGGTTCAACCTTAATTGATATTTCTTAAGCCTTTCGAACAACTTCCGCAGGTTGACAAGGTGTTCTTCCTCAGATTTAGATTTAGCAATTATGTCGTCCACGTAGACCTCGATCTCTTGATGCATCATATCATGGAACAAAGCTACCATGGCCCGTTGATAAGTTGCCCCGGCATTCTTGAGTCCAAAGGACATCACCTTGTAACAGAACGTTCCCCACAGGGTGACGAAAGTAGTCTTTTCCATATCCTCGGGCGCCATCTTTATCTGATTGTAACCAGAGAAACCATCCATGAAGGAAAATAAAGCGAAATTGGCCGTGTTATCTACGAGGACATCGATGTGTGGTAACGGAAAATTGTCCTTGGGACTGGCCCGATTCAGGTCCCGGTAATCTACACACATTCGTACTTTCCCACCTTTTTTAGGAACTGGTACGATGTTGGCAACCCATTCTGGATACCGAGCGACGGCCAGAAATCCAGCGTCAAACTGCTTCTTCACTTCTTCTTTTATCTTCAAGGACGTTTCGGGCTTCATCCTCCTCAATTTCTGTTTTACTGGGGAACACCCGGGATTTAGAGGCAATCGGTGCTGCACAATGTCAGAACTCAAACCGGGCATATCTTGGTATGACCAAGCAAAGATGTCTTGGTAGTCTTTTAGCAGGGTTATTAATTCTTCACGGATAGGTGCGGTAATGCCTGTACCTATCTTTACTTCCCTCTTTCCACTGCCAATTCCTAAGTCTACTAGCTCTGTTTCTTCTTGATGAGGCCCCATTTCTTGGTCCTCATGGGCAACCATTCTTTCTAGTTCCGAAGGAAGTCCCACCTCCTCATCTCCTTCATCTTCCGTTTGGTTCATTTCTTGCTCGAAGTTGATAGACGGGTCCCAGGTATTAGTACCTTCGGGGGACTCGTCATCGAATCTGCCGTTTCAGAAAAAGAAGTAAACATGCAAATGAATGAGAATGGGTAGAGACCAGGAACAGATGAAGAAAGATCCTTGTATTATAAATTCAAAGACAAAAGACACAAAGCCTTAACAAAATGAAAACTCTAAAGCCTAGGCCCAACTATAGAGCTTTTAAAACCGTAAAGGTTTACATTATGCTTGTTGCGTAAATGCCGGGGCGTTCCTCCACCCGCCAATTTCCCAGCTGGAAATCAGGAGGGCATGGTCGGACCAAATCCAAAGTACTTGGAACATCATCTTCACATATCGCGACCACTTGACCTGCGTCTCCCAGACCCGCACTTATAAAGCTCCTACTTATGTGGCAGGGCGGGTTTCCTTCACTTTCTTGTTTCCAACGCGAGCTCTGACCACTGTTCTTCCTTCCCGCGATGCTTCTTTTCATGTCCGCCTGAGTGGGCTTATAGCCTAAACCATACTTCCCACGATTCCCTTGGGTTTTTATCAGACTAGTTATGCCGCCATTGTCTTTGCCTAAACCCATCCCGGGTTCATAACCGTTCCCCAACATAACTCGGGCCATCATTACCGCCGCCTCGGACAGACAAGGTTGCCCAAAGAGGGAGTCCACGGAGGAAATGCTGACCACCTCAAAAGACTGGAAAGCGGTTTCTAACGATTCTTCTGCGGCTTCCACATAAGGCATGGAGGATGGGCAGCTTACCAAGATATCTTCCTCGCCTGACACGATGACCAAGTGCCCCTCCACTACGAATTTCAGCTTTTGGTGGAGTGTAGAAGGCACAACACCCACTGAGTGGATCCACGGGCGCCCCAACAGGCAACTGTAGGGTGGGTTAATGTCCATTATCTGGAAAGTGACTTGGCAGGTGTGAGGGCCTATCTGTACAGGGAGATCGATCTCTCCCCTAACCTCTCGACGAGTGCCGTCGAAGGCCCGAACCACCATTGAACTTGGTTTTAAATGGGAAGCATTGAATGGTAACTTGTCCAAAGTGCTCTTAGGCATCACGTTTAAACTGGAACCATTATCGATGAGTACCTTGGCCACGATATGGTCCATACACTTGACTGATACGTGTAAAGCCTTATTATGCCCTCTCCCCTCGGCGGGGATTTCTTCTTCGGCGAAGGCAAGATAGTTGTTGGCAGTGATATTGTTGACCAGCCCTCCGAAGCCTTCTACCGAAATATCTTGGGCCACGTGAGCCTCGTTCAGCACTTTTACTAGCAGAGCCCGATGAGGCTCGGAGCTCATAAGTAACTCTAGCAGCGAGACCCTAGCCGGGGTTTTGTTGAGCTGTTCGATAACCTTGAATTCGCTCTGCTGAATTATTCGAAGGAACTCGCTGGCTTCCTCTAGCGACACCTCCTTTCTACCATCCCTTTTCTCTGGGGGCCCCTTTGCTGGCATATCTTTATTCGAAGCGTGGGGTGCTTCGCCATCTTGTTCCTCCACCACTTTTCCTTTTCCTTTGACGTCGGCGGGTTGGACTGGTAGGTCCGAAGGTGCGAACACACGACCACTACGGGTCACACCGCTCAGCCCCGTGATATTTGTTACTTTAGCTGACAGCGAGCTGACGTCAGTGACTTCTTCTTCCTTCTTCCCCGGAGGTGTATATCTCCACGGGACCGCGTGACTATTTTGGTACGGGAAAGGAACAGGTTTGGCCATTAAGGGGTACCCGGGCTTTTGCGAGGCTGCACTTTTAGTGAAGTATATCACCAAGGGTTTGGGCTTCGCAACACCGCTCCCCTCCGTAGATTGCATGCATATATGCTGCTCTTCTTTTCCTTCAATGCCGACTTCTAGTCGACCTTGGTCTATCATCCGCTGTAACAATTCCTCCACTTCCAAACACGTCTCCATGTCATGCATCTCGCCGGAATGTAGCAGACAGGAATCCTCCTTACACCCACTATGGGGAATTACACCTCCCTTTTGTAGGGCCTCAAAGATAAACCTCCTAGGGGTTGCCACATCTCTTAAAGGTTTGGACCTGTGGGGCCTATCGGATTCAACTGCATTAACTGCCCCCCCTCCATGATTGGCGAGCGGGTTGGTCCTCACATTGGGCCGATCCTCTTGGAAAGTCAGCCATCCGGCATCCATTAGATGTTGGACCTTGTATTTAAGGGCCAAGCATTTTTCGATGGAATGCCCCGGGGCACCCCCATGGTACTTGCAAGTTGCATTAGGGTCATACCACTTCGGGAAAGGGGGTTCGAGGACCCTTCCGGGAGTTACCACGGCCAAATGATTGGCGATGAGGGATGGTAGAAGATCTTCGTACGTCATTGGGAGCGGGGTGAATTCCGGCAACGGCCTCGGAGGGAAGTTCCTTGCCGTGTTGGAATTACCGGCCGGTCGAGTTGCGTTCGGAGTTGGAACTTGGGGAGCTTCCCTCTGGGTGGGTGCCTTAGGCTGCACGGGTGTTGAGCTAGAGGCGTTCCCAGCATGAGCCGAGAAGCTTGGGTGATGTTGCGCGTACTGATGGGTACCATGAGGTGTTTGTTGGGGTTTGACCCATGCGGGTGTTGAAGAGACGGCATGGGCATCTCCTTCCTTCCTTTTTGCCCCTGTTGCCCCGATTCTTTTGGCGTTCACGTTTGTGGAGGAAACGTAATCAAACTTTCCTCTCTTCAATCCCACCTCGATTCTTTCCCCGGCAAACACCAGATCCGCAAAGCTGGACGGCATGTAACCCACTAGCTTCTCATAGTAGAACACTGGCAGAGTGTCTACCATCATGGTGATCATCTCTCTCTCAACCATGGGAGGAGCTACTTGTGCCGCCAAATCCCTCCATCGCTGCGCATATTCTTTAAAGGTTTCACCCTCTTTCTTGAACATATTCTGCAGTTGAGTACGGTCAGGAGCCATATCAGAATTGTACTGATACTGCCTTAGGAAGGCGGTAATCAGATCCTTCCAAGTACGGATACGGGTAGCTTCCAAATTAGTGTACCACACTACCGCAGCTCCGGCCAAGCTATCCTGAAAGAAGTGTATCAACAGCTTTTCATCTTTAGAATGGGCGCCCATCTTACGGCAGTACATTTTGAGATGGTTTTTGGGACAAGTCGTCCCTTTATACTTGTCGAAGTCCGGCACTTTGAACTTCGGGGGAATAACAACATCGGGTACTAAGCAAAGATCCGTCATGTCTGCAAATGGATAGTCCCCAAATCCTTCCACAGCCCTCAATCTTTCCTCAAGGAGATCGAGCTTCCTCCTTTCTTCAGTTGCCGGGGGCGGCCCTTCCATAGACAAAACTATTGGCGATGCTGCGAGGTTGGGTTGAGGCAACGTGCCTGGTGCCGGCCCTTCGGGGATCGGGGGATAAAACTCGACATCCCTCCGAGCATAATCTTGAGGGTCTTTATGGACTTCGTCGGGCTGCTGAGGAGGTTCTTTTTCATGGACGGGAGAGGCAATGTGGCCCGCATCTTCTTGCAAGATGGGTGGTGAATAGTTGGGCGGCAATCCATAAGGGTAAGCCGCTCGGTTGTATCCCAGGTGAGGGCTGCCATCGTGCCCCAGTGCGTCCCTTCCCCGTCCTACTATGTTTGGGGGAGGATGGTGCGTAGTTGCCAAGAGAGTCGGGTCTGCTTCGGCAGCCGAACTGACAGCGGCGGCAGTGGCCGCGTTCTTCTCCATGAGCTGCTTCATACCTAACATGGCCTCCATCATGGAGGCCATTTGTTCTTTCAGAGCCGACATGTCGGCTTTCATCTGTTCCTGTGTCTCTTCTTGATCACCCATCGTTCTAGATTTGGATCTGGTGCGATAGGGATCCCTTGCGGCGCGTTTAGTTATGGTGTTTTCCCTAAAAAACCAAACGTGAGGAGTGGGTAAAGAAAGAAAATGCATGCTAGAGATGAGATGTAGGAGTGATTTGATTTGCACAAGCTTTTTGGAGTAGAAACATGGGACCAACTCATTTTATTTCAAAAAAAAGAAATCATATCTAGTCAAGGTCTGAGAGACCATACAAGTTTCCTAACGATTTCTAATTATGTGGGCCATTAAGTCTATCATATGCTGACAATAGCCGAGAAGCCCATGAATCTCTTCGGGGGCGGAGTAGGTGTCTGCCATCGCTTGGCCTTGGCTAACAATCGGGGAAGTTCTTGACTCCCGTTCAAGGTAAGAGCAAACCGATCCATCCACATGGTTGCCTCTTGGTGTAAAGAGTCGATCACCTTCCTCTAGCCTCTTTT